>NC_072796.1:53275463-54022963 GCF_028583425.1 Eublepharis macularius
AAGGGGTATTTGGCAGTGGCACTAATGATGAACGATTTTACTTCCCAATGATGCCCCATGCCGGTTACGACCGGAGTGGTTTCAGTAGTGACTGGGTTCATATTAGTGCCGTCCATTTGCTCAAAAATGATGGGCGTTTCCAATTCTTGTACAGGAAGCACTAATCCATTCACCAAGGCTGGTGCAATAATGTCTCTTGAGTAGCCCGAATCTATCAGTGCTTGCACGCGGATGTGCATTTTTCTATCTGGATTTACTAATATTACAGGTATGAAAAGTATGGACCCCGGAGGTCTGTTCAAAGCAGGAATGGACTGAGGTTTGATCTGCCATTTGGGTCCTTTTACGACAGATCCATTTCATTTCCCGAAGTGGGACTCTCAGGATTCTCCTCCCCGGTTAGAGCTGTTGAATCATATTCCATAACTTCCTCCAGCTCTAACCCTCTCTCGGGGAGGTTCTTCCGAGGAGCTCCTCTGCCCCTCGCTGACCTGGGAGCTGGTGTTGGGCGCGATGGTGCCGAGTAGGTTGCGGGAGCTGGACGTCTTAGTTGGAGTGGAGGTCTTTGCACAGGCCGGTACGGACATTGTGCTGCAAAGTGACCACTTTGGCCACACTGCAAGCACAAACCTTGTTGCCATCTAGCATCTCTCGCTCCGCGAGTAGCATATCCAGCCCCTCGGCCTCCTCGAACGAGAACTGAGGAGCGCCTTTGGCCCGCGGGCTGTTGATGTTGTTCCACTAAACGAACTTCTAGCATGCGATTTTCTACTTTGCAAGTTAACTGGATCCATCCTAACAGCGTAGGAGGGTTATCTTGCATGAGAGCTGTATCCAACAATTTAGGATTTAATCCTTGTTTGAATAAAATGATTTTGGTGGATTCCTCATACCTTGGGCATTTGGCAGCAAGCTGTCGGAATTTTGTAACATAGTCTCTAGCCGACATGCTGCCTTGCCGAATAGACTGCAATTCAGTCCGGGCCCTAGTTTCTTCTAGGGGATCTTCATATTGGGCTCGGAGCGCGTCCACTAGCCCTTGAAGTGTATTCAACTCGGGGGCACCAATATCATAAAGTCCTACATACCAGTCTGCCGCTTTGCCTTGAAGTCTCGATCCAAGGTGTTCGATTTGACTGGCCTCACTTCCAAATAAATGTCCCCATCGATTGAAAAACTGTACTGCTTGTACAAGGAAGAACCCCAGTTTGGAAGGATCTCCATCAAAGGTAGCTTCTAGCTTAACCCAACCCATGGGAAGTTCTTGCCTGGGAGCTGGTGCAGGCAGCAGGTAGTATTTGAGTGGGGGCTGTTGCGGTGCAGGCGGTGGCGGTAACGGAGGTTGCTGGGGCAGTGGTTGAGGACGAGGTTGATGAGGAAGGGCCCCTGGAATCGGCCGTGGTGGGTGTCCTCTCGGAGCCGGTAATCTAGGCGAGGGCTGTCCTGGCGGTGGCCGGAATGGCGTGGGTAGGACCGGCGTATCGCGAGGCCCCATCCCACCGGGCGCTGGCAATCGAGGAAGGGGAGTCAGTCCTTGGGGCACCGGCCATAATGGCGGTGGATGCGGAGATACTGGTTGGAGAGGAATAGGGGTACCTCTAGGAATTGGTTGACTTGGAGTTTGTGTCCCGCTCGGTTGAAGAGGAATGGCGGAGCCTCCAGGGATTGGTTGACTCGGAGTTGGTGTCCCGCTCGGCCCCGGTGTTGGGAGTGGTTGAGAAGTGGTGCCCACTCCAATGGAACTCGTCACCGGGACGAGAAGAGGAGAAACCCCACTCGGTATTACTGGTACTTCCTCTTGAGAAGTTGGCGGTGGTTGCATGGGGGAAGCTGCTCCTGTCGGGCGCTCCGGTACTTCTCCTGCACCTGCCCCCCTGTAGCGCCTAGCTCGTCTGGGCGAGGATCTGTGGGACAGGGGTCCTCTGGGCAGGGATCTTCGGGTCCCCGCCCAGCTCCTGTTTCCGAATCGGTATCCCCGGTTTCGTCGGGTTGCTGTGGCCATGGTTGAATAGGTCCCTTGGGCTGTGGGATGATACTTCGTAGTGTAGACAGACTTTGAGCGATATCCGGGTAGCTCGTCGGCGGTTCTCGTCCATCTCCCACTACGAGTACTGACAGCAGGTGGACCGCATGGGCCAGACTTTCTTCCATGTTCGCTAGTCTGGACTCTAAAACTTGAACTCTGTCTGAGTTCCCTACCTCTTGTTCCGTATTTCCCGTAGCCTGCGAGGTCGGCACATACTCAGCATGTGGTCTCGTGGCTGTCGCCCTTGGCCCAGGTAGGGGGTCTTCCAAGACTTGCTCTTCTTGGGACCTTGCGGCTAGAATCCCCTTTGCTAAGCCAGTGACCGCAGAAATTCCGGAGTCAATCGCAATAGTCCTGCTTTGCAGTTGCACCCAATGGTGCTCACTTACATCCGCTTGCCCCGCTCCCGGGGTGACTCCTGTGTAATCCCAACTTAAAACGCCATGATGGGACGCCTCCCACTCCATTTGCTCGGCCGTTCTATTCCAGTAAAGCCACGGCTGGCTACTGATATGTTCCGGAATCGCTTCTAAACTCCGTCGGCCGTCCAGCGATGATTGCGTGAACATTATGCTGGCCCTTCGTTCTCTCGTCTCCCGAGGTCTTGCGCCCCACTGCGAAGGAGTGGGCATAGAAAACAGTGGTTTGGCTGTAGCTCTGGGCCGATTATTCACACTGCTGGGAGCGATAGTGTAAATAGTGGTAACAGAGGAGCCGTTCCCTCTTGGTACGGTTCCTCGGGGTTCCAATCCTTGAGAGCCGGGAGAGGCATACGGGTCAAACAAAGGGGCCCTGATAGGGGCTGCTTTGGAGTCCGTTTGATCTGGCTTAGGCATTGGAAAAATGATTGGTAACAAAATGTCAGAGCTGTGGCTAGATAATGTCCTTACTCCAGACTACCTTCTGCAATCAGACAAGAGTCCATTGTTTCCAAAAGGGTTTTACTGAAGAATTAGTTCATTACAGTCCACTGGCCTGAATACAATATTCAGGATGGTACATGTGCATTGTTACCAATGACAGGCTAAGCATGAGGTACAAAGTAACAGATCCCAGCAGGCCCAACCTCCCCCCATAGTTCTCAAAACAATCCCTTTGAAGCTAGGAAAGCGAAAGTCTCTCAAGGCCGGTTCTTGGTGGAACAGCGGTAGCCAAAACAATCCTTCTCTGTGAGATAGCTGCCTGGGAACCTTGGCACCTGTGAAGAAAGCACTTGAACACTGAAAGGATTAAAGATGGAGTCGGTTAGGCAAGAACATACATGAGAGCATTCTGAACCTGACAGTAACAACACCAGATCAAAGTAGCTACCCACAATTCAACCATCATTGCCCCCCACCCCCAATTACAGATAAAATAATTACAAATACAATCTGGTGGAATAAATGCAAAAATGTAGCATCAAATCCATTCCAGTTCTGCTTCCACCCCTTTACACCCTGAATCACAATCCTACTGGTTGGTGGGCAAAACAACATCGCCCACCCTGGAAGTCTGCTTCAGTTTCCACTGCCTTTGCAACATACCCCCTCCACTCTCCTCCCGTATATGTGCATTCAGCCGGTAGTTGGTTCCAGCCGTCTCCCAGGGACCATCTTCCAGTTTCTCAGCACCCGGCCCCCTCCCCTACATCTAACCAGCTGGCTTCAAAGTTTCCCAATGTTAAAATGGCCAAACAGACAGGTGGCCAGAAGCAGACCTCACTGCTGGCTAAGCAGTTCAATGTCCTACCTAGCAGGAGTTTACATTGGAGATTAATTCCAGGGGGCATTGGGTGCGGCTCTAGCCACACACCATCATCCCACAGTATAGTGTAGTTAAACACAGCTCCAAGCACGCTGAGTACAACCAACACTGGGCTCAGCAGGTCACACAGCAGCAAAACAACAAGGCTCTTGATGACTAAATTAATGTGAAGTGTGAAGATGTGCTCTTCTTCTGTAGCATTACTCAGACTGACATGTGATGCTGGAATGTGTTCAGAAGATCACCTAATCTGAGCGTTCTGGTAGTTCCAAATGTGTAGCCAGTGAAATTGAATTTAACTTCCTAGCGGATAGTGGATAACTGGGATATTTTGATTATACCATTTATACTTTGTAGGTTTTTAACTTTTGTTTCACTGAATAAAGAACACACATTGCTAAAACCAGGAATCTTTCACAGACTATGGATCTGGTCAATATTCAAGTGAAGGAGGTATGTGACTACAGTGATTTACTTTGGGAATGAAGCATGTTCAGAACTTTAATGTGAGGCTCGTTCATTGACAAACTATGTTAACTTGCTCTGTTTTGCTCATTATGTCTGTTGCTGCAACTGTTTGTTAAATTAATTTGCTATATAATCATAACCAGCCTTCAGTTTGGTATAAATTTCCAATAAGCACTTTTTGACAGGTGAAATGATTTTGCAGGCTATGTTATCAAAATTTTCCCTTGCAAGGATAGTGTTTTATGGGTCCCCTGAGTGTCCTTTAAACTTCCATTATTAATGGTGTGTTAGTGGTTATATTGATGCGTGATAGCATTGATATGGCATGCGCAGTTATGGAATTTTAGTGCTGTAAACCATTTTAAGCAATGTGCTTTGCAGGGCTCAGTCTAGATAGTGTAATATAGCACTACTAATTATATTGATCTAATTAATCTAATTAAATGGCTGCTAGATATGTTGTACATGTCATTTATCTGCACTAACACTGTGTAAACCTATTCTGCTTGTCTGTGCATTTTATATACAGTGCTGTATTTTCCTTAACACAATCTTTAACAATTGACCACTGTTTTACTGTTTATGACTGGAGCAAAATGTAGCATGGCTATAGTTTACCTGAAGAGGAATCACCATACTTTATTTAGTTCATGTGTAGTTTAAAAGGTCTTCTCTGATTTTCACTTGCTTTTCATTGCATTGTTTCATTAGTTTAACAACGCATAGGAAAAGCATTAGGTATTCATTCCAATGCACTCTAGAGCTAAAGGTAACCAAAGTTTTAATGGTACACTAAGCGACATGATCTGACTTAGGTCTGATGTCATCCTGAGTGAGCTCTGTGCCTCTGTGTTGTGTACTAGTTCCATTCTTATGTTTCACTCATAGATCAAGTATGTAGGTTTGTGTCATTGTTCCTGGTCACACTGCCCTCACAGCTTTCCACCATCTGTTTCAGTGGCACATAACACCCTTCTAATGACACAGAGCTGTAGGAATGCACTGTCAAGTCAAGCAGATGCACCAAACTCATGTTGTAGTCTGATGTCATCATAGAAGTGATGCAGTGCTGAACATTGTGAAGTTATACCAACAAGGTGGTCATAGTCCTAGTCTTGAAGCAACATCAGTCTGCTGAAAGCAAGAGTGCACCCATGCAGTTTTCCAAGGCTATTTTTCTCTGTGGTTCCTAATGTCTCTTAATTCTGCTTCTTACAGCTCAGGAATCCATGTTCTGAATAGTCAAAGGAAACACCCTCAGAAATTCAAGATTGTGCCTGTTTCCTGTAATAGTTGTTAAAATAGTTACTTTTGCTCTACCTTCACTTCAACTCAAATTCATTAAAAATCTTTCTTTCTTTGAGCTGTCAACCAGGCAGGTGGGAAGCAACTGCATCTGAGATGCCTTTATGGGACAGTAGGCTGATGTTCTTCCTAGCTATCATTACTGTTGATGCTGTATTGGGGTTGAAATAGTAAGGATCTATAAACCAAACCACCTTCAGGTTGTCCCTACTGTGGTCCAGGTGGCTTTATTTTAGACCACAAAAAATGGTTGGGGCAACATTTTTGGTATTTGAGTTGTGGGGACCCTTAAGATGCCGCTTTGGTTTGAACAATGTTTATTAACATTTTGAGAAAGCCATTCCCATCTTCATTGCAGTGTGTCTCTGAAATTTATTTATTTATGCACATTTATAAAGCTGGCATCTAAGCCCCCAAGTTTAGTGAAAAGTTTACTGATCCATATTTCACGCGAGCCATATGCTGCTCTGAAGGCACATAATTTATAAACCTTTTAAGCGATTGTGTTAAACAACAATCCCCTCTTTTGGCTCTTGAGACAAAGCTCTGGCCCATTCCATCTGATCAGCATCTTATTCTTCATGCAGGTGTCAGGACTGCTGAATTTCATCCAGATGGCAGCTGATGTTGAATGAGACTGAGCAATTTTTTTTTTAAAAAAAGCCTACACAAATGCCATAAGAAGCCCCAGTCCCCATTTTCAAGAGCCAGGTGAAGCACTTACTTCTGTAGTTACAAGCAATAATAGGAGTGGCTGTTAGGCCTTTGTAAAGGATTATTCGAGTTAATTAAATCACACCAGTCAGAAAATCAGTTTGTCATTGTCCTTTCCTCCCAATATGCTGCATATTTTTTTTTAAAAAAATACAGCAGTATGTTGTAGTTGAAGTCTCTCTTCTCCTTTTGATGATTAGCATGTATAGGTATATGTCTGTTCCTGTCTGGAGCTGGTGCAGCAGTCATTCTTCCTAATAAACCCTTTTGATTTGTTGAAAGGTAACCACAGAGCTTGTAACCAAGGTACCAATGCAACGAGAGTTTCCAATCTGTGTGCATAAGAAAGGATTGGTCCCATGGGCTGTCTTGCAGTGCTTGTAACAGCTAATTGGGCCTGTTAGGGTCAGCAATTAGCTCTGCGCTATTCAGAACTTCTGACAGCACCACCTTTATCTGTAAACCAGCTCTTCCTGGAACAACAATCCCTCCCATAATCTGAGAGTTCACCTAGGAATGTATAAAAGCAAGACACGTTTCTTGGGGAAAGGTTGTATCCCTTTGTCACTCACAGAACTGGATCAGTTCACCATCAATCTATGCTGAATACAATGCTGCCTTCTCTGGCACCTAGCAGGAATTTTCCCTTTTGTTTATAACTACCATGTGGACGTACTTGCTTTCAGGGTATTGAAATTTCAGAGCAAGGGCAGTGGACTGGTTCTTGGTGGTAGCCCTGTCTTTGGCTTTATTACACAATTAGGATTTCAGAATGTTTCAGTGCACCTGATCCTTTTTAAGGTGACCAGATACTCCTGAGCCACACATTCCAAAGAAACATATTTGATAGTTACAGTCTTTGTTGCAGGATCTATTCTGTTTCACCTGAGGTGAGGTTGGTGAACAGGTGCCTAACAAGATTTAGATGTCAGATTTACAGTTTGTTTGTTTGCTGAGGCATCTTCAGGTTACTGATGATCCTAAAACTTGTATTTATTTTTCTTTTGCTGCCTTAATTGTTGAGTTCATTTACTGCATTTTCACTGACTCATAATTATCTTTTTTGCTGACTTAAGTTCAAAGATTATTGATTTTATTTCTACTGATTTTTTAAAAATAGTATTTTTGAACGTTTCTGTTGTACTGTTTACTGGAACCTACCTTGGTGAATTTTTTTTTAAAAAAACGACTGGCATATAAATATTAGGAAAAATATTTGCAAAAGATGGCCTTAGCAAGTGTAGGTTTTCATACAACATGGAGAAAAGCTACTGAAAGTCCTTGAATTAAAGGCATAGGATCCTTGTCCTCTTTTGCATCTGATAACCCTACATGTAAATCTCATTGTTGTACTTACAGGGTTTCTCAGGGTGGGATGACCATAAAGGTAACTGAGAAAATTCTTGTTGGTCTGCCACTAATAGGACTGTCCATCTTTGAGCTTTCCTTGCCCCAGAGATCCCCTGCTCATTCTCTGCTATTTTCTGGGATCCTTCTTATCTCAGCAACAGCCTTAGCTAGTGCTGCCTCAGTCTTGCTCTCTCTATCGCCACAGTCTGCCTGTGAGAGGTGGGGCCAGGGCCAGGGCCAGGGAAGATGAGTTACAACTGCTGTGATGTCACCCCTTACGTCTACTGACTGAGATGTGATGGAGGTGGGACAAGAGTATGGTAGGAAAGAGGATCTGGAGCTAAGACAGGTGGGATACCTGGTCAGGTTCTAAATGGCCCCCAAAGGGCCACTTCTCCCACCCAAGGCAATTCAAGAGATGGTTGGCAGGGAAAGAGGTCCAGTTCCCAGATCAGCCATCGCTCTAGGAACGGGTTGCAATAAGCCAAAGGAGACTCAGGTGCACTTGCATGGTTTCCAGGGACAGATAGCTTCTGGGGAGGGGCTGGAATTCACAGAAGGTAATGGCTGAGCCAGGAAGCAGGCCTCCTTCCTGATTGGCAGATTTTTGGCTGCATTTGGCAAGGGTATTGACCCTCTGCTGGCCAGTTGGGAGCTGGCTGGCTGTTCTGCCTACCCTGGCCCCAGATCTCTGGTGAGGAGATAGAAAGAGCAGGTGTTATGATGCCTATTCCCAAGGCCGTTTTAGTCTCCCAGTCTGTTTTTAAGCCATGACAATTGATGAGGTTTTTAAAAATTTTCACCAGCACTTAGAAAGCTGATGTTTTTGACATACATCATCCAAGATAGCATGTTTATATTTCCTTCATTCCCTAAAACTCTTAAGACATGAAATATACCTCATATCAGCAGCCATCACTACAGCACAGCACAAGCCAAGGCACTAGTGGGAGCTTGGGTGGTGGGGACACAGGGGGCACTCAGCACCATGTGCACTATGATGTCACTTCCAGAAAAACCCAGAAGTGATATCATGTCATTCTGTGGTTAAAGTAAGATCTGAACCAATTTAAACATGCAGAAGAGGCATATGATACAATCCTTCCTGGACAGTACCTCTTCACGTATAGGTTGAAAAGATGCTGTATAGATAAACTTCCTGAATGTGATAACACACAGGGAGGAGGTTATACTTTCAGTACTGGGAGTTATTTTTATAGGGAGTCACCAAACAAAATCTATTTTATAGACTCAAACATATACAATTTCTGCATCATTCAACAAGTAAGGCTAAGCTCTTCCTTGCAGTTCATGATTCTTGTCCTGCCAGACTACAAGTACCATCCTAAACAGTGTCATACACTTCTAAGCCATCAGAACCTCAGTGGCTTAGTAGATATCATATAACTCTGCTTAGAAAGACACTGCAAATGAAGCAGCAACCAGTACTGTAGCTGCTACTATACCTAAAGATACCATATGCTGCAAGGAAGATGTAATAGCTCAAATGTTATAGACCAAGGTGTGAGTCACAATAGTTAATGGAATTAGGTCTTAGAAGGCTGACATATTAGACCTGAAAAAGTTTCCAAAGGGCTGCTAAGTGGAATGTGTAACACTTAACAAACGTATCCTATGTTTAAATGTTTTGTTTAGGTTGAGGCCAGTTACATTAATAAAGGAAAATGTGATACTTGTTAGGCTGGTGTGGCACTTTTGTTCTTTTATTTCTTTAAGCTGAGGTGGAATTTCTATGCTCATTTAACATGGGAAAGCTGCTGCCTTTTATGAATTGCTGCTCCTACATATGGGAAGATGGCCTCCAAATCTACCATGCACTCATTTGCACACTCAAAATATGTCAGTTTAATATTGCTGGGCACTAATACTATCCCAATGAAAAACAGCCTTCACCTGCATTTTGAATGGCATATTATTGGCACCTGGCTGTATGTATTGAATCTATCAAACTGTAAAAATTGCCCTTGCATGCATAATAGGAAACAACAGATTATATGTGGTATTGGCACACAAGAATCTACCCTGAATGTTTCTTTCCATTAAAATGTAGCAATTTGCAGTAAATTAGCCTACTGCCATGTCAAGTGTCACCAAATTATTGAAATTTTTATAGCTATAGTCATTCCTGAGATACATGTGTGATCTAACTTTATCTCTTGGGACTGGTGTTCACACGTCTTGGCATATTTGTTGCTACTGGATCACTCCCCCCTCCTTTTTCCTGAGGGCTCTTGAGGAATTTTTATAAGACCACAAATTTAAAAAGAAAGGTGGTGCCCCAGGTGCATATTATGGCTTTTCTGTCCAAAATGACTTGAATGTCAAAATTGCTATAACCTTCCAAGAGAAATGCTAAATCGCAATGTGATAAGAAAGGCACCCTCGACAGGTCGGCAAATGACAGCTCTATAATTTCAGCATTATTTTAATACAATGTAGAAGTGCCTTATATGTTTAACTTCATTTTACATCTTTTTTTAAAAAAGAATAATTGATTCATACTTGTCTGTTCAGGTTTCAATCGTTTCTTTTTCTTTCGTTCTTTCATTGTCTCTCTCTCTCTCTTTTCATTTTTACTTTCTGACTGTATCAAAAGTTTCTGTTGTTTTTCTATTATGTAGTAATACATGGCATTTTCTAACATTTAATTTTTAACCGAAGGAGCAAATTTATAGTAGGTAGATCTTGTTTTCATGGGCACCAAGAGGAAATTAACAGCTCAGGCTCAGGCTAGTCATTTCCTCAAAGGCAGAGGACTGGATCCAGTGACTCCCTTCCCCTAAGTGAGGAGTGTTCCTCAGTGAACGGAAGGGTCATTAGAGTCAATATTGTGGGTGGAACTAAGATAACCTTTGACAAGTATAATATATATTTTTCAATATCATACCAGTTGTACAGAACACAGAAAACACATTCAGCTTGAAGTAACATGCTCAAGTAACATGCTCATGTTCTGAATACGAACCAGTTACAAGTAATTGGTTAGAGCTAAATCACCATCAGAGCATTTTGTCACAGGATTTGTATCACATTGTTCCCCATATCACATAGTTTTAAATAAATATATAAGATACATTTCCAGGATGACAAATCTTCAAGACTGACCTAGTCATACTGATAAGAGAATAACTATAATAACAACTAAGAATAACTATTCTTATATATCACTCTTCTAGATAGATTAATGCTCCACTCAGAGCAGTGAACAAAGTTAGTGTTGTTAATATCCTCACAATACAGCTGGGGAGCTGGGGCTGAGAGGAGTGGCTTACCTAAGGCCACCTCCTGAGCTCATGGCAGTAGAGGGATTTGAACTAGCAGAGTTCACTGATTCACAGCCCAACCACTTAATCACTGTGCTACAGCAGAATGTGGAATGAGTTGAATGGATATGAATAGCTTTTCCTAAGGAGAGCCCTCTACTTGGCATTTCTGCAGCTGGCACAGAGAACATCAGTTATTACAGCAGGGGGAGGGAAGTTGAGGACAACTTTTCATTTGCTATCTCTATTACATTTGCCAGCAGCAGACAAAGGCACCAGTCCTCACTTTTCTGAAATTGTTGTCATCATATGATTCTTATATTGTGCATTGATTTTGTATAATTGGTTTCGACCATTTTTGCTAGTCATCTTGAACACATCAACGGAATGATGATGTGTAAATTTAGTAAATGTGCCCCCCCCATTACAGTGATTAACCAATCTGTGTTGGTAGGGCCAGATTGAGGGGGGCAGGGGAGGTAGCCTGCCCCCGGTGCCGCCAAAGAGGAGGCGCTGGGCGTGGCTGCCAGCTGCCCGGGAGGCTGAGCACAGGGTTGGGAGACCCTCTCCAGTCCCGCCGATGGGGCGGCTGGCTGGCTTCCCGCGCACACAGGACCTCTCAGCCCTGCGCTCAGTCACCAGCGCAGCAAGCCAGCCACCCCAGTGCACGCCCGTGCTTTCGCCAGTTCCATAGCTCACCGGGTGCTGGAGCGGCCGGTTTGCTGCGCAGGCAGGCATGGCTCCCACCTTGCGTGATGACATCACAAAAGTGATGTCATCACGCAGCGCCGGGAGTGCGCACGTGCTCTGCACATGCAGAACACCCAGGCAAGGTTTGCCGCAGGCACCCATGCGCCTGGATCCGGTGCTGTGTGTTGGTTGAAACTTGCTTTGAGTCACAATACTTGTACAGAGGATGTTGTTGCACTGTGTTACATAAATAAGTGTGCATTAGTGTGTGTCTATGTGCACTTGTTGCTGGATGTGCGTTTTAGATGAAAGTTTTGTTTTTCCTAAATGGCCCTATTCCCAGATTAGACAGACATTATTATTTCCCTCCATACATATTTTAAAAACCAATGTAATGAGAAGCAGCCCTGGTTAAGAAGATAAAGGTTTTTTTAAAAAAACTATTTATAAACATACCAAGGATAAGTATAGCATTAAAACTTGTTCCTTCAGACAGACAGACAGACAGATCTGAGACCAGGCAGATCTCTGTGGATGTAGTAATACCTTTCAGGACATATCTGAGGAAACAATGTCATGGTGGTTTGATTCCAAGATACAGTTGTAAAGTTAACAGATGAGGCATTACCCAGATAATTTACTACTACGACTACGACTACGACTACTACTACCAACAACAACAACATTCAATTTATATACCGCCCTTAAGGATGACTTAACACCCACTCAGAGCAGTTTACAAAGTATGTCATTATTATTCCCACAACAAAACACCCTCTGAGGTGGGTGGAGCTGAGAGAGCTCCAGAAAGCCGTGACTACCCCAAGGTCACCCAGCTGGCTTCAAGTGGAGGAGTGGGGAATCAAACCTGGTTCTCTACATTAGAGTCTCACGCTGTTAACCACTACACCAAACTGGCTCCCTAGACAAAATAAAGAGCTGAGCTTTGGGGCTGAACATGAATGCTGAGCAAAACTGAGTTTGCTCCATTTTTTGCATATCTGGGAACTAGACATGGGCACGAACCGGGAAAAAAATGAACCACATGGTTCATGGTTCCTTCAGTTTCATGGAGCACGAACCACGAACTTTGCTGAACTTGAGCCGGTTCGCGAACTGGTTCGCAGTTCGAGGGAGCCCAGAATGGGTCCCTTCAGTAAACAAGACGAATTACTGGAGGTCATGCGAATGTCTAGAATCATGTCTGTTCCTTCCTGCCCGTGTCCATTTTACTCCTGATGAACCCGTGTCCTGTAGCCCCAGTCCGTGCACATGTTGGGTAACTGGTGTAGTCACGGTTGCATAGTCATAATCAGTGAGTCGCCATTGCAGAGCTTCGATTTTGAATAGCTTCTGCTTCCCTCTCCCTTCTTTCTGCCCTTGGATCCGGCTTACACTCACATTGTTTTGCTTTTAATTTGGATAAGGGTGGCATTTTACAAGCAAAATCCACCAAATCTGCAGGGGAGCTAGTCCTCACTGTCCTCTAAAGACCTCCCCCCCCCAGTTTCAGAGAGATTGAACCATGGGAAAGCCATGATCCATGGGTCCCCCCTTTCTGTCATTTTCTCTTCATAGTAATAAAAACTGGAATGTCTGCTTGCAGCTACTTTGAGGGGCTGGCCCTTTTTCTGGCAGGCTGGGCCAGAATGGGAGCTCTCTAGTTGGCATTGACAGCTGCCAATCAAGCATGGAGGCCTCAGATTGGGGGCAACCAAAAGACTGCCACTGTTGCCAGGGCGATGTATTGAATGGCTCCAAAGTGTCTGGCTTCCCGAACCAGCAACAGAACGGTAGGAAAAAGTCATTTGTTTTGTAAAAACGTGGCCCCACAGAACATGCAGTTCTTTGACCTGAACCAGCTGTTCCGTCTGGAATTTTGTTCCATGGTTCATTTCGTGCCCATCTCTACTGGGAACTCCTCCTATCCCAGCACTGTTTGGGGGGGTCATGTGCTGGTTTGTAGCAATAGCAAATACAAACATGCCTTTTATTATTTTCAGTCCCCATGTTCACTCTCCCATCCCTATGATTTTTCCATCAAGGAATATAAAACGAACAACATCCTTAGCAGGATGTTGAAAGGGAAGAATCTGAGAGACAAAAGAGGAACAGGATTAATAAAATAAATTTCATTATTAATCATTATATAAATATATATTTTTTAAAAGAATAGTATAAAATACATTTCTGTGGAATTCAACTAGGAAATCAGAGTGTCTAGTTCTTTAAAAATGTTTTTGATACAATAATACAACAAAGCATTTCTTTTTGGAAATAGAGCATATAGAGGGTTTCCCATTGTTTTCTCAAGTTCTACTTGTTAAATTTGAGTGGGGAACATTAGTATGAGTATCCTTGGAAAAAACACTTAACAGCCCACCATTAAACACACATTTTTGTTAAGTTTTACACATACATTCCAGTTACACACAAACACACACACACCTTCTCCTCTGTTCAAGTTTGTGGCCATTCTTACAAATGTATTTAATAGGGTTAGATCAATACTGGCACACCATCAAGATTCAGCTACAGTTAACCCACTCTGTTCTTTGCATGTTGGTATAGCACTATCCCCTTGATTAACTGGCTGACATATAATGAGTATCAAGTCTTTGCCCAGTATATAATGAGTATCAATGAGATATAATGAGTATCAAGTCTTTGCCCATATAATGAGTATCAAGTCTTTGCCCAGAGCAAAGACTTCAGTGTGTGAAACTAGATAGTCAATACCATGGACTCATGTAATTGTTGTTTTTCTCTGTCTGTGGAGTGACTTGTTTATCTTATATTTGTGAAATCTATGCAAAGAAAGAGTCTCTTCCATCTAATTTATCCACTGCTGGCATTTTGCCACTGCCAAACACTTCTTGTACTTCTCTCCCCTGCCTATAACAGGCTCACCAGATGTTTTGTTGTTTGTGTCCCTTTGCAGACAACAACTGAGAAATAACCAAGCTGCAGATTTCTAAAAGAGCCATCACAGCAAAATGTAAGTGATGAACCAAGTTCAAGTAAAATGTAAACAGAATTTACTTTACTGATGAAGCATGAGCAAGTATTATATGAGTGGGTTTCCCCTCCAGATGCAAATTTTAATGCATTTTAAAACTCTAAAAATAAATAGGGGAACTTTTCTTCTGTTTGAAGCATATTTGTGTTTATCTGAATGTGACCTCTTTGCTAGCTGCACAACAGGGAAAAGTTGAAACAATGCCTACCACAATATGGCAGAATGGGATAGCTGCAAAGGGTTCTCAAGTGCACTTTCAAATGGCATAATATGAACCTACCCAACCAGTGTGGTCATCCTCAGGAGCCTTTCTGGGGATGCCTTCTCTGTCTGAAAAAAGCCTTCTCAGCAGTGGCACAAATATTATGGAATTCTCTCCCCAAGGATATTTCTCTCCCCAAGGATTTCCCTCTGTATTTGTTCTGCCCGTGGGTGAAGACTTATCTGTTTCAAATGTTCCCTCACTGACCCTCCTTCCTGTTTACATGTTCTGCATCATTGTGTCTGTTTTGTTTAATCCTTTTGTTGAACTGCTTATGTGCTTTGCTCAATTGTTTTTAATTGATCTGCAACCTTTAAAATGTCACCCCTGGTTATTCCTGAATATTTTTTCAGAATAATCAGGATCAGAATACTAGTATATCTGAGATATAGACCAGGATTTCTGAATATACCTGAATATACCCAGAAAATGCCATTAAGGTGTTTTGGGGGTATATTTTCAAACTGGAAATACTGAAGCACACATCCCTACTCACTTTGTCAGATACAAATAAGAAGATCCATGTCAGAAGGTAGAACAGAAGGACGAGTTGGACTTAGGATGCAGAGATACATTGGAAAATTTACTTCACTTGATTAGAGCTGGAAGATATGCATAGAAGTGGGAAACTGCACTTAAAGGCTGTAACTCATGGGCTAAGAATACTGCTACGACTACTGCTATAGGGCACTGTACTCTCCTGCTTTTGGCGCTTTTGGCGTACATTGATTCTTCCCATTTGTGGGAAGTAAATACATACTAGCTTGGATCCCCAAGAACACCCAGTGTGGTGTAGTAATACAGGGCCAAGCTACACATGACGAATGACACTTGAACAGCAAGTGGATTGAGCGGAGGGCAAGTGAACAGGGAGAAATACACTTGCTGTTCAAGTTTCATTCGTCATGTGTAGCTTGGCCCTAAGATCTGTAGTAATTAAGACCCAGGTTCAAATCCACACTCTGCCATGGAAGCTTGCTGGGTGACATACTTTCAGTCCAAAATGCTGCTCCTGAGGTTGTCTCCAGATGATATTTTTCTGCATGGGCAGGCACTGGTTTTAATGTGCTCCCTGTAGTCACATGAGGGGAACTAGATCCAGAGGAGTTAGCCATGTTAGTCTGTAGTAGCAAAATCAAAGAGTCCAGTAGCACCTTTAAGACTAACCAACTTTATTGTAGAATAAGCTTTCGAGAATCACAGTTCTCTTCGTCAGATGCATGGAGGGCAAGAAGAAACTGGTCAGATATAGAGGAGGAGAGGGGAGGGAGGAGTAGATGCAAACCGCTGCTTCTGATATGGAGATCAGTTTGCTTCTGTTAAGGAAATCAGTTACTTCTGATAATGAGATAACCATTCATAGTCCCTATTCAGTCCCAGCCTAACTGAGTCAAATTTACATATGAATTCCAATTCAGCAGCTTCCCGTTGGATTTTGTTTTTGAAAGGTTTCTGTTGAACTACAGTGACCTTTAAGTCTTTGATGGAATGTCCTGGTAGATTGAAGTGTTCTCCCACTGGTTTCTGGATGTTGCCATTTCTAATGTCAGATTTGTGTCCATTTATTCTTTTGCATAGAGGTTGGCTGGTTTGTCCAATGTACAGAGCAGATGGACATTGTTGGCACATGAGGGCATATATCACATTGGAGGATGAGCAGCTGTAAGAGCCAGAGACAGTGTAGTTGATGCCATTGGGTCCTGTAATTGTATTCCCTGGGTAGATATAAGGGCAGAGCTGGCATCTGGGTCTGTTGCAGGGCCTGGTACCTGTGCTGGTGACTCTGCTAGCCAATTCATGATTGTAAGTGAGAAGTCGTTTAAGGTTGGGGGGCTGTCTGTAGACAAGGAGAGGTCTTCCACCCAGGGCTTCTGAGAGAGAGGTATCATTTTCCAGGATGGGTTGTAGCTCACTGATATGTTGGATGGGTTTGAGCTGGGAACTCCATTTGTGTGCAGTTTCCACAAGAGAAAACAGGTTCGGGGAAAAGTGCTGGAGCCTTCCTTCCACCTGTGGCACTGTTCCAAACTGCTTTGAGTTCTCCTTTTTAAAAAATATGAAGCAGTTCCCCTCATCTGCTGTGTGACAGCAGGGGGCATGTTAAAACCAACATCTGCCCATGCAGAAAAGTTTTGTCCAGAGGCTCCCTGAGGAAAAGGGGACATCCAGGAACAGGATGAGGGAGAATAGGAACTCTACCACCCACGTGGGAATTGGCAAAAATCACTCACCCATCCTGCAAGTTTGGAAATTCTATAATGGATTCAACACATTGTCTTCAGGAAGCTTAATGGGTTCTGCTCTGAGATTAATGTAACCAGCCCCATAAATGTGCCCAAATAATCCCTCCTGACTTGGATGGTAAAACAGATTTCCACATATTTTTTGCAGATTTTAAGAGAACCCATTGCTTGCAAAGGACAAGCACACTTCCGAAGCTTAACACAAAACAGAGAACATTGTGCCTCATCATAAACCTAACTTTTCAGAAGGATTCCACCTTGCTTGGAATTGTAATCTTTAGTGTGGGGATTGGGTCACATTCCTTTGAATCCCATCTGCCCCTTTAGGTCAACCATGTAAATGTTAAAGATGTATTTGCATATTTTATAAGCAATTGAATGGCTCTCACAGTTGCTTGTAGTTTGAACTACATATCAGGGGTTTGACACAGATTGTACAATAAAATTGAAGATCTGATTGCAAATGTGCCAAATGATCTCTTTCAGGAGCTTTGGGGCAAGTTTTAGCTTGGGGGGTCATGCTATTCTCTGATGCTTTAACCCAGTTAGAATGGCCTGAATTAATCCTACTACTTAATGATAGCAAACTCAGTTTAACCTTGGTTTAAAGTATGTATGTATACATATCAATGAGAGAAATAAAACAGGTTATTGATTTTACATCCACTTTCACAGTGGTAATTAAAATGTACCTTTGCAGCTTGCAGATCAGTAGACTGTATATTTCAGGCCAAATAACAAACCCTTAGTGATTTCCCTTTGGTATTATCTACTGAAATGTCTGTCTAAGGTGGCTGGTATTTCTTGGGGGGGGGTCTCAAAAATTGAGAGGGAAATAGTCATTTGTCCAGTCATTTCTGACAGTGGGCTCCCTAGAATTAACTCAATCTTGTCATCAACCAGTTGTCCACCTATGTAAAGCAAACAACAATTCCTTCCAGGTGACTAATTGTCCAGTCCTCATTAGTCAAGTCATCCTGTAATGTACAGTATATACCCATAGGCTGGCCAGGGGGACATTGCAATGGGAGGGGGTGTAATTTTCCATTGTAAAGTATATCCTGCAGATGCTCTTAACTTTCAGTATAGAAAATCCCATAATTCCACAAGTCAAATTGGTCCATTTTTCAATCAAAACCTACCTTCTTAGAAGTTCTCTTTGATTTTCTCTATATGCAATTATTTTATTGCCACACTACCTTTTATTGCCGCTACCTTTTAGCTTTGGTATATTTTGGTCACTATCAATTAATTCTTATTTATGGATGGCAAAGGCCATCTTAGCTATCAGGGCCAGAGAGCAGAGAGTGTGGGGACAAAACTCAAGGAGCCCTAGTCACTCTCAGGTCTATTGAGCTGTTCAAATATGTGATTTGCTTTTGTATAATACTTGGGTTTGGCTCTAGGTGGAGTAGAGTGGTCCAGAAGGAACCTATCAAGGGGCTACTGCAACCTGTGCATGCGTTAAGAGGACTGGGAAGGAAGCAGTTTTAATGTGAGCATAGAAACAGAAAACAGGTCAATGTTGTTGGATATATATATATATATATATATATTTAGAAAATCAAGCTCCTTCCATTACACACATGCTTACACACAAAAGCTTGTGTTGTGCTCCATCCTTCACTTGGCATCATAACCAGCATTACTAGGTACACTTTACCGGGACTATGCCCAGCCACATGATATGGGACACACTGCTGGGTGCAGTTGCTTCAGGTTGCACCCCTACACACACATCAATAGCTTTGATGGTAAGAGCCTGCATTGTTGAGGTGGTACCCAGGATGTGAGTGAGGGGGCAGGGGGAGTTGAGTGCAAACTCCGAGTCCTGGGTCAAGTCTGCTAGATCCCTGCTCCTGATCACCTGTGAGTGTGCGGTTGCTCCTTCAGTGTGGATCTCCTGTGAGGGCTCTGACATGAGACATTCAACAAGAAGGTGTGCTCTCCCCTTGGGTGTAAGTGCTAAGTGCCTCCTCTGTTGTTTTAATTGACCTCTATGTACAATTCCTGCCACCAGAGTAAAATGCTGTGTGCTCTAAGTGTGCATGTGAAAGAACTGCATGGTGTACTAGTCCAGGTTTATGTAGTGCTAGGGGGTGGGTGGGATTAGGTGCAGGGGAGGGGGGTTGGCCACTGTTAGAAGGGGTGTGATTGGCTGTGGCCATAGTCAGCATCCTGTGCTATCCCAGGGCTTGTGGGCAGGTCATACAGGAGTGCCAGGGTGGTGGTGGATGCTGTGCCTGTTCTGTTGCATGGGCACTTATGGGATATGCTTCAGTTTTTGCTGGCATAACTTTATACCAGTTCTTGGGGGGGGGGTGTATTCTCAGGCTGTGGTGGCTTAGGGAGCTGGCTAACTCTGGCCACGCCCTCAGGCTTGCAGAGGGTTGCACCAGCAGTGCTTTGGTGGGGGTCCACAGCATTGCCACACAGTTGCCCAGCCATGGTGCAGCAGGAGCAGGGCACTGCGCTGCTGTGTCTCCAGGTGTATCTCCAGTGTAACCGCTGAGCACTTTTGCTCTCCCCTCCAAGATTGCACTGGCTGTTACTCATTTTTATTGTTTTATGTTTAGATGCCCCTCATAATCGAAACGCCTAAAGTGTACTTAGCTTGCATGTAAATCCACTGTGTTTCCATAGATATTAGCACCACTGCCCATTCATAGGCATTTCAGTGGATATTTTCCAGCTGCACTAGCTTCACGGCTGTATTTACCTATAATTCACTTGCAGGGTTCGACTGGAGCTAAGATTTGAGAACTGTGGCCCACTTAATTGCTTCCTCTTGCTTCTCTTTTTTTTAACTATGAGGTAAGGACTTGATTATGATTTGATGGAATAAGTCCAATTTGAAACCTGCATATAGTTCTATAAACACTCAATTAGAAGCATATAGGCGAAACAAGTCCAATGATATATTGATTAATACAATGTGCATATTACATGAAGATACATACTGACATTTAGGTCATTCATAAGCACACATTCTTCTCTGTCTTTATAAACATATAAACCTTGCTACTACACTCTAGTGAGAAACACATTTCAAAACTAGGGCTTGAAAGAGAAAAGGCAACACAATTGAGATTAATAGTGTTCATTACCTAGTCAGACTCCTGACCTACCCAAATTTGAAAGTATTTATTTTTCTGGTTGAAAAAATAAGAGGTAAAAATATTGGGGGGAGAGCTGGTTTATGTCTAAATTTGGCAAAAAGATTATTATTTAGGTTACTCTATGGTGCCTTTCTATTGGTTTTACAGTACATGCCACTGAACAGACATACAGTAACTGAATTGTTTCAGCTTATCAAAATAACATTGAAATAGACTTAATTGTTGAGCTGGAGGAAAACCCATATGTCTCCTGAGACTATTAGTGTCATTTAAAAGGCTAAATGTATCATAAAACCTGTCTTTAACTTACTAAAATTGTACAGACCAATACAATTTTAGCTAATGCTTTCCACATTTCTTGCAGGGGAAAGTAGAAAAAATGAGTGTAAAGCACAGTTGATACCATTTCTGAAGAGAATTTCAGATGCTGCAATTCTTTAAGGGGTTCATTCCACTTTTTGTACTCCTGCTGTGAAGCTCTTTGCTTAGTAAGAAGCCATGCTATAAAGTGTTGGTTTTAGGTTGCTAGGTGTTCAGCTAGAGATGCATTTCTGAGGTGCTGAGAAAGGAAGCAGTTAATGCACCACCGCAACCAATCTTGACAAACTTCTTTGTCCATCCTTTTCTCCCACCTGCGGAGGAACAAAAATAAAGTTTGCTTATTGCTGCAAGTCATGAGAAGTAATATCTGGGTAGAGATTAATACAAAAAGTGAGGTTACATCAACTCTCTGCTCCAAATATTGAAAGGGAAAGGCACATTTGCCAGGTCAATATCTGTAACTCCAGTTTCCTTCATCCAGAAATCTGTGTGAATTCCAGTGTATATACTGACTGAGATCATATATGAGATTCTCTTTTCATTTCCACAGATAGGGCAGTGCTATATGCGCACACACATGAGCCATTTCTACTGCCAAATTGCTTTTGGTGGGTGTTTTCCCTGTAAAAAAATTTTTAAAAAAAGTTTTTTGCATACATATTTGCACTAAAAAAAGAGAACATCCCTCCAAACAGTAGGCCACAAGAAGTAGTAAGGAAGGAAGTGCTTCACTAATACTGTGCTCAGAGGTATGGGTCACTAGGCCAGTGCGTCCTTATGAAAGACAGATTTTCAGTGGGGAAAATGAGCTATTCTGTACTAGATTAACAGTGTAGAGTTATAGCTTTCTAAACCCATAGACTTCTTTGCAACTCTGCTTAGCATTGCACATTCAACTGTTTTGCAGTTGTCATTCAGTATGCAAACTGCTCATATTTTAATGTATTGTTCTAATGTTTCCTTGTTGTTATTGCACAAATAGATAGACACTGTTTTTTATAATAGAATTTAGAAACAGTATCATGTAATTTGCAATTAAAGTTGGCAACTATTTTGCCCGTTTATGAGACCTGTATATTACTGCCTCACTGCATTCCTTAGTGTTCTCAAAAGATTTTCATTGCCACTAAAGGCAATGAAACTTTAGTTCTCTCAGGGTCAGAACACATGAGACAAACTTCATGTGAAGAGCACTTGATTGGTCCTGCAATCTCTGCTGGGAATGGTAGTCTAACCCACCCCCCTCCAAGTGAAGTGGAATTTCTTGCAAAGAACAGCCGCTCAACTGAAGAGATTGTCTTTCAAAGAGATTCTTTCAAAGATAGACTGATTCTTTTTCAAAAATCCAATCCGCTGCTTTTGCTTTAGCTCAAAGATGGAGGTGGGGTGATGGGGAATCCAAGCTGCGATTCCCTGCCAGGAGAGACGAATTTCTCTCTTGTTCACAAAACACCACTGCTTTTTTTTCTGTCTCTTGTTACATCGTTCCCCCACCCACCTGGGGCCAGTGCCAGGGTTTCTGGCACCTGAGGCAAGATACCTACTTGAGCCCTCCCCCAGAGACTCTTGGTAGTAGAAGGAGGGCTTCTCTTACATGGCCTGCTTGGAGGAGAGAGATGTTTGGAAGGGGGAGACTGAGCTGAAGCCTTCTCTTTCTCTCCGACCCTCTCCAAGCCTTAAAATATTGATCACCTTTGTCAGAGATCCCTTTCAGGAACTACCATCCATGCTCATCCTTCTCCTCCCCCTCTTGGGTTTGAAGTGAATGGCAGCTGACAGCTAAGCGTGTGGTGTATAAATATTGAAATAAACTATTGGGGGAGAGGGGGGAGGTGGGGTGATATATGTAAACTAGGGGATGAGAGAAGGAAGGTGATAAAGGGCGGGCGCAGTGCAGGGTGCTGCTCTGCTTGAATGAAGGGGGAGCAGCATTGAGATTGGAGAATAGCAAGGGGGAGGGAGAATGAAAGGGAGAAGGGGGAGGAAAATAAAAGCATTTAAAACAACAACTTTAAACTCAACAACAGTGATTTCCTCCTACCTGTCGTACAGGGACTGAAAGGGAATTGTGTGTGCTTCACCTCACTTTCTCCTTCCTCTGTGGCGGTGCACACACAAGCAGCCACTCTTTCCACCAAAAGCAGCCCCCCTCCCTCAAAAGCCTGACGAAAGGTGAGAAGTAGAATTGATGCCAGCTGGGGAGGGGGAAAGGGATGTACTAAAAGGAATGACAAGATTGCTCATTGGAAATAATGGGAGAGGCTTGAAGGCTCATTGGAGAAAATGGGAGCCAGGAATGCCAATTTACTTGCATGGGCTCCATTGAAATGCATTACAACACAAAAAAAGAGCAAGAGTCCAGTAGTGAAGAACTGAGCTGTGGCTCATGAAAGCTCATACCCTACCACAAATTTTGTTAGTCTTATAGGAGCTACTGGACTCTTGCTTTTTTTTACTGCTACAGACAAACACGGCTACCCATCTTGATCTATCAACACAGGCCCCAGAGTGGAATGACAGTCCCTGGGAAAAGAATCAGTGGTCTGGGACTGGAATGGCAGTGGGTGTGGAATGACAGGGGGTGTCATTCCAGTCCCGGAGCCCTGACTCTATTCTCAGGAGCAGTTGTTCCACTCTTTGACCTGTCATTCCAGTCTCTGAGCACAGGTTCTATTCCTAGGGACCATCATTGCACTCTGGGGGCTGTCATTCCACTCCCAGAGTATTCCATCTGGTCCCAGAGACCTTTATGGAAAATCCATTCCACATTTTCTTTTTTTGTGTTGTGATGCATTTCAATGGAGCCCAGGCAAGTAAATTGGCATCCCTGGCTCCCATTATCTCCAATGGGCCTTGTTATTATTTCCAATGGGCAATCCTCCTGTCATTCCTTTTAGTACATGGCGGGGGGGGGGGGAAGCAAGAAAGAAAGGAGGGAACAAGGGGGACAAAAAGTCAGATGGGAGCTCGCTACTCTCCAGCCAGCTAGAGTCTCTCTTGCTAGTAGAAGCTTCGCCAAAGGTTTAAATTGAGAGAGAGAGAGGAGGAGGAGGAGGAGGGAAAAAAGGAGGAGAGAGAAATGTCTCTGCTGATGGGGCTGAACTCGAAGCTACTAGGGTGCTGGATGAGCAGGAAGACAGGGCTGCCCTTCTGCAGTCCAGAAGAAATGCCTTGCACCAAGAGAGGAGAATTCCTGCGCGAGCACACAGGAGTGCACACACTGCAGGGAATGCCAATTGATCATTGTGGGGCCAGCACAGCGCCTCCAGAGTTCAGCACCCGAGGTGGGGGCCAGCTCCACCTCAACGGAAGCGCTGGCAGTGCACCAACCCCCATCACAAGTTCTCAGAGGATTTTTGAAAGAGAGAAAGAATGTGTGTGTGTGTGTGTGTGTGTGTGTGAAATTCCCCCATCCCTCCCCAGCTGAGAATCACATTGAGCAGATGGTTTTTTAAACTACAATTCCCAGGGACCATTACAGGATCCAACACTTGCCCATGAGTAATATGTGTTTTGACCTTGTTTGACTTGCAGTATAGGAAGAATGACTGAACATTCAGTGCATGTGGATGGCTGTGAAGTAAAAAGGGAACCTTTAGATAAAACAGAGATATTGCTTAATCAGAAATAGAGTTTATTTACAAGTACATATGTATAATGGTTTCAGAGTAATTCATAAGTGTATTGGTTTTAGAATAGTTCATAAGCATAATATTTTCAAGATAGGTACAGATCTTCAAATATTTTTAAACAGACTTTGTCACAAACACTTACTTCTACCCAGTTGCTGCATACGCTAATCATATCCACAAAGAAAAGAACACACAGACTTCCCTCAGATCACAGCACTTCACTTCTTCTCCCTCTTTCCCCAGAATGATTCTGATCAACATTGGAAAAATACGTTGAACTCTTTCCTGAAGAACAACTCTAAATAAACTACAGTTCATTTCACCCCCGAGGGTACAGCTGCTCATCTCACTCACTCATCTAGCCCCCCTCTTTCTTCCCTTAGAGTCAAGCTAAATGAGATGGCAGGCATGGGTTCATTCCAGTGGCTAGTGATGCAATTTTACCCAGGAACTGTAGTTTTTAAAGACAGAGCTGCATGGACTTCCTGGGGGATGGGAGGGATTTCCTCACAGCTCCCCACCTGGCTACTTCTGCAGGCTGTTTGGCTGATTCCCTCCCTCCTCCCACACTCCAGCTGCTCACCCACCTCCCTCTCTCCCCTCCATGCTCTGAGTGGGTGTAGTGCCGGACTCCTGGAGGGTGTGAAGGCAGCAGCACACAACGGCCCACAGCCCCAGATACACAGCCACTGACATGCTGCCACCCAGAGTGGGGGTGGGGGCAGAGGGACAGAGCAAGGCAAGCAGCCAGTAGAGGCAGCGGTGAGCTGTGAGGAAATCCCTCCCATCCCCAAGGGTGCTCGTGGAGCTCAGTCTTTGAAAACGACAGTTCTTGGGGAAAATTGCATCACTGGCTACGAGAATGAACTCATGCTGGCATTTTGTTTAGCTTGACCCTCAGAGGCCTGAATTTTAAACCATACATTAAAATCCCCACATAATTAGCAGAAATAAAACACACAAAAATATTTACATGGCAAAACATTACACACAGTCTGTAGAAGTTTTCTGCAATATCAGAAAACACAAATGAAATAACACATAGAAAATAATGAATTAATCATGATTGTGGGTGTTACAAGAAGCAGTTTATTTGGCTTTTTAGTCCAACATCCTGATGACTCAAGGCAGGATGACACAGAACTCTATTTAACTACAGTCAAACAAACAAACAACTATTGCAACTAACTCTGGCCACCATTAGCTAGAAAGATCTTACAACACACCTGAAAGATTTCAGTTTTGTTATTGTTTTTCTCAATGAAAATGTTCTATATTTCATAGTTTTTAAAATCTGTTTTGTTCCTTTTTTAACAGTCCATGTGATACATATATCCTGAATAAAAGAAATAATGGCAGTGCTATTTCAAAGTGGTGGGGGAAAGAAGTAGAAGTTTAAGCATTTCTTTTATACTGTCAAAGAGACAAAAGGTTGTACCTTTCTTCTAAAGAAGTTTAAAATATAGTGGAGAAATATCAAGTGCTGAGACAAACAAAAGATCAAATCTCCATAGAAGGAACAAATCTTTCTATTTATCTGTCTCAAGTTCTTACTGCAATTGTACTTCAACTATCATAGAAGCTCTTTCACATAACTTCTGCTAACATAATTGTTATTTTTACAAGTTTGGTTGCTACGGAAATACATGATGTAATCCTTTATTTCCATCACAATTTGTTACCCTTTCTTCCATTTAGCCAGCTTTACTTTTTTATTTTTGTTCCCTGTTAGTCCAGTTAATTCTTGGAAACCCTTAACATTTAAGATATAATTATCCATATGAATGAATGCTGGTCCCTTTCTTCAAAAAGTTACGTTTCCTTGCAACTACAGCCCTTGTCAAGCTTTCTCCATTACAGTCGTGTGTGTGAATGGAAACAATTGTAATTTCCTCATGGTTGGCTATTAGAACGAACTTGAATCCTGTAAATCTTTTGAGAGGAAGACATTACAGTGACTTAAATTATTGTTTATGTCTAGCTCTGCATTGATATATTTGGTTCTGGCTTAGTAATCGGGAAAGGGCACAATGCTAAAACAATGAGTTTCATTTTGAAAGTAATTTGCCCAACAAACCTTGGCCTGAATAACAGAAGCTGAGTGTTCCTTAACTCCCAATAATCTAGGAAACCTTCAGTACAGATGAAAACCAAATTAGATGCAAAAGGCTAAAGTGTGGCTCAGTGGAAACATGATAGAGGTCTGTATATTAGGTGTAGGGTAGAGAAAGTGGTTAGGGAGTCAGGGATAACCTAGGCTTGCCAACTCACCCACTACAGCAGGCAATGTTCTGCCATGGCCTCCAAGTCCCCACCACTAATTGAATGAGCAGGGGTGCTGGTGGGGAGACACCATTTCTAGCAAATACCCAGAAGTGACATCACCAACACTCTAGGATTTCGCCAATCTCTGTATAGAGATTGATGAAATCCTAAACCACCAGTGACATCACTTACAGGTTTTTGCTGGAAGAGATGTGGACAGGTACACAATATTCCCCTCCATGCCCTGCCCCTACAAATTCTCCTAGGTTTCAGATTGGGTTGCCAATCCTAGAGAAGCCAATGAATTTGATGGGCAACAAACAGGACAGACAAAAGAAAATATTTCTTTACTTAATAAACAATTAAATTATGAATTCTCTGCCATTGGACCTAGTGATGACTGTGAGTAGATGGTTTTAGAAAGGGATTAGATGGATTCATGGAGGTCAGGTCCTTCAGTATGTACTAGACATTGACGAGGAACTTATATGTTTGATAGAAAACTTCCACCTTTGAATGCCAGTGCTAGGATGCAACATCTGGGCCATTTTCACACTGCTTACCGGCCATGGAACATAGCGCTGAGCTCCCAGAACGACAGCGTCTTCCTGGTGCAATTTCGAGCGAGAACAGTAGTTCTTGCATAAAATCGGGCCAGGAAGACGCTGTCGTTCCAGGAGCTTGGTGTGATGTTCCATGGCCGGTAAGCAGTGTGAAAATGGCCCTGGCCTCTATTCCTTGTTTGCCAGTGCTAAAATGCAATATCTGGCCTCTATTCCTTGTTTGCTGGCTGCTGAAGTCAATTAAGTGGCCACTGTGTGAAACAGAATGCAGGGCTAAATGGTCTAATCAGCAGAGCTCTTCTTATGATCAAATATTTAAAGTTCCACAATACATTCTATTTTGCAGGTTTCTGTGTGTTCATCACACAAATCCTTCTACAGGAGGACAACACATCCATTCACATTGCAAAAGTTTTGATCTGTTCTTCTCCTGCATCATTATCACCCAAGCTTTTATCAACTGAAAATAAACTCTAAATATAGATACTAATTATTCTTTATCACTTTATTAGATGTTTCTATGTGGGTAGACAAAATATATTTCAGTTGTGGGAAAGTTACTTGATACACAGGCTGTAACAGAAATTAAATAATTAAAATTATAATTACATCCCTACTATTCTAAACAGGATACATTGGTTACACACAGCATGGGATAAAAGGTTACTTGTCTCAACAAATTGTCAGTGTAAATCACTCATCTTTTGTGTAGCTGAAGCGTTTAAAGTTATATATAAGTTATTGAGGTAAATTTCCAAAGGGTTTATAGAAGTGATTTCTAAAATACAGCCATTAAGAACTGTTTTGCTTATGATGTTCACTGTATTATACAATAAAAGCAACTTGCTAACTCTTCAACTTGGTAAATTTAACACCTGCATTGAGAACTCAAATATAAGCTGAATTCCTTTGGGGATGTGACCTCCAGTCCTCATCAAATTTACTTTAGTTCTTTATAAATTTTAGTTGCTAGGGAAAGATTGTGTCTAAAGGCTTTCTCTCTTTGTCTCCAGATACCTATTGGCTCTTCTTTTTTTTATATATATTTTTATTTTCATAACTACAAAACACTACACCAGACTATCACAAGGAAAGGGGCGAGGGAAGGGACAAATGGGGGTGGAAAAAGAAAAAGGGGGGGGGAATGAACTACAAACACTAAACACTACACTTCAATGTTTCCCTTCATACTGTCATAATACAAAAATAGCTCCATAGAATAATGATGGAGTGGTTAATCATACAGAGAATAAACATTTCA
The DNA here is from genome assembly GCF_028583425.1 of Eublepharis macularius. Classification (NCBI taxonomy): domain Eukaryota; kingdom Metazoa; phylum Chordata; class Lepidosauria; order Squamata; family Eublepharidae; genus Eublepharis; species Eublepharis macularius. The sequence continues at coordinate 53,303,732 of NC_072796.1, forward strand.
AATTCTGATTAAACTTTCCTTCCCCTTCTAGGTCCCAGACGCAGTTCTCTCTGTGCAACTGCTGTTGCGATGCTCTCCTCCTCCTCCCCCCCCTCCGGCTCCTCCTTTTCTTCGTTCTTGGTGCAGCAGAGTTCTGGGTTTTTATTCTCAAAATCCTTTAGTTGATCTTCTGATAATATCTTATAGGCCTGATCTTTATATCTGAACCATATTCCTTCCGGGAATAACCATTTGTACTTTATTCCATGGTCCCTCAGAAGAGCTGCAAACTTTTTATATTTAAAACGCCGTTTCCGGACTAGAAATGGAACGTCCTTCAAGATCTTGACTTTCAAACCCATAAAGTCCAAATCCGCATTGTATGAGTTATATAGGATGGTGTCCCGAATCTTTTTAGATGAAAAGTCAATAATGATCTCACGAGGCAACTTTCGCTTTGTTGCATATTTTGAAGAAGCCCGATGGACCTCCAAAATGGCGCTTTTAACCTCTTCTTTAGTCGTCCTCGCGGGTGTCGCCAGTAGTTCCGAGACCAAATCCCACAGATCCTCAATTTCCTCCTCTTTCACGTTTTGGAGACGCAAAATTGTCTGCGTTCGTTCCACCTGTAGCCCGATCAGCTGGTTCTCCACCAACTTCAGCTCCTTTTTTGTAGCCTTCACAAGTGACGCACTTTCCAGAGCAGACTTTTCTGCCCCCCCCCGCTGCTGCCTTAATGGTTTTCACCTCGCTTTCAATTAAGCCCACCCTTTGATCAGTTTCGTTCAGCTTGTCAACAAAGGGTTTTATGGCTTCCACCACCGCCCTGCGCACCAACTCTTCGAGCGACTCCCCCTTCAAAGTAGCCGAGATTGACTTACCGAGAGCGGGACTTTGCTTCTTTGCTGCCATTGGGGGGGGGGGGGCGCCAACAAAATTCTGGAACTCGACGAAGGGGAAGAGCGAGTCTTCTTCAGATCAACCTCTCCTTCACAAACGCTTGTAAAACAGAAGGGATTCGCTTGTTTACAGGCTTCCGCCTGTTTCTTTTACTTGCCGTTTCTCGTTGCCCGGCAGCACTCAAGGCGCCGCGCACATCTGCCGGCCTCCATAGGGACAAACGGGCAATTCCCCCCCCGCATTGATTTCAGGGAGTTATTCCCGCCGCGTCCCGGACCCTGGCTCCCTCCCTGGGAGTCCTGGGGGCTAATCCTTGCGGATCAGCCGCCCGGTCAGGGTGCCCGGTCGTTTCCTCCCGGACCAGCCGAGAGGAGCGTCCGGCATGGCTGAGAAAACGAAAACGAATCCCCCTATTGGCTCTTCTGTACAGAGCCTGCATGCATACAAAGTGTAAAAGCAGAGATTCAGGCACAAAGTATAATGCATGTGAGCAGGACCAGGCTGACATATAAATTTCTGATTCCCAGTCAATGCATTGAACGTAACCAGATTATACTCAGTGCACAAGTCTTGTATAATGGGTTTACCAGAAAAAGTTGGCGGGGGGGGGGGGGTGTCACACAAACACTCATAACCAAAAAGGGGAAAAATCCAATCTATAGTCATCTAACGTTAGTGGAATGTCACTTCCAGTGGTGATTGGGAAATAGTTTTGCTGAATTTCCTTCCGACTGCTCACCCCTAAATCACAGTGTTGTTTCTATGAACCCCCCTCCCAACACACACATAGAAGCAGCATTTTTGAAAACATAGTGGACTGCAGCAGGAAGAGGAACATGAGAAAGATCTGTTCTGCTCATGGAGTGGTGGTCATGGCCTTTTGTTGCCATACAAAAAATGAGCCTACTGTAAATGAGCTGAAAAGCTGATCAGGCCCCAGGCCAAGGCGTCTCCAACCCAGCAGAATATTTCCTTAAAGAGGAGGGAAAGAGACAGAGAGAACCAGCCAATAATTTCTTGAATATAGATATTATATTTATTGAACTCACTCCAAAGAATCAATCACTCCGCTCTGTCTCCCTAAGTCTGAAACTACCAACCTTTGTTACTGAAACTAATCTTTAAGAAGATCATTGTGCATGATGCTTGTGAAGTATTCTGTTCTACAAGCAAAAATTACCTCAGCCTTTCTTTCCCTGCCTACCTGCCTGTTTAATAAACCTGCTGTTTCCTTTTGAACTTTACTCAGCCTCTAGTTCCATTATATTTAAAGAAAACATGGGCTTGCTTCTCCCCTACAAAATATTTGGATATAAGTCAAAAATATATATGTTTTAATGGAAATTAAGGTTAAGATTATACCAAAGCCATGCTACTAGAGGCTACCCAGCCACAGTAAGCAATCTTGACCGTTTTGGAGGGAAAATCAGCCTCACAGTGAGGGAGTGAGTGGGGCATATAAATCCACACTGCAATTGCAAAGAATTGATATAACCCTAAAATACCACTAACAAAGTAATAGATCACAAAAGTTTTGTATATCTAAACATTATTGCATTAAGCTATGGAAGATATAAATCTAAAATATTTTTGTAACTGGTGCCCATTTATTGAGTTCTGGAAATAAATTTATAATATTGATATTAACATGTGCAATGGTTTTTCAGTATTGTATCATGCATGCAATTATTTGTTGGAACAAAATATTATTTTACTTTAATTTTGAAGCTATTCATAAATATTTAAAGTATAAAATATATAATACACATATAATTTAATAAAAAGATAATAGAATCAAATTTAGACTGACAATGGTTGTGTAATATAGAAAGCCAAAGGAAACAGTCAGAAGTGTTTTAATACTAGGATACGTGACCCTTGCCTTTTCTCATTATTCAAAAGATAGTTGCTAGGCAATATAGGCCTAGCAGCTATCTTTTGACTAGAAACTGGAGGATGGGCTCTTGCTGTAGTTTCAGAAGGTTCCATTCCTGTCATGATATACAAGCATCTGATGAAGGGAGCTTTGACTCTGAAAATCTTGTTGGTCTTTTTAAGCTGCTACTGGACTCAAATTTTGCTGTTATACAAGGAGTAAATTATCACACTTATCACATGGTGTGAACTGATTAGTGCAAATTAGTACACAACTCAGGGTAGAAAATAATGAAATAGATATTTTAAAAAAGAAAAGGTCAATTATTTTGTTAATTTGAAGCCAGTGATTGCTTGCTCACTGATAGGAATTTACTGGTTGATTTTATAGTGAGCCAGTGAGCGTTAAGAGTGCCAAAAGGTCATCTCTGTCGGTCAGATTATCTTACTGTCATTGCCAATATGAAGCCGGCACATTACAATAAGCAAGAATGAACAACCTCTTTAAAAGAACACCTCTAATATCTTCAAAATAGAAGGCTGTATTCCATTTATTTCATATGAAGAAATGAATGCAAAATTCCTAAGTGAACATCAAGGAATATAACATGCAAGAACAGTTGATTTATTTTATAGTAAGGAAATGCATCATTAAAATGGGTCAATCATGTTAAAATATTAACCAAGAAACGTAATAGTTTATAAAAACCAAGCACCAAATCAAACACTTTGTAGGTAAAGATGTCACTGCAACTGCTAGAATTCAGAAGGTCTTGTTTCTTATTGATGAATTTCTTTTGGCACTTACTCTTTGAAGACAATGGGCACAATCCCTTATCAACATCTACCACACATGCTGCTCTGATACCAATGAAATATGCATAGGGACACATTAATTTCTTGTGTCATTTCTTTTTGTTCCAACAGTTGTCAATTATGTAGAAAAATCCCAATTTTTTTTCAACAGAGTAGAAAAGAGCACAGGAAAAAAATCTAATTTTCAACACACACATGTGAAGCGGCATTATCCATTTCATACCAAAAAATATCTTCACAACAAAACACTAGTCTTATGAAATGATACATGAGTTTTCTAAAGAACTATTTTCTTGTTCCTGGTACAGATATTTATTTGTATTCCATTCACGAGTTTTGGCCCTGCTCTTTGCAATGAGGGCTTCCAGGCTCTTTGGGGCAGCTGTATTTGCACTTAATGGCACTAAAATCACACAGAACAGACTTCTTCTTCTAAACCATTGATTCACCCTGTTTTTCCTCAGTTACACCACACACATACATACATACAACAACAGACCCTGAAGAAGGTAAATGAGTGCGGGAGGCTGAGCAAACACTATGGCAAGAAACTAGCTAGCAAAGAAGTAGTGGCTGTAGGGCATCAGTGACATTAAAAACAATTTTGCTTTATGTTCACGTTTTCTTTTTCTATACTGCTAATAAATTATTACCTCCCTTGGTGCCATGTTTCCTTGTGCTTACTCTTAGGGAAGTGTTTTTAGAATTGCAACCTATGATTTTTTATAAAAACTTTATTTACATTTTCTTAATTACAAGTATAACATTTTTAACATTGTGTATAATGGTTGTAATAGCTTTTTTTTTTCTTTTAAGGTCTATTGTTAGTGTCCTTTTTTGTTTATAAGCATCTGCTTTTGTTTTAGTAACATTCCAAGGGTTAGTCAAAGTTCCAATATGCTGTTTGTTTGTAATTTCAGTTTTTGGTAGGTCCTCAGAAGTCAAGGTATTCTGTTGTGTTTTAATAACTTGTCCATTTGTTAGTTTGGGAGATATTTGGTAGAAGGGTTGTTGTTGTGTCTTTGTAAGAAGTGATTTTTTTCTAATCTACCAATTTTATAACACAAATGTTTAGTATATTATCTCTTTTTTAAATTGGATTGTTGAATCTTCCAATGTTGAGAGAAATTCTGTTCAGTTTTTGAGTACATTCCAAAGGTTTCCCCAAAGTTATTGCCCCCTCAGACGGAATGAAAGGCAGACACAGTATTTGGGTTCTAAAATGGGCATCTTTATTAAATCACAACATGCAAATATCAACTACAGCAAGGGCATAACTAGCAGTACAGGTCAGGCCCTGGGGTCACTCCTGGACCCCGCCCTGACCTGTCTGGGTGAGACACCTGCTGCCCTGGGTGTGAGCCATCCATCGAATGGCTGGGACCTGGCCTGGCCAGGCGAAGTGGTTCACCCCTGTAAAGCTTCCCCACCCAGCTGCACAGCAGCAGGGGGAGACTGGCTTGTCCAGGGGTTCCCCACCCAGGGCATCTGTCCTCGCAACTGGGCCGTATAGCAGCCAGCCACTCCGGACAGACCCCAATTCCCCACCAATGGGGAGGAGCCAAGGGTGCTCACTGGCTCACTCAAATTTCCCCTAACTTAAATCCTGCCACGTGGGAAATTACCTCAGACCCACCATGCCAATTACCTACCTCTTCTCACAGTGCAAGGTAGGTGAAAAAAAACTCCAATATCAAGTGCCAATCAGGGACAAGGAGAGAAAAATTCCTACCTGGCCCCGAAAAGGTGACCAGCTAATCCTGCACTGCAACAGGATGAGGTGGGTGGACCAAACATGAGGTGTGACTGAAGCAATGGGGGCGGAGAAGCCAGCTAAGTCTACAAAACTCCACACCCTGAGCTGAGCCCCGTATGCAGGGCACACCTTCTGCCTTCCTCCTTCCAAGGAGGCAAAGAGCTGCCACCTACCTGAGTGGCTATTGCCACTGGCTGGGATGGCAGGATTACCCCTTCAGTTGGAATGAAAGACAGACACAGTGTTTGGGTTCTAAAATGGGCTGCTTTATTGAATCACAATATGCAAACATCAACTATGGCAAGGGCCTAACTAGCGATACAGGTCAGGCCCTGGGGTCACTCCTAGACCCCGCCCTGACCTGTCTGGGTGAGACACCCACTGCCCCAAGCGCGAGCCATCCATTGAATGGCTGGGACCTGGCCTGGCCAGGCAAATTTGACCCCCCCCCCCAGGACAAGCCCATGAGTGTCCAGAATTGGTATTTAGTCAACAGGGCACCATTGTCGTGGTGGAACAGAATGCCTTGGGCTTCTCCCCGGGCATTGATATATTTCCTTAGGGCCGCCACAGGGCACAAATCAGTGAGGGAACACAGGCCAAGTACCACATCAACCCTCTTTTGCCGCTGGTCCATTTTGGAGCATCGTATTCTTCTAACCACCCGTTCCCCTTTAAATTTAACATCCAATGCCATAAGGGCTCAGCCGGAGTTGTCCTTAAGGGACAGAGGAACAAGCTCACTGACTCTGAGATTACCAAAGAATGCAATCAGAGAAGCAGCGTGGAACAGCAGCTCTTCAAAATGGGAATTACAAACCGCGGACCACATTGCTTTCAGACCCTGAAGAATACCAGGAGAAATGGGCTGTCTCACATCCCTAGGCAAAACCGCCTCCCAAGACCAACCCTCCAGCATCTTCCGAATGCAGAAGTCCCCAGTGGTGTCCTCTAAGCCACAGGCTTTGGAGGCGAAAGCTAATGCAGCCAGTTGGCTACAAATGTACTTGACCCCATGTCCCTTACCTTTCTGGGCTACACAGAAACACATCAAGTGCTCCATGGGGATAGGCCAGAACTGGCGGCGACCTACTTCCAGCCTGAAACCTGCAAATTGCTGCACCCCCCGATCACACACCCTCCTGGTACTGGGGCAAGGGCTAACTGGATGGCCCCGAAGGCCTCGGGTTCCCAATCCTCCACAGCTCCTGGGGCACCTGGGCTGGCACCAAATCAGCCTCAGGGGCAAGCTGCCGAAACCGTGTTAAGAACAACGCTGCCTTTACCGGGATGCATGAATGATTTGTTTCCCTTAGAGTCTATTATTGATGGTGTGAATAGAAGCTCCTGAAGAAGCAGGCGCGAAATCTGCTCGCAGCCGGCCTCAGATTGAGAGCATTCCATTGGAGTACGTCTTACTATTACAACCTTACCTCAAGGGAGAAATCTATTTTGGCATCACATACTCCATGGGAGTTACATCTTTCCACCATGAGAAGAAATTGTGAATATTTTTCGTAAAGGAATGCAAAGAAAGAACAAGAGAAGCATTTGGACTTTAAGGAGTTTGGAGGGAATTGTCGTCCTGTAAATGGTTTTGAAGGGAATTGCATTAAGAGATGTATTTTGTATAAATATGTTGATATAGTTATGAGCACTTTGCACTTTGAATATTTTGTAAAATATTTGGAATTGTTTATCAATATATGAAATTAATGTTTGGTATCCTGTGGGTGGTGTCCCTTATTTACTGGAAACCGTTCCATCTGCAGATGAAGGAGGGCATCTGCCACCTCATTGCTTACCCCAGGAATATACCTGGCTGAAAACAATATATTAAGGTGCAAGCACCTCAGTGTAAAAGCCCAGACCAGTTTCATGACCCTGTGCGATTTAGAAGAGATGGAGTTCACTACCTGAACCACCACCATATTATCGCACCAAAAGTGCATTGAGTGGTTAGCTAGCTCCTTCCCCCACAAATGAACTGCCACTAAGATTGGGAAAAATTCGAGGAAAGTCAGGTCTCTATTCAGACCCACCTCCACCCAATCAGGGGCCAGCGAGCAGCACTCCAGTGCCCCCTGAAATAAACCCCGAATCCAGTGGAACCAGAAGCATCAGAGGCAACTTGTAGGTCCCCTTCCAACAACAGTTCCTGCCTCCAAAAGGAGACACCATTAAAGGCAGCCAAAAACTCATGCCAAACAGGCAGATCCTCCCTCATACCAGCAGAGATATGCAACCTATGCTGTGGGAGCCTAAGGGTCCCCATTGCATTGCAGAGGCGCCTCAAAAATGCTCTGCCAGGTGCCACCACCCTGCAAGCAAAATTAAGGTGGCCAACTACCTGCAGGCATGCCCTCAAGTCTTAGAGCTTTTCAGTCAGCAGCCCGGAGGTTTGCTGCTCTGTGTCCAATTCTATACCCAGGAAGGTCAGGACTGGCGCTGGGTCCTTTGTTTTTTCGTGTGCAAGAGGGACCTGCAACTCCTCTGCAAGGCAGATAAAGTCCTCTAAAAGGCGAGCACATTGCCCAGAGTGTGGGGGCCCCAACAGGAGAAAATCATCTAAATAGTGGGCGGTGTCGTGGCAGCGCTGCCTCCGATGCAATGCCCATTCCAGGAATGTACTAAAATGTTCAAAAACTGCACATGAGATAGAACACCCCATCGGAAGGGCCCTGTCCATATAGAATTGACCCTCAAAGGCAAACCCCGGAAGTTCAAAGTCCTCGGGTGAACTGGGAGGAGGCGAAATGCCAACTTAATGTCACATTTTACCATCACCACTCCCCGGCCACAACGCCTTACCACTTTGACCACTTGGTCAAGGGACGTATAATGCACTGAGCACAAGTGCTCAGGTATTGTGTCATTAACTGAACTGCCCCTGGAATAAGACAAATGGTGAATAAGCCTAAATTCACCCGCCGCCTTCTTAGATACCACCCCCAAGGGGGAAACTCTCAAGCAAGGAATGAGAGGGGAGGGGAGAGGGCTCCAAACCCTACCTTCAGCACATTCCTTAGCTATCTTGGCCCTAACAACATGCCAACCAGTGAACATAAGTTGGGTGACATGAAGGCATTTCTGGGACCCTGAAATGAGATCCAAAAACCAAACAGAAAACCTTGTAACAAAAACTGGGCATTGGCCCACCTAGGGTAATCAGCCAACATGGCTTCAAGTACCCTCATTTTATTGGGCAGGGGCCCCTTTGCAGAACCCTGCTGCCCACCTTGGCCGCCCTCTTTCTTTCCAAATGACTTCTGTAGCTTGCAGGCAGTGAAGGGGTATGGACCCCTGCATATTGGACACTCATGGCCAAACCTGCAGTTCTTCCGGCTGTAACACCTCGTGAGGTAAACTAAAAAAAAAAGCAGCTGGAGCTGAACTGACTGCCCCACAGAGGTGCAGGAGCCAGAAGCACCTGAGAAGGAGTCCAAAGTACCTGATGAGGATCGCTGCACAATGTGCCCACTATCTGATCGATCCCCAATGTTAGATTTTGCTGGGGTCATCAGCTGTAGCCATAAGTGCTGATGCACTTGGTCCCACAGCAACAATGGATTAAGATTGGCTCACATTCTAAACTCTTCATCACATTGCAGCCAAGCTGAACCAGCAAAGTCAGTATACCCCCTGTATATGATGTCCATTTACTGAAATACGGGTGCCACCCTCCAAGGTTGAGCCCGCGCAATAACTCCCGCATAAATAAGAAATCCTGGTAACCAATTGGCCCAGGTCCTGTCAACTTTACGGTGCTTAAGGTGCTCCTTATCCCTTTCATCCAAATCCTCTTTATCTTTCTTCTCCAGGTCCCTGAAGAGAAGGGTAAGGACGTCTACATACTCACTCTGCAAATTTTTTTCCCTTGTAGCAGGAGTAAGATGATCCCCCAAGGTCATAGCCATATCATCAAATGGCAACGCCCTGAAAGGCACTGTCCCATAACTAGTCCAGGGAACCCCATAATAGGAACCCCAAGGCACAACCAGCCCCATACCAGAATGCGTTTGGGGGTCAGAGAACTGCCCTGCAAAGTCAGGCTGGCCCCATTGGGGCCACCCAGTCATTACATCAGGGGCCTGGCCAGCTACCTGTATTCCCGACTGAGTGTAGGTTGATTGTGATGTGCCAGGGGGTTCAGGGGCAGCAGCCTCACCCCCTTGCCCCCATGGCCACACATACCCCTGCTGGGACCAAGCTCGGGTAAACCCACCACTGGGGTTGAACCACCAGTGCCACCATCCCAGTCTCAGCTGTGCAGCTATCATCCTCCGCTGGGGCTCCTGGATCCTCGGGAACACTTTCTATAGATTGAACACTGGCTGCAGCCACTTCTGGCACCCCTGATGAACTGCCTTAGCCAGATGTCCCTCCAAAGCCATCAAATGAGATAAAATATCAGTTAGAGAGGCCTTAGAAACAGCCCGCATGGGTCTTTTAGCCTTTGCACCACGCACGGGCTTGCTCTAGTGCAGCCAGCCTTGCTAAAATATCTTGCCCGGTGGGCCCCTCGTCCTCCATCTCTGATGAGGACAATGCTACAATAGGCCGATTAGTGGAGACCTAGGAGGCTGCTTGCCTTTGGATAACCAAACCCTTTTTTTGGCAGCATAATTCCAACTGATAATATCACCATTTTCAAGCTAAATGGCTTAAAGGATATAAGGAGGGCCAATTCAATGCAGGGTAAGGAATATAATGGCTGCCATCACCAAATTGGCCAAAATGGCCAGCAAGGGTAACTAACCCAAAGCCCACAAAATGGCCACCAAAGCAGCTAACCCACAATCCACAAAATGGTCGCCTAAACCTCGCACAAGAAGGCCCACAATGGAGGCAGCCAGGAAACTATGCCCCCCCAATGCACACCACTGGGACAAGCAAAATGGAATACAAGCCGGAAGTGGGGTAGAGTGGGTGTTATATAATGCCCCTGTCTGCCCTAAAATGCCCTAGTACTCAAAGGCCTCCATTGGGCCAATGACTGCAACAGTGGGGCACCTTACTCCAAAGCCCTGGTGGCCAAAGGCCCTCGCTGGGCCTAAAGCCACAGCTGCAGCTCAACCTGCCCCAGGGCCAGCGGCATGGCCGTGGCTTAAAAGGGGGGGAGCCGAATGGAGGAATCAGTGGGAAAAGGTGTCGCGTCAAGAAGCGCTCAACAACCCTATGGCCACCAGCCGCTCAGAGCACAGCTATTACGAAGGAGCCAACGCGCCCTGGTGCGGCTTTGCTCGCCTGGGTAAACCCACCACCCCGCAACATGGGCTGAGGCTGGCATGGGGTCTGTGAAATTGACAGGCCCATTCTCCTGCCACTTGCAAGTGGCGCTGGGAACCTTCTTCCCTTCAAACTCGCCCCCCTTCTTCCAGCCAGCTGGAAAGAGGCTAAGTTTGAAGAGAAGAAGTTTGAAGGGAAGAAGGTTCCCCACACTGCTGGAAAGGGGGAAACTTCTTCCCTTCAAACTGACAGCCCCCGTTCTCCTGCCTCTTGGGCGGCAGGAGAAAGGGGCTGTCAGCTTCACTCACTCTGCACCGGCTTCAGCCCATAAGTTGAACCCAGCACGGGATCTGTGAAACTGACAGCCCCCTTCTCCTCTTGCCCAGGCAGCAGGAGAATGGGGCTGTCAGTTTCACTCACCCTCTACCGGCTTCAGCCCATTGGCTGAACCCAGAGCGGGTGTCAGTCCTTGGCAAGTAAATCCCCAAATTCTCCACATCAATCACACAGGTGATTTGGTTGAAGTAAACTTTATTAGAGATCCATCAGGTCAAGGTACTCAGACAGTGAAATTGGCAGAAGTGACGTGTAGAGGGAAAGCATGGTTAGTTATAAAGTCCCACCCCCCAGGTTGGTAGTCAGTTGAAATTCTGGCGTGAATGCCAGAGACAAAACGTATCAAAGTTTAGACTACGATATGGAACAATAGCAAGTGAGGAATGAAATCATCCTTGTTCTCATGGGAGATAACGATTCAGTCTAGCTGTATCTGGCTCCAAGGCCGTTGCCTACAGAACTGAAAGTGTTTAACTTCAAAGGAGAGATAACACAGTGAGCTTCTAAACAACAGACATTGAAAGGCACTTAGAACTCTTTGCAGTGTCAGAGGACTACTAGGCAGCATACAACACACCCATGGCGTGTATTGTAGGCAGGCATACATGACAGCGGGGTCTTTGAAACTGACAGCTCCATTCTCCTGCCGCCTGAGCGGCAGAAGAACAGGGCTGTCAGTTTCACACACAATCAGCGGCTCCAGAGTGTCTGGCTTTACAAACCGCTGCCAACTCGCATGAACTGGGCAAAAAAAGTCGTGGAGTTTGTGGAAAACGCGGGTCCCATGAACCATGTTTTCACAAACCATGAATTGCCCTGGTTTGTGCATTTTTTTGCTTCATATTGTGATTTATGCCCACCTCTACTCATGATCTGAGATGTAGTATAGTTTGTCTTTGTGTTTAAATTGGAGATTGGTGTAGTTTGACCATTTATATTTGACTTGGGCTTGTCATAGTGTTTTGGTTATTGTTTTGAATTCCTTCTGTTTGTTCAGTATTTCACAAGGTAAGGTCTATGAAAACTGAGATTGGAGCACTGTTAAAAGAGAGTGTTGATTGGGTTTTGGCTATATCTAATATTTTTCTTCTTGTTCTCCAATCTGGTATAACTACCAGAATGTCCCTGGAGTTTTTCTTTTTTGAATTGTTTTGTGATCCTATTTGGTAAGCTGTTGTTATTATAGGTGCAATTCCGTCTTATAAAAGCATGATGTTTGCTAGCCAGTTTGCCAAAAAAGATGGTAAGTCTTGAGTATTTTCTCCTGCATGCATCTGTTTTCCTTTTGGAGATCACGGGTCTCCTCTTGTAGTGTTACACTTAGCTCTAGGGCACAGTCTGCTTTTTGAGAGGTTTTGTTAATAGAAATTTTAAGCTGTGTGAGCTGGTCTGCAAGTAGTTTAATTAGCAGCATAATTTTTTCCAAGATGTTGTTTTCTATCGATGCTAATAGCGTTGCTTGCATGGGGTCAGAAGGGGAATTCAGCAGTAGACTTATTGGGCTTCCCTCCACCTCCATTTTCTCCATGCTGCTTTCCTTCCCGCTCCGACGCTTCTGTGTGTGAGACAGTGGGGAAAAATTACTGCAATTTTTTTGCTGCTTTTACATTTGTCTTCTTCCATTCTGGATCATGTTTGCCCATAATTTAGCTGTTTTTAAGAAATTATGTCTTTTACTTTGTGGTTTTGAGTTCTAGGAGGGTCAGAGTTCTCTCTTTAGGCATCTGCTCCTCTTCGTGCCGATGCCATGCCCCGCAACCTATAATTGACGTCTTCCAAGACTTTTATCAAATTTGATTGATTGAAGAGACCACTTTCCCCGCCCCCTCGGCACTTTTCAAGTGCCCTGATTTGGGGGGCAGAGGAGAGAAAAGTGCCTGAGTAGTGCTGCCAAACATACCAGATGCACCCCAATCTGTCAACTCAGATATCCTATTATTCAATAGTGCTTAAACCCAGGGAAGTGTCTTTCAAATTGCAACCTATGATTGAAGTCTGCACATTCCCCCTTCCAAACATTTCCAAAGCTGATAGGCAAAGACCCAATTGGCAGGAAGACAATGCCATTGTCTAGGTAGAGATGGGGAACAGATGCGCTAATGTGCACTGCATACACTTCTTCTCTCCAACAGAGGTAATTAATAAAACAAGGTCTCTCTCCCCTTGGTTCGTATTCGTGAAGGCTGTTCAGGAACACAAGATGCTGCCCTGTGAGGTGAAGCCAATGCCTGCCTGCTGTTGGTGTTGCTGCTGCAAGGTATGAACCAAAAATGAAACACACACACTTTTTGGTGGGAGGGTCGTCACGTTACAATTTAGTTTTCAGGATTTGGTTCAGAGTTCCAGAAGTGGCTTTAACAAAATTAAACAGCAATTTCTGGCTCATTTGTTTCATTTTGCACACCCTTAATGAAAACAGACAGGCAAGCCAATTGGAATTCTATCAAGATTACAAACAGAGAGGTACGAGAGCCTCTTTGAGAACATTAAGTAACTGAGATCATAGGTAATATGTATAAAACAAACAAACAAACATGAGTAGCTCAGCTATGAGTTGCTTACACTGAGGAGCTGGTCCAGAGTCAGTAGCTTTATGGGGCCATATAGAACCTTATTCCTTGCATTATGAAATCCTACTAGAGCTGGAAGATGTAGGATCATTTCTAGTCATCTGTTATGGGGGCACTGCTGCACAACTGAGATCAAAATAATTTTTATATGCCTCTAGGTTTATTTTAGTTTGTTTATTTACAAAATGTATACTTACACCTTACTGCCTGCATCAGGCCCACCAAAGTGGCTAACGGATTAAAAACATACATAATAAAATCACATCTTGAAAACCATTTAAACTAACAAAACACACATCATTAAAAGAATTAAAGCCAAAGCTAAAATATGCATACGGCGGGGACTTACCCACGCCGGCGTTTGCTGGAGCCGCTCGGGGCAGGGAGAAAAGGCAGGCCGGCATCTCGGCCAGCCCAGCATCAAAGCCCAGCCCCAAAGCATGCTGGGCATTGTAGTCCAGCAGCCCTGCCGGCCAATCAGGGCTGCTGGCCAGCCCGGAGGGAACCTATCAGAGGGAGCCTGGCAATGCCCGACCTGAGAGGGGAGGGCTTCACCCAGGTCCTCCCTTTGGAGACTTAGGGCTGGGCCGGGCCTCCATTGCGCAATTGGAATTGGAACAGCGATCCCCACCCACCCTCCACTTGATCTACAGTTGGGGTATATGCATTCTTTGGAAGTTGTGTTTGGTATGCTGATGTTAGTATACGGACGGTTAGAGTACAGTCATTTGTTAGCTTCGGTTATGATAATGGTTGAGTTTCTGAAACTAGCAGCGTTTCTCGTCACAACTTTTGGTGGGCAGTTTGTGTGTAGGGCACCGATCCTGTTGGGTAAAACAGGGCCTGCTGGCACTGTTTCCCCATAGAGAGGGATCCCCATAAGGGATCTTGGACCAGGCTTTGCAGTGGGAAGCCCAGCTCGGGTGGCTGACAGAACAGGCCTGCGTCCAGGTGACGGGGGAGCCACGCAGAGGCGACCGCCCAGTGTGACTCCCTTAACTGTCATCCCATGGTTTTCCCCCTGCAGCAGGCGTGCTGCAAGGGTGAGGAGTCATCGGTGGGCAGGCGGGCCTGCCGATGCTGGGATCCGTGCCCTTATGCAGCCATAGCTCTTTAACTCTGTAACCAATAAAGTTGTGGCCAATATTTCTCCAAAAACAAGTGTCAGCGTGGTTTTTTCCTGCCTTACAAATCCCTGTCCTTAGGGATGGCACAGCAAACACACAAAGCTATTAAAACAACAATTAAAACATAGGGCAGGAGGGAGGAGTCATTAAGGGAATGCCAAACAAATAAAAACATCCTTGTGCACTGACAGAAGATGGCAATAGAAGGAGACAAATATTTTGGTGCCATAACCAAGAAGGCCCTGTTGATCCATGTTTTGCCCAGATCTTTGATTTCAGACTCCTAGCACCTCTCATTATACTCTGATACTTCTCACTATCCTTGTGTTTGGCACAATGATGTTCATTACTAGATGGTATTTTCCAAAACTGAACTGAAAACAGAGGAAGCACATCTGTACATCCCTGCATTTCTTGTTATGGTCCCATATTTTCAGAACTTCAACACATTACTTCTTATATTTTTTAAAAAAATTGCTTCAATGTAAACCTTATCAAAGTGAATGTATCTGTTAACCATTTAGTACTTTTTAAAAAGGATCAAGGTGTCATTTTTAAACAAATGCAGGAGTCATCACAATAGCTCCTATTTTCATCTGTTGTTGACTTTCAAGAATTTTCTAGCATTCATTATGTATTTCAAAAATTACATCTAACAAAAATCACCAACCTCCTGTTGCCCTAATACTACTTGTGTTGCAGTACTATAAGTATAAATGATGCATGGTAATGCCCCCTTTTGTAATTGCTTTAAATTAAAAATCAATTAGAAGCTTGCTAATTACAGGCTAGCACCTTCGGGTCAGGATTGAGATCACTGGTTGAACAGACAGAGGGCATGCATTACACGTCTTCGGCTCCATGGAGGCCACATATATATTGAAGGTGAGTCAATAATTTCTACCATTGACACTGTCAGGTTTTTAACTGTGTAGGTACAATAAGCATATTTGTTTATCCACCAAGGTAGTCCTGGTACCCAGGGGTTTTGCTCATTTATAGTGCAGTCCTATGTAGGGTTATTCCACTTTAAGCCTATTGAAATCAATGGGCTTAATCTAGAGTAACTCTTCATAGGACTGTACTATTAAATACTTGACTATGTCATTGTAGGAAACAGTTCTGGTTCTGCTTTGACATAATTTTGATAGCCAGCTCCACTGTGCTGTAGCCAAATATACAGATCATTAGGCTGAAGGCATTAAAACAAATGGCAGGACAGAGAGCTGGCCAAACAATTTCCTCTCTTTGCGCAAGAGAAACTGGCATAAATTGCACCTTACTTGAACAGAGAGGCCATGGCTCAGTGGTAGAGTATCTGCCTGGGGTCTTAGCATGAATCCTCAGCAACTCCAGTTAAAAAGATCAGGTAGTAGGTGATGTAAAAGACCTCTCCTTGAAACGCTGGAGAGCCACTGCTCCTCAGAGCAGAAAATACTGGTCTCAACACACTAAAGTTCTGAGTAGAAATGGACACGAACTGGGAAAATTCCGAACCATGTGGTTTGTGTTTCATCGTGTTTCAGAAACCATGAACTTTCACAAACTTGCCCCAGTTTGTGAACCAGTTTGTTCGGTTTGTGAAAATGTCACTTCTGGGTCAGCAGAGGACTGCAGAGAGCCCATCCCCCCCATTGCCTAGGAAACTGATTGATTGGCACCAGGCAGTCTGCAGTGATGAATCCAAATACAAACTAAATAAACCGGGCTAAAATTAGCCATGGTTCATGAGAAATGAGCTCCTACAAACCACCGGTTCGTGAAGCATAAACCACCTTGGTTTGTGACAAACTTTGGTTCGTAATTTGGTTTGTGCCCAACTCTAGTTCTGAGTCAGTATAATTTAGTTTCAGGTATTAACCACTGTCTCTGGAGAGAGAGAGAGAGAGAGAGAGAGAGAGAGAGAGAGAGAGAGAGAGAGAGAATGTTATTTCTAAAGGCTGTTTTGCTGTTATTTATTTTAAGTTTATAATCACAACACGAGAGCTACAAACTTTTAAATGAAAGCTGTGATTGTTGAAAAGGAATTTACTGCTCTAATATCAGCAGTGCTTTGTGCCAGGCATGCCAGCTGTGACTTGGCATCCAGCATATCCTTGAACATCATACTGCGATATCAATTACATATTAAAAGTAGCTATGTGTGTTTCCCTATACCTTTTCACACACATCATATTTCTAAGGTAGTCCTTGACAATAATGAAATGGATAAAGTCACACAGGTTCTATTCTCAGTAGATCATATCCATCAACCACATGATCATATTCTTTGGGCTTTGTTGCTTTGTGTATGAACTTGAATTTCTTGGCATGAATCCTGGCATTTATTATTTCTCAAAGCTCTGAAAACTTTTCCTGAAATGTTTCTTTTCTGCCTTCTGGCTGAAATGTGTGATGGATGCTTTCTCTTCCCCAGTGAAGTTGTACATCTGCAGAGTACACCGAGAGACTGGGCAACAGGTTGTCATGTCAGGTTTCCTAAACATTCTTGCATGTCATTTCACTTGCTGGTCTGTATCAAGGTAGAATCTACCAGTTCTGCTGCACATCAGAGCCAGAAATTTCATTCATTACCAGAAGGCTGTTTCAGCTAAGTCAAAACCATTCTACTCCTGCATCTGTTATTCCTCCCCTCCTTTCCTGTCCCTCTCCACATATACCCAGCCCTTACAGGCAAGTCAATGAGAATATTTGCTTCTCTTTCCTGCCTCTCTACCTCAAAGCTCTTTAATTGAAGAGCTTCTGTTCCATTTGGAAGAAAAAGTTCTTTTCATTGGCAATGAATTGCACTAAATGGTGACCCCCTACAATTGCAATTTCATATTGATTAGCAAATGTATGGTCAACTTTCCCAATAAATGATAACATACAAATGAAAGATTTCCTATTGCTGATATTTATATAGCTTAAACACTGGATGCATATTCAGGTTGCTATTGAGACTATGGTTTGCATTTTATATCTGTAGTCCAAGAATCTCTTCACCACCAGCCTTGTTAATGTATGCATACATCATACAAATCTTCCAAAATTACATAGATGAAGTCTTTATACAACCTGTTCACTACAAGCCAACAGCTACATGGCTGGGGAAAAAATGCAACTTGCTTCACTTAGCGGTTATGCATCTCAGTCCAGGTATGCCATGTGTGGGCCACTATTCTTGTCCAGTCTTTTAATATTTTATTGCTACAAAGGTGATGCTGCACATATCTGCTGTTACTGTTGATTGTGCAGCTGTTGATCATGCATTTATTAAACAAGGTGTGCACTTTGTGGTCAGAAGGGAAACACTGGCAACTGAGGTACTTTTCGAGAAGATGGAGTCATTTTTGCCACTTGTTCCTCAACATAAGTTGTTAAGGGCTGTGCACTATAGATGTGCAATTTGGGTTCAGTAATCCCTTTAAAATACGAAATTGCACCTGATTCAGTGAAATTCGGGAATACTGATCCAGAAAGGGAATATTGAAACAGATTTGGTATTCCCAAACTGAATTTTACTGAATTACTTCACATTGGTAACCACAGCTGGGCTAAGGAACAGCAAAGAAACACTGTTTCCTACTCTTTTTTCCTAGATGGGAATGGGGAGGGGGGAATGAGACAGAGGCTGAAAGGAGGAATAATGAGGAAGCGAGGAGGGACAGAGTGGCCAATCCTTGCAGGAGCTCACCTTCTCTGGCTAATGAGATTCTTTAGAAGAAGAGTGCCTTTTTAAAATTGCCCTGCAAGGAGTTAAATAGACAGGCTTGCTTGAGAGCAGGCTCCACTATGTGTAGTGTGTTTGTTGATCAAGCCTTGGAGATCTGAGACACTGTCTGCATGCTACTGGCTGTTGGCTCTCTCTGGTTTGACTCTGTCATGCTGCTGGAGGTGATTCCTGCTGCTCAGTGGGTTACTTCCTGCTGCCTGCTGATACCTAGACTGCTGCTGCACCTGGAGGACTTCTGCAACTGTCTAGTTTGAGTGTCTCAGGGCCAAGCTACACATGACGAAAGACACTTGCCTGGCAAGTGGGTTGAGTGGAGGGCAAGTGAACAGGGAGAAATACACTTGCCATTCAAGTGTCATTTGTCACTTGTAGCTTGGCCCATAGACTCACTGCTTCCCCCCCTGTCTTTGGGGGGAGGGGGGTTAACCTGGTGTCTGGGAGGAATAGGATTGGAGGGGTGGAAAAGTGTTTTTTTAGTTTGCATTTTTAAAAAGTCTCTTTTTTGCTGTGTGTGTATGTGGGGGGTGCTTTGGTTTGGCTTTTGTGATGGGGGGCTTTGGTTTCTGGCTTTTGAACTTGGTTATATTTACTGTTCATTTTGCAGTTTGTTCTTCTGAGGGGATATTTTGTTTTATACTGTTGTTGGTGCTTTCTTTTATTGGCATAGTTATTTGGCATTTAGTTGCTGTTAATTTTTGCAGGTTTGGTTGAGGTTCTGATTGTAGGAATAGAAGTCTAGTTTGGTGTTTAATAATTACTTAATATTGTTTTTCTTTTGGGGGGATCTATTTCGTCTGTTATTGGGGTGCTTTAAAAGTTCAGTTTGTTAAGCATTCACTTAAATTACTTTGCCAGTAGCAGTGTTTAGGTATGCTTTGAGTATTTAGAGTTGAGTGGTTAACTTTTAAAAAGGATTTTTAAGATAGGCCAGTTGTAAATCTTGTAAAGGAGCAAAACTTGATTTGTAGCTTTTAGGGACCAACACAGTTCCCCCCTCCCCACCTTTAATGGCTTTGTACAAGAATTAAGAAGGATTCAGGTGTTCTAGTCAAGTTACATAGATAAATAGGCCGCCCATCATGACATTTAACTAGGCTTTCCCACTTTTGCTCCCATGGAGCCGTGGCAGGCACATTAGAAGTAGTTTGTTTGTGGGGTGGGAGGAGGGAGGTTGTCATAGGCTTGCCTGTAGAGACTGGGTTCAGAGAAATTCCTTGCTAGTGTAGATAGTGCCACATACCTAAATAGGAAATTTTAAATGAGAGATTTGTATGTCCATCTTCAGATTTAGACCCACAATCATTAGCAAGCTTTCAGAGTTGGTAGGTAGATTTTTTTTTTAAGTTTCTGATTTTTTGGCTAGGTGGATTGGTAACTTTTAACAACAACAACAATATTCAATTTATATACTTCCCTTTAGGACAACAACACCCACTCAGAGTGGTTTACAAAGTATGTTATTATTATCCCCACAACAATCACCTTTGTATGGGGGCTGAGAGAACTCTGGAAGAGCTATTACTAACCCAAGATCACCCAGCTGGCTTCAAGTAGAGGAGTGGGGAATCAAACCTGGTTCTCCAGATTAGAATCCTGCCACTCTTAACCACTATACCAAACTTGTTCTCCTTATAAAGAATAGATGGGTAGGTAGCTTTTAAAAGTTAGTTAGAATAGGTTAAAGTGGGCAGAAAATGAGCAGCAGGAGACCAAAGAGGGGTCCTGGGGGAAAGGTGAGGTCTAAGTCTATAAGGGATGAGGAGAGGTGAAGGGTTGTGGCTCTCTCCCCACCTGTGTGGAGGAGGCCCACCCCAGCACAGTGGCCATTTACCAGCCTGGCTTCTGGTGACAGCAAGAGAGTTTGCAAGGCCCTCTTTGCTGAGGCGGCTGCAGGAACAACAGTCCCACAGGTACCTGAGGCAGGAGCTGGCATTGGGCAGGGGTGTGCTTCTGACGCTCCCCCTCCTCACGCTGTTGAGACCTAACAGCGGGAGGAGGAGCACCACGAGGAACCTTTTGGGGTGGGCTTGGAGGATGTGAGCAAGCCAGCACAGGGCTCATTCTATGACCCCCTCTGGCACTCTCTTCCCCAAGTCTCCTGTAGGGAAGGAATGCCAACCATCTCTGTCGGAGATGTTTGGTGCATGTGGCATTCATGTGCAAAGAGGGAGGACTGAGAGGGTACCTAGGCTCATCACTTGGAAGATTGCAGAGATGATCACCGTTGATAGGCAACCTTTTTCCACAGTAGAATGCTTTAGCTTCCAAGGACTGCTCCAAGTAGTCTGTCTTTTCTACACACCCCCTGCTAGCACTATGCTGAGCAGGACCATGGTGTCCTCCCATTACAGGGCTACCAAGGAATATATGAAGGCCCAGTTGTCTCGCACTGCTGAGAGAACTGTGCACTTCATTTTAGACATTGGGACCTGCTCTCAGTCACAGCATGAGTACCTCTCATTTACTGTGCACTGGTGGCAACTCGATGATCTTCAGGGCGGGGCTGGGATGACCAGAATTATGCAGGGCCAGATGAAGGACTGATGGGTCAGCTACTGCAAGGCTTTGCTCCACACCAAGGTTCTTGATGTGGCGAAAATGGTGGAGAACATTGCTGTCACCTTCAAGAGGGAATTACTGGACTGGGTAGGTGAGGGCAGCATTACCACAGGATACATGGTGACTGATGGTGGCGCATATATGAAGGAAGCAGTTGTGCAAGTGGGACTCAAAAGCATGGCCCAAAACTTCACCTCCTGGTGAAGAATATGCTTGTTTTAGGTTCCTCCAAGGAACCTGCAGACGACCCTGCAGCTTATGAGCAGAGATGGGCACAAACCGCATTACGAACGTCAAAAACTGAGTACAGTTAGGAGTAAGGTTCCCTGAAAATTTGGTAAGATTTGGTAAAAAATGACACCCACCCAAGCCACTGGATATCCCAAATTGATTTTCCCAAAGGAAACAATGGCCAAATTTAATGGTATTTGCTCTGTATTACCAAAGCAAACTAGATAATGGATTTGGTATTCAAGGATTACCAAATTTTTATTCTAGTTTGGTATTATTGAACAAATTTACCAATTCTTTTTGTGCACCCCTGCTGTGCACTCTCAATGTTAAAACATTTTAATGAAAGCAAACAATTTTTAAATGTTAAACTCCTAGGGCAAGTATATCTATTTCACAGATTTTGCATTAAGAGGATCCATAACACAAGGTCTTGTTTAAGAGAGCCATTGACTTTTCCTCTTCATTTTCTAGTGATTGGAAAGTGGGAAAGCCCTGCAAGCAAAAACAACCCATGACTTCCCGATTGGCTGAAGAGTCTCATGCTGACAGTTAAATAAGTATAATACAGGAAATCTATAATAAGGATCTTTCAAGGTTTTTATAATTTAAAAACTTCAAATCATGCACAGGGCACTTGGAGGGTGATCCTAAACAGGTATACTCTGAAGTAAGTCCCATTTGGTCAATGGGGTTTACTCCCAGGAAAATGTTTTTAAGATTGGAGCCAGTGTCAGGTTGTGGAAGCAGTGCGAGAAATATTAACGCTTTTCCCACCATACTATTTTCCTGATCTAATTGTACCCACTCCAAAACTGTTGTTTGGCTAGGGTTGCCAGGTCCGTTGGGCATGAATGCAGGGGACGGGTGTGTGTGGGGTGCGGCCTGATCCACAGAGCATTTCCACATTGTGCTGAGAATTGCATCATTCACAGCACTATGCAAAAGTGATGAGTTATGCCAGGGGCTCATTGGGTAAAAATCACTCCCAGTATAGCATTTCGGCTGATTTTTACCTGATCATCTCCTAACATGACATGAATGAATTCTGGAGCATGCGGGAGCATGCTCAGTGCGGGGGGCTTGCTCCATTCTCATGCCTTTCCCCCCACCAGCCAGGTGGCAGGGGAGCAGAGGCTGGGAGATCCCCCACTCCCTCTGGGTGAATGAGATTCCTATGTTTGGCCCAAGCTACTAAGCATTAATTCATCGCAAAGGATCTAGGAAGTTCTACTTCCTGCAAAACCCACCACACCAAGATCTATTCCATATCTTCTTCTCTAGTCTCATTCTGCTTTCAAGGCATGTGAGAGGGAGAAATAGTTTGCAGTTGTTGTCCTCTGCAGAGTCTTCCTTGGTGGTCCCCCATCCCTCGCATTGCTTTCAAGACCTGATAAGATCAGGGTATACTATGCCAATTTCCCTCCCATTCAATCATACTAAATGGCATTTTAAAACTTTGATAAAAAAATCACTGGGACGGAAGGCAGAATGGTATAGCCCAATCTCATTGGATCTTGAAAGCTAAGCAGAGGTGGTACTTGGACCACCAAGGAAGACTCTGCAGAGGAAGGCACTAGTAAACCCACACTGCTTCTCACTTGCATTGAATGCCCATTGTTGGGGTTGCCGTAAGTCAGAGCCAAGCTACAAGTAACGCCTGACACAGGTTGGACACTTGTCAGCTTCCCTCAAGTTTTGATTGGAAATATAGGCATCCTGGTCTTGCAGCTGTAATGGAGAGCCAAGCTGTAAAACCAGGATGCCTACATTTCCCATCAAAACTTGAGGGAAGCTGACAAGTGTCCAACCTGTGTCAGGCGTCACTTGTAGCTTGGCTCCACATACTCAAGCAAGAGTATCTCTATACTTGCGTGTTTTTCTGTAGCTGCTGATACTGTAAACCCTACAACAAACCCATAGTTATCACCAACAAAATGGAGTTTGAAAATAAACTTGCAAACAGTACACTGTTCTCACTTAGCAAATATTTGTTTTTTCACTGTATCCTTCCTTATATTTTTAGGAATGAATTTTCATTCCACTCTTTCTGTTTGAAAGGCCAATGCAAGCAGAGGAAACTAGCTACACAAGATAAACAGTAAAAATATCTTTTAAAGGGCTTTCATACATAAAAAGTAAATAAATGGAAGGCTTTTCTTTTTCTCTAATGATTACAATTATACCATATGTTGAGGTTTTTAATTGTAACAACAGTAGGCAAACTTCAAACAGAAGGCTTTTCTTTTTTAAGCTTGATAGGTCCTTATAAAATCAAAATATGCTACATTTTGTAGTGTGGGAGGGGAAAACAAAATATTAAGCAAAGAAGAGTTTAATATTTTCTTTAGCAGTTGAGGGTTTTTTAACAGTTTTGAATACCTGAAGAAGGACAGAAATACAACTCAGCTCTCACAGTCTAAACTATCTGAGGTGCCCCTGAAAATTCCCAGACCCAGATTCTCAAATGCTTAAAACTGTGGATATTACACGTGCTGCCACAGGCAAAAGATGCTAATAGTAAGGCCTATCCAAATTGCTTTAATTTGGGGATCTGACAAAAATATTTCTGTGCTTCTAATTTCATATTCACAATTTGCAGAATGCTTTGGCTGAAGCTAATCTCCACAGCTGATCTAAAGATCTTGGAAGAATGAGCATATAATATGCATGTGGGGTGTGATGGGCTGTACTTTTTAAAAGCTTAGAAGTGCTGTACAAACAGCTGAAAAGAGAGCCTTGAGTGACAGGTTACTTCAAGTAATCTGTTTGGGTAGCATGAGCTGAACAGAGAAAGACTTCTGAACAGGATGCTGGGGAGAAGGGAATCTGATTTCAGCACAATCTGAGAGGAGTACCGGCAATTTTGAAATTCAGCCCTGACTGACAACAGTTTAACACAGACAGGAGAACTGGGGGAAAATTGGCAAGGAAGTTTGGGAAGTAGGTGCAGACTTCCATTCGGGCCAAAGAAAGGGGATAGATCTTCGAGTGATAGAAGAATTTCCCTATCCAGTTAAACAGGGAATTAACTCTGAAGAATAAAGAGATCCCTCATCCTTTCAGATCTGTAACAGTATGAACAGGAAGGTTAAAACTGTTGCCTACTGGACCAGCATTCAGTTTGGTGTAGTGGTTAAGAGCGCAGGACTCTAATCTGGAGAGCCAGGTTTGATTCCTCATTCCTCCACTTGAAGCCAGCTGGGTGACCTTGGGCTAGTCACAGCTCTCTGGTGCTCTGTCAGTCCCACCCACCTCACAGGGTGTTTTGTTGTGGGAATAATAATGACATACTTTGTAAACCACTCTGAGTGGGCGTTAAGTTGTCCCAAAGGGCGGTATATAAATCAAATGTTATTATTATTATTTGACTATTGTATCAGATTTGTGTTGATGTGCATGTGGATATCCAAGATGGTATAGCTGATGTTAGTAGGTTTCATGAGACAGAGTGACTGGCCCAAGATGACCCAGGGAGTTCCCATGGCAAAGTGGGGATTTGAACCATGGTCTCCCAGATCCTAGTCTAACACTATAACCACACTGGCTTTCCTGGAATGTTTTAAGTTGTGAGCTATAGGTGACAACCTGTGGTGTTTTGTTGTCGCCTTCTTTGGGTCTGTCTTGTAGTAAGCTAGCTCTGAGTATCATTCAGGCTTTGTTGATGTGCGCTTTACTGTACTGGGAGAGTGTTCCATTCCAAAATATATTTTTTGTAAACCTTCTAATTGTGCAGCAAAAAAAAAAAAATTGGGTAAATAAGGTATTTCCAAAGCAGCAAGCCACTTCAGGAATAGCTTATTTAACCCGATTTGGTGTGCTCTGTAAAGATTTGGAGCACACCGACAAACTTCCCTGCCCAACTGTTTATTTCATCCAATGGGAGGGGGAAGGGGTTCCCTCCTCCCCCTCTCATCAGGAGAAATAAGCAGCGGGGAGGAGTTTAAATCCCACCGGCTTCAGCTGCTTAGCAGGGAACTCCCTGCCAGACAGCTAATCTGGGGGTTAAAATGCTCCTTTCTGTGCCGCTGTGCAGTGGCATAGAAAGGGGCATTTTAACCCCTGAATCAGCTGCTTGGAGGGGAGTTTTCCACCGGGCAGCTGAATCAAGCTGGCAGGGTTAAAATGCCCCTTTCCATGTGCAGCAGCATGGAAAGGGGCATTTAAACCCCTTGAGCTGAAGCTTCCCGAAGCAATACAAATCGCTTCGGGACTCTTTGATTTGGGGTTTCCAAAACTGATACGGCATGCTGGGGCCAATTCGGAAATCCTGAATCTTTGTGAATCAGGTCCAATTCGAGTATTTTTCCAGAATCGGAGACCTGAATCACACACCCCTTGTTGAGAGTCCTTTTCTGAGGTATTGCAGCAAATGCAATTGTGAGATAGTGATTGACTGTTCACTATGGATTTTTTAATATGTTTGGTATTGTGGCTAGAAGCATGTGGGTAGTTTGGCTTTCAGTTAACTTTTTATCTGTGATAAATATGTGTCCATTGTGATGTCCAGGAAATGAAATTGTTGTGTGAACTGATCTGTACTAAGGCTGATGTTTTCTTCCCATTTTTCCTGATGATTAAAATGTCATCACTAACTCTTAGGTACAGAAAAGATATTAATCGATAGAAGCTAAGGAAGTGTTGCCCTAAGTCAACCATGAAAAAATTTGCATACTGGGATGGAGTGCCCATTGCTGCTATACCATTAATCTGAAGGTATACATTGTTACTAAATTAAAAGTGGTCATCATGCGTGAGGACTAATAAGCAAAGCTCAGTAGCCAGGTTAACTGTGGTAGTATCTGGAATAATGTTCCTGATGGCATGCACACCATCTTTATGAAGCATATCAGTATGTAGAGACTCAGCATCCATGGTTGCTAAGATGATGTCCTCTGGGACAATTACAGTCAATGGACTCTAATTTTCTTAGGAAGTCAGTTGTGTCCTGTAAATAACCAGGGGTCCTGGTGGCATATCTAAGGATGGAGTTCATATAACTTGACATCCCCACAGTGACAGTAGTGATTAGAGATGGGCACAAACCGAGAAAATTCCGAACCGTGCAGTTCATGGTTCATCACATTTTGTAAACCATGAACTTGCTCCGGTTTGCGAACCGGTTCATTTGGTTCATGAAAACGTCATTTCCAGGTCAGGAGAAGGTCTGCATTGAGCCCATGCCACTGTTGCCTAGGAAACTGATTGATCGGTGCCAGGCTGTCTACAGTTACAAACTGAAATAAGAACCAAATGAACAGGGCTAAAATTTGTCATGGTTCATGAGAAATGAGCTCCCATGAACCACCGGTTCGCGAACCATAAACCAACCCAGTTCAGGATGAACTTTGGTTCATAATTTGGTTCATACCCATCCCTAGTAGTGATAATACCCAAAACAATGAAACAGCAATACCTGAGACAATGAAACATCCTAGGTTTCCTGAGTTGTATATCTCGGGCAGCAGATAGAAGGTAGCAGGTCAGGGTTCTCAGAGTGTATACATATCAATTTGTTTTCATATATGTGTGAGTAGCTACTTAATAATCTTGTTTATATCTTTCTGATATTCCTTGGTCCAAGGAATCTGGTTTGCTAAATGTGATACTGGAGAATTGTCTCTTAGCATCCTTTGTATAATCAGTTTGTTCATGACGACAATTACACACCCGTTGTTAGCTTCCTTTATTATGATGCTGGGATTGTTTTTGAGGCTGTTTTAAGGTCTGGCTTGTTGCCAGTGAATTGGAGAGTGTTTCCCTGTTCTCTTATATGAATTCAAAATATTAATCACTATCATGTAGGTGTTCCTGAGAAAAGACAAGATATAGCAATCTCAAACGAAGAGATAAACAATAGAACTGTTTTTTTCTCTTGATGCCAGTTATCCAAGATGTGTGAAGTATGAACTTAGCAGTTACAACTCTGACCATTTTGAATGATATTGACTAGGCTTTCAGTCTTGTAAATGAATGAAAATGTATAATGTATAGAGATTTCTTTCCCTTGTTTAGATCGCAGCACATATGTCATTGCCTAAGTGCTACTCCAGCATCAATCGTAAGTATATAAATAATATGTATAGTTGTATATTTGTTTGTAGGACTTGAAAAGCAGTAAATCAGGAACCTTTCTTGGGCTAACTTCAATTCCCAGAATGAGGCCAATACATTTGAACTACTGTAGATTATTTGGATGTTGTTTGTCAGGATGGTTATTTAAATCAAGTACCAGTTCTTCCCCTAGCCTCCTGCAGTTCAAATTGCAGCTATATATTTCTAAAACCAGTTATGAGCAGTTTGTGGGAAAGGGAGGGCTGGAAGTTCAAGGCTTCAGTAAATACATTCACACCAGGCAGTCTCTGAGTGGGGGAAAAAATTCTCCTATCCCCTCTGAAGCAACATATAACTTTCCTGTTTTTTGTAGAATTCATTATTTAAGCTTATCTGGAATGAACACGAGCAAGGATTGCTTGCTTTTCTTCTGATTCAGATATTTGAATAGTTTACTTAAGTGACTGAAAGATGATCAAGTTGGCTAGAATTTTATATCCTGCTTGTTATGTGTTAACAAAAGTAGAAAAATATGAATTTTAACTTACTTTTTTCACAGCTCAAAAATTCCCTGACATAACCCCAGATAGTCACTCTTTCTTTCACACAGACACAGACAGACAGACACACACACACAGGTTCAAGTACCATATCCTTCCACTTCCAGAAAAATATCATACTAAGGGCTACTAAACAATTGAGCGCTTACTATTTGATCATGAACAACTTTTGTCAAATATTCCACAAAGCCCTTGTATAGGTATAGATGCAGAGGAGTTA
Source organism: Eublepharis macularius (assembly GCF_028583425.1). Taxonomy (NCBI): domain Eukaryota; kingdom Metazoa; phylum Chordata; class Lepidosauria; order Squamata; family Eublepharidae; genus Eublepharis; species Eublepharis macularius. The sequence continues at coordinate 53,331,659 of NC_072796.1, forward strand.
GCCGTGTTAGTCTGTGGTAGCAAAATCAAAAAGAGTCCAGTAGCACCTTTAAGACTAACCAATTTTATTGTAGCGTAAGCTTTTGAGGGACCACAGTTCTCTTTGTCAGATGCATCTGGCGGGGAGAGCTGTGGTTATCGAAGGCTTATACTACATTGGAATTGGATGGTCTGGTTGTTTTGCTGCCACAAACCAACAAGGCAAACTCCTTTGAAGCCTCACACAAGCCAATTAATCTCCATTCCAAGAGGAGATGTTTACATTTACTAGCAAAGGAATGTTTTGGTTCCATCCCTCTCTCTTCCCGCCTAACTGCATCTTCTCTCTCCTCCCCTTCTCCCCCCTCCTCTTCTATATTTGACCAGTTTCTGTACCATGCATCTGACAAAGAGAACTTGATTCTCGAAAGCTTATGCTACAATAAAATTGGTTAGTCTTAAAGGTGCTACTGGACTCTTTTTGATCTTGTATGGGTACCGGCTTAACTATTGGATTTTATCATGGTGCTGCCTCTGGATAGCAAAAATAGAAGTGATAGCTCTATTTTCCTGCCATAAAAAGGCAGGAGAAGCCACTAAGAAACATGTCCTCCACCTCTTGTTCAGTACTGCAATCATAAAGTCATTTTGAAACTGATGTCTTCCCTATTATTTCATTTTTATAAGTTTAATAACTGTTGGACTATGCCTAAATTCTGGGACAAAAGCCAAGAAAAATTGTACAGCCTTTGAATATCATTCAAATCTGAACAACATTGTTTTGAATTAATTAACTGCAATTTGCTTACAACTTCATTTCATTGTTTAATAAGAGCAGTTAACTAACTTGCTTTTGTAATATGCAGAAGACTTCCTTTTTGTTACATCTCTGATAAATTAATGTCTTAAATATATCTGACCAGTCAACTGACAATGCATTTTGTCAACCAATCAACAGCTCAGTTCTATATCTAACTTCTTCTTTGCCTGCTTCTCTTCCATTCATTTTCTAGATTTCATTCACTAGTTCTCATAAACTCTTGGGTCAAATACTACTGCAGGATTCTAGGACTTGAACTAGGCATTTTAGAGATCTGAGGTCTAATGAGCTGCTTGGAGGCTGTGTACATTAGAGGTGTGCAGCTAGAAAGTTTTCGTTTCAGTTCTGGGGGTTTCAGATCATCCTGTTTCATTACTAGTTTGTTTCAGTTCAGTTGGTCCCAGCTCAGAACTGATTCATTTGGTTTTTTGGTCCATTGAGTGTGCCCATGTGCAAATGTAGGAGAGTGCTCCAACAAGTGCAAAAAACAATCCTGCTTCCCCCCCCCCTACAATCCCAATAACTTATTACTTTTGCATTCTGCTGTTGCCTGTTGGTTTCATGTTTCCTTGTGTTTTTCTCCCACAATGAGGGGCGATTCCAGATCCCTCCTTTTGATGCTCAGCATTCCACTGCAAAACAGGGCATTCTCACCACCAATCTTCTTCATCACCCAAATGCAGGCAGGCAGACAGGCAGAATGACTGGCTGAATACCCCGCCCCCTCCCAACAGATCTAAATTTTCCTTTTGCTGTGGGGGGCAGGCAGGATTGTTTTTTTAAAGTAGGGTGTTACACGTTTGCAAATCGACTCAGCAAAAGAAATAGCCCTGAAAGACTCTGGAAGCATTCCTAAACAGGGCTTCTCATATGTAAGTCCCATTTTACTCAATAGTGCTTACTCCCAGGGAAGTCTCTTTAGAATTGCAACCTATGATTGGAGTCTTTCAGGGCTTTTATAAGTTTGATTGATTGAACAGACCCTCACCTCACCCAGCAGTTTTCCTCACAGTGATTCTAAGTGCCCTGATTGTGAGGGTGGGGGAAAGGAGACAGATCAGTGTCCGGATAGTGATGCAGCTGGTTTACTCAGATGTAAGTCCCACATTATTCAATAGTGCTTACTCCCAGGGAAGTCTCTTTCAAATTTCAGCCTATTTCTTCCAAACATTTCCAAAGCTGATAGGAAGGGAGAGAGGGTCACTCTATGTGAAGTCTGGATTGGTAGGGAAGGAGGGAGACTCATTTCCCAAGTAGCTACAGGGTAAGGGTTGGTGGGGAGATTCAGTTACACTGCATGTGTTGGTTTCATTCCCCCTTCCAGCCAACCAAGTTAATTAATGACATAAGGTCTCTCTCCCTTTTGGAGAGAGCCCCCTCTTTGCCCTTTGGGAGAGAGCCCCCTCTTTGCTACTTTGGAAAACAACTTAAGCGGGAAGGCAGAAGTCCTTTCTCCCTCTGTGATGGCATTCTGTGGCTGTTTGGGTTCTCCGTTATTTTTAATAGCCATTCCGCACAGCTGCTGTGTGGCTGTGGGAGCCTCAGTTGGGTCTGGGGAACCCTGAATTGGGTCTGGGGAACCCAACAGAGTCCCGGAGCTGGAAATGCATGTTCTAGGTCTGTATTTGTTTGTACTATCCATAGCTCCAGCCCTTTCTTGATAACATTTCTAAACTGTTCTTATCTTTGGACTAGATGATGATGCCAACAATAGTCAGGAATCCTCACTTTAGTGGCAATATGCATAAGTGGGTTAGCCCTAGATACTAGTAGTGGCATTGATTACCAACACTTATTTCAATCCAGTTTTCTGCCAAAGTTTAGCCTGAAACTGCCTTGTTAGATGGCCTAAATCAGAAGCAAGTCATGGATGTGTGACCCTATTGGTTCTCTTTGATCTCTTGATGGCTCATAATGGTATCCTTCTGGGCTACTTGTTTGATAGAGGGGTTGTAGGCACTGTGCTCCCATGGTTCCACTTCTGCCTAGTAGGTAGATTCTATAAGGAAGTGTTAGGGACTATAGATTAGTATCATGGTTATTTTTATCTGAGGCAGTGAATGAGGACTAACCAATCAAAGTTCAGGTCAAATTATGACAGAATAACTGTTGGAAAGTGCAAGAGTCAAGAAGCAGTGAGCTGTGACTCATGAAAGCTCACACCCTACCACGAATTTTGTTAGTCTTATAGATGCTACTGGACTCTTGCTCTTTTCTACTGCTACAGACAGACTAACATGGTGGCTACCCATCTTGTTGGAAAGTGTTTCAATTATTCTGGAAAATGATATTTAGGCTGTCCTGAGTGGAGTTGCATTCCTCCTTAAAAAGCAGATTCATAACCTGAAGATGCCTCAAGCTGTGCCTCAGGTAGCATCTATGGCATGAAACACGTGTGAGTATAGTGCTATGCCAGGACATGCAAAATCGCCCTAAATCTGTGTGCGAGCTACAGTCAGCCTGGCTGCAATTAACCTTGCTCTTGAAACATCCAGGTTTTGTGTCTATAATGTATGAGCCTTCTCTTGAAGCTCTGAAATCTCTGATACTGCAGTTAGATTATTGACTAGAATGTCAAATCTCCACTGGCTATCTGATTGTTTTTAGACATGATTCAAAGTGCTGCCCTTTACCTATAACATCCTAAAAGCTTTGGGATCGAGAAGGACAGTTAAAAGCCAGGGATGATTCCAAGGGGCAGCAAGGGGGAATGAGCACCCTCCAAAAATATTTCCTACTACCTTTCTACTCTTCTAGACTTTAGTCATAGTATATTACAGTTTTAAAAACCAATCTTATAGGTCTGGGCTGGCATTGACATCCCCTGCCACACCATCTAGGAGAGGAAAAGATCATGAGAGTTAAAAGAAGAGTCATGACTAGACATGGGCACAAACAGGAAAAAACCCCAAACAGGCTGTTCGTTGTTCATTCCCGACGACAAACATGAACAGATGAATGGAAACAAACATGTCCCGTTAATGGATGTGTTCAGGGTTCAGGGTTCGTCAGTGCCAGAGCAGCCCCTTTAGCACTTAGAAAGCCTATATTCACAGGGAATGTGCAGCAGGCTCTTCTCCGGCCATCATCCAAGTTTGGCCAAGATTGCAGTATGGAACTCGGAGTTATACATTCCCAAATTCAACGCCCCCAGGAAACTCCCATTCAGTACAAATGGAGCCACACTCCTCAGTTCACTTTGGCCCCGTGCGGTGGTCCTGAAGGTGGGCCACCTCTCCCCTTGGGCAGGGGGTCTGGCCACTGGCCAGCAGCACCCCCATGTGCCTGCCCACCAGGCCTTCGGGTCAGAGGACACTTAATTATTCGCTTATGTAGCAAGGTGGTTGACTGTGGCTGCCGGGCCTGGCGGGCTCAGGGAGGTGGTGGTAGGCCACCTCCCCTCTCAGGGGCAGGGGTCTTGCCACTCGCCAGCAGCACCCCCATATGCCCACCCACCAGGCCTCTGGGCTGGAGGTCATTTAAGTATCTGCTTACACAGCAAAGTGGTTGATGACCGTGGCTGCCGGGCCTGGCGCACTCAGGGAGGCGGTGGCGGGCTGCCTCCCCTCTCAGGGGCAGGGGGTCTGGCAGCTTGCTGGTGGCAGCCCCCATGTGCCTGCTCACCAGACCTCCCAGAGGGTACCTTCCGGAAGGTATAGAAGGTGGGTGATGTCTTTGGCCACCACAGACCAAAGTGACCCAGCCACAGTCTGCTAAGAAAATCCTCCAGCAAGACAAGTTGGCATATGTGGAGGTCTTGTACACATAAACACACTACCTGTAGGGCCAGACACCAATGTATGTTCACCAGATGGGGTACTTCACGGCATCAGGGCCAATAGTGTTGTCCGCTCCTTGCTTGGTGTAGAGTCCAGACAAAGCACACCAGCTGGATATGCATGGAGCACTGGATGCCCCTTCAGTGTCGAAGCAGAGGCTGCCTCCAAGATGACCCACCATCCTGCCTTCACGGAAAGGACGTGAGTCATGGCGGGACTGATTCCCCCTGGTCAGAGGGGAGAGCCGGTGCCATGGGCAGGGGGCACTGTGTTGCACTACCATATGCACCACAGCAGCTGAGCTGGCCCTGTTGATCAGGCGGCACCGGCAGAAACCAACCACATTCCTGCATTCGCGGAAAGGACGGGATGGAGGGAACAGATAAGAGAAGTATCCTAAGGGTTGGTGTGGTTCCACAGAGGGAGAGGGAGAAACTAGCCCAGCACTCCCAGATACCTGCATTCCCAGCACTCCCAGATACCCTAGCCCAGCACTCCCAGATACTTGATCAGATCAGGCACTGATTATCAGGGTGAACCCTCAGCTTAGGTGCCCACTGAGCTTGGCCCCAGGGCCTGGCAGCAGCCCTGGAACCAGAGGGGACAGATCCCTATACCACCCACCACACACAGAAAAAAGCCCAGCTCCAATGCACTTTCCCCCTCTCTCTCCCAAAAGGCTATCAACAGCTCTGTCCCACTCCAGTGCTTGCTGAAAGTGAAAGCCAGAACTGGGAGTGCAGTGCTGTTTTATAAGCAGAGGTGTCATTGAGAAACACAGGAGGTCTGTGGTTGGCAGTCAGAACTGCCTAACAGGGTTTCCAGGGATGAGATTGGAGTTCCCATGGCCACAGAACCCCCCCCTCCCTCCCTTCCCCCTGGTGTCTGCTCCCACGTTACCAATTGTAACCAATTTGCAGCTCCACACTTGGAAGGAAGACCTGCTCATCAAGCTAAGTTGGGCTTTGACTGGGGTGTCCGGGGTGACAGAGGGAGTGCAGACAGAGTTCTGGCGGTCCCTCCCTCTGTTGCCAAGGCAATTGATTGAAGGCGCCTGAATGTCTGGCTTCCCAAATAGCGGCCGAGCGCAACGAACGAGGCTTGCAATGACCACCTATTCGGCTGGAGTGGCGCCTCATGAATGGCTCGTTCGCGAGCAGCCGAGCAGCCTGTTTGTAGGTTTTTTCCGTTCATAAAAAATGCTGTTCGTGCCCATGTCTAGTCATGATCTGCTTCTGTGAACATGAGGATAAATAGTGTTAAGGAAATGTTTAATGAAAAGTTTTTGGTAATTGTTAGTCCTACAAAATTCAACAAGAGTTTCCTTCAGCTTCTCAGAGACAGAGTTTGTTTTGGAAAACAGCAGAATATTCTTTTAGTATTGCCTATGAAGTGGTCTGCACCTTACATAACAGTAATGAAGATTATATTGTAGATGGATTTAGTATCAAATAATCATTTAGTATTCACTATCAAAGGCATGGTCCATGGCAAATGATTGGGGAACCCTCACCTCCAATTTTAAGAGGAATGTGTAGTGAAAAGAAAATGTAAACTTGAGATTTCTGAGTTAAGGCTTATCACTTAGGTGTCTGTGTGTCTTCAGTCTATGTCACTGAACCCATAACCACATGGCTACTACGAAGCTACAAAGCTATTTGATATAGTGTCAAATACCACTCTTCTAGACAGATTAGTGCCTCATTCAGAGCAGTGAACAAAATCAGTGCTATTATTCTCACAATATAGCTGGGGATCTGGGTTGAGAACAGTGGCTTACTAAAAGTCACCTATCAAGGTCATGGCACTAGTGCAATTTAAACCAGCAGAGTACAGATTTGCAGGCCCACCACTTAACCACTATGCTACAGGAGCCGGTGGTCATATTTGTATCATAGTTCACAGAATGCCTACTGATAAAAGTAGGGTGGTGGTGGTTTCAGTTAGTGAAACAAATCACGCATTTAACCTTCCTTTCTCTCCCCATGCAATCCCAGTCCAAATTGGGACCATACAGAAGCAAATGAGGAGTAGAATTCTTATAATTGGGATTCTGATGATTCATTGTATCACAGAGCAATGAGATTTTTGTTTATCTCCTGTCTTGATCTTCCCAAGCTCCTGTTTTGTCCAACAAGCACAGAAAACAAATACAGTTTACTTCCAGTTATTAAAATACTTGGTGTGGGGTTTTTTTTGCTCACTGAATGTGCTTGATTTTTCTCTTGAAACTTTCTAGCTAACATGTTTTTAAAAGCCATTGAATCAAAGCCAGCTGAAATCTTAGAAAATATGTCGATAAATTTAAGGCCTCAGACATGTAATTAATCTTCATATATTTCTGGTAATGCAAACACACCTGTGGGATGTTTTCCATTGAAAACATGAAAAGAAAACCTGTAATATATCTCAGAGTGATAGCTTTATCATGACTGACAGAGCTGTTGGAGGCCTCTCCTTTAAGAGAATAATTTGGGAGTGTATAAAACAGAGATTGATTTTCATGGAACCCATTCTTTTCTTTCTAACATTTATCCCTATGTGTAAAGTCCTCCCTCTCTTCTATGTACAAAAGTCCAAAAAGGGGTTTTCTAATATTTAATTTATAAAAATAAGCATAGACTGACATCTACACAACATAATCAGTACCTTGTAGAAGTCCAAATCCAAGTACAGTCTACAATTTGCCAGTGTGTTGCTGCTTCAGTCAAACTTTCTTGTCAAAACTTGTTCTTATTTTGGACATTTGGAAGGAAAAGCTTAATATGCATGACTTTGTCAGGAATGTGCAGTGGAGTAAAAAAAGAGTTTTAAGACCTTTTGAGATTTTTTTAAATAAAAAAGAGTTCTATCTGTGCCGCTATACTGGTGTAAATTGCAGTCTACCGCCAGAACTATAATACCGCACAGGTCTGCAGGGGCAGACAGATTCAGCAGGCTCTGAGCTAGCCACACAGCAGTTTTCAGATTTTTAAACTATGGCTGCAGGAGATCCCAAGTGCCAATTTTTCAATCTGTGGAGTACACGCACGTCCAAGAAGAATTTTTTAAAATAGCATTGGTTATGGTTACCTTTTATATCTTATATAATCAGAGAGACAGCGAGAGCTGCTTCTGAGGAACATTCCTTTTGTGCTCTGAAACAATTAGGGAGGGGATGGGGAACTGTCCCCTCTCTGTTCTAGCTGCTATAGGTATAGCTGCTCTGATGTCACAGAATGACTGGGCAATCTTGAACCAGGCATACAACAGAGTTCTAAGGTGAAGTGTGAAGACTTTAGAACTAGAATTCCAAAAGAACAATCTTTCTTAAATTAAACCACACAATAGACTACACAACATGTAGTGACAAACCTCAAACAATAACTTATAATGGCAGAATTGTTGATTGGTTCTAAAACCTTTCAGTGAAATACTCATTGACCAGATACAGATAACACGCTTGTGTGGTTTTTTTCCTAGCATGTAACTAGAATTGTAATAATGCATTTTGATCTGACAAACACTCATAGCTAGAATGTACTCTTTATCACATCTTTTCATTAGTTCTTTTTTTAAAAAATGTATTTGATTGAAGTCCATTGGGGAAAAAATCGTGTACCAGTAATACATAACCAACATGAAAATATATAGTGACATTACAATATTATTATGAACAAGGTGCCCCAACAGGGCTCTGAAAGGATGGTCGAAAGCTAAATGAATCTTAGTTTTAGATCTATTCTCCCAGCTGATCCCTATGGAAAAGTAGATTAGAAATATTTCTCAGATTTAATAGTAACAAATTGCTTCTCTAACAGTGCAATCCTATGCAGTTACTCTAGTCTAAGGCCATTGATTTTAATTAGTTTATACTGGAGTAACTCTGCATAGATCACACTAAGATTCACTTAGGAGGCCGTATGGGATACACATTGAAAGAAACTATAGCCATCTATTTAACAATGTTAATAGAAAGAACCAAAATTTGATCCAGAATTGAAAAGGGAAAGATAGCAGATGAGAGAAAGTAAAATGGAAAGTCTTTCACACTGAGAACCATGTAACATTACAAAAATGAAAATAAGCCATTTTAACAGCAGAGCCCCTACACCGTTCAATAAAAGGTTGCCCCACCTAATCAAATAAATACAATTTGCCATAGCATGTAAAGGGAATCTTTTCCAATTTAGCTATTTCCATTAATGTCTGAGTTTAGTGATCAATAACAGACAGTGCTTAGCTTCCCTGTTCATAAAAATCATCTCTTTGGCAGCTTTGGATGTAGTTTTGCAAAGTAGCTCTTGATAAGACGGGAAAATATTACAGATGAGTTCAATTATGGAGTTATAAATATGTTTGGATTTAGACTAAATTAATTATTTGGTTTTGTTGTGCCAAATGAGGAAACCACAGGGTCATTTGGAAACCCTGCAAAGGATACTTACTGTCATATCAATATCCTCTCTCAGGGCTGAATCACTAGGTATTTTCCATGCATGTATCAGGCTTTGGGTTAGAATTGTATATGTATGTGTGTGCAAGAAAAATAACATGATCAATATTATCAAAATATTAGGATAACATACACAGCCCTAAGACAGCTATAAACCTGAAAAGTTCATTCCATACCATAACTCCTTTGATTGCTGTAGCATTACTCCTCCACAATCAGTGGGAAATGGAATTATTACTGTGTGGCTCAATGTAGTACAACATAGTGCTATATCCCACTCCAACCCTTATGCAACATTCTAAGATACGGTTCAATGGAACTTACTTACACTGGAACATAGGAAGTGTGCTAGATTTACAGTGATCTTGCTATTTAAAGCAACTCCAGACATTATTGAAATTGGTCCTTTGAATGTTTCCTAAATTAGTTTATTCATTGTTATCTTGCCCTCTAATTTTAAGTCTCACTCCTACCATTTCCCTAGTCTTTCATTTTTAAAAAAAATTATATTATTAGTGAACTTTTGAAAAACTACAAAAAATGGTTTTTATTGAATTTACTGTAAGTGATGAAGATATCAAGCTGATCCAGCAGTTCTCTTATGCAAGATCTCAGGTCTTTGAAGCTTTCCGGTCCCACTGACAATCCCTTCCATCCTCAGGAAAGTTGATTGCCAGAGTTGTGGGACACGCAAAAAGTAATAGCTATGCAGGACTTTAAAGGCAAGGGAAGAGGCGGGTGAAATAGCTCCATCTTCCTCTCCCGTTAGTGGAGTTTTATTTACAGAATGGCCAGGAAGGGCAATATTTTTCCCCTTCTCAGTGCAGCCCCCTGAGCTTTGAGGTTATTGTTCTACTTTCCCAATGTAGGAAATGGCTGTTGGGGAAGGAGAAAGTGGGGGATATTCGTAACTGTCAGCACCTCCCACTGACAGATGGCTGGATTCTTCCCATCCTTTCCAGCCACTGCCACCCCTAATGTACAATGGCTAACCTGGAGAATAATGGTGAGTAGAGATGGGCATGAACAGCAATACGAACTAAAAAAGCCACAAACAGCCCAATCAGCTGTTTGCGAACAAGCTGTTCGTGAGGCTCCATTCTAAATGGTCATTGCAAGCCTCATTCATTGCTGTTCATTGTTGTTTGTCAAGCCAGACAGTCTGGCACCTGCAATCAATTCCCTTGGCAACCGGAGGCAGGGACTGCCTGAACTCTGTCTGAACTCCTGCTCTTGCCCTATTAGCTTGATAGCCAAGTCTTCCTTTCAAGTGTGGAGCTCCAAATTTGTTACAAGGAAGCAAAGGGCAGGGGGGAGGGGGCTCCCAGCTCTGGTTTTGCAGACAGTGGAGAGGGAGAGACCGTTGTTGTTGGCATTTTGAGAGAGAGACAGGGAGAGTGCATTGGAGCTTGAATTTTCTTTGTGTGTGATGGGATAGGAATCTACCTCTTCAAGTTCCAGGGGTGCTGCCACGCTCTGGGCCAAACTATTATTTATTACTGGTACCTTTCCTGCTGCCTGCTCAGGTAAGGTTTCTGGGAATGGTGTGGTAGCGGTCTTGATGGCTGGAGGAGAGCCTGCTGGCCCCCACAAACAATGAACAATGAACAATGAACAACGAACATGTTTGTGAACAGATGTTCGTCAGTGTTCATTGTTCATTGTTCGTGGATGGCAACAAACAACGAACACTATGTTCATTTTTTTCTGTTTGTGCCCATGTCTAATGGTAAGGGATGAAAAGGGCTTATTTTTTTTCCAGAGGAGGCTGGCTTGTGATCCTGTGTCCCTCCAGGTACTTCAGCCATATCATAGGAGCAAATGTGCTTCCTGAAAGACCCCCCACAGGGCAGATTAGCAGTAGCCATTTGACTTTTCTGAATGCTTGTGAGATAGTAATAAAAGGCAATGTTTATGGAATGGATACAGAGTCTTTTAGGGCAAATAGGGACAATATACAGTTTTACTGAGGCCTAATCAGCCAGACTGCCAGTTGACTATCCAGAACAACGATCCTACCAAACTCTAACCTGTCATAGCTAATAGTACTGAAGCTGAATTGTTGTGAAATAGTAAAGAGTCCAGTAGCATCTTTAAGACTAACCAACTTTATTGCAGCATAAGCTTTTGAGAACTGTCTTTAAGATGTGGGGAAATGGCCTCTGTCTGGGAATCTAATCTGGAGTAGCAGATCTGCTGCACTATATGGGTCAAACTAAGCGAGACAAAATACACTTGAATTACACTCGAGTTACACTCAAATACACATTAATCTGCCTTATTTTGAGTCAGATCATCGGACTAACAAGGTTGGTAGTGCCTACTCCAGGTGCCCACCAAGAAAGTGGATAGAGCCAGGTGGTCAGACAGCAGCTGACTGGCCACTGAAGATCCAATTAGCTATGCAGATTAATCTATTGATCCAGCAACAGCTGCCAACACAGTGTGTTTTATTTTCTCTTTCTCTCCTCTTTCCCAATGTATTTTTTAAAAATTACCCTCTTCTCTCTGGCTCTTGGGCTTCCTTTGTCTATGTGACTTTGCCTCCTGTGACAGTCATTTTGTGATTGTGCCCACCACTCTGAGTTAGAATTCTAAATGACTCTATAGGCTCAGCAATGTTGGGGACCCCTGGTCTACTCTGACAGGCAATGCCTCTGCGGGATCTCAGGGAGAGGTCTTCCACATACCACCTGATCTTTTTAAGTGGAGATGACAGGGTCTAGATCTGGGACCTTCTGCATGCAAATAACATGCTCTATTACTGAGCCATAGCCCCCAAAAAAGTGTTCTTGTTTCACTATGGCATGGCATTTTTATTAAGTAATACTAGTTTTTTTAAAAATCATTTACAAGAATTAAGAACAGGGAATCAAAGTGATGTTCCCATTAAAAATATGAAACTAATGCTTTGATTGTCTTCATAAAAACATTATGCACTGATCTCTACATCTAACAATAGTTTACTGTTCTTTGCAATGAAAAAATGTATAGCTAAACTGAGCACTGTGGACGCTGCACTGTTAGAACTAGCAGGCATCTTCTTTAGCTTCAAGACAAGTGCTTCAAGAATCAGTGACCCACATCACAGTTTTATTAGTGGCTTTGGTCCAGTTTTAATTAGGTGATGATATGTACATTATAGTAGCTTAATAAGGGGTGTAATGGTGATTAGATGAAAACTGCTGAAAGTCCCCCTCAAATATTATGTTTATGATGTTCTGCATTAAACCCTGGGCTTTTCTGGGTCACCTCCATTTTAAGTGGGAAAGTGTGTAAGAATGTTAAAGTTCATTGAAATGGAGATCATTGAAGCAGGAGCATTCCAAGCATTGTGGCTTAGTGCATCAGCTTTTTTTTTTTGACAGTTGGATACCCAAATTTCTCCCTGTAATTAACTATATTCTACGGGCCCATTAAGATGGCAAGTGATAGCCCTAGGCTGAAGATTGCTGGCATATTCATGGCCTTGGAAAGATTAGAACACCAACAAAATTATTTCAGTATATATTCCATAAATCTGAAATGTGAGAATGTTGTCTGCCACTGAAAGAAAAGACAAATGGACGGTCACTACAAATGGCAGAGAATAAGGTTATATGCAGAGACTTGACCTGCATAAAACTCATGAATGAAAGGGTTTTTGTACTGCTGAACAAGGGTAGAAAGGATCAAAAGTCCATCAAGACCAACTAAGTTTGTTCCTCTGATGACAATGTTCTTACATAACTACTTTCATTATTTGGACTACCATATGTCTCAAGTGCCCTGCCTGGATAGCTCAGGCAAGCTCAGTCTCATTAGATCTTGGAAGCGAAGCATGGTCGACCTTGGTTAATAATTGGATAGGAAACTTCCAATGAAAATCAAAGTTGCAGAGGCAAGCAATGGCAACACACCTCTGTTAGTCTCTTGCCTTGAAAACCCCAGCAGCAGTTGCCATAATTCAGCTATGATTCGAGGGCACTTTCTGCTACCGTGTTTCAAGCATAGTGTAGTAGCAAATGTGGTATCAACATCACAGATAACTCTGGACGTGTCAGGAATGAAAGCCAAGCTATAGATTAAAAAAATTAAGCACTTGATTGTCCTTCTCTTTCTTCTTGCAACATCTTCAGATATCACAGCATTTTTTGACAGCTGGTTTGATGACTGATGGGATCTACTATGACATCTGTGATCTGTGTGTAGTGCGATGGAGAAGCAAACTTCAGGTTCTTTCTTTCTTTCTTTCTTTCTTTCTTTCTTTCTTTCTTTCTTTCTTTCTTTCTTTCTTTCTTTCTTTCTTTCTTTCTTTCTTTCTTTCTTTCTTTCTTTCTTTCTTTCTTTCTTTCTTTCTTTCTTGTGTTTTGTGTGAAATGGAATGTACATATATACTTCTATGTGAATAAGCCTTATTTATACTAATGGACATCTCAGAAAAAGGGGTGCACATGAATGAACAGCTCACACTAAGCATCTTCTGTACAGACTCAAGAGATTGACCTCACTCTAGTACCCCCTTTGCATGTAGAATCAGCACACTATGAAGCAGAGCAAAGAATTTAAAGTGTGAATGTGTGTATGAAGGCAGGGCCATGCCAGGTGTTTTCTAGGACTAATTCCAAGCCCATAATTTGGATCTCCCCTATTCATACAGTAGAAAAATGTAAATGATAGTTATCAGATAACACACCTTTCACATAGGGATGCACATGATGTATTACTAAAAATGAGTTATGATTAGTATCATATTCTGCAAGGCCTTGTTCTGAATTATATTGAATTAAATTATTTTTATAAGTGAAATTGTGTTTCATTAGGATCCACAACAACAGAAATATATTTCAGAAAGTCACAGATCGCACTAAAAAATTTTTGTTACTTAAATACTGTCTTGTAAAAACATTATACTTTTGGCAAAATCTTCTCTGTTCCATACGCATCAAATGGTTTTCACTGGTTCTGTCTGGGAGACACGGGATGAACTACTACTGACTTTTATATTGTTCAGCTGGTGGCTGCCATTTTCCCTACATCTTCTCAAGAGGCTAAAAGCACAATCTGATACCAGCTTCACCCCACCCACTAATTTATTCAAGGCTGCTGAGTATTCAAGACAGGATTCCAACAACAAGGGCAGGACTAGAAGCTTCCACCCCCCCACCCCCACCCCCCATCCCGACTTCTTTTAAAAAATGTTCGGTCTGTTGAAGGATTCTGGAGAACTCGGAGGCTTGCGCAATGCTTTATGGTATTGGGGGGGGTCTAATAAAAAGTATTGCACAGTTTTTGTCATCTGAATTATATTGCTCACTGCACTGAAGCACGTGCTAGATCTTTCAAAAGTCTAAAGGATTTGGCATTTGCCACGGAGAAAAGTTGAACTCATGCTTTCAACAGATGTATTTAGCTGAGAGCACAAGCTCCACTGACCTGCTCTTAAAACTCCAAAATGGGTTCAGTGTGCCCTGGATGCCTAATGATAATACAGTGCTCTTGCTCCATTAACTGCTGTGTACGTGCAGCCATCATGCTGACTGGCTGCTAAGCACTTTACTGCCCATCTACATCTAAGTCAGCGCTACTTAAAGCTAATCACATACTAACTACATATCCCTGTGACAAAGCTGCATCCCCACTCTGTCTGTATTGATCTCCCATCAGTCATTTGTAAGTGACCGTGCTAGACATGGCCCTTGGGCATTTTTCCAATACAGAAGCCACTTAACATTAAAATTGCAGGATCTCTCTTGGCTGTTTTACAAGCCTTTATCAAAACCATTTAAAAACCTACCTTTAATCATAACGACTCTATGAATTCTTTTCACCTTTGACCCCTGACCCCTTTAAGATAACATGAACATTTGTGTCTCATAATGCTTCCACCAGTTATATTCTATTTGTTTCCCCCAGCACTTAGGTCTTACAGAAAGCTGTTTTCTTAAGCTGCAAATCAACTATTGCCATTTGCTTATTCCTCAATGCTAATTTTAAAGTCTGGAAAGCTTTCCCTAGACCAGGGGTGGGCAAATAGCGGCCCGTGGGCCACATGCGGCCCGCTACAGAGTTTTTTGTGGCCCGCCAAGACAGTCAGAAAAATCCGCCTTGAACCGAGATTTCCTTCCCTGATTTCAAAAAAATTGTAGAAAAGTGTGATAGGGTACATTTGTCTCATTAAACTGATTCTAAAATTAAATGTGCTTGCAGCTATAGATGATATGAAATTAGCACAATAAATAAATTGAATAAAACTACCACTATTTTATTTAATTTATATTTATTGATTTTTATGATACAATTTATACCTTTTCTGAAATGCAAAGTTAACTAATGAATGCAATCATTTTAAAAGTGCGGCCCTCCGCTAACCTCCGCTCCCACAAAGTGGCCCCCGAGCCAAAACAATTGCCCACCCCTGCCCTAGACCAACATGCTCTGTGCAGTCCAGAAGGCAGTTTTTCACAAGAGCTGAACTCAAGGAAAGCTGTATTTCACATTCCAAAAACCTTGCTGCAGTTCACTTATGTACACTTTGTTGTGATAATTCCAGCACCTATTGGATAATGTCAATGTTTATTAACATACTCCTCCTACCACCATAATAACAAAAGCAATTTTCTGCTTCATTCTGTTTGTATGTTTATTGTTTTTGTTATTCCTAGTGTTGCCATTTGCCTAGTAGCAGTGGGCAACCTCCCATCTCTGCCTTCATTCCCCCACTCTCACTAATTATAGTTGCAGAATAAAAGATAGGTCGAAATGACACTGATGTTGCAGAGACGGAACTCTAGGAATTTCCCCCAATCTCTGTAGTAAAAACCATAGAGATGAGGAGATTTCCTAGAGGGGCACAGAGGATGTGATGTATCCTCCACCGAACTACACCCTCCCCAGACACTATTCCAAAAAAACCCTGGGATCTGTCAGAATGAGGCTGGCAACCCTAGTCATTCCACAGACATAACTGGTCAGTAGGGCTGTGACTAACTAGTAGAGCATCTGCTTTACATGCATAGGGTCCCAGGCGTAATCTCTAGTATTGCCAGTTTAAACGATCAGGTAGTAGGTAATATGAAAGATCTTTGAGAATTTGGAGTGCTGCTGACAGCCAAAGTAGATAATTTTGACCTTGATAAACCAATGGTCTGATTCAATATAAAGCAGTTTCACGTGTTCTGTTATTTACAGTTTTGTTTCTCACTTTTTGTTCTATAGATGATACCTATATTAAAGGACACCACTTCTGTATTACTGTTTAAGAATCTACTTTTTGTTTTATTTTTGAGTATGATTGGACTTCTTTAGAAATTATTTTTCAGACCTAAGAAAACCCAATAAATGCTTTTGCTTTAATAAATGCTAATGCAGCAGCAGGTCTCTCTCTCTCTCTCTCTCTCTCTCTCTCTCTCTCTCTCTCTCTCTCTCTCTCTCTGTGTGTGTGTGTGTGTGTGTAGAGGGCCTTTGAAACACAAAATGAGTTCTACCATATCACTTTCACAACAGTTCTGTTCGCTTTGGAGATCCACACTTAATGGGATGTGTGCACAGAGGTGTTTTTTCACTGAAAGTTTGTCAGGACAAGATTTCTTAACAGATTCTGGATACATATAACTTTAAAACATGCACAAAATAGGAACTGGATTGCAATCTTAAAATATAAGTCATATCAATGATGAACCTCTTCTTGTCCATAAGCAAAGAGTCTTAGTATAGCTGCAGGCCATATGTAGAACTGACATTATCAACTATAAGCAACATGTCAAAAAACAAAATACTCAGGCCGACAAGTCATCTTCATTTGTACTATATCCTCATTTTGGACTATATGTTTTGATTTATGTTTCCTGACATGCATCTATTACATAAATGCTGATTTTTTTTCCAGAGAGAAATGCACCACACAGGGTAGCAATGGACAAGAAAAGGTCATAAGTGCTGTGACCCTTCTTTTTAAAATATCATTTAGGAAAAGCTGTACTGAAAAAGTTCAACTTTAGAGTTCAGACATGAAAACATAAATGCCACATTGGATTCATTGGATTCTGTCTATCCAAAGGAGTATCTCCTATTATTTGTATCAAGTTTATGCAAGACCATATTGAGGAATGTTTACAACCACCAGGCAAAGTTCATACATTTCCTATGAGCTTTTTTGTGCTTAATTAAATAAAGCACAATGACAGAATTCAAACTTTTAAAAGAATGTTAGTTTAATGTTCATATCTGTGACAGAAGTGTAATATATTTATTAGGGGTGGGTGCGAGCAAAAGTCAGATTCAGATACACTTCCTTGTATTTTTACAAGCTGATTTCTTTAATATTGTTATTTAATATTTAATATTGTTGTTCAACTTAGTAGTAGCAGTGGTAGTAGCAGTAGCAGCAGCAGTTTTATATAGTTTAATTATACCTGGAAATGTATTTGCCATTGATGCCAAAGAAAACAACTGACAAAATAATTATTTCTCCATTGTTTTCATTGGATTCAGCGGCAAACACATTTCCAAACATAATTTCCAAGCATAATTCTCTGCCCCCCCCCACATATATATGCAGACATCCATTTAAGACAAAATTCTCAGAGGTTATTTTTCCTTACCCAGGAGATCTTCCCAGCCAAATTGCAGACAGATAGCAGAAACCCTCCTAATTTTAGTGGCACTTAAAATTCTTCTTGACAGGGAAGCACAGGAACACTCACTTATATTTTGCTTCTTTTCTCCAAATGCTCAAGTAGTTGGTGAAAGCGGTCTGTTTTTACAAAGATTGGAGTGTGCCAGAGAGGGAAACTCCACCCTGAATCCCCCAAACCTTGCCTCAATGTAGTCGAGGCTTTTCAGCATTTTTTCTCCTAACCTGGCTGCAATTTCACAAGCTAGCCAACTGGGAGAAAAATGTTGAAGGTGTTAAGAGCCGAGTGCCGGATTTAACTGCTATGGCCAGCCTGCTAAATTTCTGTTGTAAAATCAGATTCCACCTCCACCACCTGCTCTTTCTCATCAGTGTTTCTTTGTGCAGAGAGAGAACCCTGATCCTTTTTCAGAACAGACTTCTCTCATTTCATCATGTTTGATTCACTACTCATGGTGTGGGAAGCACTTGCCTCAAGTGCTTTCTCTCAATTTGCAGCACCCATGAACTGCTTTTCAGAAACCGAGTGTGCAAGGAACACCTTTACCTCTCCTTTGCAAGCATACTGCCATGCCTATTATCAAAATGGTAGATGTAAGGTGCCCTGCCTCTGTGCTTGCCTTTCAGAGCAGGCAAACAACATTATGGCTTGTGTTCCGCTTGGACAACACATTCTGACTTAGCCTAACCTACTTCACTGGGTTATTGTTGTGAGGCTAATTCGGAGGAAGGTAAAACAATGTTATAAGCTACACTGGGTCCCATTGGGAAGGAAAACAGATATAAATATCTTAAATAAACATACGAATAAAAATAAAAGGCAAGGCTCTATAAGACAATGGACAGAAGCCAGGTCTCATATAGGACTGGTCATATCAGCCCCATTATGATCAATGCAAAAGGGATATGTTCAGTTTTGCATGTTGACAAGGAGGAGCCATTGGTAGATTTGTGCAATCTCTTCTGAACCCCTGATAAGTTGCAGAATCAAAGAGCGTAGTTCCAATCCATGCCATTATAACTTATACATGAAGAGGCATTAGGGAAAGTGGGAATAACAAGTCCCCTCTCTAAATTTTAATTTATCTATGTAATAAAATAATGTTTCTACTGTGGCAGCTAAATCGCCTTATAGCTGCTATTTATTTAATTGATTTGATTTATACCCCGTCCTCCCCACAGATGGGCTCAGGGCGGCTAACAACATTCAAAAAATACATTAAAAGTCACAAAACAATAAAATCAATAATAATTTTTTAAAGTCATTATAATAGTCCTGGAGCAGGCTATTTAAACAAATATTGGGAGTCCATGTATGGGCATAGCAGATGGCCAAGGGCAGCCCCAGAAAAAGTGGTGGTCTTAGATGGAAGAAGGAGGACACCCGCTGTGTAATCTAATTTATCTTTTATAATTCTAGTCATCTCTTCAGATGAAACCAACACTGTCTGCTATGAGCAATTTATACTTTATTTTTCAGAACTTAAAGTAACATGGAATGCCCCATGTATGTATGTGTATATAGGTGTGTGCATATGTGCATTTCTTGAGCTCTTTGCCCTCTGCCTCACCTGCTGCCTTACTATATTTAGAGAATTTCTGGTTAGGTGAATATATAAAGTGGCCCAATGATCCCTATGATTGTATCTTGCACTGTAGCCACGAGCAAGAAGTTTAAACTCCTCTTTTTTCTTTTTCTTTTTTGCTGTCAAGTCATAGCCAACCTATGGGGACCCCATAGAGTTTTCAGGGCAAGAGACAATCAGAAGTAGTTTACCATTGCCTTCTTCTCTGTAGTAACCCTAGACTTTTTAAGTGGTCTCCCATCCAAGTAATTACAAGGGCTGACCCTGCTTAGCTTCCAAGATCTAATGAGATCAGGCTAGTCTGGGCGATCCAGGTTAGCCAACAGTTATTTATTTATTTACTTAATTTATATCCTGCCTTTCTCTCCAAGTGGCTTACATTATCCTTCTCTCCTCCATTTTATCCTCATAAGAACATTATCTGGTACGGTAGGGTGAGAGTATATGATTGATCCAAGATCACCAGCAATCTTCCAAGGCAGAGTGGGGATTCAAATCTGTGGCCATTTCCACACAACTTATTGGCCTCCGGAACATTGAGCAAAACACGCAGAAGATAGCATCTTCTCACGCGAAATCATGCCAGGAAGACGCTATCATCCAGGAGTTTTGCACGACATCGTGTCTTCCTGGCATGATTTAGCACGAGAAGATGCTATCTTCCGTGTGTTTTGCGCAATGTTCCAGAGGCCGGTAAGTCATGTGGAAATGGCCTGTGTCTCCCAGATCTGACACTGTATCCATTACATCACTGGGTCTATAAAGTGTGCCATCAAGTTGCACCAGACTCATGGCTATCCCATTTAGTTCCACCTTGTAAGGTTTTCAGGACAAGAGATAGCAGTGGTCTGCCATTGCCTTCCTCTGCATAGCAGCCTCACTCTTCCTTGGTGGTCTCCAATCCAAATGCCAACCTCGCTTAGCTGATAAGATCAGGATAGTCTGGGCTATTAGGGCTGCTACATAAACTCCAACCATCCAGATAACATATATATTTGTTTGTAAGGGCCCAGATAGACAAGTTAAAAGAAATTGATGGATTACCCTTACATTCATAAAAAGTTAAATGTTTGTGATGTGGAGATAGGGGTAGAAAGGGCTTCAGTGTCCCATTCCCACCTGGTTCCACTAATTAAAACTAATATGCCCTGTGCTGTTGTTAGAAAAGAGAAAGAACAACCTCTCTTTGTTTATCACCCTCCCCCCCTTTCATACAGCCACGCCAATTTTGGCCCTATGAACTCTATAAAACTGGGACCAAAGCAGAGCAGTGATGCCATTTCAGATTTCAGTGGACGGTATAAGCAGTGTTCAGCCACTACCTACATAGAACATGTGGGATAGGACAGAAATAGGCAGTCCTAAAGAATGCTCCAGTGCTCAGATGGGGTCTCAAAATTGCACTACAAAGCAAAGGTTATGCTATTAACTGCTTATGTGATCTGGAATTGTCTCATAGTTCATTAAGAAACTAGAGTTTTCTGACACTGATTAGCACCAAGGAATTGTGAAAACAAGATGGCTTATTCTTAGCAGAGATGAAAAATTTGTTTTGGATTTTTCAGTTCTAAAAAGCACACCAGGTATGAATTCAATGTTGACATATACATCCGTCAAAACAACCTTCTAATGTTCATTAATATCAGGTCCATTTTAACTTTGAATGCCATAAGCTCATTTTTTTTTAGTTGACTGAGTTGAAAGGAGAGATCATTTTGTTCCATCTTTAGAAACCAAATTTCTGGCTATTTTGTACTTGGATCTAAGGAAACAGGTATGAAGTCTTTTCTCCTGCACAGTTACAGGTGTATCTATTATGTTTTTATTTCTTTACTTTTTTGTTTACAAAAGGATAAATAAATCTTCATTATCCAGAATCAGTACAGTCCTGTATAAATCATGCTCTCTCTCTCTCTCTCTCTCTCTCTCTCTCTCTCTCTCTCTGTGTGTGTGTGTGTGTGTGTGTGTGTTCACTGAATTAAAATTCCTGGATACATGCTTTGTAAAGTGCTAATCTCAAGGAAAGGAAAATCAACATTCAAACATTCAAATGGTAATTATTTAGAAAGTAAATTGATCAATTTGTTCTAAGCTCCATGAAGATGAACTGAGGTCAATCCACTTTGCCTATTAAGATTGTGAAGATATCTAGTTGGATTACATTCACAGTAAAAGCATGTTTTCCACTGGGGCTTCATAAGAAAATAGAAAATCGGGGGGGGGGGATAGGCATCAGGAAAAACAAAGGTTTTATTTTACTGCAATTTACACAGAGCCAGTAAACTGTCCATGTAAATAACCTCTTAGTTATTTGTTTCTCATTCATGAGCCTTTGCTGAGTTTCAACCTAAACTATACATTACTAACCTGGCTTCACCTTTTATCCTTTGAAAGATATTATAGACTGTGGACAGATTTATGAAATGGGATTATTAATTTGGATAAATAATTGTAAGGGCTTGCTTCTCCACTGTTATGTAGCATGTTGGCCTGAGTCCAGACTGGACAGCCTAGTTTCAAGTTCCTTTTCAGCCACTATCCAGTCACTTTCCCTGACTATACTTTACCTCAAAGGGATGTCATGAAGCTATAAAGCACCACAACTGGAGACACCAGAACTCTATTATTGTTAGTCCAGGAGTGAAAGTGTTAGCTGTTCTATGAAGACCAGGAAAGCAGCAGAACTGCCTCATTCTTCAGTATACGATGGAGATCATTCTGATTGGCCGAAATCTTTAAAGAAAGTTCTTATCTTAAATTAGTATGACCCATCTTAGGTTATAGATTTTAGGGTGTCAAATTCAAATTTCAATGTAAATTCACCATCTGAAGGCTACTTTTTGTCTGAAATAGCCAGTGTCATTGAAAAAGATGTGTGAGACATCAAAGTTTATACATTGCCTGTTTTCCATGAAATATTGTACTATATACAACATGTGCATGCATATTGTGAAGCAAGCATGACATTTTTCTCTTCTGTGAAACATTAGCCATATTGCTGATCATTTCACAATATTACTGACATGAGTAAAGTTTTTTTTTCTTGTGTAGGTATTGGATCTGAACAGTTTCAAGTGATATGTGTGACAATGGCAAAGAAAAAGAAAGCTTCAAATTTGCATTCCCTGACATGTATAATGCACAATGACAGTCTCAATATTGACAGCTCTGAAAAAGTACCATGGAATGAAGAAAAACACAAGAACTTACTGATATGTTGCAAAGATAGTATCCTCCTTAGAAGAAGCAACATACTGTCTAAACAGTGTTGCAGTATCCTAACAACTGGGTTTGCCATATCACAGATTATGTTATCAGATTTTTATAAATGTTCTTTTCATCTGGCAAATATTAGTTGGGTGGTTGTGTACAGGGGAGAAGAGTATTGTAGTGACAGAGCTCACCCCTATCCCAACCTATGTGCATTCAGTTCACTTTGTAAACAGAGCCTATGTATGCACAAACTGTATGCCTACATGATCTGCACACACAGCTAAGATACTTGCAAAAAGCAGTGCCCTGCATTGTGTGGACCAGCCTATGCAGTACATGTATATGTTATGGACCAGCATTCAGTTTGGTGTAATGATTAAGAGTGTGGGACTCTAATCTGAAGAACCGAGATCGATTTCCCTCTCTTCCACTTGAAGTCAGCCGGGTGACCTTGGATCAGTCACAGCTTCCAGGAGCGCTCTCAGTACCATCCACCTCACAGGGTGATTGTCGTTGTGGGGATAATAATACAATAATTTGTAAACTACTCTGAGTAGGTGTTAAGTCATCCTGAAGGGCAGTATATAAATCAAATGTTATTATTATTGTTATTATTACAGACTCCTCCTTGTCAGGTGAAGAGGCCAGTGATTCAAAGGAGGAAGCAGCTGGGTGCCTTACAACACCACAGAAAGTAGGGTTGCCAGTGGGGATTTCCACTTTCTCATCACTGCTCAGACCAGTGATGGGAGAAATTTTTTTTTAAAGCTGTGGACCAATAGTGTGATGGGAAACTCAGCAGTGACATCATGCCTCTCTAGGAATTGCTAAAATCTCTATGTAAAATGCATGTGTGGTCTCTTGAATATTGAAGCCCTGTGTAATCTTTTGCATGCAATTAAGTCTGAGTATTTAATTTCTGCTGGTTGATATGGCTTTAAAAATATTTGTTACTGTAGATTTAAATGCAGGCCTCTGAGAAAAAAAGTGGGGGGGGCGGCGGCTCTGAATGGGTGAATGGAGTCCACTGTGATTGGATGGTACCTGTACTCTAGGGGGTGGAGTGAACTACAGTTTTTAGTCAGAGTGCTGAGGGGAAGTGTTCATTCTAGTTGAGTCAGGCAAACTGTTTGGAATCCTGAAAAGGGTTTCATTCTTTCAAGTTCAGTGACTCTGTGCGAAGTTCTGAGAAATTCTGGCTAAGTCAGGCAATATGTATGGCGCCTGCATTGTCTGTGTGTATCTCAGAGAGATGTTATTCTATTTACATTAGGCAAGCCGTGTGGAAAAGCCTGAATGAATCTATGTCTCTGCAGACGAGAGGAGTATTTACTCTGTTAGTAAAGATTTGTGTGAAAAATTAGTCTTTGTGACTGGGTCTGAGAATATGTAATTATTTATGAAACCACCAAGCTTCTGAACTATTTTGAAACCAATACACTTGGCTTGTGGTGCAGGGCTCTGAAGATAGTTGCCATCAATATACTTATTATGTATTGTGATTTCTGCTCATAGTGATTTAAGCTAGTAAGGATTTCAGCTCATAACAACATCTTTATTGAAGACCAGAAGCAGACAGACAGCACAGGCTGAACAGAAGCAAATATATGCACATAAACCCCACACCCCTTTCAAACAGTAACCAATAAGAACACACAAAACTAGAATCCTTAATTTGCATCAGCTATATACAATGTAACTGAGTTGCAGCCCTTTGCTTGGTGTTTATTTCTGTGGACCGATTGGCTGCTGCCTATGAAAAGTAACCAATGACCAAGGCATTAGGAGCCTAATGTAGCCTGAAGCTCAACCCAGTATACAACAATACTGAAGACACCCAGGGCTTTTTTCCTGGTGATCTGCACTGGTAAGCTGCACCAGCATCTCATTTGGCTGGTAAAGATTCGGTCATCAGTGCTAGGGTACTAGCACTTTTTTTTAAACAAAAAAGCCCTGATGACACCCAACTATATTTCTTTAAATAAGACTCCGAAAGCTGCTGTCTCTATATGACATCTATCCAAAAGTGGCTGAGGGAGAACAAGCTGAAACTGAATCCAGACAAAATGGAGGTGAGGCTGGTTAATAAGGATCAAGTTCTAGAAGGGCAAGTTGTTACTTTGGATTGGGTGAGTCTTTTTCATTAGACTCTTCCAAGAACTTGAGAGTCCTTTTGGACCCACCTTTTTTGTTCAAGTTGGTATTGTTGTCAAGAATGCTTTTTTTCCAATTTCCTTTGTCTGCTAAGTTATTTTCCCTTCAGGACTCAGCCAACTTGACCATGATGATCTATGCAATGATAATTTTTAAAGCTGGTCCTGCCCCTGAAGACAACTTTAAAAATTCTATTGCTTCAAAAGAGGGCAGCACAGTTGCTGACCAGAACTTGCCATTTTTCTCATGTTATTCTATTATGGGTCAGCGTATAGGCATACCTACCCTGATCAAAGGTCACTCTGCTCCCCTCATACTCATAAATGCTTAACAATGCAAAAGTTTCTCTCTGCTACGTGCAGTTTCCCTGTCTCTGTCTGTAACTGATTAGCAAGGGATTAGCAAAGGACAAACATCTATTTCCTCAGCCATTGTTTCTTGCTGTATGTCTGCTATGTTAAATAAAGCACGACTGCCCAAATGGGGCAGAATGGTGTTCAGAATCTTCAACCCTGTGTCATGTCATTCCTACACTCTATCTTAAAGGTTTTTCCATTGGCTGTTTGCTTACATGTTCTATTTAACGTTCTGATGCTTACCTTTAAAGCCCTTCATGAACTGAGACTCACATGCTTAAAGGACTGCCTCTCCTATATAAACCCACAACTTAGCTGCAGTATCCCAACTATTTCTTCTCTCCGTTCCTTCAGTTTGTCAGGTAAAAACATGTGTATTTCAGCTGGATTTTATTTTGCAAACAGCTGTGCTCTGTGGCTGAGGCTGGGTCTACTTGTTTCATACAATCTTGAAAAGACATCAATTCCTAGTTTGAGCAAGATATGAAATTATATTGATGATATATAAATGTGAATTTCTATATTTTCTCTAGTCAATTCCCTGAGATATCCATTCTGCTTACATAGTTGTTACTTTCTTCAATGTCTGTGAAGTCTAAAGAAAATAACACTTATTATTTATCTTACCAATTTTATAGGAAAGAGTTACCTTTGCCATTTCTCTTGTCAACAAAGACACTGAACTTCATAAAAGTGTTGCTTACGATATCTGACCTCAGTATTCTTTTGAGAAAACACAGGATATTCTTAAAGTAAAATATTTATATCCTGTGAGGTTCCCAAGCCCCAGTGATCTCTTGTGGAATGAAAGGTGTTGTTTCACTTACACACAGAGGGGAAGAAGCTATGCCATTATAATCAGATAGGAGAAAAAACAGTATTGATTATCTACCTATCTCAAATTATCTCCAGATATATTTAGGAAATCCATTCCATTCTTAAAGAACCCCCTTTTGACAAAATCCTTGATTATCAAGGGTCATGTAAAAGTGCCAAGATTGTGCAGGGCTTTGAAAAAAGGACTTCTGTCTAAATGGTATTCAAATCTATGAACCTTAAATTAATCTAAGAATAAGTTCCCCTGGAGCTTTTGTCATAATTTCTTTGATAATTCGTACAATGGTGTTTTGTTCCTGTGATCTTTTGTTCCTCTCTTCAAAAAGGTTTCTGATATTTCACTCCAAAATATGTCTTTCTATAATATTTTACTTTACTAATATGTGAGTTCATTTAGTTTTGACTAAATGAACACAGCTGTCACGTACTGTTCCACAAGGAGTGTATATGAATATTTTGAAAGCCACCTTGGCAGATTCCTGGAGAGGCTGCATATAGTTTTTTTTCTAAATAAATATCTGATATGATGAAGATGAGAAGTATAAAATACGGATTTCACCTGTTCCCTGGATTATTTCTGTGTATTCCAGCAGTGCATCCAGACTATTGAAGCCCATTATGTAAATAAATACATTGTAAAGAAAACAAAACCCACTGGTCCAGGAGAATCAGCAGAATTGGGGATTAGAGTTCCATTCCTAAAAGAATACCCCTGCACACAGCAATGGTAGGACTGCCACCATTTCCCCAGCTATTCCCCAGTTCAGAGATTGGGGGAAGCAATCCTCTGGCCTTACTGGATGTTATCCAAGAGTAATCTCTGCTTAGTCTCCACAAAAGACACAAAGGTAGCTGAACCATCCCAGTCTGGGCACTGGTTTAGGCTGAAGCCAAGGATCAAAGAAACACTACATAAATTTTCTTTATTATAACTGTGCATATTTTGGAAGACAGATAAGACAATAAAGATCTAACTAGACCTAGCACTATACATACTAGGCAGAGTCTTTTGCCATTCTAAGCCATGATAGCAAGTAGTAGGTGTAACACAGCATTCTTAGTCAGCATCAATGTTTCCATGTCCAAGGAATCAAGTCAAAGTTGTAAGCCATAACAAACAAAGGCCACATGGGACTTCGAAACTGGGCCTCAAAATAACAAACACAAAACCAACTTTTCCCATTTATTCTAAGTTGCCTAGCAACCTGAGGATATCTCACCAGCCAAGCAGCACCTGTAGTAGTATGTGAGGTTGACGTTCTGCAGTTACACTAAGCCCACAGAGCATTAAAATGAGACCATACCATTTTCTCATGAGACATGTAGCTGGGTCAGATGAGATTAAATAGTTGGAAAAACAGGGTTTCTCACCTGTAACTGTTGATTGTCGAGTCTCTTCTGTGCAGACACACATTGGGACTGCACAGGCGCAGGCCAGCCACGGAAAAGATTTTTCTAGCTTATAGAGATGTGAAGGGGACATTCGGATCCACCGCGCATGCGCACCGGTGTTCCCGCCAAATTTGAATGTATACATATCTGAACGTCCCCGACATTCCCTCAGTTCACCTGAGCCGCTGGAGAACCAATTTAGTTAACCAAGCACTCACAGCGGGGTAGGTGGGAGGGAATGTGTGTCTGCACAGAAGAGACTCGATGATCAACAGTTACAGGTGAGAAACCCTGTTTATCGTCGTCATCCTTCTGTGCAGCCCCACATTGGGAGAATAACTAGCATCTCACCAATGGGGGCGGGTGTGAGTGTCTACTTGAACAAAGAATGCAGGACAGCCGTGCCAACAGCTGATTCACGCCGTGCATTCACGTCTACAGAATAATGCTTGATAAAAGTGTCTGCAGTGGACCACGTCGCAGCTTGACAGACATCCCGGAGCGGCACTCCTCGCAGGAAGGCAGCAGAAGCAGCTTGTGCCCGAGTAGAATGAGCAGTAACAAACAAGGGGCACTGGACTCCAGCTTGCTGATAACAAAGTTTAATTGTAGACACAATCCAGCGAGAGACGGATTGGGCAGAAGCAGGTGAGCTCTTGCGAAGGCCAGAGTAACACAAAAACAGAGCAGGAGATTTCCTAAAACATTTTGTGCGATGTAAATAAAACAATAAAGCACGTTTCACATCCAATGTGTGTAGCGCCCGTTCCCCTGGAGACGAGGGTGTCAGAAAAAAGGAAGGCAGGACCACCTTTTGCTGTAGGTGAAATTTGGAGACCACCTTGGGCAGAAATTCCATGCTAGTGTGGAGCATGACCATACCAGGGAAAAAATGCAGGAAGGGAGGGTCACACCTCAGAGCAGACAGCTCCCCAACATGCCTAGAGGACGTGACTGCCACCAGAAAAGCTACCTTTTGTGTGAGCAAAGGCAAGGGACAGGTGGACAGGGGCTCAAAGGGCTGGAGCATCAGTTGGGAGAGTACCAGGGACAGACTCCACTGAGGAATCGGCGGGGCCCTAGGAGGGAAGGTCTTCAACAGGCCCTTTAGGAACTGCTTGGAAAGCCAGTGCATAAAAACGGTCTTCCCATCAATCTGCTCATGGAAAGCAGAGATCGCAGCCATGTGTACCTTAATGCTCGAGAAGGCAAGACCCTGCGAGCACAAGTCCAGGAGGTAGTCCAGAATGATAGGTAAGGGACAATCAAAGGGAGAAGCCCCCCTGGGGGCCAACCACCTGGAAAAACATGACCACTTCCTCTGGTAGGATAGCCTGGTTGATAGCTTCTGGGCATTCAGAATGACCTTAAGAACCTCTGAGGAGAGGCCTACTCTGGAGCGCACAGGAGCCAGGCAGCCAGGCTCAGGACTGCCACATTGTGGTGCCTGACCCCGTCCCTGATTAATAGGTCCGGGGCAGGTGGCAGTGGTAGGCATCATCCCTGTGACAAGGAGAGTAAGGGAGGGAACCAATCCTGGTGAGGCCACTGAGGGGCAATCAGGATACAGTGGGCGTTGAAGGCCCTGACCCTGGAGAGGACCCTGTGCATGAGCGGGAAGGGCGGGAAGGCATAAAAGAGCCCCGGGGACCAGGGTATCTGAAAAGCATCCCCTAGCAAGTGACGGCCAATTCCGGCCCGGGAGCAGAACAGCGGGGCCTTCTTGTTGTGGGCCGTGGCGAAGAGGTCGATGAGTGGTGTACCCCATGTGCGGAAGACTAGGCGGAGGTAAGCCCTGTTGAGGGACCACTTGTGTTGGGGCAGAAACACCCTGCTCAGCGTGTCCACTGCGGTGTTGAGCTCCCTGGCAATGTGAACGGCCCTGGGAAGGACGTTGTTGACAATGGCCCAGTTCCAGAGAGTCGCTGCTTCCCTGCAGAGCTTGAGCGAGACCATTCCTCCCTGCTTGTTGAGGTAATAGCAGGCCGTGGTATTGTCCGACAGGACCTGAACCTTCTTGTTCCGAATGACATCTGTAAAAGAAGCAAGGGAGTAACGGATCGCTCTAAGCTCTAAGAGGTAAATGTGCATGTTCGCCTCAGTTGGGGACCAGATGCCTTGGGCTAACAGCTGCCCACAGCGCCCTCCCCATCCCAAGTTGGAGGCGTCAGTGAAGACGATGACCTCTGCCAGGAAAGGGCCAAAAGGACAACCTTCGGACAAATTCTCAGGGACAGTCCACTAGGCCAAGGAACGCTGTATCACCCTGGGGATGGAGAATTTCTGATGCTGGCCCATAGTGAGGGGGTTGTACCTCCGGACGAACCAGTTTTGCAGAGGCCTCATACGCAGGCGTGCGAAAAAAACTACCCCTGTGGAGGAGGCCATAAGGCCTAACAACGTCTGAATTAACAGGGCAGTTTGGAAACGGTTGTGCACGAAATGACGGGCTAGGGAGGAAAGCCTGGACAACCGATCCGGGGGTAAGTAGGCCCTGCCCCGTGGCGAGTCGAAATGGACCCCTATAAATCTAATGGCTGTGCCCGGAGATAAGACAGACTTATCCCAATTCACCACCAAGCCCAATCTAGCTAGAACAGACAAGGTGAGGGCAATATGATCCCGGAGAGAGTCAGCTGAGGGTCCCACCAGGAGCCAGTCATCCAGGTAGGGGTAGATAAAGCATCCTTTGGACCTTAGATACGCCACCACAGTGGCCATACACTTTGTGAAAACCCTGGGTGCCGAGGCCAGCCCGAAGGGCAATACTGTATATTCATATACAGAACCCCCACAGACAAACCGCAGATACTTTCTGTGGCCCACAAAGATGGAGATGTGGAAGTAAGCGTCTTTCAAGTCTAGAATAGCTAGCCAGACACCTGCTTCCAAGAGCTCTATGACCCTTGTCAGGGTCAGCATCCGAAATTTCTCAACCTTTAAAAAGCTGTTCAGGCCCCTAAGGTCTAAGATGGGTCGAGACCCACCATCCTTCTTATCTACGAGAAAGTATCTTGAATAGAATCCCCAAGGGGAAGTAGCGACATTGACCACCCGGACAGCACCTTTGTTCACCAACTCCATAACATTATTGTGTAAAAGAACATTCCAACATGGAGAACAACGGGGAGGGAGAAAAAGGGGAATTAGAGGAACAAAAAAAAAAACATTGGGTCTATTTCCATTTGCATAATAGTGAGTGGACAGGTCAAATTCTGTGGCAGAGAATTTTATGAGCTTCTTACATAAGTCACTTTCTACGGGCCCTTAACAGTGCCTATTATTTTCAGTCTGAGTAGTGCGGTATTGCTATGGTACAGACCAAAATGAGAAACTAATACAGCTTCTGTTGAGATATTGTTACACATACATGGTAAGATCAGTTCTGTCCAATAGATATAACTACCTTTTAATTGCAATAATATAGCCTGCTTGGTCAATGAATACCTTGTGTGAATGGTATTCTCACAATGGTATTTTTAGAATAATAGTACAATGTTTGTTCCAGTAGAACCAGTCAGAGCTTTGACTCTCAAAAGTTTATATCCTGGAAATCTTGTTGGTCTTTAAGGTGCTAATGGACTTGAATGTTGCTCTTCTACTGCACACCAACACTTGAAACTACTGGTTCCAATCTCTTTATAAAAGAAACATCCTCATAAAGGATGGTTTCTCATTTTTGTGTGGGCAGGCAATCAATAATTTACTGTGAGGTTTTGTCTTGTTGCTGGACCCCTGACAAGGTGGTTTATTCAGCTAGGAAATCTTTGTGTAATAACCTGAATGAAACTCTAATATATATATAATTTTGTCCTAAGATTACAGTCTAATAAAATGCCTATTTGTCCATATTAGTATGGCACCGTCCAATCTAATAGGATTGACAGTGCAAGTCAGGAATGTCTCTGCGGCAGAAACAAGATTCACATGAGTAACCATGTTAGTGGGTAGCAGCAGGAAGAGGAAAGAAAGTGTTCCTGCACATACATTTAAATTTCAAGGGTTTATATATGACATAGCTGAAATTCTGCTGATCTTCTTTTATTTACTCTCAAAATTCTTTGGCATTTGAGTTAACTAGGACTTTTTCTGAATTTGTTTTGTATTTTGTTTTAAGTAAAATGAAGTGGCAAGCCACCAGAGATGGTGCAAGAATGGTCTTAATTTGTGACAGTTACTGGATCTTGGCCTATGGTTGGAGGCTCTTCTGTGGAACATATCCTCTATTGTGAGCTTTGGCTGATAACCTCCAATGGATATTTCTCAAAAAATATAATCTGATTATAAGAATCTATGTGCTAATTATACCCACCTGAGATTACTGGGAATGTATTGGGCTGCCTTTGAAAACTGCCCCAAACATTCAGTGGGTTCAAAATGTGGTAGGTCAGGCTAATGTTGGGGACTCAGTCAAAGAACTGTATCATTATTGTGCTAAAAGATCTGCACTGGCTACTTATCTGTTTCCAGGCACAATTCAAAATGCTGGTTTTTACCTTTAAGCCTTTAAATGGCCAGGTGACTTGGAGGACTGCCTCCTTCCATACTATTTAGAGGATCCTCTTTGTAAGACCTGCTGTCTACCTGGGACAGAGATTTTCAGTGGTTACATCTTGCTTCTCTTGAAGTTCACCAGGTATGTACTTTACTTTTTGTTAACAGGCCAAGACAGTTCTTTTTACCAAGGATTCAACTAAGGGATTTTATCTTCTTTTAAAATTGTTTTTACAGCCTGCTTCTATCCTGAGGACCATTTAGTGAAGTATCATTTTAGGGTGCTATATGTTTTATGCTGTTTTATGCTCTGGCTGGGTTTTTAATGGCTTTTATAATTTTTTATGATTTTACCATGTTTTATTTTGTGAGTCGCTTTGAGCAAGTCTCTGGAGAGGTGGCATATAGATTTTCTAAATCTTCTATATATATATATAAAGACAAGTGTCCTGACTGACTCATCAATGCCCAGCCAAACCCCCTGGACCTAGAAACCTGAAATTCGGGGAGAACTTTCCTTTTGTGATGTAGAGGCTCACTAAGAAGGGAATTGAAGAAATTTGCCTCCTAAGGGGGTAAGAAGGGGTAAAATGTGTTTTCCCATAGGGATACAGCTTCCCTGTGTGGCTGGCAGGCTTCTCCTCCCCTGCCAACTGCCAACTCAGTCACTCTTCCCTGATTGGGCTAGCTTTCAGGTCATTTGCATATGGGGCCAACATTCTAAACAGTTGTTAAGTGAGTCATTGAAAGTGTCCTGAGGTAAAAAGCACCTCACAGTCTTCCCCTAAAAATTCACTAGGATTGCCAACCTCCAGTTGGTGGCTGGAGATCTCCCAGAATTACAACTGATCTCCAGGTGACAGAGATCAGTCCCCCTGGAGAAAATGGCTGCTTTGGAGAATGGGCTGTATGGTATTATATCATTCTGAAGCCCCTCCCCTCCCCAAATCCCACTCTATCCAGACTCCACTCCCAAAATCTCTAGGAATTTCCCAACTCGGACCTGGCAATCCTACTGTGATGCCTGCCTGCTTGCACCCCCCTCTCTCTAATGGTTCAGTTGTGGGACTCTGTGTTCTGAGGAAAAAATCGGGTCAAGAAACTGCAGACAGTTGAAGAAAGACAATAAAAGACTCCTGAATAGGGATTTTATATAAAAGTCAGTATGGCAACTGAGTTTTTAAATGTTCATGGGGAGATGGTGCATGACCTTTCTAGGGGCCATTTCAATGCGAACCTCTCACATGAACCTGCCGAAGTGCCCACCACACCACCCCTCCCTCAGTCCAACTCCACACCTCTCGTAGCCATCACCTTTTACTGCCCCCAAGAAGCCTCCTGGCAGACATCGTGCAGGGTGCACCATGCTAAAAGGAGGAAGGGGTGTTTTGAGGCACTGAGCATAACCCTCAAAGATGTCAGGGGCTACAAGAGAGTGATGGGGGGAGTACCGGGCTGCTGGCCGGAGACTTCTGGCAGACTCTGCCAGTAGTCCCAAGGAGAACTCGAGCTGATGAGGTTATTGTGTGTGTCAAGACATCGTATCTGTGGCCCCTCAACAGGAAACTCTAACTAAGAAAGAACATGAGGGTCCACTTGAGAGACGAGGTGTCTGCTAGGGAATTCTCTGAACTCTTACTAAAAATAGGGAACAGAGAATATCCTGAGTTCAAGGGAAAGGTGACCATACCTGCAAATCTGGGCACAGTAGTGACAACCCTAGCAGACCTAACAGCCACAATATACCCTGATATCATCACTATAACGGAGAAGTCCATGGACTGGCTGTGCAAGCATGCCTTTCTGACCCCCAGGAATGACAAGGCTGCCACCATTAATGAAACAAAACTCCCTCAAAGGGGCAGAAATGGAGTACAGATCTGGAGACTCAGTGGGGTAAATGGATGAAGTGGTCCACTACCCCGTGGTGTTCCTCAACACACTCAACCCTCCTGGCTTCCCAGACCACAAACTTCTCCTCAAAGTGGGGTCTCCAGTGATCCTACTCTGGAATTTCAATCAACCCAAACTCTGCAATGGCACCAGACTGCCAGTAAAAGCCCTCCACAGGAACGCCATCGAGGCCACATTGTTCACAAGCAGTGCTCGGGGAGGGGGGGTTGGGGTTCATACCACTCATACCACTCATACCATCAGAGAACCCCTTTGAATTTAAGAGACTGCAGTTCCCTCTCCAGGCCTGCTTTGCTATGACAATCAACAGGTCCCAGGAGCAGACACTGAAAGTGGCAGGAATTGACTTGTAGGAGGATTGCTTCTCATTGCTCCAGAGTGAGCTCACCCAGCAACCTGGTGACCCTAGCACCTGAGGGGGAAACCACCAATGTGGTCTACAAAGAGGTCCTTCAGTAGAAAAAAACCGGTTGTACATATTTTTCACTTTATTTATTGCACTACAATTGTTTCCTTTTAAAAATCTCTTAAATAACTGTTACATTTTGAATTTCAGTTCATCAGTTTTTGGCATCAACACACTTCGCTTTATTCAAATACTTTTGTGAAGCTCGGGCACTATGCTATTACCCCCCGCCCCTAACCAAAAAATGTTACATACCCATAAATATTATAACGGGATTTAAAGTAGTTAAATACTGTAGCAAAGCATGGGCATCAAGCTAGTATTTATATAAATAAAACATTATATTCTAGTTAACTTTGTTTTGGAACCTAAGAAGAAGAATTCTGGACCACAGCAAGGGTTCTTTATGCGGTATTCTGTTTACAAGAGCAGCAACCAAATGCCTCCAGAAAGCCCACAAATTCAGCATGAAGAAAGCAGGTTTCTCCCACTGCCACCTTCCCTTCAGCAACAGGTGCTCAAAAGCACATTGCCTCTCAGCATGGAGCTTCACTTAGATATGCTGTTTTTCTTTCAAATATTCTTCAAATGTCCAAAAAGTTTTATAGTATCATTTCTACCAAATTATGTTAATATGTTTGGGAGAAATACAGCTACACTTTTGTCCCAAATGAGGGGAAACCACCACAGAAATGGGAACATTGGGATCAAAACCCTATCAGTGCAATCCTAATCAGCGTTACTCTAGTCTAAGCCCATTGAAATAAATGGGGTAGATTGGAGTAACTCTGCTTACAATTGCACTGTATGATAATGAACATCTCTACTTCTAAACTTAAAGAGCTAGATATTTGGTGTCCCATTTTCTCTCTCTGTCTCTGTGTACAAAGCCCTGTGCATAGATTATGCCCACAGTAGCTACTCCTACAGAAACAGAAAAACATTGCTAAGTTATTATTATTATTGCTAAGTTATTACCTCCATTCCTCTGTGTACCTGTCAGCCAAGGAACATCATGATAACATAATGCTGGGGTGACCCTACCAAACAATGGATGGAGCCTCTTGCGATTGCAACCTATCTTGTTCCCCTAATGCTATGTCCAAAATGTGTTGGAAGTGTAGTAGTCATTACACAGATAGATGGCCAGCCATTTCTGAATGTTTTCTTGCTGATGTCCAGATCTATATGTTCTGTTATCATAGGGCTCCAAACTTTGCATGGATTTCTCCACCAGATAACTGTACTTGGGAATGCATGCACAGATGAACATACAAACATGTGTACATGAATGTTTAGGGCATACACATGCTTGCCGAATCCTGGCATGCCAGTTGCCATATGAAGAGTAGAGGTGTCCTAAATCACCCAGAAAACCATGCTTTTGTCATTCTTAATGTAAATTGTCAGTATTTGCTTGCAGTTACTTTTTATTGGAGATAAATAAAATACTTGTAATAGCTTTACTGCATCAATCATATGCTTAGCATTCAAATTTTCATTGCTAGAACTGGAAAAACACCAAGCAAATTTTATGCTTCCTAGGCTTTTAAAATTTTCTGTTCCTTGTCATCTTGTACTGAAAAGCTGTCTTTATATTTATTTCTTTTTTAAAGCTAATTTTTAATATGAATTCCAATAGGACAGAGGAAGGCAGCACTAATGCATTTTAAAAGCTAGTTAAATCATTGTTAGTTGATCTTTATCTTGAAATTTTCTGAGCTGGCCTTTAAATGCTAATTGTGACCCAGATTATTATTTGCAGCTCTTAAACCTTTGATACTGTCATGGGGCATCCTTTATGAAAACTATTGTAAGTACTATAGCATATTTACCCAAGTAGCACAAAAACATGATTTGGTGTATGGTTAGTACATACTCTTAAACCCCAGGTATTAAGGAAAGGCATTAGACACAGCAACAAGTATATGTCAGGTAGTAAACGAGGCTCTCTTAGTAACTGCAAACCAGTCAACCTCAAAATTCATTAAAATGGTATAAGTTCCAGCACTTATGACTTAAGGTCCACCAGCTTTATCATAAGTGCAAACAAATTGAAATTTGATATGCTTTGCTGTGTTAAGAACCACCAAGAATAAAGGGAAAGAGAATGTGTTCTTAGCCATCCTGTTACTTTTGATCTTTCTCTTGTGCATAAAGGAAGAGGAAATCTTCAACTTGATACTTGCCCTTTTAGGTCCTTTTTGTGTGTTGTCATATGATATGTGGTCAAGTCATATGACAAGACTTCTCACTTTTGCCACAGTCTCTGTCTCCCCAAACATTCAATTCATTCTTGTCCATTGCCAACATAAAGCAGTGGCAACCAAGCACAGTTGCATAAGATAGATCCCACCAATGTGGCCTCAGGCTGAAACTGACAGTGAGGTATTTGGGAAATCCAAGTAATCTTCTCTCTGTAGCAGTCTTCTTCATTGGTCACCTCCCACTTCTGCAATGAGGAAAGTTAACATTAGAACAACGCATTACATTCATTATATCACATAACAGCATTTTGTAGCTTCATTTGTGTGTTTCTTTGAGTTTCCCTCTATGATACACACTCTGTCATTCTCTACTTTCTGTAACATCTCTCTCTGACTTTTTCCATCCCGGTGGCAAGAGAACAATATTTCTGGAGCTTCTTTTTTATCTGTAGGAATTTGTGCCAATGCAGGCTGGTGGTTTTGTGGTGTGTGTGTGTGTGGGAGGGGTGTCTAAATTGCAGTTGTGCAAAGTTGTTTTTGTTGTGCAAACTGAATCAACTGTCCTTCTCCTGCTGGCTTTCCACCTAACTTTTAAGTCTTGGGAAGAGCGTTTTTCCCCACTTCACAAACTCCCAGAGGATGCAGGCCAGAAGGTGGGCTCACCTAATTCACTCTGAAATCCAAGCTTGGGAAATTGAAGAGTGGCATGGTGACCTTCAGGAAGACAAACTGTTCAACTCTCAAGGGGAACAGATGAGTGCAATACACACTGACAACATCACCCACCTGGGAAAAGACAAGCTTACTCTCCACACTTGTCAGAGGGCATGAGAGGAGCTTCTGAGCCTCGAGAGTGAGGTTGGGCCAAACCACTTTTTTCTTGGCCCAGTTGCTCAGCAGATCAGTGGGAATCAATTCACAGGGCTCTGAAAAGTAGTCCCTAACTATTGCCTTCACTGAATCCTGGCTCAAGCGCCTCATGTTCCCAGAGGGGACAAGAGCACACTGGAGTATCTCCATCTCCACAGACACTCTGGCACTAGGGAGAGCCTGCTGAGAAAGGGCGAGGGGGGACCAGCAGAACTAGGAACTTTCCCCACCCCCTTTGTTGGCAGAAAGCCCCCATTGGCCTGCTTATGGTGCACCCACACAGAGAGGGCCTCTCTCACTCTGGTGAGGTTCTGGCCCACTCGGCAAAGGTGCCCTTGATACGCAGGTTGCCTGTGGTCGCCAATACATATAACTTCTTCTCAATGAGAGGCTGCAGCCGGGAGACAATGCCCTGTTGCAGCCTTCTCATGAGCATGTGCACTGCTGCGTCTGGATCCAGGAAGGAGGCCATGACACTCTGAAGTGTATGCACCAGAGGGTTGATCAGACCCAGTGTTGCTGAGTGAGACAAGACTGCCAAAGTAAATTCCTTCAAAGGCCTCAGGACTTCCACTGTCTGGGAGGTGGTGAGTCAATCCTCTGGGCTGAACTCCTCCCCCCTCCAAGTGTTGCTTTCCGAAAGACACACCATGAAGCAGCCTGTTGCTCCACCAAATTCTCAAGCATGCCAAGGGTGGAGTTCCAGTGAGTGACAACATCGGCAGGCCTGTTTCAGCCTGCTTCTGGTGCAGTTGGTGAGTTGCTTTCATGCTGCACAAGAAATGATTCATGAGTTGCTGGCATTTCCTGAGGAGACACTGGAAATCATTGTGGGGTCCTCTGCAAGTTCATTGAAACCCAGACCAAGTCTGTCCTTCACCAGAAGGTAAAGTTTGTGGGCTATACAGTAAATGTGCTTGAGGCCCACTCGCACCACCACTGCCTTCATATTTGCGCTGCCATCAGTCACCGTGTATCCTGTGGTGACAATGCCCTCACCTACCCAGTCTAGTAACTCCCTCTCAATGGTGACAACATTCTCCACCATGTGCACCACATCCAAACCCTTGGCATGTAGCAAAGTCTTACAGTAGCCAGCCCCGTGGTTTTCCATCTGGCCCTGCCTGACACTTATCATCCCACTCCCACCTTGAAGGTCATCGGATTGCCACCAGTTCACAGTAAGCAAGAGGTATGCATGCTGCAACTGAGTGCAGGTCCAAATATCAGACGTGAAGTGTGCAGTTCTCCTAGGGGCATAAAACAACTGTGCCTTCATGTGCTCTTTGGTAGTCCTGTAAACAGAGGG
The DNA here is from genome assembly GCF_028583425.1 of Eublepharis macularius. Lineage (NCBI taxonomy): Eukaryota > Metazoa > Chordata > Lepidosauria > Squamata > Eublepharidae > Eublepharis > Eublepharis macularius. The sequence goes on from NC_072796.1 coordinate 53,370,023, forward strand.
CACCATGGTCCTGCTCAGTATTGTGCAAGCAAGGGGCATGTACCAAGGACAGACTAGCTGCAGTAGCCTTTGGAAGTTGAAGTCCTATACTATGGAGAAAGGCAGCCCATCTATGACAATCATCTATGCTATCTTCTGAATGACAAGCCTAGATGCCCTCTGGATCCTCCTTTCTTGGCACTTTAGTGCCATGTGCATCAAATATATCTGGCAGAGATGCTTGATTTCCTTTCCCTGTAGGAAACATTGGGGGAACAGTGACAGAGGTCATCATGGGATGACCACCCTGTTGGCTTGCTGGCAGCCAAGTGGTGCTGGTCTCTTTCCCCTCTGAAGAAGAACTGCCTGGTGGTGCTTCCTCATGTGGTTCCTGAAGCTGGTCATCAAGAAATGATTCACATCTTTCCTTCAACTGACCCAGACCTTAAAGTGTTGGGAGTGTGCATACAAGTGGTCCTCCACCCTTTGGAAATGCTCCCAGACGTTAGAGGACAAGTGGGACCCATGCTGCCCTGCAGCTGTAGGCACTCCAGGAGGCTCCTCTTCTGAAGTACTTGCACCAGACATACCATGTCTAGGCTGGGCAGAAGAAGATGGTTGAGGGTGAAGTAGTAGAGATATGTGTGTGTTGGGGGGGGGTCACCACTTACGCAATCTCTTCCTCTTCTTCCACCATCCTCTTCTCCTGCGTCACCTTGAAAGACCTGCTGCCAGCCTCAGAGGAAACTAGGGAAGGCTCACTGATGAGTTCCTCTAACATCCTCCAAGTCCCTGGAATGAGCACAAAGGACATAAAATGCACACACTCCAAGCCCTTCCTGAAAGACTCCTCATGCAGCTCCTTCCCCCATTGCTGGGTCTCAGCAGCTGGAAGAGGGGGAGCCTCAGCAACAGGCCCCTGCCTAGTGCCAGCTCCTGCTCAGGCACCTGGGCTGGAGGTGGTGATCCTGCAGCTGCCTCAGGAAAGAGGATCTTGTGAACCCTCTTGCTGTCACCAGAAGCCAGTCTGGTGAATGGCAGCTGCTCTGGGGTGGGCCTCATCCATGCAGGTGGAAGGAGAGCCTTAGTCCTCCCCCTCCCCCTCTCCTCCCCTCTCTTCCCCTCTTTAATTTTATCCCTCACCTTTCCCCCAGGGCCCAGGGCCCTTCTCTGGTCTCCTGACACTCATTTTTCTGACCCCTGTGACCTACACTAACTAATATTTAATTAAGCAGTTACATTACCAGGGCTTTTTTTGAGGGGGAATGCTCCGGAATGCCATTCTGGCAGCTGTAGAATCTGCCCATGTGATTCCTTCCTCCTTTGCCCCTGCAGGCTCTGCAGAGAAGGAGAGGCTGCTTTGAGTTCATTCTGCTTTCTTGAGTGAGTAAGTGAGAGAGAGGGAGAGAGAGAGCACAAGCAGATGCTGCTCGGGCCTGGCACTGGCTCTGCAGAGCAGGTTTAGCTGCTTTGAGTTCATTCTCCTTTTTTCATTGTGAGTGACTGAGAGAGAGAGAGAGTGCAAACAAAGCTGCTGGGGCTGGCTCTCCAGAGAAGGTTTAGCTGCTTTGAGTTCATTCTGCTATTTTCCATTCCTCTGTGAGTGAGTGAGAGAGAGAGCAAGCAGAGCTGTTGGGGCCAGCTCTCCAGAGGAGGTTTAGCTGCTTTGAGTTCATTCTGCTTTCTTTCCATTCCTCTGTGAGTGAGTGAGGAAGAGCGAGAGCAAGAGTGGGAGAGAAAGATAGAGAGAGAGAGCTGGGGCCAGGCATGGGCTCTGCAGAGGAGGGTTAGCTGCTTTGAGTTCATTCTGCTTTTTTTCATTCGTGACTGAGAGAGAGAGAGACTGCAAGCAGAGCTGCTGGGTCCGGCTCTCTAAAAGAGGTTTAGCTGCTTTAAGTTCATTCTGCTTTTTTTCCATTCCTCTGTGAATGAGAGCGAGAGAGACTGCAAGCAGAGCTGCTGGGGCTGGCTCTGCAGAGGAGGTTTAGCTGCATTGAGTTCATTCTGCTTTTCCCCCATTCCTCTGTGTGTGTGTGTGTGTGTGTGTGTGTGTGTGTTTGTGTGTGTGTGTGTGAGAGAGAGAAAGAGAGAGAGAGAAGAGCTCTTGGGGCCGGCTCTGCAGAGGAGGTTTAGCTGCTTTAAGTTCATTCTGCTTTTTTCATTCGTATGTGAGACAGAAAGAGAGCAAGTAGAACTGCTGGGGCTGGCTCTCCAGAGGAGGTTTAGGTGCTTTGAGTTCATTCTGTTTTATTTTCATTAGGGGAGTGAGTGGATGGGGCTGTGTGTGTATGTGTGCTGCTTTGAGATCATTCTGCTTTCTTTTCAGGGGTGGGTAGGGTTGTGCATGCACATACACGTGTGTGTCTATGTGTGTTGCTTTCAATCTTTGTTTGACTGAAGTTGACATTGTTATGGTTCTCACAGCTTTTGAATGCAAATTGGTTCTGTGTTAGTTAAATATATAAGTTATGGTTATTTGTATTAGTTAAACTATCAGTTATGGTTATTCCAGTTTTATGCTAGGAATGGATAGCTGTGTCCAAGTCACAGAAGGCTTTCATCAATATATTCATCAGCATATAGGTGTTCTTATGTCTTAATAGCTGTAACTCAAATGGTTCTCCCCACCTTCAGCTGATTAACATCACTGAAATTGCAGTGGACATATGGGTGCGAAGGAAGTTTTTATGAATATTGTTTGTGTGGGACATTGAAATATTTATGAGCATTTCACAATGTCACAAGCCATTGGTAAGGTAGAGTTGGCAGGCAACAAAAAAAAGTCATTTTAAACTAAGTATAAATCTAATGCAGCTAAAGTTGAGTATCTAATTTTGAATTGCTCCAGTAAAGCAAAACCCTTCCTGAAAATTTGAAATTTCAATATTCATTAGATTAGGAATTTCAGACTCTGTGGAATTTTGAGAAAGAATTTTGGGAAAAAAATTTCTACGCTGGCAGAGGGAATCTGTTAGAATCTAGATTTGTGAGATGGGTTTTGGATTTTTAGAGGCCCTCTCCTTCTTACATATTTTAAAATATGATTCCAAATGTATTTATATTTTTTCCCACAACAGGCTTTGTTGCTAGTACTGAATAAATAAACAAACATTGAGGTTTGAGGTAGAAACATATCTGGTTCTTTTTCTCCTAATCAATAATATTTGACAGTGAGGTATATCCCTCATTTTCAGGGATTAAAATGGTGAGATGTTTGGGAGATTGCCAGATTTTGCAAGTCAGTAAAGCAACATATGTTGCTTCCTCCCGAAAACAGTAGTTTAAGTAAGGTGTGAGTGTTGCAGGAAATTGCTATGCAGGATTGTCAGAACATTTAGCAAAATTCACCATAATAGATTCAGTGTCTGAGTTACAGAGAAATTAGGATTGTTTGTTGCTTTAAAAAACAAAACCCTGTCCATGGCATCAGTCTCACAAAGACTCTTTATGACCATAGAAATAAGACATTCATGAGAAGGTGATAAGAGTCTGAAAGAGGAACATAAGAAAAATTACTGTTATGGCTTATATAAGGATTTCCCTGACCAAAACAAAGGTTTTTAAAAAAAGTGCTGCGTACATGCTATCTCTAGGATTCGGCTGGCTGCTGAGAACCTGGCTCTGGGCCAGCCTGGCATTTTCCTTCCAAGAGTTCTCAATTCCTTTATTTATGCCCTCTTGACGATGTCTACGTATTCTCCAACCATCTACCCCCCGAAAATTAAGCAAAAAGTCTTTGTTCTCACTAGAGTATTTTAGATATTTAGCAGATAATTTAATTCTACAAGAAGGGCATTCACTTCTGTAGAACAGTGGCCAGAATCTCATTGTCAACAGACAAGCTCCACTCACATTTCTGGCTCTTTAGATCTACTACTAACTCACTGGCAGGCTGCAACACTGGCTATGATGTAGTTTTGGCTTCTGGACAATACCTATGCATTGCTGGGCAATTACAACCAGCCAGTCCAGATTTTTTAGAGGCAATGACCCTCCCTTCCTTCTGGTGGAAGCTCTCATTTTATTCTTCTTCCTTGTTTTTTTCCCTTCTGTTCCTTGGTTGATGCTATATATTAAAAGAGAGCAGCAACCCTCCCCCCTTTAAAGGGCTACTCAAAGCTCCATATTTCTATATTATGGAAGGATGAATTTTAAACTAAATGTGTACTGCTATCTTCTGCCACTGCTGAGCAGAGATCAGGCTGAAAACAAACTCCTGCAGGAATCACAAATAGAAAAGTGGAGGGGTTGGCAATCTTGATAGGTCAGGATCTCATTTATATCTCCTTTAAGCTTGCAGAAATCATCAGATTCTTATTTTGTAAAACAACAACAATTAATGACTACTTTATAGGATTATTTTGAGAGTGATAGGTTTATAAATAGAGATGGGCATGATCCAAAATAAATTAACGATCCAGCTGATCGTGGATTGGCGCCAGCGACGATCCCCAATAAATGATCCACACTGATCATCTCCCGTTCCCGATCCGTGGATCATGGATCGTGGAGGCCAAAGTGGGGTGCGCTGCTATTCCCAGCGATGTTGGAAGGGGGGTGCTGGTGGCAGCTGCTGGGCCTGGTGGGCACAGGGGGATGGCAACAAGCCGCCTCCCCTCAGGGGGTGGGGGGTCTGGCCTGTGTTTGGCCATCAGAGCTGCCTATCAGGGTTTGCAGGGATGAGATTGGAGTGCCCATGGCTACAGAACACCCCCCCCTCCCCTGGCTGTCTTCTCCCAACTGGTGACTGCTTTGCTGCTCCGTGGTTGGAAGGAAGCCCTGCTGATCAAGGAAAGCTGGGCTTCCATTTGGGTTTCCAGGGCGACAGAAGGAGGGCAAACACAGCTCAGGCATTCCCCTGGCTCCGTTGCCAGGGTAATAGATTGCTGGCGCCTGAGTGTCTGGCTTCCTGATCCAAGCACGATCACCCCAATCAAGCCCTGATCCAGCCCCCCCCCATCACTGCATCGTTGGCTGTAGCCGAGCACAATCCGCCGGGTCCCAATCGCACGATTGCCATTATCGTGGTTTTTTCCGATCGTAATGCGGATCATGACCATCTCTATTTATAAAGATTGCAGAAGGCACTGAATCTTGGAATGATTTTTTTTATCCATTAGACAAGTTAAAGGAGCAGAAATGTGGAGTATCTAGAGCAATTTCTGGAAATAATAGTAGAAGGAAGTCAGGATTTCAGACCAACTGGAAAATTCCTGATAAGCAATGGGTAAATTGTAGACAACAACTTACCCATTGCAAAGGGTAACAGGAACAGAGGAAAGTAACAGATAAATTGTGTTACTTTCCTTTGCCACAAGGAGACTTCCCGGATAGAACAGGACCTTCTACTGGGTCCTTGCATCAGAGATTAGCACAATTGATAGGGAAATACATCTGCAGGATCCAACTCAAGTAATTTAACACGATCATAAATGTTGAGGCTGTCTGCAGTGGCAGAGCAATGTCCCAAGTGTTGTTCGAAATTACCAGTTACAGTTGGTACTTCCAGTTTCCAAGCATTTTTTTGCTGGTGCAGTAGAACAAGATTAGGCTGTTAGAAACTCGTGTTAAGGAAAAGTGGTCCTAAGGAACAATAATCTCATTGTAAGAAATAGCAACAGAGCTTCCAAGTTACATCTAGTAGACTTTAACTGTACGTGTATACACTGTGTAAAATAAAACAGAATTAAACACATTTTGCGAGCACTAACAACAAAATGCAAGAAAATGCTATAAATACCACAGTAATACAGACATATTTTATACAGAAAACAAGATTAGCACTGAGACTGCTTCAGATACGAACCTGGAGAAAATGAAAAGACTTCTCAACTGCATTTTCACTGCCACAAAGCATTCCTATTAATAAACATAAAACATAACATGCACTCTCACACATATATTTGTATAATACAGGGAGATGTTATTCCCAGTTCTCTGTGGAGCACAAAAATGAGGAAATCACACTAAAACGGGACATTATTTACCTCTGTGGCTTTAAGAAGTGATGGTAAAAGTGAGTGATTTGGAATGTTAGTTTTATTTAATCCATTCTAAAGGCTCAACAAAGTTACTGAACATACAGCGCTAATCACTTGGTATATGAAAAATAGAAAAAAACTGTTTCATTCTCCTTGGAAGCAATGTATTTTAAAAAGTAAAATGGTACTTCGTTATTTTCTTTCCACAATTTTTTTGCCTATGTCATTGTGCATAAGTTTGGAAAGATTATTGCTCATAAGCATTGCTATCTAATTTATTTATTAATAGAATAAGATAGTTCAAATAATGAAGGTTAGAAAATGTGTCGGCTATAGTAAAAATGTGCAGCAAGATGCTGTATGCAACACGCTCATACAGAGTATTATTTGTGTTTACTATGCTGTATTGATCACCTCATCCAATCCCCTCAAACCACATAGCTACAGTACTGACTTGGGATCCACTTCTCTTACTCCATCTATGCAGCAGATTGGTCTGTATATATGGTGCAGTCCCTGAATGAACACTGACAGAATTGCTATGTAACACGTTTTTCATGTTTCTTGGTATCTCCCATTCTTTAGAATAGAATACACAGATGTATGAATCTGTTCCAGGAACTTGATAATAAACACCTACCATGCAGATGACAAAGAGGATGCATAGAAGATCATAGTGCAAAAGCTGAATACTCTGCTCTCTTCTTTGTCATGCCACAGAGTAAAACACTGTGGTAATTTCTCTCTCTCTCTCTCTCTCTCTCTCTCTGCATTAGTTAAAATTTCAGATTTCACCTGAAAAACTGATTATGTGAAATCTCCATGACTATTATAGAAACTATTTACAGTGGACTATTTTAACACATTTTCAGTCATCATTTCAGCATCTGACAGAGCAAGCCTGTTCCACTCGTGGATAGAAGACTTCCTTAAAAGCACATAGAGACAAACAGTGGTCATTTCCCCACGTCTTTAAAATAGCACCCCACTTATGGAATGCTGGTGGCTTCTTCGTCCGATTTCTGATGTCACCCGGATGCAGGCAGTGATGATTCCATTTATGAGACGTGGGGAAATGGCCCATGATAGCCTTGCTAATAGCCATCCAGTTATATTACTGCCTTCAGTAATTCTTATAGAAAAGAGGCTACAGATAGCATGTGGCATGGAAGAAGAAATGATAGAGGAATATGAACAGTGATAAAATCAGAATTGTGTGTGAGAATGTGAAGTGCTATCAAATCACAACTGACTTATGGCTACCCCTGCAAGAGGCTTTTAAGGCAAGTGAGAAGCAGAGGTGGTTTGCCATTGCCTTCCTCTGCAGAGTTTTCCTTGATGGTCTCCCATCCTAGTACTGACCCTGCTTAGCTTCTGAGATCTGATGAGATCGGGCTATATCATGTTGCCTTCCTTCCAATATCAGAATAGGTGGTAGAGAGTGCCCTCAAGTCAGAGTTGACTTATGGCAACCCCTGGTGGGGTTTTCATGGCAAGAGACTAACAGAGGTGGTTTGCCATTGCCTGCTTCTGCAAGCCTGGTCTTTGTAGGTCTCCCGCCCAATTACTATCCAAGGCTAACCCTGCTTAGCTTCTGAGATCTGATGAGATCAGGCTCACCTGGGCTATTTAGGTCAGGGAATATGAGAATTAGGGATATGATAGACCCTGTGAACAATCCTGCTAGTCTTATTGAAATTAGGAGACTATAGCTCAAATGAGTTCTTTCATCAGTATTTCTCAACTGATTCTCCCAAGCATGAACCTCAAATATTAAAACTTCTATATTTCCCTCAAAAATAAAATAATCAAAAAATTCTTGCATATTTCACTCAGGCAGGAACCTTCCAAAATGATTCAGTGTAAATGAAATTTGGAGGATCACTTTGTTTAGAATAGCTCTGATTTACTTACATTCAGTTTTGCTACCCTGCTAAGGCTTCCACATAGGTTTTTCATTATAATTTATCCAGGGGGAAAAGAGTGCATGTTACCATGGGGGGATTCTCTTTTGGAGCATTAAGTACCTTACTTAGCAAATGTTTTTAATATTACATCAAGAGAATGAATAGGCTTTACCAACATTTTCTTCCATAACCTTTATTAAATGCAAATGGCAGGCTTGTGAACCTACTCAGTTAATTAATTTTTTTCTTGCTCTCCTTCTGTATTTAGTAAGTTGATCTGCCTACAGATATAAATTTACTCTTTCTCCATGAGTTGAGGATATTTAACAATATTGTTTTTTAGTATCCACACCGTGCAAATCAATAGAGGAAGGTTTATTTGCTAATTGGACTAGTGTATTAATCTGCTCTTAAATACCCCATAATGTGAAAATGGACAAAAGTATGCTTTCTTCCATGCCTGTGAAGATGTGTTAGTTAGATACAGGCAATGTTCTTTCCTTAGTCCCTTAAGATGACTTACAGAAATTTCTGTTTAAATTTTGACTCAAATCATCAATTCTTTCCTTCATCAATTTAGGGGTTATAATATCCGCAGTTGACCTTATATTGCAACCTATGAACCATGCTGCTTAATGTGAGTGAAATTACATCATGTAAGAAATGTCCTTTGGTCCATTATCCTGGTCAATGCTATGACAGGGCTCAAAAAGAGTCACTCGGCTGTAAATTAGGTGGAGGGTATGAAGAAAGAATGGTGCAAATCTTCTCCTTAAGGCTAGCACTGAGGTTCCTAATATTCTTAATGCCATAGCAAGTTCATTGTGAAGAATGGTCATTAGGTGTTCTGTCTTGGCACCCTGTCAAATGCAGAATATTTTATGCAAATTGAAATATCTTGTTCCGAGAAATAATAGATCTGTAGTGATATCATTCCCATGTAAAAGGAGGAAGGTTTTCATTGAAAAGATCGGTTGGCCACAACCAGCTAGGACATCTTGTTGAGCCTAGGAGGGATATACCGAGAAGAAATTAATTGTATGGCATTAGCTAATAGCAAGCAACACATATATGAAAGGGAGGTCACAGGCAAAAAAAAAAATTGATAAGGCTTAATTGATTGTACTGATTTGCTTAACTAGGCCAAGGAAATTATTGGAAAGTGGGAGTGTCAGGGGAACAGAAGCCCGAATATAAGGTCATAATGGAGCATGTAAGGCATATGTGTAGCTCTATTGGATTATCAGACTGGCTAACAAGGAGACACTAGGGAAGTCCTATAGTATTTGCCCACTTGGACTTCAGTAATGGGGCATAATATGTCTTCTGAGTAATAATGAAAGGACTGAACATGAAGAATCAAGGAAGGAGAACTTAGCAGAAGTAGTAAAGTTTTTGGACCTTGGGTGAGTAACATGAAGCATTTGCCCCCAATGTTTCATTAGGAATCTACACACATGCACAATGCTTCCTGGTGTCCTAAATCTTATGTCATGGTGTAAAAAATTGCATTTTCTAGAAGAAGAGAGATACTGTGGGATCTTGGCATTTGGTTTATCGTTTAAATATACTGAAATCTATCTCTCTTGGTTATTAATAATAAAGGTGGAATTTTCCAATAATATTTTTAAAATGCTAGAAAACAGTGTGTTGTGCTTATTGACAGCACAGTAAAATATAGAGTGAAATGAGGACTTGGGATATGTGGGAAAGATTAGGGCTTTTTGTATGGCTAGGTTTTCCAGGAGCTTTAAAAAATAACTACGCTTTGGTGCTGTCTTCTCCAGCAACAGGAAAAACATCTTGCTCTTCAGCAGCCCTTTGATAAACCCTGGGGAGTCTGATTGGCAAGGCCAGTTTTGCATTAAATTGTGAGTGACTCCATCAGCCACGTACGGCAATGGCAAGTGCTCCTTTCATTTTGTAAAATGTACTTGAGAATAAGGTTCCCAGGAGATTACAAAATCCCCTAACCCTTGACAAAGGAAACCTAGTTCCTTCTTTACAGAGTATGGAGTCAAGGGATGAGAATTAGTTCTGGAATAGCTTATTTGGAAAAGGGGGAAAGGAAAATATTAATTTTAAAGTAGTTTATTTCATTGTTGCCATTTTGTTTCACATTTATAGAATCTCTGCAAAGAGAATATAAATGTTGTAACTACCTCTTATGGGTCTATATAAAAGTATTGGATTCAAGATTTCAATCAGATGGGGGAAAGCTACTCAAAAGGAGAAAACTCATTGAACCTCTTACTTCAATTCAGAAATGTTTCAATTGAGTTCAAAACAATTTGTATGCACTTATAGAAGATGTTAGTTTTCTTTTTATTGTGTTGACATCTTGTTGATGCATCTAAAATATACAAAGTCATATTTTTCAATGACTTTCATCCCCAAGAAGGAAGTGGTTGTAAAATATTACTCTACTTGTCTACTTTCAAGCTCCTGGAGCTGGCATGAGACCTCCCCCATCTTCTCTGCTTTTGAGGTCCTTAGGCCAACCTAAACTTCATTACTCAGAGCATATTTTTGATCCTCAGTCAGTCTGGGAAATAATGATCTCTAATGGTCTAAATGACAAATCATGTGCAATGATTATGAGCAAAACCCTCAAACTATTGATTCGGAAGTAAATTTCAGTTAACTAAATGGGATATATGGGACTGGGTTGCTAGTGTACTTTGCTTAGAAACGAGAAGATTGTACGGCCACCTCAGCTTTAAATAGTTCCGCAAGTGTTCCTTAGCAACTCCCATTTGGTGAAACTATATAAAAGCATAAAGGTAGAATTCCACTGTGATCACATCAGAATTTGCTCATTATTCCTCTAGACAGCTATAATTGTACTGAGTAGCCATGTAATGTAATTAATCGGTTAGCTTTGGACTCTTGACAAAATACAAATTATTTTTATAAACTTTGTTTATAACTATCTATTTTTGGAAAAAAGGCAAGCAGATTACTCTCCTCAAATCTACCTTAAATTTCTGAGGGTACATCATATTTATGTAAATGATTTCCTGCGATTCTAAGCCTTCAGTCAGAGGCTTGGTTTGGATCTAATGAATAAAGGTCTGACTCAGTAAAGGCAGCCACAGCCTTCAGTTTGCAAGACCTGAGCAAGGCTGTTAATGATAGCAAATTTTGGAGGCCATTAGTTCATACAGTTGTGGAAGTTGGAAGTGACTTGCCAGCACATAACACACATGGTTTCTTTCTGAGATGAACATCAGGAAAGGAACCTAAAATAAATTCTCCTCACTTGTTCACTGTACAATAGTGAGCAACGTACACTACAAATTTCAGCTGAATTGAAGCAATACCTGTGAGTGGGGCTGCCATTGGACTATTGCACACTGGAAAGAAGACGTGGGGTACAGCTGGCAATGAGAGCTGAGAGGGGAAGGTAGGCTAGAGGGAGAGGAAGGAAGCAGAGACAGGCAGAAGGAAGACTTGGTTTAGCCTCTCTACAGGTGTATGAAAAGCTTGGCCTAATGGACACAGGAGCAGAAAAGGTGGGTAAGTTGCCTGACAAACTCCAGGATCTGGAAAGCTGGGACAATTCAAAGGAAAAGTATTCTGGTCTTGTGACACAGCACATCCATGCAGGGAAATGGGAAGGCAAGTCAGGTCCAGGTAAAGGAACTAGAGACATGAAAATAACAGGGAAGGGGCAAAGTGGAGAAAAGATCATTTTACAGAAACATGTTTGTCTGGAGGGGGTGTAATGGGCACTCCCCTGAATCCTAAATTTACTAATTGTATATGTTGTAATACATACAAACGTCCAACTAGTCAGCAAGAGATCTAGAGCAAGGGTCTCTAGCATGGTGACCGAGGGCACCATGGCACCTGCCAGCATTTTTCCTAGTAACCACCAAATGTTTTAGGAAGTGGGTAGGGCCAGGTGGGGCTTATACCCAGCAGGGATTCTAATTGGCCATTGGAGATCTGATTGGTTGTGCAGACTCAAAAAGACTTTGCTTTGGCAGCAGCTGCCACAACAGCACACGGATTTTCAGTGCATGACTGTGTGAAAGAAAATACATGTAAACAATATGTATGCTAGAAAATATGTTTAAACAATATGTTTATTTTAAAGGTGCCCTCTTAAGCAGAGATTCTGCTGAAATGCTGAAGTAAGTTATATATAACTTTTCTCCCTGACATTTTGTAGTTGGCTCCACCTCCTTTGACAGCCATATTGTCATTGTACCCACAACCCTGCATCAGAATTCCAAAGGTGCCCACAGGCTGTAAAATATTGGGAACTCATTGTCTGGATCTTGCACCCTCCTCAAATTATTTTTGTGGTTGCCCTTGTTAAGGAAGCTTGCTCCAAAAGAACAGAAACTGCATACAGGAATTGCAGATAGAAAGGTGGGCAAGACTCTTCCTCCAGGGTTAACTCAAGATGTGATCAACTAAGAAACAGGGTCCTAGTAGGACCCTTTTGGTTCATAAAAACCAATTAAGTTAAAGCCCCAAAGCACCTTTTCAGTGGATCAGCTGGAATAGACACCAACTTATCTGCTCTGCCTGTCAGAAATTCTGAGAACTACACAAATGCTATGAACAGCATGTGAAATCTATAGAAAATATGGTGCATATTTTTGTCATTAGATTTCTCTTTTGATCACCACAATTTACTTGCAAGCAATACTGTATGAAGCATCTATGATGTGGCAGTATTTAAGCATGGCAGCTAGGTAAGTTATGATTGTGTGTACTTGTTACTGTCACTTGGATCATCGTGAAATGTTTCTTTTAAAAGCAGCTAAGTTATGTTTTATGTGCTACCTTTGTGCCTGTGCAGTTGATGGCATTTCCCCCCTCTCCTCCTCTTTCCTTGATTTTCACAGACAGGCGCCTTTCATTTCTTTTGTTGTTGTTGTTGGTGTATAGGTACGCATCTAGGTGGCTAAGAAACTGAATTGAATTGGATGTGTGTGTATTTTCTCACTTCAGTCTCCACCTCTTTTTCTGTGCTCATAGAGGCTTTTCACTTTTTAGTATGAAGCACAGAATGAAGTAGATGTTAAACAACAAGATGAAGATGGCAGGGACAAAATGGAGTCAATGTGGTAACAATGAACAAACAGTGTATGTATAAATATAACAAAATGAATGGATAGCTTGGATAGAACTTTGCAACAAGTAATGATGTCTGTAACAAAAATCTGCTTAACATTTTTTCCCATTCATTGGCTCTTTTGACCCTACAGGTAAGTGTGCTTTTACACAAACAATACAAAACGCTTGTATTGAGGAAGGATCACTGTAGATTTTCCCCAGGGGTGTTTATGAAGCTATTCACAATCTCTCAACTATGCCCCATTAGCCATAAAATTCATAATTACATACGGAGAAGATATGAGATTTATTTGAATATGTATTGTATGTATTGTTGCAACACTCTTTTTTTTAACGTAAAAGGTATGTACCTCTGTATTTTACAATAGCTGTAATGTATTCCACTGTGACATGATGACAATACACACACATCACCTCTCTTAGCTTTGTCTCCTTGTTCAGACAAGCTGAAGCTCTGCTTCCACTTATACAGACCAGTGGTCTACAGAGCTCTGCATTCAGTTAACCTGGAGGAGCTCTCCAAGGTCTCAGATTAAGGGCTTTCCCAGTTCTGCTTCCTCATACTCCTGTTAACTGGAGAGACCATGGGGGGAAAAATGAACTTTAGGTATTTCTCTCTTTCTGCCCATAATGCATCAGTTTCTCAAATCACTAGACGCACAAAATAGTGTACCCTGTGTAAGAAACAGCAAAAATGCCATGAAAAAGAATCAAATATATCTAAGTGTTCCAAACTTATACACCAGTTTGGTGTAGTGGTTAAGAGCATGGGACTCTAATCTGGAGAACCAGGTTTGATTCCTCACTCCTCCACTTGAAGCCAGCTGGGTGACCTTGGGTCAGTCACAGATTCTAGGAGCTCTCTCAGCCCCACCCAACTCACAGGGTGATATTGTTGTGGGGATAATAATGACATACTTTGTAAACCACTCTGAGTGGGCATTAAGTTGTCCTGAAAAGTGGTATATAAATCAAATGTTGTTATTGTTATTGTTGTTGTTGTTATTATAGCCAATTTTATACAGTAATAGATGAAGATGGAGGCAGATAAAAGGTAAGTTGTTTAGTGTGTTTGAAGGAGTGAAGGATGTAGGGAAAGGTGAGCATATGGAGGCTGCCAGGAAGAATGAAAGAGTGTGGAATACCGGGAAAAATGAAGTACCCCTACAAATCCTTACAGGTTCCCCACCATGCAACTGGGCTCAGCTCAGCCAGCACCCTGCAACTAGGCCCTAAGGGAGAGGCTGCCAGGGAGGGGGAAGGAGAAAGGTGAATGAAAAGGAAACCAAGGAAGCAGGAAAAGGGGGAGAGGCAGGGAAGGGAAAGAGGACTTGGGTGGTGAAATGAGATGCCCCTTGAAAGTTAAAAGTGCAGTAGGAGATTAGTAGTATTACAACTTGTTATATCTTGTTATATCTCACGATATCTTTTAGAAGTCAGACACAGATAACATGCAAGGGAAATTGTCACATTTAATATTAAACTGGTGTTATTTCAGGACTGGGACAGTCATCAGAAGACTACTGCTTTCACAGATAAAACTATCCCATTTTTGGCAGACATGTAGAGGATCAAGAACAGTAGAGTCAGGAGGTTCCACACACATCATGCTCTTCCAGGCTTCCTAGCATCCTGACACTTCTATTTTCAAGCTAGGGTTGCATCCTCTACTGCCACTCTCCCTGCTCAGTCTTTTGGTAGCTATGAAATTGCATCTATTGGAGCAGCAAAGACAAATAACATTCTGCCTACAACTGGGACTGCTGAACAACTCCACACAGAGGTGGTGGCAGCACAGGAAGTGACCTAAACCTGAAAAGTAGAAGTGAGCTTTCAGGAGAACTCATGTTTTCTGATCTTCTGGCAGTGGTGCCAAAATATCTCATCATGCCATTCAACTAGCATGTGTGCATTTGCCAAAGATAGTACGAGACTGCTCCGTGTTAATTTTAAAGAAGCAGGTCTTAGGAGACACACCTATCTTTTAAAATTGATTAAAAGGATTATGCTGGAGTTTTCTATGCCTTCCTTAAAGCATACAATCTGGATCATAACAATTGCACTATTACATGAATTTTGTTTTCAAGATGGATGGATGTATTATACTTCTGGCATTTTGTTTTGTTTATTTTCAGTTATGGATGCATCCTCCAAGAATGCAACCTCATCTTTCCAATCTGAATGACATGAGAAGTGATCCTTAGGGAATCTCCTTCTGCTAATTTCCTCTCACATCAGCCCTATTCGGTGAGAATAATCAGTCTCTCAAAAAATGTCATTTAATGTGGCTTGAGCCTACCTTTGAATAAGTTAGGACCCTGTTTCAAATCCGTGAATTATTACTGCTACTTAAATAAATATTTATATTGCTAACTGTTGAACACTTTATTGTGACATTTTATTGTTTAGACTTCTTGGGGAGAAAAAGGTTAAATATAATTACCTCTTTGTTCTTAAATGATAAAAAGTGGGTAACATCTGTGCTGACTGCTGGGTATGCAGCAATAATAGCTGAGTGTTAACAAAAAACAATGACCCACTCATGTGAATGTCACTGCTTTTTACCTGAGTGTCTCCAGCAGCTAGGAAAATAATTCCTATTCACCAAAGACTAATTTTCACATTTAAAAAATCTTTATTATGGGTCTAGTGCAGTAGAATTGCCTGACACAGTAGGGAACCCATACTTAGACTGGCAATATAAGTATGAGGAAACGCCTCAAGTCACGATCAAGCTGGGCAGTAATTCAGCCTTCTGCAGCTACCAATTACATTTGAAAGCCAGCAGATGGCACAAGGCATCTCAGAATAAAACTGAGCATGCTCACCATTCCAACTACAATGAATGACTCCAGGGGTACTTACTTATTTAATGTCTCCCTATCTATGCCCTCAAGTTTTCTCTCTCTCTTTAAGTCTGCTCTCTCTTGAATATAAGAATGGAGTTTTTTGTATGAATACATAAGGATACTCCATCCTCAGTACACCCTAGAAAAGTGAAGATAGAAGTTAAACCACTTGGGAGAACTGCTTAAGGCCAGGGCGAGAAAGCCTAGTCAAATACAAGGTTTTAACATGATTCTGAGAGGCCATTAAGACATTATGATCATGTCTGTCTGTATGCACATGTATGCACAGTTTGGAACCAGCTGAATTAAAGCGAGTCATGACTTTGTTACATGGAACGTTATAGTTACTTAAGTGTTCCTGAATCCTAATGTCTCCTAGGGACTATGTCAGGACATGAACAAGATTTTTCCTAAATATTCAAGTCTCCATCTGTTAAGGGATATGGGAAAGAAGGTCAGGCTGGAACTCATGGCTTTCATTAGACATTCATGGGTTTTCAATACCATTGAGCTACATTAATCTAGATTTTTTTTCTTGCTTTGTTTTATCATTCTCCAGCCTTAAGATGTCCTTGAAGCCCTGAAGGAGCTTTTAATTCATACTGTTGGATATTTAAAGCAGTACGTTTTTAAAAATAACTTTGTATCTCTTTCGAATTTGTCCCCCATATTCTTTGCCTTAGGACATATCATAGAGCCATTAGAAAGTTTAGGAAAGTGATACATGAGATTTGATCAATGGGTGTATAAATTGTTTTGAGAATCTAAGATGAGAGTTGCTGTTGCCAAAATCCTTAGACAGTTATTAAAGATGAATTGAAAAGCTTAAGTACCCTTAGTCCAACATTCAAAAGGTAAGCCTGTGGCCTAAAAATTCAGTCAAAAGATAAGTATATAAATGCAATTTTATGGAAAACTGAGTAATTCTATGGCTACTCTTAGGAGAGCTTGATTTTTCTTTGATTGCAAAGGGGTACAAAATGTCATTGTTGACAGAACATTTATTCAAATATTTTCTGCTTTGTGGAGCATTTTACCTTTGAAAACCAGAGTGGGCCTTCAAAGTCCTGGATCAAATTCTGTTTATCAACATTCAAGCTGTTTTGTTATACCAAATTGCTTTTATGATTAAGGTATTTTGATCAAGATGGATAGCCGTGTTAGTCTGTCCGTAGTAAAGGTGGGCACAGACCAGAAAATGGACCCAAATTTAACATGGTCCAGCCTGGTTCGTCATTCATGAACACATGGTTCGTGGGACTCATGTTTTTCACTAACTTTGGTCCATTTGGGCCGATCTGTTGGTCCATGGTCCATGATTCCAGACATCTTAATGCTGATCTATCAATTCCCTAGGCAACAGAGGGGACATCCACAGACCTTCTACAGCCCTGAAAAACTTGACAGGCAGCTCTGGCTGCCAACCAGAGAGCTCTCATTCTTCTCTATGTGAGCAAGGAGCAAAAATTAATCCCCTAGGCAATGGAGGGGATGGACGTTCTGCAGCCAAGGGAACACCAATCTTAGCCCTCAAAACCTTCATAGGCAGCTCTGCCTGCCAACCAGAGAGCTCCCATTCTTCTCTATGAGAGCAAGGAGCAAGAATTAATTCCCTAGGCAACAGAGGGGATGGACATTCTGCAGCCATGGGAACACCAATCTTAGCTCTCAAAACCTTGATAGGCAGCTCTGGCTGCCAACCAGAGAGCTCCCATTCTTCTCTATGCGAGCAAGGAGCAAGGATTAATTCCCTAGAGAGGCTTCTGAAAAATTGCTGTGATTTTGGGCTCTCTGGGCGTGAAGGGGGCGGTGCCAGCTCCCACAGAAATGACAGACAATGAACCAACAAACCAGTCTGTGAAATACCTGGTCCATAAAAAGTTTGTGGTCTTTGCTCCATGAAAATTGATGGACCATGGGCCAGCAGTCCATTGAGCTGTCCCAGTCCATGCCCACCTCTAGTCTGTAGCAGTAGAAAAGAACAAGAGTGCAGTAGAAAAGACCAAGAGTGTGGTAGGGTATGAGCTTTTGTGAGCCACAGCTTGCTTCTTCAGATACTAAGGTATTTTGGTATAAGAAGCAAAACATTGCTTCTAATCATGTGAAGTACAGTGTTTATTCTTAGGCCATCTATAAAATTCAATTGTATTCTCAACAGTTCTACATCCTCAAGAAGGATACTGCCATGGCTTCTCTTTCTTAACACTGGTGATGTCAGCTACCATTTAACCTAATATGAGGCATCATCCTTTCTTTCTGTAGGGCTGTTAAAAATATGTTTCCTGATTTTACTAATTGTGACTTGGTAGCCTTCTCACAGAATGAATCCTTCATATGCATGACATTACTATAGCAAATGTAACAACTTCTTTCTCCTACCCTGGCTCTCTTCTCTTTCATAACCACAATCATGCCCACCACATACAACAAACATGAGGCAAAGCTTTCCACATCACATCATTTATCTATATCTGAAAAATGTCCACATGCTAAATTTCTTCTATCATACAGTAGTTAAAGGCATAGGAGTCCATTTCGGGGGGGAAAGTGGTAACCAAAACTATCTGTATAAAACAAATGTATAAACATGTAATAACATGTAACATTCATAGTACTCTGTCTAGCAATAGATATTTTCAGATAATTCTGAAAATTTTAAAAGGAGGGTTCTATAGTTGAGGTCTGTTTCAGACTTTCAGCAGGAGTACAAGATGGTACCCTCTGATCATTCATGGTCTTGTCCTCTATAGATTTTGTTGTCATAGTTGGTCCTGGTGTCAAATCCTCTTTCACACAAAGAGAATGAATCATTTGTTCAAGGTCACAGAGGATATCAGTAGAATAGCTTGGGATAGAAACCAGACCATGTGCTTCAGGAGAAAATCCACCTCAGTGGCTCAACCGGCCATAACAGAAGGACTGTTCTGAAAATTAAGAGTGACTGTGCAGCCAAAGAGCCATTTAGGTTTAGAGACAGTGATTACTGACTGTCTGACTGAAATGTGCTAAAAAAAGGAATATTTTTTTGTCTTGTGCGTTTTTTATCCCCCTTTAAATCTAAGCTGTGACCAGTTGTATATTTTATTCATCAGTTGCGTGTGTGTGTGTTCAGTTGATTTTCAATGAAAGGAGCTGGTATCATGAAATTAGTTTCTGAAGTAACCAAATATAATATTGTGATAGAACAGGAATATGAATTGTTAACACAAAAGTGTTAGAGAACTGAGAGACTAACAGTCCTAGAGACTAACAGTCCTATACTGTTGTTTTCAGATCTGTTCAGGAATCCTTTTAAACAATCCTAAAAGCTGCAGATAGAGCAGAAATATTTTCATTAGTCACCATGAAGTATGGAGTTATGTATTGCTTCATGTTACCTATAATTTCTAAAATTTGCTTGCCTCCTTTTCAGAGTATTAGGGTTGCCAACCTGCAGGTGAGGCCTGCTGATCTCCTAGAATAGCTACTGATCTCCAGAACAATCCCCCTGACAAAAATAACAGCTTTGGAGAGTGGACTGTATGGCATTATATCTTGCTGAGGTACCATCCCCAGGCCCCACCATCAAATCTCCAGGAATTTTCCCACCCAGAGTTGGCAAGTGGCAACCCTACCGACTGTATGTCTACGTGTTACAAACGAAGCTCTGTCTGATATGTCCAATGCTTCTTATAACATAATATGACCTAGAAATAGTCACAATCCCAGGCAAAGTGATCTTACAACTATGAGAACATCTTGTGGCCATTTTCATGCCTGATGTGTTCAGTAATCTCATGACAAAATGGTAGTTGAGTTACAGCCAGTTGGGATAAATTATTCAAGATTTTCTCCAGTGATAATTTATACTTAGGAAATGACCCAGTGTATGTACTAGGGGATGGGGGGGTAGGGAAATAAAAAAAACCAAACATACAATAAAATCACCAACACAAATAATAATAAACATAATAAAACAATACAATAATAAAAACATACTGATGAAAACCACAGCTAAAAGCAAGCCAAGGTACAAAAACGCATCAAATGGAGTAGTCTAAAATGATACTGATAAAATGGCCCTCAGGCTAGGAGCAGATCATAAAGAGCTTTAAGAAATCTGGGACCTCTTAATTAAAAGCCTGGGTAAATGGAAATGTTTTAGCCTGCCAATCAAAGGAAAGGAAAGTAGGCACCAGGTGAGCTTTAATGAGGACGATATTCCAATGGCAAGATGCCACCACAGAAAAGACCCCATCTCTGGTTACCACATGCCTTACTTCTGCAGGTAGGGGCACAGAGAGGACTTGATCTCAAAGGCAAAGCAAACAATATGGGAGGAAGTGGTCCTTCAAGTACCCAGGCCCAAGCCATTTAGGGCCTTATAGGTAAGAATCAGTATCTTCCGGTGCCCAAGAACAGATAGGCAAGATCTTTCAACCACGGGGTGACATGATCCCTGTATCCAGCCGCCGACAATAGCCTGGCTGCCATTTCTGGACCAATTGAAGTATCCAAGCAATTTTCAAAGGCACTTCATGTAGAGTACATTAAAATAATCTAACCTGGATATTATTGCAGTACCAATCACTTACCCACTTTTTGTGTAAGGGCCGTAGGTGTTCTACCAGCGTACAAAAATCCCTATGTGCTACAGAAGAAACCTGAGCCTCCAACCGTATGCCAGGATCCAGCAGCATCCCTCAAGCAATGAACCTGCTCCTTCAGGGGGAGCACAGTCCCTTTCAGAACAGGTTGCCAGTCCTCAGACCTTGAACTGCATTGTTATTGACTATGTCTGTTCTGTCTGGATTGAAATTCAGTTTATTGTTCCTCACGCATCCTATTATCCTTGTCAGGCACCTTTCCAGGACTTCCACAACCTACCTGGCTTAGCTGTTCAGGTGAAATAGAGCTGGGTAGCACCTCACTCCAGATCCACAGGCAATCTTTCTCAGCATTTTCAAGTACATATTAAATAACTTAGGGGACAAAATAGATCCCTATGGGACACCACAGCATAAATGCCACAGGGCCAAGGGCTGCCACATTCCAGAGCCAATCAGCCAAATGAGAGCTGAACCACTGCATAGCCACCACCCACTCAAATGCCTTGCCCAAGATTGGAGTGTTGGCCACCGTGTGTGGTTAAGTGCATGTAATTATTTAGGCTGCCAGGGCTGCCATATTCAGGTGTGGCCTTACAACTGCCTCTTTCACAGCAGCTAGCACTAAAGGGGCAGGGGGTTCAAAATATTTTTTAAGAAATAGTACATGAATGTAAGTGAATTACATGTATTGAAAACATGAAGACTGATCTTCTATGTAAGGAACTTCCATCGAAATTGGTAGAAAATCCTTGCCTAGTGGAGGATAGGCCCCTAATCAGCCCAACTCAGGCAGTTAATGGCTTCTGTACTTCTTCTATCAACCTGCTATGAACTCTTCTGAAAAGGACTTGTGTTCCCAGTGAGACATAGGAATGATATTTTCCAAGCAAGGAATGGAAAAACTCTTGCTATGTTAATAAATTATACACAGTGATTAGTTATCTGTCTTATTTGGGTTCATTAGCCTTTTAAAATTCTATTTGGCAAAAAGACAAAAATGTCCCTCTGTTTATTAAATAGAGTAGTGTGTTCAGTTCAATGGGGTGACACTGATTTACATCATTCAGAAATTTGGAATGATTAGTTTTGTTAATTTCCCAATAGTTTCTTCTCTTCTGCTGTGTGGTTTCCAAACTCAGCTAATATGAAAAACAACTGAGAGACATTACAGTATAAAGGGAGCTCTGACTCTCAAAAGCTCACACCTTGGAAATCTATTTGGTCTTTAAGTTGCTATTGGACCCAGATCTTGCTCTTTGACTCCAGACCAACATGGCTACCCACTTGAAACTACAGTATGAATGACAGTGATCATCTTATTAAAGCATAGCGTCTTCCAGAGGGAGACACGTGAATGTGAATGGCAGAAACTGTTACTCTGAATGGGGAGGGGCTCCTTGTGAGTAGGGGGAATTAGCATTCAAGGAGAGATAGCAAGAAGGGTTAAGTAAGGATCTCTCCACAATGTATTCCAGGATCATTCCCTTACAGAACTCTCTGAAAGAACTAGGCAGGCATTCAACAGGAATGGTTTTATTAAAGGAGCAGTAAGAGCAAACACACAGGAAATCACACACAACTTACACACAGAGCTAATTAGAAAACAGGGAGGAAGAGGGAGAGGAGTACAGGGTCGAGAGATATCTACCAGTTTAGGAGACAGAGCACATCTATAGAGAGTAGCAGCCGAGCGACCAGCGCTTTGTGGCAAAAAGAAGGAAAAGGCTCAAACACATGTCTGAGGGTGTACATAGGATCCCAGGACACACACACAGAACACATGGCAGGGCAGTCTAATTATACTGTGGAACATGCCCTGGGTCAGGATCATGTCTCTGGAAGTAAGACAAAAAAAATGGGAAAGGCTTGAGTGTACTTTCCGGGGTGTTACTAAAGGTAAGAAAAAATATTGATGACTTGCAATTGTGGGATAGGAAGGGCTATCAAATCCCTGAGTAGCCTTAATTAGGGAGGAAGAAGGGGGAAGATCAGAAGGAGGTGGATGAGATTAACTCAGGAACTCCTGGAAGACTGCTTTTGTCTTTAAATCTTTGCACGTCTCTGGGATGTGGGGCAGCTAGTCCGCCTTGCCTATGACTCACATTCCAGTATTATTCCAACTCCAGCTGGGTCGGGATTCATTCTGCCTGGCCAGGCAGCATATCTTGGACTCAGGGAACATAGGGGAGAAGGAGTTTATGATTATAGCCATAATCATAAAGATCTCTATTAGTGTGAAGGTAGGACTTGACTGCTGACAAAAACCTTTCTGATGAGGATGGACGGAGAGAGAGAGAGAGAGAGAGAATGATTTGGGGGCTATGGCTCAGTGCTTCAGTATTTGCTTTGCATGCCAATGGTCACAGGTTCAGTCTCTGGCATCACCAGGTTTTTTAAAAAAAGAAAAGAGAGATAACAGATGATTTAAAAGACCCTACTCAAGATTCTGGAAAGCCTCTGCCCACCAGAATAGCCAGTACTGACTGTGATTGGATCCATAACATCATAACCAGGAGTGATTTGTTATAGGATGGCACAGAGCAAGCAGAACCTGTGGGGGTGTTCAGATTCTTCCAATTACGCCAGCTGAAACAGACTTCTATATGAGTTGTACATGGCATATATACTGGCCGTCGTCACACGGGCCCATATCTCGATAGTTTTGCGACTGAAAGCGTTTCTTTTGCAATTGTCATTATAATGGACATTCTCATCTTGTTTCGATTGCTTGCGTGTCCACACAGCCTCACTGCTCTGGAAAGGCGGGTTTCTACTGTTTCCTTCTCAACCGGTTAACTTATCCCTGCCCTTTTTTTTTATTTTTTTCTGCAAATTTGCGCTATATCACGCTTCCATCATTAATGATTTGCATTATTCCAAACTAACATTTAACAGTGATTGGTGCGGTAGTTTTCCCGCCCATGAAATGGCAAAACCGTTGGGTCAGCCAAATTTTCACTCAAATTTGAACATGCATAAATTGCCGTCACCCTTCTCAAATACCCTTGTCCAATGAGATCTCCTGCTCTTAAAAGACTACCATGGCGTGCCAGCAAATGTTCATGTTTTTGCTTGCACGGGTAGTGAATTCTATTCTGCAGGGCGCAATGGCACTTTGCCAGGCGCAACTTCGATCCATCAATCATTGGAGAAGAGTGGCATCAATACTCTTCCAGTCTTCGGACTTCCCTTCTCCTTCATACCGCA
Organism: Eublepharis macularius; assembly: GCF_028583425.1. Classification (NCBI taxonomy): domain Eukaryota; kingdom Metazoa; phylum Chordata; class Lepidosauria; order Squamata; family Eublepharidae; genus Eublepharis; species Eublepharis macularius. The sequence continues at coordinate 53,393,629 of NC_072796.1, forward strand.
ATCTTGGGAAGGAAAAAAGAAGGAGGCTTCGCCAATGCTGGCATGCCCTTGCAGGTCTTAATGTTCCCAGAAGATTCTGGGTCCGCGAGCACAGTCAAGACTGGTGGGACAGGATCGTCCTGAACACCTGGGATGATGAGCAGTGGAGGGAACGTTTCCGCATGGACCGGGCAACGTTCATGGAATTGGTTGATGTGCTCCAACAGCGCACCAACATGAGAGAACCTGTCTCCCCGGAGCAGCGAGTGGCTGTGACCATCTGTTTCCTGGCCACTGGCACGTCTTACCATGTTGCCGGAGATCAATTTGGACTGGGGCCATCAACGGTTGCCACTGCAGTTTTAGAGATTTGCCGTGCAATGGAGGACGAACTTCTCGGGAAGACCGTCTGCCTGGGCACCGAGGTTGGCAAGGTACGTTTTTTTAAAAAAATTTAGATTATTGGATCAATATAACGATTTATCATAGGAGCAAAAAAAATGTGCCATTTGAGATTCCCTTGATTTTTTAGGTTGGGAGGAAAAACTTGAATGCAGTCAGTCTCATGATTAGAGTTGATTTTGATATGATCGTTTTCAGATTGTGGATGGTTTTGCAAGACTCGGATTCCCCCACTGCATTGGGGCAATCGATGGGACCCACATCCCGATCAGGGCACCTGGTGGCAGCCCGGAGCAGTACGTCAATTGCAAAATGGTCTCCTCGATGCTGTTGCAGGGCACGGTGGACTACACTGGACGCTTCGTGGATGTTGAAATAGGATGGAGCGGCAAAAATCATGACGCTTTTGTTTTTAAAAACTCCTGCATCTGCGCGGCCATGGATGCTGGCACATTTGTCCCTGGAAATCCAACACTTAACCTGGATGGTGTGTCTGTGCCTCCCATTATTATTTTGGATGGTACGTACCCAATGCGCCCCTGGCTTATGAAGCCATATGGGAAGATTGTGAAAACACAACGAGAACGGAACTTTGACAGGTCTCTCTCCCGTTTGAGAAATCAGGTCAAACGTAGTTTTGGAAGGCTGAAGGGGCGCTGGCAGTGCTTACTGCACAGACTAAAAGCCAGGGAGGAAAATCTTGTCACCATCATCACTGCATGTGTGATATTACACAACATCTGCGAAGGTAGGGGACAGCAGGTCTTGGGAGAGCTGAGAGATCCTTCCCCTGTACTTCTGCCTGAAGAGGGTGTTGAAATGGTGGACAACAACAATGCTTTGCTTGAGAAAGGGAAGGTGGTATGGGATGCTCTGGCCACCTTCATGGAATCTCAAATGAGGTGCCAGTAATGATTTTAACTCAGGTGTGTTTCCACTCAACAATCTACAAGAAAAATGTTCTTTGTTATTAAAATTTGCATATTTGGTTTTCCTGCCTCTTAATTAAAACATTGGATTTCTGGCTATCGTGTGTGCAAGGATGTCTTTTATTCCAGAAAAATGATCACTCCGCCACGTGGTTAAGAAGGTATCTCTAATGCCTCAATTGGGGAGAAAAGTGGACTGTGCACAGGTTAAAACAGTCAACATAATGCTGATAACATATGGATAATATATCTCTGAGTTGGGAATTTGTGGAGGCAATTTAAAATATGCACAACCGAGATCTCGATTGAAGATGCTGCTTTGCAACTTTAGTTTAAAATGGTGGGGCGGGGGGGGGGGGGTTGAGGTTTTCTATTCACATCATGCATGGCTCGGATACAGTGACATAACACGCTCTGACTTTTCTTGTGATAGTTCCAAATCCCGCCATATGAAAAACATGTTTTTACTCTGCGAGCACCATTTTCCGAAGCGCAATAGAAAGGCACAGAGAAGAGGGAGGGCAAATAATGGGATAGGGGATATGTTGCATGAGCTTCAGTGGGGGCCACAAAGCCGCTGATCCTGCTGTCGTCGTGAATAGCGGGACCGACGAACACAAGCATGCCCTTTCATCAAGTTTATGTCTGCCATATTGTTAGTTCGTTATTCCATCAACGATCACTACTTTCCCAGTTTCCTGTTGCGTCTTCACTTTCAGACAATTACACCTATCACAAAGTGCCTCTCCCCCTTCTCACAACCAAAAGTCTTTTTGAAGGGAAAAACTTGCACTTCGCGATAGGCCAACTGAGTTCCCTCGACCCTTGACTCGGTTTTCCCTCCCAAAATGCCGGCTGCCGCTCGAGCATGCTCAGTTTGGACAATTTTCAACTTTGCTATTACGACGTGAAGGAACCATGCCACCATGACGAAGGGGCGCCTTCTGGTCGGACGAGGAGGTTGAGCTGCTCCTGGACCTGGTACTTCAGAGTGGGAAGGTGGAGCGGCTCATGAGCAGCTCCCACCTTCCCACCAAGGCCATTTTTGGAGGCTATCCAAGTGGCTGACTGACAGGGGATTCCAGAGGAGCACGGACCAATGTAGGTCCAAATTCAAACGGACTAAGGGGGCTTTTTTCGATGCACTGGAGGCATGGCAAGGAATCCCCCGTCAGAGTGGGCGGCCTCCTCACTTCAAAAAATGATGTGGCTTTGGGAGGCTGCGAGAAGACCACGATGGCAGGAGAGGAGGCATGCCTGTGAGTATATCTGCCTCAGCCTTCTCAGTTGTTTCCCTGGGGGGGGGGGGGGGTAACAGCATGCATTCTTAACAATATACTTTGTGGTATAGAGGAATCACCATTATTCCCTTTGATTTCCTTTTGATGTTTGTGGAATATTACTGTGTATCGATTAGGGCACCCCTTGGCTAGTCCCACCGATTTGACTTCTTAGTGCCATCATAGAGAAATCAATTCTTTGACACCACCCACATCCACCACATCTTCCTTCCACAATTAAGAGTATACGTAATGTCCTCTCACTTGGTGTGGATTGTGCATCTCATCAATTTGTGGCACCACGTCCGTCCCCCCCCCCCCCGAGGTCTTTTTGAATGGTGTTCCTGGTAATGTTGTGCATGCATCAAAGACAGCATTCATGGCTCTGTCAAACCATGGGCAAGATGTGATTGTTTACCTATTGTCAAGTTTTTAATTTCCGAGTTTGCTCTAATGCCCTGTGTCTATCACAGGAATTCTATCACCCCACCTGTGATAAGTCCCCAGGATTGCTTTTAACACATTTGTGGTCATCACCGGGTCTCATACATCCCCCACACCTTTCACAGCTGTTCGAAGAGACAGAGAGAGCCATCATGAGGGGGCAGGAATACAAGGAGCCGCACAGCTGAGACAAGATCCGGGTAGCGAGGAGGAGATGCAGGAGACCAGACCTGCAGCATCAGTTGATGCTTCTCAAGGTAAGCGGCAGATGTTATATTCCACTGTAGGAATAAATCCTTTGTCTTGAAAACACTGCGATATCCAAAATTCAGTGGTTGTGATGTGGCTCCTGTCTGAGGATGCCTCTGTTCTGCAACTATCACTTCCCAAAACCAAGAAGTGCAGTTGGCCAACATTGTAGCAATGAGCACATTTGCAGCTTTGGAGAAAAGAGAACTTTATTAACAAAGGTTTTTCTTTGATTCAAGGAACATACAGCGGTTGAATGGAAGATTTCTGAACAAAGTTATTCATATGTTCTTTCCATACAGTGAAACATTTCCACTCCCTCAACCTAGAAATGACCAGTTGAACAACTTGAAGACATTCCCCACCCATGTCACAATTGATATTAGCAAGGAGATGACCCAAAGATTCTTTTTGTCTTTCTCAGATGCAGCCGTTGAGGAACGTGCCAGTGAGGATGAGAACCCATCCACAAGCGCGCAGCACCCACACCAGGCATCCTCTCAACAAACCTCCCTCGAGAGCATCCACGCAGCGATACACTCGATGGAAGCAAGGATGACATCCTACTGTAGGTTTATATGTTAGGTAATGTTTGATGAAACATGTTCTGCACCAGGGATATTTATCCTGACAGTGGTTTGTCTCATCTTTTCAGATCGCAAGCAGCAAAGACAATTTAGGACTCTGGAGAGTCGAGTGGCAAGGCAAGGGCATCGAATAGTTGCTTTGGAGAGGAGGGAGCGACACAGGGAAGGGTTGCCTGATCGGCCAGTGTCAAGTGGGCAGGACCCGTGACTTGACCGAACCAATTGTTTTGTTAGCTTTTCTGGTTTTTCTGGGGTTCATAGCTGAATATGGTTTTTTAATAGTTTCTGCTTGTTAATATTTGAATAAACCAATATTTTACTGAATCACACGAACTTGCTATTTTCTAATATGGTAACAGTTAGAATTATCACTGCCAAACAGATATATTTAGTGTGCAAGTGCATAGTTTTACCAGTGGCCAAAACCAAAAAAGGTCAGATCTATTCTAGACATGTGACTATAGGGTGAGCCGCTCCCTGGCCTTTCCCACACACAATCTTTTGGGTGCACCCTTCCTAGTGTTATCTGAAGAGATGTCTTCCAGAGTACCATTGGTCAGTTGTGGGAGATCTGGTTGATGCTGCTGCAGGAAAGCCTCACCTAAGGTTTTAAGGGTCAGCACAGTCGCATGCATCACCTCCTGGTTTTGAGACCACGCATCTTGGAACATTCTTCGCTCGAGCCTGGTTTCCTGAAGAAATTCCTGGTGTCTGCGGCCCCCCTCTTCACGCCACTTTTTGGTCTCCTCTTGCTCCTGCCTTTGCAGGGCCATCTCCTCCTGGTGTTCTGTGGATGCCAGGCTAAGAAACTTCTCCGTTGCACTGGTTATAGCAGACACGGGTCTTTTCCTACACCTGATGTTGTCCAGGTGTGTTCCTGGCGATAATTCTGGTGTTGCCATTTCCGTGGAACCTGGTAAGCGGTAGAGTAAGATTATTGATGTAGGAAGTGTGTATGCAACCCCTCCCCCCAAAAATCTGGCCTTCATTGGATTGTTTCTGGTTCTTTCTCAACCAATGTACCATCTAAGAATCTGCAGTGTACAGATTTTAACTGCAAGGTCCGGGATACACATGGATCAAAATATGATTTGATGGATGGGTAAGACAAATCACATGGAATGGGGACAAATAAGGGTTTTTCATCGAGCCAGAAAATGATGCAATCCCACAAGGAAAATCACAAATGAAATCAATATGGATGTGTGGAAAAGGGTACGGACCATATACATTAAAGGGAAAGCAAGGAATTGTGCTGTTTGGGGGGGGGGATTTGAAGTAAAATGTGCCAAGTCTGAGGGACATGTCAGCCGGTCCTTTTTTGGAAAAACATCATAACATACAGACCTTCTGCAGTGGACCGTGGGGATGGGGGGTTGTTTTCCTTGTCCAACAAATTCTCCTGCATGGTGAATCCCTGGTCAAAGAAATCTGCAGAAAGAAGTGCATGGTGTTTCAGTAATTGAACCCTGATAGTTTTGCCGCATTTCTCATCACAGCAGGAGTTCATACCGCTGTGCTTGCAGTGACTCATGTTCTGTTTACTCTCCCACAAGTCCAGAAATTTTAAAAAAATATCTGCCACATTATGTGTCCCCATCCATCCACAGTCACCCTCATGCAGGAAAACAGGGCCTCACATAACTTGTCCCCCTGTAAACAGTATTCCATAGTTTCGAAATAGAGCTGTGACTGTTGCTTTGGCACGCTATGCTTTGAAATGTGGGCAACGCAATGCACTGCAGAATCACCGGATCTCAAGACATCTCTCACCATCATCAAGGAATCCCTCTGGTGTTGCATCCAGGTCTGGTTCCAGAGCATGCCGTTCTGCCTCAATGAGGCTCTCACAGTCCTCTGAAACACAGAAAAAAGGGAAGGAGCAGTAGTGTCGGTCAATGCACATGTCTCCATGCATACACTCCCTCGACTATCTGGTGCCATCATTTGGTCACTATGGGCCAAGCTACAAGTGACGCCTGACACAGATAGGACACCTGTCAACTTCCTTCAAGTTTTGATGGGTAATGTAGGCATCCTGGTTTTGCAGCTGTAATGGAGAGCCAAGCTGCAAGACCTGGATGCCTAAATTTCCAAGCAAAAATTGAGGGAAGTTGACAAGTGTCCAAACTGTGTCAGGTGTCACTTGTAGCTTGTCTCTATGTTGCTCAGCACAAGCATGTCTTTCTGTGCTGAACGGGTTTCTATGTGTACGTCTCGTTTCCCCCAACCAAACATCCCCAAATCAGATTGAAGTTTTCAGTTCTTCAAAAGGTCCCCATTCACGTGAGACATGTGAGAAGTGCTCAGAGTGGAGGGGAAATGTGCTTGTGGCGCAGAATGTGACATAAAAGAGCCACCTGCCACAAGGGCGGCCCACCAAGAACATGTTGCTTTACCCCCCTTGAAAATCTGGTGAGTGTGATCCTCACCTTAGGCACACACCAAGATTAGAGCGGGACAATAAATTTTGGCATGAAGTGTCCAATCCCATCGTAGAATCACTGTGCATGGTTTCGTAATGCAAAGGATAGACTACCAGAACGGATAGATCTAACCATGCACTGAACTTGGAAAAGGGATGTTCCATCACATCTGTCTTCTCACCTTTCAGGAATATAATAGCCCTGGGTTCTGGGTCTTCCACTTGCACACAACACAGGATCATTTTTCTGTGTGAAAGAAATTGATAGATCCCCACAACTAGAAATAAATAGACGAACCACGCTACCTGGATGTTGTCGCATACAGAATCACTCAAATCCACCCCACAACAGCAGGAGCCGCACATTTCCCACATGTAATGTTAATATACTTCTGATGTTAATGTTGAGTCATCTCAGTCCCAACTATGTCAATCTTCTGTCGTGCTATGCTATAATATTACCTGCATGACAAGGTGTTGACATCCTGATTTCCACGGGATTGAGGGTCTGCAGGTCATGCGAGAATAGCTCCTCCGATCCCTCCTGGAGCACTAAGGTGTCCAGCCGCACTTGACCCACCACCTGCAGAACCATGCTTCTGGCTATGCGTTTCGTGTTCACACTTGCATCACCACGTAGAATGCTCTCAAGCTCCCGGTAGTAGGGGCAAGTGATGGGTGCATTTCCAGACCAGCTATTATGCACCCGAGATGCATGGTCTTGGTCTTTGACCTGCACTCCAGAGCCGATCTTCTATGACTCCGGGTTGCCATCTGCTCGGAGATCCATTCAAAGTAGTCCAGGTTTCTATGTGTATTCCGAAGGGCCTCCTGTATTTTTTCCTCTCCCCAAAAGTGAAGGAGGTCCATAATTTCTCTGTGTCTCCAAGAAATCCCCCGCTTAACATAGCTGTCTCCACCATGAGACATGTTTTTTTAGAAAGGGAAATCCAAAGACTGTACTTATATCGCTGAAGATAAAGCTTTGGTAGGCTGTGTGTCTCAAAGACACGCTGGACTTCCCTTGTTAAGTTCGAAAGCAAAAGTGATTTCCGCACGCCTGTTGCAGATTAAAGGGGGGTTTGTTTCCGCGCCAAAATTAACAGCTAATAGTTTCGAATTTCGTAATAGCGATATTCAAAAAGTGGTCTACGTTGGCAAGAAAAAAGCTTGATAAACAATGTGGAGGGCACCAAAGACGGGCAGTGGAGGAATCAGGGAAAGTTTGGAAAAATGGGATGGAGAAGTTGTGAATAAACAATGTTTTTTGCCTGATCGATAGAATGTGTTTTTGGACAAAACAGGTTGGAATGCCTGTTCGACATTAGATTTCAATTGCACAATGACGATGTGGGTAAAAATTATAATAGCGCTATACCATTTATGTTCACCAAAAAAACTTTTTTCGTGAGACGCTCAGGTTTGTGGGAGCTTGGGAGGGGGGGAGCTTTGGCACGGCTAGACATGTGATCATGAAGCGTTGCAAGTGGATCATAATCGATATGGGGCAGTCACATGGAGACGGATAAAGGCGAAATAAAGAGTAAGAAGATGTGATTGGGAGAATTGCTAGAGAGACGAAATGAGGTGGGTGTTCTGCGGAACATGACGTTCTTTTAGCACTAAATTTTTGGCCGTGTGACGACGGCCACTATTTCACTGAGCATCAGTGCAGTGCACATGACTGGTGATTAGGTCTATGTATCAGTAGAGCCGGGAAGATGTTCCAGTTTATATAAACTATTGTAACACCACCAGCAGAATGTTCAAACTGTTTAGTGGGTAAGCCTGGGAAACAGTCTATTCAGATTTTATAGTTCTAGTTCACCAGCCATGTACTTCATTATAAAACTACTAAGTTAGATGGGAGCTTTATGAAAAAGTGGTTATGGTTTGCATCCTGCCTAACGTATAGAAGTATAAATGTGCCCCATAAACAGAAATGCCATTCTGTACTGGGTTGGACCCTGGGGGTATTATGGACTACAATGGGAGGGGGAAGGGGAGGAAGCCAGTGCAAATTTTCCATGGAAAACAAGCCACTATCATCTTTGTATTGTTCTAAATTATTTGAAGTGAAGGAGTGTGGTTGAGAAAGCTCATGAAAATGACAGTCCTTATGGCTCAACAGTCAGTCATAGTTTAGGTTTAGCATTACAGTGTCTCTGCTGGATGGACACGGATACCTAAGAAGGTACAAGATGTATTTTGATGGCTCATTCTATTCAGTTACACATTTAAATTGAAAATTAAAGCACTTACCTCACATTGTGATCTCTTCCAAACGGTTTCTTGGCCTTTCGGCTAAGATCAGGAGTAGTGTGTAGTTCCATCAAAGAGACAAGTGTAAATTTTCTGTTCACAAGAAAAAGGAAAAGAAGTGAAAAATCACATTCACAAGTTATTTATGCTTGTTGCAATTCACATTGACAAGGTCCACACTGTCTACCAATACCCAACATGCAATAATAAAGTTCACGATATGTACAGTTTACAGTAATAAAGTTTACAACATGTACAGTTTCCAAAGTCCTGAAAGGAACCGCTCGTATATTGCAATATCCAAAAGTTCAGTCAAACACAAAGTACAATCCAGAGCAGCAAGGCACCATTTGCAGTAAAGCAAAACTCCGTTTGCTAAGGATGGCAAGGTACAATCCAGAGCAGCAAGGCACCATTTGCAGTGAAGCAAAACTCCGTTTGCTAAGGATGGCAACGAGTATGAGCCGGCAATGTCTCTCCGCTCGTTTCAGACCGAATCGTCTTTCCTCAGGCCAAAATGTCTGAAATTAACAATATACAATGATACTGCAAGCCTCGCGTCAAGACCTAATAATTATACATACAAATATCCCGGTATTTTACTTACTAAGAAATCCTATGCGGTTGGGTAACCGTTTCACATTAATTGCTCCGTAAATTTTCTGTGTGCGCTCCCAGTTCCTCCCTAACCTTTTAGCTAATCTAGGGGGACACGCCTTAGTTATTTAAAGTCCCACCACACTTAGTCCCTACACAGTTAGCATAAGTTTAGTAGCATAGGGAGGGAAGGAAACTGGGTCTACCAGGTATAGTGAGGAGGAGGGAGAAGGAAAGGAACAAACAAGGAAGTACAGTTCCTAATTTAAAGAAAAGCCGAAAGATCAATATCATGATTAAGCCCGTGAGGAATCATGGTGTTTAGCCTGAAAATCCATCTAATTTCTGTCTGGAGGAGAAACTTCTGGTGGTGTCCTGGCTTAGTTATATTCTCTAGAACCGAAAATTTAAAGGTTCTATTAGAGGGATGCGCTGAATCAAAATGTTGATACAAAGGGGTGTCCAGGTTGTGATTTTTTATTCTTGATAAATGTTCCTGTATACGGAGACGTATCGAACGGCTGGTACATCCCACATATAAGAGACCACAATTACATTGAAGAAGGTAGATGACATTCATGGTACTGCATGTGGAAAAGGACCTGGAATATAGGGGGCTACCTGTGAGCGGATGTTGAATGTGTTTCAAATCTATACTCAGACTGCATACACTACAGTGACCGCAGGGAAAATGTCCAATGGGAAGATCGTTCTTTTCTGCCGTTTTAAAATCCGAGTGAACTAGCAAATCACGCAGACTCCTAGTTTGCCGATAGCCTATCTGCGGTAATTTCTCACATCCAGGTAAGTTATTGAGTACGTTCCAATTTTTTCTAATAATGCTAGTAATAGCTCCTGACCTGGGAGTGAAATCAATTGCCCAGGTGATCCTGTCCTGACTCTGATTCCGGGGTCTGTAAGTAAGTAAATGGGATCGTGGTGTAGAATCAGCCTTTTTAATAGCCCGGCTAACAGTCCAACTTGGGTACCCTCGTGATCTGAAAGCTGCGCCCATACGCGATGTTTCTTGCCAGAAATCTTGTTCTGTTGTAGCGTTCCTTTTAATGCGGAGGAACTGCCCCACCGGTATATTTTTCTTTAAAGTTGGTCTATGGTGGGACGTGTACTGTAAGTATGCTGCTCTATCTGTTGGTTTTTTATAGGGTTTAACTCCAAGTGAACGGGCTGAGTGTTTAAATACAATAACATCCAAAAAAGGAAGATGGTCCGGGCTGCTTTGGTACGTGAAGCTGATATTGGGATCAATCCCATTAATCCAATTAATAAACCCCTCTACCTGGTCACTATGGCGTAGAATACAAAAAATGTCATCAATATATCGCCTAAAACAGACAATCTCCTGATGGAAAGGATTGGCAGTATGGTCATAAATAAACTTCTCCTCTAGATGTGCCATGTATAACACCGCAATGCTTGGAGCTGCTGGGCACCCCATAGCGACTCCCTTTATCTGGTAAAAAAATTGGGAGTCGAACCTGAAGTAATTCTTCTCCATGATCAGATCTAGTAAGTCCAGAAGAAAGCTGGTAGGTGGAAATTTTACTGGACGTTGATCAAATACATTTTGGATCACCATCCGAGCATCCTGATGAGGGATGGACGTGTACAATGACTGGACGTCCATGGTAAGAAGCTGGGCCCCCTCTGGGACATCCATATTTTCGACTAGATGAATAAAGTCAGTGGTGTCTTGAATATAGGACTGTACCCCTTTAACGGCTGGTTGTAATATACGATCGATGTAAATAGCCAACGGTTCCAAGACGGAGTTGCAAGCAGATATTATCGGTCTTCCGGGGGGGGACTGCAAGGATTTATGGATTTTAGGTAAACAATAGAATACCGGGACCCTTGGGTCCGAGTTTTGCAATGCCCTGTGTAGGGGCTGATCAATAAGATTATTGCCCAGGGCATTGTCGAGTATGATTTTAATTACCCTTGCGATCTCCTGTGTCGGATCATGGTCTATTGGACAATAGAACTCCCGGTCCTCTAGTTGTCTTAGGATTTCATTTCTGTAATCCATTTTATTCAAGACCACAATCCCTCCCCCCTTGTCGGCTGGCTTAATAATTATATTTGTATCACGCTGCAATTGTCGTATTGCCGTCATTTCTTGATGGGTCATATTGTGCCACGTATGTAGATCCCTCTTCTCTAGCTTTTCAACCTCCCTCAACACCAGTTTCTCAAAGGTGTCGATTTGTATATCGGACACCCTTGGTGTGAAAGTAGATCTGGATTTTAATCCGTCTAAAGGAGGAGCTGCTGAGGCAATGTTACCAAAATGCTTTTTCAATTTTATTTGTCTAAACAATTTAAAGAGATCTATACGAGTATTTAAACAACTGTATCGAGGAGTTGGTACGAATCCCAATCCTTTATTAAGTACACCAAGTTCCACATCTGAAAGAGTCCGTGAAGATAAATTAAACACTATATTCTGTTTCTCCCCCGGCGGGAGAACCGTCCCCTCGCCAAAAAAGGACGTCGGGGTTGGGGGGTAGGAACCACACGGTTTCTGAGAGTGCGGCCCCCCTCTTCTCCAGATAGTTCTGTATCCGAAGGGTCTGTAGTATCAAAATCAAGACCCCCGGAAGTGGATGGTGCCCAGGTCACCCTCTTCTTAGGGGCTGACTCTTTCCAATTATAAATATTTCCAGTAGAATAATCCTGCTTATCGCGATGTAGCTTCCTCATTTTCAGATCCTTCAGCCTTGTTTCACAATCCTTGATAAGTCTATTGGTCTCATTTATTCCCTTGTTGTACTCCTCTTCAGAGTAATCTAATTTAAGTTGTGTCTTAAGGTCCTCAATTCCCTTCTCTATTTCCTCCCTCTCCTGGGCGATGCGCTCAATAAGTAACAGCATTAAATCAAAAGAGCATTTATTTAGAATAGACGCCCATCTCTTCTTAAAGGGCTCATCTGTTTTATACATGCCGGGGGGCTTATGCATACGGAGCCCCCTCGGAATGATATTCTCCTGGCAATATTCAGTAAGTGAAGCGGCATGTAATGTTAACTTGGTGGACTTGGTCAACTGCTCAGTTAATGACTCCCAATCCCGAGTAGAAGCCCCACCCCTGTTGGAGGACAGGGAGGGGATGATGGACAATATTCTCTCGCGTTCAGTGAGGGAGAAAGCAAAAGTATCTCTATAGTCTGCCATTATTACCCTCAATAGTTAACCACAAAAACAAAAGGAGGGATTTCACTTCCAAACTTGTACACAAGAAAAAGGAAAAGAAGTGAAAAATCACATTCACAAGTTATTTATGCTTGTTGCAATTCACATTGACAAGGTCCACACTGTCTACCAATACCCAACATGCAATAATAAAGTTCACAATATGTACAGTTTACAGTAATAAAGTTTACAACATGTACAGTTTCCAAAGTCCTGAAAGGAACCGCTCGTATATTGCAATATCCAAAAGTTCAGTCAAACACAAAGTACAATCCAGAGCAGCAAGGCACCATTTGCAGTAAAGCAAAACTCCGTTTGCTAAGGATGGCAAGGTACAATCCAGAGCAGCAAGGCACCATTTGCAGTGAAGCAAAACTCCGTTTGCTAAGGATGGCAACGAGTATGAGCCGGCAATGTCTCTCCGCTCGTTTCAGACCGAATCGTCTTTCCTCAGGCCAAAATGTCTGAAATTAACAATATACAATGATACTGCAAGCCTCGCGTCAAGACCTAATAATTATACATACAAATATCCCGGTATTTTACTTACTAAGAAATCCTATGCGGTTGGGTAACCGTTTCACATTAATTGCTCCGTAAATTTTCTGTGTGCGCTCCCAGTTCCTCCCTAACCTTTTAGCTAATCTAGGGGGACACGCCTTAGTTATTTAAAGTCCCACCACACTTAGTCCCTACACAGTTAGCATAAGTTTAGTAGCATAGGGAGGGAAGGAAACTGGGTCTACCAGGTATAGTGAGGAGGAGGGAGAAGGAAAGGAACAAACAAGGAAGTACAGTTCCTAATTTAAAGAAAAGCCGAAAGATCAATATCATGATTAAGCCCGTGAGGAATCATGGTGTTTAGCCTGAAAATCCATCTAATTTCTGTCTGGAGGAGAAACTTCTGGTGGTGTCCTGGCTTAGTTATATTCTCTAGAACCGAAAATTTAAAGGTTCTATTAGAGGGATGCGCTGAATCAAAATGTTGATACAAAGGGGTGTCCAGGTTGTGATTTTTTATTCTTGATAAATGTTCCTGTATACGGAGACGTATCGAACGGCTGGTACATCCCACATATAAGAGACCACAATTACATTGAAGAAGGTAGATGACATTCATGGTACTGCATGTGGAAAAGGACCTGGAATATAGGGGGCTACCTGTGAGCGGATGTTGAATGTGTTTCAAATCTATACTCAGACTGCATACACTACAGTGACCGCAGGGAAAATGTCCAATGGGAAGATCGTTCTTTTCTGCCGTTTTAAAATCCGAGTGAACTAGCAAATCACGCAGACTCCTAGTTCGCCGATAGCCTATCTGCGGTAATTTCTCACATCCAGGTAAGTTATTGAGTACGTTCCAATTTTTTCTAATAATGCTAGTAATAGCTCCTGACCTGGGAGTGAAATCAATTGCCCAGGTGATCCTGTCCTGACTCTGATTCCGGGGTCTGTAAGTAAGTAAATGGGATCGTGGTGTAGAATCAGCCTTTTTAATAGCCCGGCTAACAGTCCAACTTGGGTACCCTCGTGATCTGAAAGCTGCGCCCATACGCGATGTTTCTTGCCAGAAATCTTGTTCTGTTGTAGCGTTCCTTTTAATGCGGAGGAACTGCCCCACCGGTATATTTTTCTTTAAAGTTGGTCTATGGTGGGACGTGTACTGTAAGTATGCTGCTCTATCTGTTGGTTTTTTATAGGGTTTAACTCCAAGTGAACGGGCTGAGTGTTTAAATACAATAACATCCAAAAAAGGAAGATGGTCCGGGCTGCTTTGGTACGTGAAGCTGATATTGGGATCAATCCCATTAATCCAATTAATAAACCCCTCTACCTGGTCACTATGGCGTAGAATACAAAAAATGTCATCAATATATCGCCTAAAACAGACAATCTCCTGATGGAAAGGATTGGCAGTATGGTCATAAATAAACTTCTCCTCTAGATGTGCCATGTATAACACCGCAATGCTTGGAGCTGCTGGGCACCCCATAGCGACTCCCTTTATCTGGTAAAAAAATTGGGAGTCGAACCTGAAGTAATTCTTCTCCATGATCAGATCTAGTAAGTCCAGAAGAAAGCTGGTAGGTGGAAATTTTACTGGACGTTGATCAAATACATTTTGGATCACCATCCGAGCATCCTGATGAGGGATGGACGTGTACAATGACTGGACGTCCATGGTAAGAAGCTGGGCCCCCTCTGGGACATCCATTTTTTCGACTAGATGAATAAAGTCAGTGGTGTCTTGCAGTCCATCCCTCATCAGGATGCTCGGATGGTGATCCAAAATGTATTTGATCAACGTCCAGTAAAATTTCCACCTACCAGCTTTCTTCTGGACTTACTAGATCTGATCATGGAGAAGAATTACTTCAGGTTCGACTCCCAATTTTTTTACCAGATAAAGGGAGTCGCTATGGGGTGCCCAGCAGCTCCAAGCATTGCGGTGTTATACATGGCACATCTAGAGGAGAAGTTTATTTATGACCATACTGCCAATCCTTTCCATCAGGAGATTGTCTGTTTTAGGCGATATATTGATGACATTTTTTGTATTCTACGCCATAGTGACCAGGTAGAGGGGTTTATTAATTGGATTAATGGGATTGATCCCAATATCAGCTTCACGTACCAAAGCAGCCCGGACCATCTTCCTTTTTTGGATGTTATTGTATTTAAACACTCAGCCCGTTCACTTGGAGTTAAACCCTATAAAAAACCAACAGATAGAGCAGCATACTTACAGTACACGTCCCACCATAGACCAACTTTAAAGAAAAATATACCGGTGGGGCAGTTCCTCCGCATTAAAAGGAACGCTACAACAGAACAAGATTTCTGGCAAGAAACATCGCGTATGGGCGCAGCTTTCAGATCACGAGGGTACCCAAGTTGGACTGTTAGCCGGGCTATTAAAAAGGCTGATTCTACACCACGATCCCATTTACTTACTTACAGACCCCGGAATCAGAGTCAGGACAGGATCACCTGGGCAATTGATTTCACTCCCAGGTCAGGAGCTATTACTAGCATTATTAGAAAAAATTGGAACGTACTCAATAACTTACCTGGATGTGAGAAATTACCGCAGATAGGCTATCGGCGAACTAGGAGTCTGCGTGATTTGCTAGTTCACTCGGATTTTAAAACGGCAGAAAAGAACGATCTTCCCATTGGACATTTTCCCTGCGGTCACTGTAGTGTATGCAGTCTGAGTATAGATTTGAAACACATTCAACATCCGCTCACAG
Organism: Eublepharis macularius; assembly: GCF_028583425.1. NCBI lineage: Eukaryota > Metazoa > Chordata > Lepidosauria > Squamata > Eublepharidae > Eublepharis > Eublepharis macularius. The sequence goes on from NC_072796.1 coordinate 53,409,250, forward strand.
GTAGCCCCCTATATTCCAGGTCCTTTTCCACATGCAGTACCATGAATGTCATCTACCTTCTTCAATGTAATTGTGGTCTCTTATATGTGGGATGTACCAGCCGTTCGATACGTCTCCGTATACAGGAACATTTATCAAGAATAAAAAATCACAACCTGGACACCCCTTTGTATCAACATTTTGATTCAGCGCATCCCTCTAATAGAACCTTTAAATTTTCGGTTCTAGAGAATATAACTAAGCCAGGACACCACCAGAAGTTTCTCCTCCAGACAGAAATTAGATGGATTTTCAGGCTAAACACCATGATTCCTCACGGGCTTAATCATGATATTGATCTTTCGGCTTTTCTTTAAATTAGGAACTGTACTTCCTTGTTTGTTCCTTTCCTTCTCCCTCCTCCTCACTATACCTGGTAGACCCAGTTTCCTTCCCTCCCTATGCTACTAAACTTATGCTAACTGTGTAGGGACTAAGTGTGGTGGGACTTTAAATAACTAAGGCGTGTCCCCCTAGATTAGCTAAAAGGTTAGGGAGGAACTGGGAGCGCACACAGAAAATTTACGGAGCAATTAATGTGAAACGGTTACCCAACCGCATAGGATTTCTTAGTAAGTAAAATACCGGGATATTTGTATGTATAATTATTAGGTCTTGACGCGAGGCTTGCAGTATCATTGTATATTGTTAATTTCAGACATTTTGGCCTGAGGAAAGACGATTCGGTCTGAAACGAGCGGAGAGACATTGCCGGCTCATACTCGTTGCCATCCTTAGCAAACGGAGTTTTGCTTCACTGCAAATGGTGCCTTGCTGCTCTGGATTGTACCTTGCCATCCTTAGCAAACGGAGTTTTGCTTTACTGCAAATGGTGCCTTGCTGCTCTGGATTGTACTTTGTGTTTGACTGAACTTTTGGATATTGCAATATACGAGCGGTTCCTTTCAGGACTTTGGAAACTGTACATGTTGTAAACTTTATTACTGTAAACTGTACATATTGTGAACTTTATTATTGCATGTTGGGTATTGGTAGACAGTGTGGACCTTGTCAATGTGAATTGCAACAAGCATAAATAACTTGTGAATGTGATCTTTCACTTCTTTTCCTTTTTCTTGTGTACAAGTTTGGAAGTGAAATCCCTCCTTTTGTTTTTGTAAATTTTCTGTTCCCTCAACCACCCACCCACCCTTTCCAAGAATATAGATTAGAACCATATTCATAATAAGCCTCATTTTGGCTTGTCAATCAAAAGGGACACCCAGTGATACCTCATCAATATAAATAATGGATGCTCAGAGTGAATAAGTTAGCTTGCTCAAGTCAGAGGTGACACTGAAGAAGAAAAGGGAATACTTTATGGTCTGTAGTATATGCATTGCTGTGCATCTGGAGAAGAAGGATTATCTTGCCTGTCTCAGCAAGTGGTTCATATTACTACTTAGTTTTCCTTTCTATATCAGAAGCTCCCTAGTGCCTGGTTTATCAATAGAGATAAGCAGCTTTTCACCCTGCCTTGTTATACATTGGCATCTCTCATATCTTAAGCTACATTAACACCAAAGTTCTGAACAGTGATCATTACAGGCATGAAGCAGAGGCCATTTTGATTTAATGTAGATTAGATTTTGAATTAAAACGCTAAGAGGGGAGGAGCCACTCATTACTTCCAGAACAGCAGTGAAGAAAAAGTTTAATGATGCAAAATTGTACCAACAACAGTTTTTGTTAGCATTTGAGAAAGAATTAAAAACATACCTGGATGTCTTGAATATAGATGTAAGTGCAATTTCAAGCTAAGTCTGAGAATGTGTGGTAGAATATAACAGGTTTATGCTTGCATTTATACAGACATGCAGAAACAGAAATCTATCAGTGTCTTGAAAGAAATTTACCCGAAAGTACAGAATTAGAACTGACAAAGAATACCCTGACAGAAAGATCAAACCTGAGCTTAAAACAATGAACTGATTATCAAAGTTTTGCTGAGAATGAGAACCATCATAAATGAGAAGGTAACAGAAACTTATTTATCCATCTGAAAAAGAACTACTAGGATGCAGACCAGGAGGACACAAAGTCGGGATGTCAGCTGTTTAGATTGGAGAAGTAGAGAAGGGCATGAAGGAGCAAATAGCATACATATATACATCAAAATTGGAAAATCTAGTCACTTGCACAAGCCAGTTATCCCATATGTATCTTGCAGATTTTGTAGTCTAGTTTTCATTAAATTTGCAAACACTGATGTTCAGCATTGCTTCTGTAACTAACTAAAGGGTACAGAAATGAAGGAACAATGCTGTCCCTGTTAAGAAGAACGATTATTTTCTGTGGTTTTTTAAAGATCTGATCCAAAGTGGGTAAGGGCTTTATAAAGCTATACGCTGGTCAAAGAAGCATTGTCTTCATGACATCAGAGGATGTACACAAATGTCATAAACAAACCAAAGCAGACAAGAAAAAAAAAGTGTAGCTAAGAGAATCACAAAGAGGTGACAACATAATGAACATAAGGAAATAAGGAGAGTCCTGCTGGATCAGATCCATAATCCATATAGTCCAGCATCCACAGCCATTCAGTAGCACTGGAAAGCCAACAAACAGGGCACAGAGGCCAAGGCTTTCCCCTGTTGTTATCTTCTAGTAGGGGAGGAACCACGGCTTTTAGATGGGAATTCCACCCTGAGGTGGGTCCACTGTGGAGGTGATCAGACTCCCCAAGGATATGACCTCTTACTCATACCAGGGTTCATTTGAGCTCAAGGTACCAGCGGGAGGGAAAGAAAGACACCAACATACCTTACAAATAGAATTTCAGCAAGCATGCATTATATTTACCCAAACAAGGCTTGACCAAGCTGAAGAGATGTTATTGACTGGTCAAGAGAAATCTAACCAAAGAGATTTCTGCCTCACCCTCTTTGAGATTGCCTTTTATCCCCTCCTTCGCTCTTCTTTGAGATCTTACTTGGGGACGGTTGCCAAGGCTCCCATGCCTTGGACATAAACATTGATGCATATTCCCAGCATGCACCCTCAGGCCTGTCACTACTTTGCTCTGGAAACACTACTATGCTCTGAAGCAAAACAGGAGTATACTTGGCCCCATCCTTTTCCCAGTTATGAACTCTTCTAATTCTCAAAACAACTTTAATAGATGCATATTAATAATATGACTTATGCCATATCATGGAACCACCAGTAAGAAACATCAAGGCGAGACCTCTCAGATCAATATGACTGCACTGAGCATAGTGCAGTCTGGAATTACACCAACATACCAGCTGGAAGTCTGTTCGTCTTGTTTCTTGCCCATATCCCAACATACATCAGAAATTACAATACACATCTATTAACAAGAACTAGGGTGTTAAGTTAACAGTTTGGTATTTGGGCCTTAAAGGGCAGCCTGTGATGACAGACCATATGGTCATCTTCTGCCCTTTAATGTTCCTATGCAATAATGTATTTACAAGGCAACTGAGAGACTATGGAGCTAATGCCATCTGCTGCCACAGAGACAGGAAGCCGAAAAATAGATTAGAAAGCTAATAAATGAAATACTCTCAAGAAACAAGCAACCCTGAACTGATATATTTAATTTTGATTCTTTCTATTTGCATAGTATTGACTAAGGTGTATAAAGAGAAAAAAATGTGCTTGCTGGTAAAACAAATGAGCAAGCGCACAGATTTGATCATTCTTTGACAGCAAAAAAATAAATTAATGATACAAATTACTAGCTAATCTATTCAGAATTAAAGAATGGGTGGCTAGGGAGGGCTAGCAGTGGATCATTCACGTTCGAGTATTTATCATGTTATTGACTTTGTATTGAGATCTGTTAAACAATCCCAAAGTAATTAAGGTTCGCAGCATGGCTTTGTCAAAGTGACTGTATTAGGTTCCATTGGGTTGCCATAAACACAGCAGGATCCCAGTGTGATTCTGCCACCTTCACGAAAATCTGAAGCCCTATCCATTTTTTAGATTCAGTACATAGAAAGGATATTTCTGTTGTTTTTTGCCAACATTTTAGCATACAGGGTTGGTCTCATCTAAAATATTAAAGCTAGAGTTTCCCACTTCAGAGAAAGCTTCCATGGGTGGTCATGGTGTTTTTGGGGTGCTTTAGTTCCATCTAGGGGTGCCATTCCCCCACCCGGGGTGTGGGATCCCCTGCTCCCAGCCTCCACCCCCGGCCTCAGCTTACCTGACCAGCAGGAGGGGTGTGCCTCCTGGGGTGCACTCCCAGGCAGTGCAGTGTGCCCCTGGCCAATGTGGTTCACTCCTGTACTCACAGCATCCTGATTCGAGCCTAATTGCACCCTGCAGTGGGCTCAATTTAGGCCAAATCAGGCCTAATTCGGCCCTCTGGTGAGTGCAGGAGCACTTCCAGGCTGCCCCTTGACCTGCGCGATTATGTCACTTCCAGGAAGTGACGTTATTGCGCAAGCTGGTAGCACGTGCACATGCACACTATGTGCATGCATAAACAGGAACACAGCAAGGTAAATGTCGGGCCCCTGATCTCCCACCAGGGGAGTTGGGGGACCTGGTAACCCTTGTTCTGCCCTTCCACATTTTTGAGGTCATCATAACTCAGTATCTCAAATAGAAGAATGATGTGAATAGCTTGCATTCCTTTTGCTAGTTAACTCTGTGATGTAGGATAATTCGTCCTCTGTTCAGTAATATGAAGTGTGTATTTTGAATAGTACACGAGAGAGCTCAGAAAATGGCATGGAAAAGTAACACAAGGCAAACAAAAACTGTACTGTCAAAGTTCATCATGAACATAGTACTGAGTCAGGCAGCTTTGAAGAAGCAGTGCAATAGTTGCTTGGCCACTGCAGCTTGCAGACGCTTTTCCCCACTTCAAGACAGTATTCCCCAGTTCATTGTCACTCAGGACATTAAACTGAGTGATGTATAAAGCAAGAAAACAGTATATGTATATAAATGAATATATTCCAGATTAATTCAGATGTGTCCAAACAGCTTACCAAATGATCACCTCCCTGCTCATGACTGGAGATCAGGATGAATTGAACAGTTCAAGCATAACAGGTTTTGTTTCATATAAGGTAAGACTTAGTTTAACTAGTGATTGATGTATCATATTTAGATAAATAACTGCTACATAAATTATTTAGTAGAAAGCTTGAATTAGACATTCACACTTTGAAATCATTATTGTCAGTTATCAATCAACACCAAGAATAAAGTTTTAAAAAATGAAGATAAGAAATTAAGGAACATGACTTAATATTTATTAATACTGATGTGATCAGCTCCATTCAGGAAAGTTTTCATTAGGGTGGTGCAAAAATATACGTGGAAGATATATGTGGAAATCACTGTTATGTATCATTACTGTGATTTTCTGGAATGGTAAGGCAAATACAAGATGTTCAGGAATTTCAAAAATGATGCCCCCCCCCCCAGAATTAATTGGGTGGCCAGGTTGCAGCCCATGGAGTGGCGGAGGGGTACATGGCATGGTGGCCACCATTTTGGGGCTCTCACAGCAGCCCATGCCAAGAGGCCCATGGCCCTAGGTTCAAATTTTTCAGCCAGCTAAACATGGCTGGCTGGCCAGTCGGCTCAGGAGAGGGCCCGGGCAATGAACTCCAAGAGTTCTTGGAGTTTGCTGCCAGCTCTGGGGGTGCTGCCTGCTGGTCTGCCTCATGGATCATGGATCATGGTCTAATGCTACCTGGCCCACCTGAAGGAGCGGGGCTGGGCACCCAAGAGCATGGGCACTATCACCTTCTTTAGCAAGGCTCACAGTTACCTGGACCCATGTGACTCCTTTGTGGCCCAGCAGGCTTTGGAGGACAGGAGAAGGATGTCTCCCTCCTCCCCGGTCCTGTGCCACCCCATTACCCTGTTCACAATCTCCAGTATCTTGCAGCAGCAACCAAGCATTTGCTGGTCTCTTTTTGAGTCCCAGATGTTTTGGATTATCTTCCTGCTGGCCTTTTATTGGTCTTTCTGCATGGGGGAGCTTGTCTCCAACCTCCACAGGGACTCTTCTGAGTGGGGCCTGGAAAACCAAGAGGTTTCTGTGATGACAACCAGGATCTACATCATCCTCTGGTATTCCAAGACTGACCAAAAGGGGTGGGAAGAGCACAGCCACATGAGGGCCGCATCCAATGCTGTATTATGACCAGTACAGGCCACCAAAGTCTACTTTGAAATCCATCTGCAGCATTCAGGCCCTTTTCTTATACACATAGATTGCTCCCTGATGCTGCAGTTCCAGTTCTCTTGCTTCCTCAGATCCTGCCTGGTGGCAGCTGGCTTTCCACAAACAGACTTTGAAACCTACTCCTTCCTGACTTCAGTATTCCATCATCATGGATACAAGTCACCAGGTGGTGATGGTCTGGTGCTTACAGAACCTAAATTCATCCAGTGTTCACGGAATCCCACTAATGGTCTTGCTTTTGGTAGTTCTTGCACAAGGTCGGCACAAATTGGTATGGATGTTTGGGCACAGCATCATTCACTGTGACTTACGTGTCACTGTCTGAATGGGGATAGCAGCTGGAATCAGACAACCATCAAGGAAACCTGGATCAGCATCAAGGGGATGCTTTGGGACTCACTGATGCCAACAGTGCTTTGCCAGGCCAGGTGTCACAGCCCTCTGGATGCCCTGGGGAGAATGACTTGTGCACATGGCTGGAATTGGAATGCTGGCATTTCATTATGACAGATCTGGAACGCCTCTGTGGACTCTTTCCTCAGATACACCTTCTGTGATCGGACTTGTTTGAGTGGCGTTTTTGGCACAGATCTTCTTGCCCAGAAAGGGTGGACTTGGCTGGGTAGAAGTTGGCTGAGGTGAAGGGCAGTTTGTGGAAGCAGTGGGGGACATCCTGATTCCTCACTTGGACATATTGTTTTGACTCAAGATGCTGTACTGCCTGGATGGTGTGCACCTGTCCAGCTGGGGACAGGACATCTGGATGCAGAACATTACAAATAGTTGCAGCTTTAGGAGCTTTGGCGGGAGCCTTTTTGTGGCTCCTGTGTTGGTTTGGGCAATGGGCTTGGATTCTTTTGGGAGGAGACGTGGCCTGCAAGTCCAGGTTCCCCAGAAAGGGGATCCCCTTAAGGAATTTTGAGAGTGAAGCAGGGCAAGTGTATGCCTAGTATCCTCACTCACAGGTGGCAGGTGATCCACACAGGGGCATATACCCACATGGTATCCTGATAGCCACCACTCTGTGGTTCTTCCCTTCAGCAGGAGGTCTGAGGAGGCATGGTGGTTCATTGGTTGGCAGGCAGGTCAGTCGATGCTTGGATCCAACCCCATGTGTCGCCAGTGCTCCACAATCACTCCAATAAATCAAAAATTCCAAATTACAATATTTACTCAAATGCAAAACTAGGGTTTTTTTCCAGGTATGCCAAAAAAAGAGGGGATTGTCTTACTTTTGCATATATTTACAGTTAAGTGCAATATAATTTTTTTTGTGTATAACATTTTTAAGAAGAGTCATCTTACATTCAAGGTCATCTTCCTTTGGAGTAAATATATCTCCTCTAAGCAGAGATAACAAAATGTATGTCTCCATCTTGAGACACTTCTCTAGTTTTCAAACCTTGGACTTTCCCAGTGCAAATACATAGAATGGTACCATTTATTGTTTCCTTCCTTGAGGTAATTAACATGTGATTTAAACTAGGGCAACCAGATCTAGAAAGTAATAAAGTATGAGACATCCACTGACTTCCCACTTCATGAATCAGCTTTATTACTATCTAAGTCTGAAGGTAGCATTTTTAGGGATGGGTGCTTTCAAAAAAGTTTAAAGATCTATTCTTTGATACATTCAAGATTAAACTGGAATGAATGGTATATTTTAAGAACATTTGTTTTGGTTACTTTTTAATATCCTGTAATAAAGATAGCACAGTTACCAGAACAGGTAAACACTAACTCTTTTCCTTAAGAAAAGTTTTATGCTTTTGTTATTCATATAGGGATGGTTCTTACTTTTTCATCCCTGTTGTTTGAACTGAAAATCCCTGACTTAATTTAGCTTTTCCCTGTATTCTTGCATTAATTTAGCTTTTTCTTATTCTTGCATTAAATTTCCACCATAAAATGTGTGTATTTTAAAAGTTATTTGTGCATCAAACATCAAAATTAAACATATATATTATAGCATTATATATATTATGTACATTGTATGTATATTGCATTTTTAAAATGTACATGCATACATAATACAAACCAGTTTAAAAAACCAACAGTAAAAAACAGAACTGAAATGTTAGCTTCCCAAATATAGGCAATATAAAAGAAAACAAAATAGAGAATATTTACTTACTAGCTAGTATATAGGCCCATTTTATTGTTTCTAACAACAGTTACTCACTGTGTGGGACCACTGAGTTGGCCAGAAATACACTTTGCCCGAGTCATAATCCCATCTGGTCTGAATCAGCTATTTCCTTTCCTACATGCTGCCTCTGTTTAAGTTGCTTTCACACAGCATAACTTTGACCTAGGTTAAATTGACCCAGACTGCTGCCTAACACACTGATTTCTGGGAAACTCCTGCCAACACATCATCTTTATTTATTTGATTTGGACTTTTTCATTTTCTGCATTCTGAAGGACTGAGGATTGTTCTGATGATTCAAACATCCAAAAGTATAAATAATGCAAATTCATTTCCAAATGAAAAACTGTACAAACTATTAAGCTTGGAGATGCTTACTAGCATCCTACTGATAGCCATGAAAAGCAAGCTGAAACTAGAGGTGTTACAGGGCTACTGCCAGTTGTTGACCATATGAAGCTACTAGAGTTGTGTAATTTTAATTTTGCCATTTTAGATTTGGATCCGGAATTTTGGAATGAAACCACTGCTGTTATTGTTTTGTTTTCAGTGGCCCTGTGGCCGTTTTGGATTTTGTCTGTTTTGTTACCATTGTGTGTGTTATGTGCCATCAAGTCACCTCTGACCTATCGCAACCCTATGAACAAAAGACCTCCAAAATGTTATATATCATTTTTTACAGTGCAACACATGCACTTTGCCGCTTCCCCAACTGTTCCTGCTGGAGGGGGGAGGGAAATGGCACCTTGGGGCAGCCTTCTTTGCTTAGAATGGCCCCAAAATGACATTCCTCTTCCTTCTTCCACTGGCCCATTATGTTTTCTGTGGAAGCAGAATGTACACACACACACACACATTAACAGGACCCCAAGGAGACTGAGTGTCAACAGGCAGGCACGCACAGTGGCAGGAAAATGGATGATGCTTCCCTGATTGTCCTTCCCAGGGTGGTGGGGAGAGGGAAACGGCACTCTGGGGCAGTCAGCTTTGCTTAGAATGGCTCATTTTCCATGTTATACACACCCCTAGAAGCTAGCTCATGCTGAGTCAGGCCATTGGTCCAGTTAACTCAGTATTATCTATTCTGACTAACAGCAACTCTCCAGGATTTTGGGAAGATGGGAAAAGTCTTTGGTAACAAATGCTACCTGAGATGGCTACCTTTTGAGTGGATGCACCTTGGATATTTTGCTTGTTCTCTTCTATTAGACGATAGTTGCTTCCCTAAACAAAGTGTCAACCAGGGATATGAGATAATCTGTAACTGGACAGACCAGGGTTTGATCTTCTGCATGCCAAGCATGTACTCCACAATGCCCCTTACCAAAGATAGAGGTCCAGCAGCCTTGGTTTTGTTCTTTATTGTTGACCTAGATTCTGATATAATAGGGGTACTTTGCCCTTTCAATGATGATATGCAAGGGAGTACATTATGAAACAGTATTCTTTGATACTACCGATTTTCCAGGCAGTGGCCCAGGGAATGCAGTTCCCAACCAGCACAAGACAGGTGCAGGGCCAGGTGGAGATGCAGTTCTGGCTTGCTTCTTTGTGGGTGTGCCTAACCATCATTAGAGAGAAGTGTGGCTGCAGAGAGAGGGACTAGCTTTGGGGCTTTGTAAAATCAAACCTTTTGTTCACTCTCCTTGATGTCTAGGGGTCTTTAGATAAGAGGGAGGACTGCATTTTGTGCAAATTTGGTACCATTATCTTTATAAACAGCTGCCCCAGATCCTTGCATACATTCTCCATTTAAAATAATGGTCTCAAGTTCTGGAACCCCAAAAACCCCACATTGATTTGAATCTCAAACCAGTAATGTCCTACCTCAAAATAAACAAACATGGAAATACCTCCCCCCCCCCTGCCCATATCTGAAATTATAACGAAGTCTTTCTTGGTGCAAGCCTCTAACAACAGTCATTTAACTATTAGAAACATTGTGATCAAACATTGTAAGAGCCCTGCAGCCTAGTTCATATTGATTTGAGTTGGGGGTGGGGTGGGGAAGCATCAAAGTAAGATTATGGTTTTGGAAATGATGCTTTAAAACTATTCAAAAGGTTAGTCCTCATAGGATAGTGAAAACTTCAGTCTAGTCTCCACCTCCAAGGGTAGAGCTTTTAAACGTATGGCTTACGGTTGCCACTTGCTTATTTGCACTCTTCCTGTGTTTTAAAGAACAAGTTTAGTAAATGAAGCTTATTCTGGATGGAGGTAAGTGCTGGGAAAAGCTTCACCTATTCCATTTACATGTGTCAAGCTGGCATTAAAACCACAGTGGAAAAAGTCTAATTCCAATGCACGGATTTCAGAGTGCATTTTTAGTAGTTGTAGCCCAGGTACTTGACAGGGGAATCACAAAACACAAAGCAGGTACAGAATCTAAACCTTGTGTCATCTTAGAGATGACCAAGGCACTCTGAAATTCCTTTGTGTTTTCATTATATTGAAGCAGATCACAGAACAGCCTAGTCCTCGGGTGCCATCGAGTTAATCGGTTATAAAATGCAGAGTCAAGACATCCATGTCATAAACAAGCATCCAGCTTAGTTTCCAATTTGGAAGGCAACACTATCAATACAGAAAAACAGTATCAGCAGCATGCTTCAAGAAAATTAATCAGTAAGGTGGTGTGGGGAATCCTCTGGCTTCCTCTTAAGAAGGTACATGTTCCAGTATTTTAAATAAAGCACTCAAGGAGTTAATGGAGTCCGCAGCCGAGTGTTTGCTTTCTTCTGTTTGAAATCAAACATCTGATCTTTATCTGAGGTGACAGGTTTAATGCCTTTCTTCTCTGATAAATTTTGAGCTGAAGAGGAATGCAAACACATATATCGGTGTGGTTATATAAGTGCTCATCGGAGCAAGCCAATATTGGCTGCTTCACCCTCTAATAAACAGCAAAGCCCTGAGCTGGTGCCACATGTTTTGATTTCTTTTTTTATTTTTACATCATTTACATGGCTTTGGTGAGATTTGTCAGAGGTCAGATAATTTGACAAGGATTTGGGCTCTAGGGAAATTGCCAGTTTCCTCATATTTTATATGTTTAACCTAACTTTTATTTATAATGGAATATTTTACTCACAAAAGGTTACCATTCCAATGCCAAAAGTCTAAAGACAGTTGAAAATAAGTCAGGTTTTATACCAGACTCATAATAGACTTGAAATTTTTAAAAATGGGAACTAAATTCAGAAAAAATAAGATGATATTTAACAAATTCAGTTGTAAGTTATGGTACTAGAAAATTGGGCTAAAAGTAAAAATATATATATATATAGATGAGATAACAAACTAAGCCTGGAGATGATAAGGTCTAAGCATTATGTAGGACTAAGTAACCCAAAATGGTATATGAAAAGCAGGCATCTTTTGGTGGAGAGGGAGATGTTGGTGGGTATATTTCATTTTAGCTTTTAGTCTGTAAAGCTTTAATTATTACTTGTAAGCTTCCTTGAGCCAAGATGAAAAATGGGGTATAAATACAACTAAGAAATTAAAAATAGTGTTTATCCTGGGCATATTTTGACTTAACTGGGCACATTCTTGAAGGAAAACAATCCCAATAGCCACCATAATACTTGATCTGATTAGATTAAACTACAGCAATATGTTCTACATTGAGTGATACTTGAAAAGTAATCAGACACTACAACTGATTCTCGATTTTGCACATGGACTACTGACTGACAAACACAGACACGAAGATAATTCACAACTCCCGTTGTCAAATGTCTGTACTCACGATCATGAATTTTCAAGCCCAGTTCAATTGTTTGGTTGATCTAGACTTGGAGATACAAAGGACTGCCCTGCCCACCCCCTCATTCACTAAGATCCTCAGGAGAAGCTTTGCTACCAGGACCGCACCATTTGAGATGGCATCAGTGGTAGCAAGCAAGATTTTTTTTTCATTGTTGCATGCATTTTCTGGAACACTTTCCTAAATGAAGTGAAACTACAACTTCCCTTCAATGTCAAGATCTTTGTTTTTTTAAGAAGGGTTAACAACGTAACTTTTTACTAAGCCATATTTTTTGTCCTCCTTGCAGATGGTTCATCTTGCATTATATTTATTTATTTATTTGTAACAAGATTGTTTTACCCCACCTTTCTACCCTCACAGGGCCACCAAGGCTGTTAACAAATTAAAACATAAAATCTCATTTAAACCCCATTAAAACACACAAAAATATCATTAAAACCATTTAGAACCAGAAATTAAAATAAATATAAAATAAAAAAAACAAAAGTTAAAAACACTGGACAAGGAGGAAGGGTCACTGAAGAAATGCCAAGTGAAACAAAAAAGTCTTCACCCACTGGCAGAAGATGGCAACACAAAGAGACAAGTGAATCTCTCTGGGCTTCAGATGTTTGATGCCACTACTGAGAAGGTCCTCTTCTGGTTTACAACCCACCTCATCTCAGGAGGTAAGGGCACTCAAAGCAGGGCTTCCAGATTACTGCAGTGGTTGGGGAGTTTCAAAAGGGAGTAGGCACGTCTTATAATAATAACTGAGTAACATTCAATTTATATACTGCCCTTCAGGACAACACCCACTCAGAGTGGTTTACAAATTATGTTATTATTATCCCCACGACAAACACCCTGTAAGGTAGGTGGGGCTGAGAGAGACCCAAGAGACTCAAGGTGGGGCTGAGAGAGCTGCGACAGACCCAAGGTCACCCAGCTGACTTCAAGTGGAAGAGTGAGGAATCAAACCCGATTCTCTAGATTAGAGTCCTGTCACCCTCAACCACTACACCAAACTGCCCCCCCTCTTCAAGGATGTTGGTTTGAAACCATATAGAGCTTTAAATGTTAGCACTGCCACCTTGAATTGTGCATGGAAACAGATTGGGAGCCAGTGCAGCTGAACCAAGACTGGAGTGATATGTTCCCGCTACAAACAACATCCTGGTTGCAGCATTATGCACCAATTAAAGTTTCTGACCACTTTTCAAGGGCAAGCTCCAAGTAGAGTGCATTACAGTAATCTAATCATATTTCTTTTTTTAAAAAAAACCCACTTATTTTCCTATTTTGCTAAACATAGGTATAAAAAGAGAAAAATAGGAACAAAAGAAAAAATCTCCTAAATACAAAATAGCTGTTCAACCAGCCATCAAAGCCTATCTTACTTAGATACAATTACAAAGCCACCCAAACTATTACTAAACCATAGTTTCAACATGGGCAGCCCAATTCTGAGCTGGGGGAGAGAGACGAAAGCACTCAGGAAGCCAACTAAGGATTCAGCCATCATATCCCGGACTTACACTGGTGAAACCCCCCTCCTACAACTGCATCTGGTCACTGCGGCAGGGCAAGGTGCAAGAGCGGAGTAGGTCCCTGCACCGGTGGCCAGGAGGGTGGGCTGGTGGACAGGAGGTGAGTTAGTTGGCTCCCTAAGTTGCTTCGGGTTCAGGCATGCCCCAACAGTAGCAGAAAGTTATGCCACTAAAAACACCCATTGTTCAGGAAAACTTGGCCGCCCCTCCACCCGGCCTCACCCAAGCAGCCTGGCAGATCGCAGGATGCTGAGTACCATGGGGTCCAATTTGCTCCTTCCTCCTGTGGCAGCCAACCCCCCTTCCAAGTTACCAATTAGTTGCCCATCCACTCTACATAACCTCTGGCCAGGACAGCTATGATGACCCCAGGTGAATAGGGACGTAGCCAGAGGCTCTGCCCAAGAACTCGCTGCCATGGGGGCATAAAGCGCAAGGTGAGAGAGAATGCACAAAATGGCAGGATGAGAGTGCACAGGGGAACTTACTGAAATTCAAGGCATGCCTTGCACTGACACAAGGGAGGAGAGCTAAGTCTGGAATGGCTGACTAACATGTACCATCGAAATTGCCTTGCAGGTTTCCCATATCCAGAGTCCTGGCTCAATAAGGGTTGAGGGTGCACTAACAGGTAAGAAGGAGCTGAGGAGTCAGCTGCCCAGCTTGCTTGCTCACACTGGGCTCCCCTCTGCCCTCACTGGCACCCCATCTCTGTGGTTGAGGCTTGCCAGCAAGGGGGTGAAACAAAACCCTGCTCATGAGCCAGGACAATCTATGCCTGCCAAAGAGGCAGATGCCCAAGGAGTCATGCCTGACACAGCTGATGGAGGGGGGAGGTCTTCCAGCAGCCCATGCTGGGATGCCATTTAAACTCCCTCTCCCCCCCCCCCTTCATGCAGGAGAGACAGTGTGGCCACAGATTAGGGTGCTCTGCTCTTGTAACTCCCTGTCGATGGCGGGTGCACAACCCCTCGACTATCTCCCTCACAGGATCAGAGCTGCAAGCAACCATGGGAGCAGACCATCCAGATGCAGATGAGGAGTACTTTTTCATCATGAGAGCACGCATCATCTGGCTGCTGGCAGCACCTGTAACAATGGCTCTCTGCTGCTGCCCTCAGCCATAGACACCCTCCCGGGATGTGGCAGACTTGGCTGGGGCTTGTGCAAGGCCGGGATTCTTGCCACACGTGTCTTATTCCATTTCAGGCAGGTTGAGACTCCACAGGGAGGTCAAGGAGCATGGTTGTTTCAGGCCCCAGTGATCCTCCTCAACTGCCATTCAAGCCAAGCCTAGGGAGCAGTTCCCCAGGCAGCTCACATCCCAGCCTCACTCCTGTGAGGCAGCACAAGGAATGGATCTGGTTGATACGATTGCTGCCAAACAGGCTCCACTCACTTCCTGGCAAGGGACATTGGCAAGATATGTCCAGACATCCTCTTTGCTTTTGGCAGTTCAATAAATTCTGTGTTGAACAGCAACTTCCTCCTTGTCTGTTTGTGTCATGAGTCAGCCCCAGCCCCGACTGGCCACCTTACCTAGTGCCTCAGAGTCCTCCTCAGAGTCCTCCTCAGAAGATGAGCAGGAAGGGCTAGCAGGATCTCCTCTAGAGTCGGAAGCCCCTGCAGAAGCTATTGGAGAGGAGGAGCAGCCAGAAACCACTGCTGCTGCTCCAGAGGGAATTCAGCAAGAACGGCCTGGAGCTTCTGCAGAGACTGTCAGGAACGAGGAACAGCCAGAAACCTCCACAGAGGCTGTAAGAGACAAAGACTCCCCCAGGGCAAGAGCGAAATCTGAGCCTCTGGGGCCAGCTGAAAGGAGGAAACTTAGAGATAAGACAGCGCTTCTGGAGAGGCGTAGGAGTGGCCGTCTGCAAGCACAACGCTGGGCTGAGCTGTTCGAGGGAGAGGCAACAGCTGTCCCTCATTAGGACAGCAATAAAGGAAGATGCTGAGGAAACCAAGCGTGGAAGCAACTCAGCTCGCCACTCCCTGCTACCTGGACGTTCGTGTACCCTGCTCTACTGCTTGCTTGGACTTTGACCTTGGCCTGCTTACTGACTACTCTTCTGCCTGCCCCTCTCTCTCTGACTGATAGCCTGACCCTGACACCTGGCCTGACTCCTGGACCCTGGTTTTGCTGTCTTGTAATACTGAACTCCTGCCTGCTGTGTTCAGCCCTGCAGTACCAGTGAGCCTCCTGCCTGCTGTGCCCAGCCCTGTGTGCGACAGTTTGCATGTGGATGATAGTAGTTCCCCCCTCCACTTCCCTGTAGGGCTGCCCTTTCACACATCTAAGCGAATGGTTCCTGGCTCTGGGCTGGGACAGATGGGTGGCCCCAAAGAGGCTCCAGCTGCCTCCATGCCTTGGCTTTCCTCTGCTGCCAGAAGGAACAGGTGTACAGGAGCACCTTGGAGGCTTTGGCCCTGTCCAGCTTCCATTCCTCCCCTCAATTTCACTGCAGGCAGTGGAGTGGGACTCGTAGTGTTGCCTGTAAGTGTCTGGTGGGATGGGGGTGAAGCACCACAGAGGACTCATTCCCTGACAGACAGTGTTGCTGGCATCTGATAAGCCAGGCAGAAGACTGCTGCATGTGGAAAGTGAGGTTGATGCCGGGAGGAGTGTGTGGAGTGATGTCCTGGGATCTCAGGGGCTCCTCCCTTTTGCTTTCAAAGGCCGGAATGAACTTTAGGAATCTGGCACAGGAAATGGGATGATGGCCCCCAGAGCTGTTTCTCTGGTCCTGAAGGCCACCATGCCACTCTGGGGGTCATCATCCTGGGACCAGAGCATGACTCTTGCTGTCCACCCTGCATTCTCCTCACATCTTTGCAATGCAGTGATGTGTTTCAATAGAGTCACTGCATGTCGATGAACATTTGTCACTCCTGTGACATCCAATGGGCCTTCCAGACTCTCCCATAGTTTCCAATGGGCATTCCCATCATTTGTTTTGGAACCTGCCTCCAGCTCACCTCTAGGGGTCTACCTCTCTGAGATATGGGGAGCTGATCTTGAGTGCTGGGGGCTGTGGATGCAACCCTCTCCAGGTCCCACTGCCTTTCTGGTCTTACATTTTAAGGATAGGGTCATGTTTCTTGGAGCGGCAGTGGAGGCAGTGGGGGGAGTTTGCAAGTGAGTGGTGTTTCAGCAGCTAGCCTGGCCCTTGTAGGAAGTGGGGGTTGGGCAAGTGGATGGGTGGGCACCCTGTCTGCAGCATCAGTGCCCCTCCCCCTGGGGCAGGGCTCCTCTCGGGGCAGGCATCTCTGTTGGGTGTGGCAAGCCTGATCAGAGAGATCTCCCTGCCCTGTGACCTGCTCTCTGTAGGTGGAGGAGTGGCCTTGGTAGCTGGCAATGGGGAAAAGCAGCCCAGCTTATGGACAGGCTATGCCTTTCCCTGCCACTCATGGCCCTGTCAACTGCAGCCACCCTGCAATTGGTGGGTTCTACCTGTATTGCCCGGGCAACTATGGAGCAGTCTTTCCTGGCCATGCCTTGCTGGGCTTGTCCTGCCAGCACAGTTCTCCTGCAAAAGTCTTTACGGAGTGAACCAGTGCCACTGCAGCTATGTGAGCATGTAGGTGCCCAACGGGACTCAGGATTGTGCTATTATTTAGATTAACTTTTTTCAATACAGCTAATAAAAGTTCACCACAATAATTAAAATTGTGATATTTTTCCTCTCAGTAAATAAGTTAATTTTTATCATAATATAAGTTTCTTTAATCTTTTCCAGATATAAATAAATACTTTGTTGAGAATCCTTCTTCCACTATGAAGCTTATTCTTGCCATCATTGCAGAATATAAAAGAATGTCATGATATTTCCTTGGGATGGTCATAAGGTTACTTAACAAGAACATGTCAGGTAGTACTGGGAAGTTCAAATTAAGAGCTAAATTCAACTTTCAAACTACTTTCTGCCAGTGTTCTGGAGCCCAAGGGCAGTTCCAGCACATATAGTAAAAGTCTACCTCTGGCTGCTTACAATGCCACTGTAACTTACAATAAATTTGTGCAGTTTCTATAATTTTTTGCCAACTTTTTAGAAGTTAAATACCTTTATGTATTATTTTGAACACATTTTTAGTAGTAAACAAATAGAAAAATATAAACTATAAGACAAAAGATAATTCCATGCCTCTTCATATACCTCATCTCCTAATACTACATTCCACTTTTCCTGAAAAGGTGCTGTTTTACAAATTGATCTTAATATAATGTCACAAAGATGAGGAAAAAAGGTAATCTAATCTATATGTAACCAGGGCATGTTACAGTCGCCAGATCTTTCTTGCCAGGAAAGGCTGCAGCTGGCTAACCAGTCAAAGCTGGTAAAAGGCATTCCTAGCCACAGCTGCCAAGTTCTTATCCAACAGTAGACCTGGGTCCAAGAGCACCCCCAAACTATGCACTTGTTCCTTTAAGGGGAGTTTATTATCCTGTATCCACTCCAAAACAGTCTTCAGGCACCACTTCAGAATTTCTGTAGCCTTCCTGGGATCAGCTGAGAGTATGAGATAGAGCTGAGTGTCATCTGCATATAGGAGACAACCCAGCCCAAATCTCTGGATCATCTCAGCCAGAGGTTTCATATCAATGTTAAAAAACATGAGGGTCAAGATGAAACTTTACAGCTCCATGCTGTTGAGCAGCAATCCCCCAGCACCACCTCCTGAAACCTACCTACTAGGTAGGACTAGAACCACTGCAGAATGATGCCTTCCAATCCCAGCTTGGAAAGACAATCCAGAAGGATACCATGATTACTATTATTGAAAGCCACTGAGAGGTCCAGGTGAATCAACAGAATTGTACTGCATTCCCTCTATCCATCTCCCAGTGCAGGTCATCCACTTGGGCAACCATGGATGTTTCAGGACCGTCACCAGGCCTAAAATAATTTGCCATGTCCAGGAAAGCTTGATGTTGACCAGTCTTTCAATCACCTTGCTCAAGAATGGAACACTTGAGACTGGTTGAAAATTATTAAGATCTCCTGGACCCAGTGTAAGTATGTTAGAAGTTGGTGCACCATAGTTTGTTTCAAGGTTGGGGCAACCACCTCCTTACACATAGAGACATGAACTAGTGACTACCTCTCAGACCCATTCAACCAGCCCCCTCATGGCAAATTTAATTAGCCAGCAAAGGCAAGGGTCATAGAAGCAGATGGGAGATCTCAAACTTCCAAGGATCCTGTCCACTTGCTCCTGTCCACTAAAATGGATCCCTGGCACCCTCTAACCCATCACTGCTAATGTACAATCCAAGCTGTACATGCAAGAGATTTTATCAGCAAAGAAATGAGCAAAACAGTCACAGTGGGCTACTGAGCAGACTACTTCCTCCTGAAGACCAGTTCCCAAAAGGTGTCCAACCACCCAGAACAGCTCTACTGGCCTACACTGTGTGATACAGTTGTGACAGAATAGTATTGTTTTTTTGCCACTATAACAACAACAACATTCAATTTATATACCACCCTTCAGGACAACTTAATGCCCACACAGAGTGGTTTACAAAGTATGCTATTATTATCCCCACAACAAAACACCCTGTGAGGTGGGTGGTGCTAAGAGAGCTCCAGAGAACTGTGACTAGCCCAAGGTCACCCAGCTGGCTTCAAGTGGAGGAGTGGGGAATCAAACCCGGCTCTCCAGATTAGAGTCCCTCGCTCTTAACCACTACATCAAACTGGCTATCACTCATGGAGTATGTTTTAAAATTAGCTTTTGCCTATGTCTTATCAGATTATTCTAAGTCTTCCTCCAGTGTTGCTCTAGCTGTCTCCCTGACTTTTCATTGTCCACAGACCCTCAGAAAACCAAGGGGCTACCTGGGCTCTAACACTGGAGAGAAGCACTTGGGAGTGATCATGTCAACCACCCAGGTCATTCCAACATTCCAGAAATCTTCCAGAGTATCAACAGTACTGAGCCTCTCCTGACAAGGCAGTCTCAGCATGAATGTCCCCCCAGCACAACCAGATCCTCAGCACCATCTCCAGGATCACCTCCATCAGCTAAAGAAGGGGGACTATTGGGTAGCGTGGTGGATGGTACATCAACAAACTCCCAATCCTGTCTCTCAGGGCCAAGCTACAAGTGACGAATGGCACTTGAATGGCAAGTGGATTGAGTGGAGGGCAAGTGAACAGGGAGAAATACACTTGCCGTTCAAGTGTCATTCGTCACTTGTAGCTTGGCCCTCAGTCCCAACATTAGGCTCACAGCCTCAAGGCTGGAAGTGTCCAGGATGGGGCATCATGCCAGGTGGATAGAATCCTTATAGATTATAGTGACACCACCTCTCTACCTGCTAGAACATAGTTGGGAGGGGTTAATCCCTCACCTGTGACTGACCTGGAATTTAGCAGCAGGATTTTATAGCCTGGCAGGTTGTTGAGATGGTTACCAGCATCACCTTGGTTAGAAGAAGAGCTGGAAAGGGGAACTGTCTGCTGTTCCTTCCCCTTACCTGACCTGCTCTTCTTCCACCACCATATCTCCTCCTACCCCATATACTATGAATTTTGGCACCATCTTTCATGCCTTTCTATCCCCCAAGCACATTTTCCCCATCAGCAGGCAAAAGAACCAATAAATAGCAAAGTGAAGACAACTCATACTCAATATATTCAAATTACCTGGGTCTTAGAAGACATAAGCACAGAACACACACAAGTCCAGACCCACCTCTCATCTGGATCTGAGTGCATCACCTATTAAATTATTTTTGGCATGTTCATTATATTTCAATGGAAGCTGCACTGAGGGCCATGAAGTGAGATGTAAATGTAAATAATGAATAACAATAAAATAATAATGTGATCACTACTATATTAAGGTAAACTACCACTTTTTAACAAAAATAGATATTCAGATTGAATTGTATTCACAAGAGAATGATACTTAGTAAAACCTGCAGGACATGTAAGGACAAGCTGAAGACATCTGGGTGTATAAAGTCTGAGAAGAAGAGATTAAGAGAGAAATGTGATCTTCAAATATTTAAATACTAATGGCCGGTTGATGCGAGCATGCACATTCTTTGACTTCCCTACAATTGAAAACTGTATCTTTTGACTTAGTTCACACTTGCATATACTACTCATCACTTTATTTCTCTGCACTGTATTACTTATACTTTTGCTAATAGGCAGCTAACGAGTGAACTAATTCCACTGAAATCTGTACAACAATATTTATGCTGTTTGATATAGGGCGAACCTGTGGCTCAGGGATAGAACCTTTGCTTTGCATGTAGAAGGTTCCAGGTTCAATCCCTGGCATCTCCAGTTAAAAGAATCATGCAATAGGTGATGTGAAAAGCCTCTACTTAAAACCTTGGCGAGCCAAAGCCAGTCAGAAGAAACAAGAGGGGCCTTGATAGATCTATGGTCTGACTCAGTAGTCAGTACAAGGCAGCTTCACGTGTGCATGTGTTCAAAAACATTATTTTTGAGGTGATGTGAGATAGTACGAAAGATCTTTGAGGTGGTATATCTGTGTTGGCCCATTCGCACACATGCTAGTCACCAGCTAATGTTGCTATAGACATAAGATGAATATGTATATGTGAATCAGCACAGTGACTGGCAATGGGATATATGAATTGGATACACTGAAAGGCTTTGAATCTGAGGCAATATGAAAATTCTCTCTGTGGTGTTGGATATGTAATGGCCTATTAGTATGTGAGAGATTACAACCTGATGTCACAAGCATTACATGCTAAACTAGCAAGTATGTGTGAACCCCTGTCAAGCTGCTAATGAAAGTGGGAAACAGTTGTTTCCCTCTTGCCAGATGGAATGGAACAAGAAACAATAGGCATTACATTTCAGAAAGATAAGCTCCATGTTTGGAGGGAAAGGTGTTAACAGTTTTACAGAGTGGCGTACAATTCTATGGAAATCAAAGAACCTCCATCTGTAGCTTAAGTGGATATTCAGAGGGACGGACTTGGCTACATAATCTTGGAGGGCCCTTATTTTTCTGGCTTTTCCACATTATGGTTTTAAAAACTGTATCCTGTCCTTCCATCCAAAGAAACTCCACCAGGACAGTTTAAAACTAAGGATGTGAATTTGAACACCAGCTAAGCAAATATGCAAACAAACTCCACATTTTCCTTAATATTCATTGTTATGTCAAAAGGAAATGTATAAAAAACTACAACAACATGTTTAAAAATATTTTGATCTTTCTTTTATTCTGGCTTAGAGTTCACAGAGGGGGTGCTGCTGGGCCAGATAAAATTAAGATGGATACTTTCCAACCAACAGTATGATGCAGACCTTGACACAAAAGAAGATTGTGCTAGGTAGTTGTTTCCAAAATCTTTACCCCCGTCACACTGCTGGGTCACTTGTGCTTTTAAAAGTATTTTACTTTTACTCAATGCAGCCACTGTGGGGAAGATTGCGGTAGGGAAGATCCTGTGCTTTATGGAAACCAGTACTAAAAAGCAAAAAAATTACATATGAAATTAGTGAGGGGGGGGGGATGATAATAATAATAATGCAATGAAATGAATATTTTTAAATGAAAATGAAGCAAAACAAAATGAACTATTATGTTGCAGTTTATGATTAAATTATATCTAGACACATTGTAGAGTTGAAAAATAACCCCTTGTCACAGTATGGAATCAAGAATGAGGAGGGAGGCTGGAAATTACTGAAAGTTCTGACTTCTGGGGCTGATGCAAAATCCTTCCTAAACTAAGTCAATCCTTTTCTGCTTTGACCCTTGTGGTGGTGATAACAATAAGATACAAGCAGAGGGCATGAATGATCATAATGTGCCATGTGAGAAGTGCTTCTGGCTCAAGGGTGGCAAACTTGCACAACAGCAAGATATGATTCTCAAAAATATTTATCTGTTGTCCACAAACACCATTCCAAATTTGAAACAAGGTATGGGTAAAATTTTTCCAGCAGTTTTTCTTCAGATGTCGGTTGTATGGATATTCTACCTCAAATGCTAAACCTCTCTTGGGATTTTACAACATAGAAATAATGTTAGAGATTCAGAAGAATGCCTCTTGCTTTCACCACACCTCACAAATGGGCAGACACAATTCTTTCCATTCTCCCTCTGCTGTCCCTAAGGATCCCCTATCCCTAAGTTAGACAGTGAGGCATCTTGGACAGAGAGGGCTGTACTCTGATAAAGTTCACATGCACAATTAGGAATTAGGAGCCAGGATGTCTTTACATAGCTGGCTGCAGATATTAGAAGACTCTGGGCAAAGTGCCCCCAATGGACTGCCCACACACAATTTTTCCTCATGGTTGAGAGCCAGTTTGGTGTAGTGGTTAAGAGCACGAGACTCTAATCTGGAGAGCTGAGTTTGATTCCCTACTCCTCCACTTGAAGCCAGCTGGGTGACCTTGGGCTAGTCACAGTTCTCTGGAGCTCTCTCAGCCCCACCCACCTCACAGGGTGTTTTGTTGTGGGGATAATCAGGGCTTTTTTTCTGGGAAAAGAGGTGGTGGAACTCAGTGGGTTGCCCTTGGAGAAAATAATCACATGGCTGGTGGCCCTGCCTCCTGATCTCCAGACAGAGGAGAATTTAAATTGCCCTCCATGCCACGGTGCAGAGGGCAATCTAAACTCCCCTCTGTCTGGAGATCAGGGGGCGGAGCCACCAGCCATGTGACCATTTTCAAGAGGTTCCAGAACTCCGTTCCACTGCGTTCCAGCTGAAAAAAAGCCCTGGGGATAATAATGACGTATTTTGTAAACCACTCTGTGCGGGCTTTAAGTTGACCTGAAGGGCGGCATATAAATCAAATGTTGTTGTTGTTAAGATTGGAGTGTAGCTATTTCAGGTCCCACCAAGGGCCAATGGGGCTTAGAGGAACCACTTTTGGCTGCTGGGAGAGGTGCATCTGGATCTGTACTTTGAGACAATGGAGCGGGACCCCTCTATGTTCCCATCAAGCTGCTTAGTGGTGGCAGGGCTATGAATATGAACTAGAGGCATCCCTCTTTCTCCAACAGCCAGGGCAGGTGCCTGAAAAAATTCTTCCATGCTTATTAGGAAAAAAGGGGGCAATCCTTTGCCTTATCCTCTGTGAAGGAAATAGGATGTTGCCCCATGTACATTGAGAGCGGATGTCAGTGGGCTCTGTGACAGGGCACAACTCCAAATATTTGCTTGGCCACATCAGCCGTTGATGCGGCCCTGACTTCTTGTTAAAGAGCATCATATATGCTTCTGTTCTTTACCTCAGGAGAGCAACATCACTACAATGTTACATGCTTACGATCATGTGAAGATAGCCTCAGCTAATGAAAACTTGTCTCTTATTATTTTATTAAGAAGAAATATCATATTAGCGCCAGTCAGATCGAAACAAGACTTCTAAAGGTATTGCACACACCTTCACATTCTCTTGTAGTTACTAAATGTGTGTAAACATTTATATTTTGTGTACATGGGGACAAGGTCCTATGGTAACAGCAGAATGAAAACTTGGGTCCTATAAAGATGCTTGCCAGCATCTGAAAACTTGCCCCTGTACTGAAGTACGTCATAATTGGCACGTCTCTGGCAGGACTGTCTGACCACATGGATTCCAAACAATTACTTTCCTCAGCTGTTAGATTTTTAAACGTGATCTATAGAGCGATGCTGACAGTAGATTTTCTGCCAGCAATAAAGGTGGCCTGATTCAGAGAATAATTATTGTATGCAAATGAATGTGATTTTCCTTTGCCCTTTTATGGATGACTCTACTCTGCCATTCATCAGGGCCACAAATTTCACTAGGTAGGAGATGGATTTAAAGAGACAGGCACTTCTGGGGTTTCTTCTTGGACATACTAAATCCATGCTTAAATATGTTCATAAATAGTTATTTATATGCTGTAAATAGGGAGGCAAATCCCCACCTCTTTATGTATATATTATTGTTTAGAAAATTGTTGAAGAATCATCAGTGCCCCTGGCCTTAAATTCCACACATTCATGGCAGTCTTTTTCAAATTATGTAATTCAGTATAACCTCCTCATATATTTTTGCCTTCTCTAGTCAGCACACAATTCTATATACACAAAATCACTTGTTATGTACATGCATTATTTTTAGGAAAAGATACATCTCTCTCTCTCTCTCTCTCTCTCTCTCTCTCTCTCTTTTTCCTGACTGTGATTAGTTAAGGGTTATCAGAGCAGTGGTAGATGTGCTGTCATCAATTCATGTGCAAAGGACAAGAAAGATGGATATTTGTGGTTCACCTTGCCTTTGGATGTCATCGTCGGACCCTATAAAAATGAATGACACTCTGATCTCTGAGTGTAAATGTGAAGGGTCGGTGAAAAGGAAAGGTGATTGTAATGAAGTCTCTCCCTGGTACTGGCCACAAGAACATGATGGCAAGTTCACAGGAAATCTGTAGTACATAATGTGTCATTGTTAAGTATCAGTTTCTGCATTTGTTCCCAGTATGCAGTGTGTATCCTCCTCCTTCAAGTATGGATGAAAGAGGAATGTGAGTGATATAAATGGAACAGGTCCATCTGTCAGTGGGCTGTCTTGTTACTCATACTGTAACAATATACTGATGTCAGAGGAGATCCAGAACAGGTTTTTTCCCCTAATGCCACTAAAAAAAAACTCTCCAGAGAATCTGTGATGTTTGTCTAAAAAATGTATTGTGTGGGTGTGCATGTGTGCATGTGTGTGTACACAATGCAATAAGCTCCACTAGAGGCCATCATACACTTGGTTAAATAAATACCAAATGAATTCATTTGTTTGTAGAAAGGAATAGTAGGCAGAGTCTCACTCCTTTACATTACAAGTATTAAATTCTTGAGTTGAAGGCATAGCTTTTTCCAAAGTGCCCAAAACATTTTTAAAAACTCAAACATTTGCCAAAGCTTTTCATTGAAAATGTGGAGGGAGAGGAATGCATTTCACTTAATTAAATGACATGGGGCATATCGAAGCTAATGTGTGCTTGTTATGTCCAGGTACATCAAAGCTGCTTACACATGGGAATTTTCCCCTTGATGGTGCACAGCATGCCCCGCTTTATTTTGGAGTTTCCATATGATGCCATTTTCTTTCTGAACATGGTTTTTCTCTTTTCAGCCAGAGCAAAGAAAAACCTCCTCAGCTCCAACCTAAAGGAAAAATGGTGTCAAACTTCCCCCTAGCCTGGAAAATGGCTACTTACCTCAACATGGCCAACTTGACCACCTGGATCCATGCTATGGTAACCTCATAACTTGACTATCGTAATGCACTATACATAGGTCTCCCATCTAAGTTAACTAGGAGACTTCAATTGGTGCAAAATGCTAGGTCTCAACTGTTATCAGGAACAAGCAGAAGCATGAACATCACTCCCATCGTGCAGTCACTCCATTGGCTACCTATTAGTTACTGTGCTCAGTTCAAGGTATTGGTTATCACTTACAAAGCTTTTCACGATGTTGGTCTGGCATAGCTACAGGACCACCTCCCCCACCCCTATGTTCCTCCATGCCAGCTTCGTTCATCCAAACAGGATCTCCTGCAGGTGCCACACTACAGAAGGATGAAATCAACAGCAGCCAGTACACAAGCTTTCTCTGTGGTGGCCCCTACCCTGTGGAACAGCCTGCCTGAGGAGGTCAGGAGAGCCCCCACTCTCCTGGCTTTCCGCAAATTATGCAAAACCAAATTATTCAAAAAGGCTTTTTACTAAGAAAGGAGGGCTGTACTGTAGGGAGGGGGTTTCAGATGCTTTGCTAATGAGTTAGGAACCATATGCTTCACCATTATCTTGTATTGGATTTCTACTAATGCTATGTCTTTGTAAACTTGTATCTATTTACCCTATGGCATTGTTTATGGAAATGTTCTTGATATTGACAGTACTAATCTCACACTGTACAATCTGCCTTCAGTGAAGAAGGCAGACTATAAATGATATTTAATTAATTAATTAATTAATTGAAAATCCTATTTCAATTCACTCCTCACTTTTGCAAATGTAATCTAAGATTCTTTCTCTACTGCCATTTTTTGTTCCCCATGACATTTCCCCCCTTAAAATGTTCATCTTTTCAAATGCTATTTGTGTGTCAATTCAGATCTTAAAATTATTCACACATTATATGAATAAATAACTTTTGTCAGATCCAAATTCCCCCAAATGTAAGTATTTGTCTGATGCAATGCTTTCATTCAAGTCCAGATCTATTTATTCATGATACATGATTCATTCTGGAGGTTGAATCACTTTCAAATTGCAAAAGATCATTATTCCACTATCATTCGTGGCAGTTACTGTTTAATGGTGGCTGGAGCCACTGTCTGTGTGGTAATAAAAGAAGAACATGCCAGATGGAGGAAGGATTCTGGTTGACTTCTTACAGATTGGTCCAAGATGATGGTGTAGGAAACTGCTGCTCCAAACCATGACCATTTACTTATAGCATCCCAGAAGATTCTCTCATTTCCTATGCAGTCTATGATCTATGTAAAACAAATGCGGGAATTTTCCAGAGATTTGATGTCCAGTTCTTTCTTAGTTTTCCATCTGATTCTAGGGAAGCAGTGGAAAGTCTGGATCAGTTTTTGGGGTCTGTAATGGTCTAGATAAGAATAAGCAAACTGAAAATTCAGATAAGATGGATATACCATTGATTAGGAACAGGTTGATCCATGTCAAGAGTTGGCTAGGAATGAACTCGTGTTAAGAACTAAGAGTGTTGAATCCAACACTCTGTGAAAGCCAGTGTGCTGTAGTGGATAGAGTGGCGGACTAGGATCTGGGCAACCTTGGTTCAATTGCCTACTGTGCCATGGAAGCTTGCTGGGCGACTTTGAGCCAGTCACAAACTCTCAGCCTAACCTACCTAACAGAGCTGTTGTGAGGAAAAACAGGAGGAGAGGACAATGATGGAAGCTGCTTTGGGTACTCATGGGGAGAAAAGCAGGATATAAATGAAGTAGAATTAAATTAAATTTAAATTAAATTAAACGCTGATATTTAATGTCCTGGTAAGGTCTGCTTCCAGAAGTGCTCTTTGCCCACTGTTTTTTCAGCTGTTTTGGAAAGAAATTACCTAGTCCCAGTTGTTCATGACTTGGGCCATTTCCACACTTCCCAGCATAGTGCTTAACTCACATAATGAAGGCATCTTCCTGGCGTGATTTCTGATGTAATCACGCCACGAAACGGGATCATGGTGCAATGACATCAGAAATCTCACCAGGAAGATGCCTTCATTGTGTGAGTTTAGTGCTATGCCAGGATGTGTGGATTTGTGGAAACAGCCTTGGTCACATCCCCAGTAGACCACTGTAACATGTTCTACATGGAATTGTTGAAAAATATCCAGATGCTGTAAATAGTGCAGAATGCTTACTTGCCTATTAAAAAATAGTGCAGAACTTGGTAATCCAATCTCTAGCTTCAGCTATCTGAATTGATCACATTAATTCTATTTTATGCCCAAGTACGTTACCCTATGAGGAGGTCTCCTTGTGAGTTGGGGGAATTAGTATGTAAAGAGAGGCAGCGCGAGGCAGGTAACTTCAAGATTTCCACCTGTGTATACAAGATTTGTCCTAGCTAGAAAACTCTCTCAGTGACCCAACAGATATTTCAATCAAAAGATGTTTTTTTATTGAAAGTTATAAAGTTCAGCAACACACACAACACACACCCAGAGCTAACTGGAAAGCAATGGTGAAAACTGAATAGAGTTTGAGGGATTGGGTGATAGTTGCCATCCAGAAGAGGGCATTCGGGAGAGTATTGAGCAACCAGCGCATCAATGTGGAAGAGCTCGAATGGAGGTCCAAGGGTGGATGCTAGATCTGAGAGCATGCACACAGCTATGGTGGAGGGGTAGTCCAATTATACTGTGGCATGTACCTCTGGGCAAGATTGCATCTTCTGCCCCAAAACAATGACTTGATGGTAGTTCCCAGGGTGGGACAAAGGACCGGAAAGCTGTCTCCGGGGTGAGACAATGAACTGGGAAGGTTTCATAAAGTCTTCCTGGGTGGAATTAAAGTTATCAACAATGATTGACAACCCATGAAGTATGTGTGGGTGTGGCTATCAAAGCCCTCAGTCACCTGAGTCTAGGAGAGTGGATCAGGGGAGATTGGTAGGGTGTGTTGCAGTGATTAATTCAAGAACTCCAAGAAGACCCTTTCTCTTAGGATCTATGTACAACTCCAGGGTGTGGGGACTGATAACTGGCCTCGCCTGTCATCTCACATGCTAGTAACATTTTATCTCTGGTCCAGGATCTGGCTTCCATATTTCTGCCTGCTTGGGCAGTATTTTGTGTTTGAAACACATTCAGAGAAGGGACTTATGGCATAGCCGTATTCATAAGCCTTCTAAATATTGTGAGGGCAAGTCTGACCACTAATCACTACATCATTGCCAGTTGATTTCTGGACTGAATTTGAAGAGCTAATTTTCCTTTAGAGCTATAAATAAATTGCCTGCTGCCATTCCTACATGAACATACCATAAGGTCTTCCTCTAAGGCCCTTCTTTCAGCAATAGTTGACTGAGTAGCCATATGGGAAAGGCCCTTCTCTTTGGTAGTGCAGGATTATGGAACTTCTTCCTCAAGATGGCCATCTGGTACCTTCTCACACTGTTCTTTTCAGGAGAGCATTTGCTTGCCTTCATATTACCTTCTGTTTCAGCAGTTGGATTCCTATAAGGTGCCTATATTTGGGGACAAGTGAACAAATGCCACTATATGTATCACTCTTATAATGGGGATGGTATTTAGATGGTTAGGCATGGCAATGAAAATGCTCATCACATCCTGAAATATGAGGTGAGCTCATGAGTAGAGATGGGCATGAACAGCAATATGAACTAAAAAGAGCCACAAACAGCCCAACCTGCTGTTCACAAACAAGCTGTTCCTGAGGCCCCATTCTAAATGAACAGGTGGTCGTTGCAAGGCTCGTTCATTGCTGTTCATTTCTGTTCATCAAGCTAGACAGTCTGGCACCTGCAATCAATTCCCTTGGCAACCGGAGGCAGGGACTGCCTGAACTCTGTCTGAACTACTGCTGTTGCCCTGGAACCCCCAATCTAAGCCCAATTTAGCTTGTTAGGCCGGTATTCCTTTCAAGTGTGGAGCTCCAAATTTGTTACAAGGAAGCAAAGAGCAGGGGGAGGGGGGCTCCCAGCTCTGGTTTTGCAGACAGTGAGGGAGAGACAGTTGCTGTTGGCATTTTGAGAGAGAGACGGGGAGAGTGCATTGGAACTTGAATGATCTTTGTGTGTGGTGAGATAGGGATCTACTTCTTCAAGTTCCAGGGCTGCTGCCAGGCTCTGGGCCAAGCTATTATTTATTTCTGGTACCTTTCCTGCTTCCTGCTCAGGTAAGGTTTCTGGGAGTGGTGCAGTAGGGATCTTGGGATTTTGATGGCTGGAGAAGAGCCTGCTGGCCCCCATGAACAATGAACAACAAAAATATTCATGAACAGGTCATGTTTGTCAATGTTTGTTGTTCATTGTTTGTGGATGACAATGAACAACGAACACCATGTTTGGTTTTTTTTCTGTTTGTGCCCATGTCTAATCATGAGCTATGGAAATGTACACAATGATATGTAGGGTTGCTGTTAAAAGGAAATGCTCTCTTCTTCTTCGGTTGACTTGGAGTGTCACCATTCCTTGGATTTCATCAACACTCCCTATCCCTTGTGCATGTTCAGATAGTGACAGTGCAATCCTGTGCAAATTTACTCCAGTATCACTGAAACAAATCAGCTTAGACTGGAGTAACTCTGCATACATTTGCACCGTGAGTACCTGAGTGCTTCTTTGAAAGAAAATAAACACTGTTTGGTGGAAATCACTTGCGATAAATGATATGCACATGGCTATTGATGCAGATGCACTACTTAATATAAGAGTAATATGCAGGAATCTACTCAAAATACTTTATTTGTATGCACTGCACTGCACCACAATAACACACAAACTGTAAAGGAAACCTATATGCAGAAACCTACATTAAAACTGCACATAAGGCACATGGACTTTCTCCATATTTCTCTGTGTTCCTGTATCTCCTTCTGAGCCCCAGAAGGACCAGTGCTGAGGTCCAGGGATCTATGCAGAGGAATAGCCATTCACATCAGTCTGAATAGAAGGAAGAGAGACAAGAGGGTAAATCTGACCCTTTTCCTCCACACATCTGCAGGTGCAGAAGAAGGAGCAATTTTACCACCTTGTCAACTCCACACTCTTATCACCCCCACCCCATCCATACTATTCCTCTATGCAGGGCCTGCAACCCAGGGAATGGTTTTTCTGAGAGTCAAATAGGACTGTAGGAGCAGAGAGGAATACGGGAAATCTCTGCATTTTGTACACTGAGTGGTACACTGCATTTTGTACACTGAGTGGTAGGATACTTGGCAAATATTTCCATGTTGTGCTAGTAAACCCCTAAGGAATGGGTAAGTGTGGACATGTGGCAAGAGCTATCTGAACATACGGACAGACAGCGAGACCCATCTTTTGCAGACCCACAGCACAAGGAGAGATATGTAGCTTTAAACTCATAATGAATGTGATATGTGATAATGCTTAAATACTAAATGGGTGCGTGGTATTTGGTAACAAACTAGCCAACAGGCAGAAAAGTCTAAAAAATAGTTTACACCTCTAAAAGAGACAAAGGTAAACCATTGCATTAGCTCCCTATTTTTTATTTTCTAATTTATAAATGTAATGCCCAGTCTTTATTTTCTTAATGAACCAAGCTGGCTTGCCAATAATAGTAAAAACAATCCTGCACAACATATCATTTTTGTATTTTCTGAAACTCACAATTATTAGGGCTTTTAACCAAGTAGAAAGACAATCCCTCTTGCAACTGGCTCTTCTCATTCTGTTACCCACAATCCCCAGCAATTCCCTCTCCCACCTTAAATGTCTCAAGACTCTTTTCACTCCCAAACAAATGCTCTGCCAGCTGAGAAGCAGCTGCACTACCTCAAGCCAGAGTTTCGTTTATCTGTTACCCATAATTCCTTAAAGTGGACAAAAGATCTCTGAAACACACAGAGAGGCACCCCACACGAGAATAGTTAAAAAGAAAATAGAGCATCTTTTCAGTCAAAACATCCAGCAGTATCTTCACATAATGCTTCATGGCATATGACAGGAAGAAGATGACATGTCTCATCACCAGTCAAAAAATACAACCATGTCAAGTATAACTTTGCCATTGGAAAGAAAATGCTATGCCTGATTTCTACAGTCACAACCTTACACAAAACAGGATAAGAAAAAAGTTGATTATTAGCATGGAGAAGTGAAATTCTTTTCAGGATATTATTTGAAAATGTATTTCTATTTGGTGCAAGGTCCTTTCAGACATTATGTCATTTGAAATAATGTAGTTCTCTGCCACTTCCAAACCTTTTTGTACAATAAAAGTAAGTTTTTTTATTCTTTGACCACCCCCCCCTTCTTTGATGACATATTTGTAAAGGTAAGCAAAAAGGTGTACTTTAAATGAGACATCAGCCAATATCAAACCATGTTTGCAATTCAAAAGAAACAAGGGAAATGCTTGGGTTTTGTTTTCAAGGTTCTTTATAAGCATTTTTTTTCCTAAATAGGAGATGCCAGCTGTTATATTTCTCAGGTTTTCCTTATTCTCCTCTCCTCTTCATTCCCTCTCTTTACACACACACACACACACACACACACACACACACAGAGAGAGAGAGAGAGAGAGAGAGAGAGAGAAAGTTAGTTTTAGTAGTGGCTGCCCCATAAGAAATGCTATTCAACAGAACTGGTGCTTGTCACCGCTTCCCATCACATGCCTGGTAATTAAACTCTGACTGATTTATTGACTGACAGCCAACAAATCCCAACCCGGTTTTTATGATATACATACTTCCCCAGGCTAAATTCACTCAAACAACAGCCCAGCTGAAAGGAAGGGATCGGGTGGAAGAGAGAGGAATGAGAGAGTAATGGGGGGGCGGGGGGAGTCAAGCAACATCCACTTTCAAAATCTGGTCTTAGTAGATGAAGAGAATACATTTTGTAAAGGGGGGAGTCCTGTCAAATACAACATCTTTTTCAAAGTGAGACTTCGAAAGGAAAAGGGAGGGAGAAGTAGTAAACATTATTACTTCAGCTTTAAGATTCATTTGAAACGTCTCACGTACAAAAGATCTCTGAAGGGGAAAACAAGACGTGCTTGCAGCTAATATTACAGTCAAGTTCCAATTTTACCTAAGGGAAAGCAGCTTTATTAAAAGTCATGACTGAAATTGCGTGACAGGTGCCAATATTCTCCACCCTGACAGATGTGTCAGTTTGCAAATGCCATTTTCTTGTCAGCAGTCCCTAGATGGAGTTGCTCCCATCACCATTTGTCTCTCTTCCAGCTAGATCACACATGCCCATTGCCTGCCTCCAAGCTGCACTGTATTGTTTGATATGTGGAATCTCCACAATGAGACTTATTAAAAGACAGTCCATTATTTTTATTTAGAGCATTTCCAAAACAAGCAGAGCACCCGCATGGAGATAATTTAAAAATTGTGTGGCAGGTCATCTTCGGGCCAAAGCAGCTCAATTTGAAATGCATAAGGAAGCAGTGTCTCCCCGCCCCCCCCCCCCCGCACCAGTTCATAATGAGGGTGATTTGAGTGACAGTTAACCCTTGAATAATGGCCCTGAAAACTAGGAGTTCTGCACTGCTGTATACAAGATACAGGCAACATGAAGGATGAATTTTGCCCTGATTTTTCCTAAATCTTTGTTCTCTGTGCATTATCTTATTTTGTTACAGGTGGGCTTTCTCGGTGCAGCAATAAAATATAAAATACTCCTGATCAGCTGTATTTATAGGCCCTTTGCTTCTTCCTGTTGGTTTCAAATACAAAAGAAAAATTGTATCTCTCGATCATGGCCGGTATAAGCATCAGGTAGAACTTCAGCCAAATCCTCTCTAGTCTGATAGAAAATTATTACAGATGAAATGATTTTGTAATAGAAATGGTATTCGGAAAGTTTAATTCTAAAGGATGCTTGTTTTAGCACAATGTTATGATATGTGATAAAATTGGATGAGGGGTTCAACATAAACTCAAAGAGAAACTTATTTTAGCCTTTCCAGATTAGGGTACAGTTTACATGTATTTACAGGTAAATTCAACTTTTGTTCTGAAAGCATAAATGCATCATTGAACTTGAACCCAGATGAAAAAGAGGTGATGTTGATGGAAATGCTGATGTTATAGAAGGGAGAAAGATTTACAGATAGTTGATAGGATTTGGGTTGCCCTTTTTATCAGGTAGAAAGTCTTGCAGTTATGAGAAGCTGGTTGGAACTATTGCTATTACCTCCTTTCATTTACAGCAAGTTTATAAAACAAGATTTAGGTCCAGTAGCATCTGAAAGACCAACTAGAGAGTCAAATTTCCCTTCATCAGATATGAAGGATACAAAAAGGAAGGAGACCTTAAAATCCAAGCAGAGGGTGGGAAAGGAATTGTAAATTAGAGTGTCAGGAAGCTAGCTATAATAACAGATGAGCACAAAGTGGGGGGAAAATGAACTGTGCGGTTTGTGGTTTCCATTTCACGAACCATGAACTTTCACGAACTTGCCCCAGTTCATGAACTGGTTCGTTTGGTTCGTGAAAACGTCACATCCAGGTCAGCAAATTGTCACTTCTGGGTCAGCAGAAGGTCACTTCCAGGCCAGCAGAATGCCACTTCTGGGTCATCAGAAGGTCTGCAGGAAGTCCATCCCCTATTGCCTAGGAAACTGATTGATCGGCACCAGGCTGTCTGCAGTGATGAACCAAAAAATGAACCAAACAAACCAGCCGAAAATTCATGGCAATTAGTCAGGAATGGGCTCTGATGAACTGCTGGTTCACAAACTACAAACCGGCCTGGTTCGTCATGAACTTTGGTTTGTATTTTGGTTCGTGCCCATCTCTAGCTATAATACATGTTGTAATTAGCTTGATAGTGCATGGGTGCAAAGAGCTGAAAATTAGCATCTCTAATGCGATAAAAATCCTGTGCACTGATTCAACCCTGAAGGACCCATTGCTCCATACTCTGGACACCTAGTTGGTCTTTAAGGTGCTACTGGACCCAAATCTTGCTCTTCTACTACAGACCAACACAGCTACCCACGTGAACCAAGTTTATAGGCTATCCTTCCTTCAGGGCTTATCTGATTGTCTATGGTGAATTATGGTCTGGGCTACTGTCATGTACTCAGATGAGTATGTCCTTTAATTCAATATAAAAGCTTTGATTGGTATAGAAAGTAGCCATGTGATTTTTATTTGGTGTCTGAACAGTGGACTCATGTACATCCTAGTATGCAGCAATTACATTGGCTACCAATTTGCTTCTAGGTTCAGTTAAAAATGCTGAAGTGTTTGACCATATGGGACTACAAGACAAGACTGAGCCAGCAAGTCTTCAGTACATAACTGAAGTACATAACTGAACATAAGATCACATGGCTTTTCAGTGATTGTTCCAGTCCTTTGAGAAGACGTGGGTCAGTGATTGAGCATCTGTTTGGCATTCAGAGGGTCCCAGGTTCAATTCCTGGCATCTCCAGTGGCAGGTGATCAGCTGGTAGGTGATATGAAACATCTGTATGTGAGTCTCTGGGGACGGCAGCTGCCAATCTGAGTAGACAATACTGACTTTGATGAATCAATGGTCAGATGCAGTTCAAGGTAGCAACTTTGCCTACCACTAGAAATTCCCCTTCCTACTAACCTAGGGAACATTTAAAAGTGTGAAGAATGGCATCCCATATATGTGTGACTTGTTTTATTTTCATATTTACATTCTTTATGCAACTGCAGATCTCCCTCCCCATCTTATTGGAAAGCTGATTTGAAACTCTCCTACAACCCAACATTACATTTTACCTGTGCTATAGGAGAGAATTGGACTGTATCTTGACTTCCTTTGTGCTGGAGCACTGGTCTCTCTTAATGAACATCATGATTCAAGTTCTGAACAAGAAAGGCAAACAATATTCCACTAGTAATCAAGATGTCTTAGGTTATGTGTGTATCAAATCTTAGTTGATCTCCTTTTAGTCTTCAGCCTGAAACCTTGATGCTCTTGACCATGCTTAGTATACTTGGGGAAAAAAAACACTGGAAGAACTGAAGGAAAGAAGCAGACACCTGAATTGTGCTGTGTTTCTTCTGCCAGAAGTCATGCTGATGTGTTCACATTCAGCCAAGTATCCTATTCATTTGTGTGTAGATGGGCTGTGATTTGCAAGTGCAGCAACAGTCTTTGTTGAAGCTCACAAGGCCCATGTGAATGGCATCTTTCTTACTTGGGCTTAAAGATTAGGCAAAGGTCTAACATATTGTCAAAAGATGTGTCAGAAACCATCACAAAAAGCAATGTAATGTATCCTATTTCAATTTCATCCAGCCAAAGCCCCATAATCTATCCAAATTTGGAGATATCTCTAGCCTCTTTGCAGCATACAAACAGCTGCGCTGTATCAGACTGAAAAAGTCCCTCTAGTCCAACATTCTGTTTGCTTGCTAACAGGAATAAAAGCAAGTACCCTTCCTGGTGCCTTCTTCCCAATGTTGGTATTCAACCAGCCACAGCTAATAAACATTAATCATCCTATCTTCCTTGAATTTTTCAGATACTCTTTTAAAATTATCTAAAGCTGCATCTGCATATGATTTGGTATTACACAATTGTGTTATAGCAAACGTACAAAAATAGATTATCTTGTTCACATAGGAAAATTCAGTTGTGAATGATTGCTGTCAAGCAAAAATAGCACAACATCCAGCAGTGTGTGGTGTAGACTAAGAGAGTGGCAATCACTTCATCTTGTGTTAGTGAATTCCATTCACTGGGTTGGATCCAAACAGCTTTTCAACTTATATTGTTGAAGGCTTTCACGGCCAGAGAACATTAGTTGCTGTAGGTTTTCTGGGCTGTATGGCTGTGGTCTTGGCATTGTAGTTCCTGACATTTTGCCAGCATCTTCAGAGGTGTAGCACTAAAAGACAGACCTCTCAGTGTCAATGTGTGGAGAAGATGTTAGCAGGTAATTTATATCTACTCAGGAAGGTAGGTTTGGGCTGAGTCATCCTGTAAGAGTTTTCTAGGGTGTGGAATGCTAATGGGGGGAAGCTTCACTGTATCCTGAGGAGGTTCTTTTGCATATGGATTGGTGGTTGATATGCTAATCTTATCTGCAGGGCTATTGTAAGATGTAGAGAATTTTGTTAGTCTGGTGTTTTTCAGGACTGGAAACCATGCCCTATTTATTCTTAAACTCTCTTCTTTCCTATTGAAATTGTGCTTATGCTTATGAATTTCAATGGCTTCCCTGTGCAATCTGACAAAGTAATTGGATGTGTTGTCCAATATTTTAGTGTCCGGGAATAAGATACTGTGTCCTGTTTGAGTTAGGCTCTGTTCAGCCACTGCTGATTTTTCAGGGTGGCCAAGTCTGGAGTGTCTTTTATGTTCTTTTATTCTTGTCTGGACACTAAAATACTCATAACTGATAAAGTACAAGAAGTGGAACAGAAAGTATTGCTCCTCATATTGCACCTCATAGACCATATTGTTCATCTCTCACTCATTGTTAAGTGTTTCATCATTGAACCAGTTACATTGCATAGTCAGCCACATATGATTTCCTATGTCTGGTTTTAACCAATGACTCATTCTTTACTCATTGACAACAAGATACCATCAAAAGCCACCCTCAAATGACTTGCCCAGGTTCAAATAATAAAAGAGCATCTAGAGAAGGGCTACTCAGGATCCTCTTTCTTTAATTTGTACATAAAACACTATCTATGAAAAAGAACAGAGTTTAACCACAAGGGTAAGAACAACACTGGGAGATATTACATCATGCTAACATACAATCAGCAATTCTGGGGCAGCAGAGAAAGATGTACAGAACTATTTTTACTTTATGATATATTAGTGTTTCTTTCCTGGTGATGTCCACTGGGAGTAACCATGGAAGGGAAGAGAAGAAAAGAGAAACACACAGCATGTTTTGTAGATTTATTTAACTAATTGCCTACCTGATGCCAACTTTTCAAGTAGTTTGATGAAGTACAGAATCCCCAGTTTAGAAATGGCAGAATTACATTCATAGGCACTGATATCTCAAGAGCATTCCAATGACTTTTCTGTTAGAACACTGTCCATTGGAAAAGTCCCACTCAGAGCCAAACTAGACAAGACGAATTACATGAGTCCATGTGAGTGGCCAGATTTGGTTTCTTTCCTCACCTTCTCGTGTCTCTTTTACTCCCGATGAACTCATGTTCGTGGCTCTGCTCTGTGCACATGTCAGCAAAAAAGAGGTTTATATTGGCGAGTGTCCGCCAATGTCCTAGACAGGTGTGTGCAAATGTGCTATGAGAAGGAAAATCTCACACAGAAAGTAAATAAAATAGGGAACAGTTAGAATATAGTACTGTGTGAAATAGTGTTCAAACAATGTTTGAAGTAGATCTGAGCATTTATTCAGTATAATATTCAATTACTCAACCCAAGTATCCTGAGTTCATCAAGTAGAGAGAAAAACAGGGCTCTGTTAAAGGCTTAGAAAAGTATGGATATTATGATGGTGAATTGAGGTGGACTATTCAATATAGAGATGGGCACGATCCAAAAAAAATTAATGATCCAGCCTATCATGGATTGGGGCTGGCAACGATCCCAAATAAACGATCCACACCAATCATCTCCCATTCCCGATCCGTGGATCGTGGAGGCAAAAGCGGAGGGGCGCCCCGCTGTTCCCAGCAATACAGGAACGGTGGATGATGCCAGCGGCATCTGTGTTTGTGTTTGGCCGTCTGTGTTTGGCCGTCAGAGCTGCCTATCAGGGTTTGCAGGGATGAGATTGGAGTGCCCATGGCTACAGAACACCCCCTTCCCCCTCCCTCCCCTGGCTGTCTTCTCCCAGCTGGTGATTGCTTTGCTGCTCCGTGGTTGAAAGGAAGCCCTGCTGATCAAGGAAAGCTGGGCTTCCATTCAGGTTTCCAGGGCGACAGAAGAAGGACAAACACAGCTCAGGCATTCCCCTGGCTCCGTTGCCAGGGGAATAGATTGCTGCCGCTTGAGTGTCTGGATCCCCGATCCGAGCCCGATCACCCCGATCCAGGCCCCTCCCGATCGCTGGATCGTTGGCCGTGGACGATCACGATCCTCCGGGTCCCGATCGCACGATCGCCATTATCGTGGGTTTTTTTCAATTGTAATGTGGATCGTGCCCATCTCTATACATGACAATTGTTTCAGCACAGCCACTTCTATTGTCTTGTTGCTTCTTTGTCCACTAATCCCAAACAATTCTTTCTCATGACTTACACTTTTTCAGGCCTCATAGCTGACACAAACCATTTTACTGCATGGTCCAGCATGGTTTACCATTTCTAGTCAGTTGCACTGGCTTCCTCTCCATAGATGGCATATGACACACCCACACTAGGGTTGCCAGGTCCCCTGGGGGTGAAAGCAGGGGATGAGGGAGCCACAGGGGTGAATTGCATGAGAGGCACTTATCTCATGCGTGAGCATGCTCCGGACCATCCCAAGTTGTGCCAGAAATAACATCATTCCCGGTGCAACACAGAAGTAATGGGTCGTGTCAGGGGCCAATTGAGTAAAGATCAGCTCCAAACATTAAATTGGGGGTCAATTCTTATTTAATCAGCCCCCAGAGTGACCCATTGTGTCCACATCATACCAGCAATGATGTCATTCTCAGTGTGACTCAGGGGCACTTCGTCCCCCCACCCATGTTCCCACTCCTCCCCCCTTGCTGGCCAGGTGCGAGGTCCCCACCAGGGGACTGGCAAGCCTAATCCACATAGTGATAAGTGCTAGCCTCCAGGGGGGGCAGGAGATCTGCTGGAATTTCAAATAGCCTCCAGAGAACAGAGATTAGTTCCCCTGGAGAAAATGGATACTTTGAAAGATGGACTCTATGTTATTATACCCCTCTGAAAGACCTCCGTTCCCCAAACCCTGCCCTTCCCAAACTCCATCCCTAAATTTCCAGAAAATTCCCAATCCAGTTGGCACACAGTGCCACACAGTGCCACACAGTGATACTTATACATAGTGATACTTCTAGAAATAAGCTGTCAGCAGTAAAATAGTCAGTCTTGTAGGAGCTAGAGACATGATTGGTTTGGCTGTGTGTGGAACCTCTCACAGGCCCTACAGACAGGACATTTTTTACAAGTCAGATGGGAGACAGGAAATCTGAGCTGAAAGTTCTATGAATGGGAAAACTCAAGGCTAGGGAGCCCATATGCAGGTCAAAGAAGGGAACATAGTAGGTAGAAAGAGATACCAGAACTTGAGAAAACTGTGGGGATAAAAGGATCTTAATAAAAGAGATGCAGAAAACAGTTGTAGTTGCTGAAAAAAGAAACAAATTAATAGTGTCATTAAAAAAACTTAACAAGGCTTGAACAGAGAAACTGCAGGCTCTTGGCAGAAAGGATAAGTAAATCGTTCAAGGTATCTTGGTCTTCTAAACCCTGAATCTGAACCTTACTGTCTCAAGGACAGGAAATTAGCTGTGAGGCCTTTGCTGATAAAATTGCACACATATGCTCTGATCGGGATGCTAGCTGTAATACATACGAGATGCACGAGATGCTTAATACAGCATCTGGCTCATCTATGAACTGCTTTGAACCAGATACAATGAGAGATCCTCCTGGATCTATCTGCAGCCTTTGACACAGTAGATCATGCCATCCTGTTGAGGTACTTGGAGACTGAAATGGGCATCAAAGGCTGTGCCTTGGACCAGTTTAAATAATTTCTCATGGAACAGACTCAAAGGGTTATCTCCAAAATGGGAATTATCTTGCAGAATTGCACAATGTGCAATCTTATCTCCCATGATATTCAACCTCTATGTAAAGCCTTTAGTAGAACTCATTCACAGCTATGAAGTGGGATTCCATCAATATGTGGATGACACTCAACTCTATGTCTCAAATCACCACAGGATGCTGCAGAAATTGCTGCCTGACAGTTGTGGTCAAACGGTTGTAAACTAACAAATTGAAATTGAAGCCAGATGACGGAAGCAATGCTTGTTGGGAAGGCAGAGATCTTGAAAGATATTGCATTCTCCACTTTCAATGGAGTTTGTTTGACCCTTGCAAACTCAGTTAAGAGTAGAGGTGGGCACGATCCAAAAAAAAAATACCGATCAAGCTGATCGTGGATCGGCGCCAGTGATGATCCCGAATTAACGATCCATGCCAGTCATCTCCCATTTCCAATCCATGGA
Organism: Eublepharis macularius; assembly: GCF_028583425.1. NCBI lineage: Eukaryota > Metazoa > Chordata > Lepidosauria > Squamata > Eublepharidae > Eublepharis > Eublepharis macularius. The sequence goes on from NC_072796.1 coordinate 53,450,272, forward strand.
TCGTGGATTGTGGATCGTGGATCGTGGAGGCAAAAGCGGAGGGGTGCCCTGATGTTCCCAGCGATACAGGAACGGTGGCTAATGCCGGCGACATCTATGTTTGTGTTTGGTTGTCTGTGTTTGGCCATCTGTGTTTGGCCGTCAGAGCTGCCTATCAGGGTTTGCAGGGATGAGATTGGAGTGCCCATGGCTACAGAATACCCCCTTCCCCCTCCCGCCCCTGGGTGTCTTCTCCCAGCTGGTGACTGCTTTGCTGCTCCATGGTTGGAAGGAAGCCCTGCTGATCAAGGCAAGCTGGGCTTCCATTCGGGTTTCCATGGCGACAGAAGGAGGGCAAACACAGCTCAGGCATTCCCCTGGCTCCGTTGCCAGGGGAATAGATTGCTGGCGCCTGAATGTCTAGCTTCCCGATCCGAGCACGATTACCCCGATCAAGCCCCGATTCATCCCCGTCCCGACCGCTGGATCGTTGGCTGTGCCCGAGCACGATCCACCGGGTCCCGATCGCACGATCGCCATCATCGTGGGTTTTTTCCTATCATAATGCGAATCTTGCCCATCTCTAGTTAAGAGCCTAGGCTAGGTTATACTGGATCCATTGTTACTGCTAGAAAAGCAAGTTAAAATAGCTGCAAAAATGCTTTATACAACCTCATTCTAGCTTGGAAGATGGTTTTCTACCTTGACATGGCCAATCTGGCCACTTTGATCCATGCTATGATAACATCAAGACTTGACTATTATAATGTAAATACATAGGTATCCCATATAAGTCAACTCAGAGACTCCAGTTGGTGCAGAACTTTGCAGCTTGGCTGTTATTGGGAGCATGCACATTACTGCCATTCTGCTGTCTCTCCATTGGCCTATCAGTTACCAGGCTAAATTCAAGGTATCAAAGAAAAACCAACAAACCGGGGGTACACAAATCTAGAAATTAATTATGTATATTTCCAAAGTGCAAGGTGCAAAAGTGCTATAGTAAATTTAACAGCATCATAAATACAATTACAAAATACAAAGTCCATCCATTTGGAACATGAAATCATCACAATTTACAGAATCACAAAGTCCATCCGTTTGGAACATGAAATCATCAATCTTCACCGTCCGGATTTCATTTACAACTTTAAAGTGCAAATGCTGGATACAATGAAAGAAGCCGGTAGGTGGGGAGATTGTGCAAGGTGTTGTTCATTCACAGTCCAGGAATAGAATAAATACTTGAAAAAACGCCGACGGGAGTTTGCAGGCAAATTGTTATTAACCCATTTCGTGAGTGAAAAAAACTCACTTCATCCTGGGCATAAAAATAATCAGACCGGACGCACTGTGGGAGTAAAAGAACGAATTACAGATGTGTATATACATTCCATATCACAATAAAAGAAGTTTAAGGTTTCGGTAATTGAACAATTGGATTGCCCACACGCTTTGGACACAGGAAAGCTATTAATGCGTTTGGAGTCCAAGTGGATTTTCCAACTACATTCTCTGACACCACATGGATTAAATTTAGAGATCGACTTTTCATGCTTTCTATAACCCCTTACTGTAAGTCTTTGGGCTCCTGCAAGACCTCCCTCTAGCATGTAATTGGTTTAATTAAATCATTGATTAATTCGGCTCCTTTAGTGTTATAATACTGCGGTCCGATCCATTAGCTATCAGTCCGTGAATCTCTTTGTTGTAAGCGGTGGGAGAACGTGTCATGTGCCTGTAATTGGATAGTGAGTACATTTTTGATTATGTCTTTTATTGTGATATGGAATGTATATACACATCTGTAATTCGTTTTTTTACTCCCACAGTGCATCCGGTCTCATTATTTTTATGCCCAGGATGAAGTGAGTTTTTTTCACTCACGAAACGGGTTAATAACAATTTGCCTGCAAACTCCCATCGGCGTTTTTTCAAGTATTTATTCTATTCCTGGACCGTGAATGAACAACACCTTGCACAATCTCCCCACCTACCGGCTTCTTTCATTGTATCCAGCATTTGCACTTTAAAGTTGTAAATGAATTCCGGACGGTGAAGATTGATGATTTCATGTTCCAAACGGATGGACTTTGTATTTTGTAATTGTATTTATGATGCTGTTAAATTTACTATAGCACTTTTGCACCTTGCACTTTGGAAATATACATAATTAATTTCTAGATTTGTGTACCCCCGGTTTGTTGGTTTTTCTCAGTTTGGTTCTGGGGCTGCCCATTGTCTCCTTTTCTTAAATTCAAGGTATCGGCTTTTCATGGCTTTGGTCCAGCATACCTATGGGATCACCTCTCCCCCTATGTTCCTCCACAGCTGCTTCACTCATTTGAACAGGGTTTTCTGCATTTGCTACCTTGCACATGGGTGAAATCAACAGCTGCCCATATATAGGCATTCTCTGTGGTGGCCCCTACTTGTGGAACAGCCTGCCTGAGAAAGTCCGGAGTGCCCCCACTCTCCTGGATTTCCACAAATGATGTAAAACTGAATTATTCATGACGGCTTTCTACTCAGATAGGAGGGCTATATTGTAGGGAAGTGGTTTAAAAAAAAAGCTTCACGAAAGAGATAGGGACCATAGACTTCACTACTATGTACTATCTGTTGTCTTATGTCTTATCTGTTGCTTCAAGTATATGTTACTATGTACTATCTGTTGATTTAAATATGATCCTACTGGGTAGTTCTATGTTGTTTAATGTCAGCCTTAGAATTGCTTATGCTCTGTTTTAGCATTTCGTCAGCTCTGTATTGGATTTTTGTTGATGTTTTGTCTTTGTAAATTTGCTTTTATATCCTCTATGGCATTTTTATTGAAATGTCTTTGATATTGACTTTACTAATCCACACTATGTAATTGCACACTAATGTAAATGACATAAATAAATAAAAATAGATACATAGACTGTGGGAAGAAACAAAGAAAGCAGTAGGAAGTGAGACAAGTGGCAAAGGTACTACATGGAAGTCAGAAACAGCCAAAAAGAAAGTGAAAAACTCCTACATGAGACCAAAAGCAAAGATCGACTGCTGTTGGTAGAATAGGGTAGATTTGACTGACACGCATTACTATTCAGGGAGCAAATAGGGCAATGTTACATAGTGAATATGCTGCCGGCTTCTCCCCTCACTATAGCTGGGCTTATGGAGAAAAAGGCACATACTTAATGGATCTCTTCCGTGCAGTTCTTACAAGTTAACAATTCAAGACTATATTTTTAAAAAGAATTTTATATTAAGATTTTAATGCATATTGAGCCATTTTAGCTCTGTTTTTCTCTAGCAACCTGGGGGGGGGAGGGAATCTGATACCAGACAATTTTATCTATCTAGAACTATTTGTTCCCCCTTATCAGGGGTCACTCATAAATGTCACGGACTTCCAGGTTGTCTTGAAGGGATTGAGTTAAATGCTGTTCATTTGACCTCATAAATCAAATATGCACATATTCCTTTAGGTCATGACCTTACATCTGTTGCACATATCTGTCAGAGTTTATCTCGTACCCAGAATTCTTTGGTTTGCAATTTTGTTTCTTCTAACTTATTTATATTGTACACTAATGATCTATTCCTTTCAAGTCATTTTGCTTCAAAAGAAAAGTGTTTTATATATCATGTATATAAATAGGTTCTTCAATATTGTGGTAAGTTTGAAGCAAGATTTGGTAAGAAATGCAATAGATGGAGAGAACCAGGGGAAAAACAGTATAACAATATTTTAATATAACAAAAAATGATTTTCAAAAACAGAACTCCTCTAAATACAGAATAAATTCAGTATATAGAGAAATTCAATATGTGGAGATATTGCTCTTTTTGGGCTTTGCCACTCATGATGTGCATAAGCAGGATTGTAAGTTTCGCGTGACTGAAATCTACCATTTTTGCTTGTTATTCTTTATAGTATCTCACACATTAACAGAATAAATAACAATAATAATTTTGTTTATCACTATCCCAAACTTAAACTCTTATTGGTTTCAGAGGCAGAGTTAAGAAATACTTTGAATCTTCACATTGAAACCAAGCATTTTACTTATGTACAGATTCTATATAGATTCTTTTGCCAAGGGTTTGATGGCCTAATCATCTCCCTGTTACTTGGAAAAGTTTAGTTGTGGGCTGTTTCCTCACATCTTAAAAATAGTGCCCCACTCATAGAATGCTGACAGTTTTCCGCTTGATTTCTGATGTCATCGTTTCCAAAATGAATACAGGCAGTTATGATTCCGTGTTTGTGGCACCATGAGAATGGAATCATAACTGCCTGCATCTGTGTTTAGGAATGGTGACGTCAGAAATCGTGCGGAAAAGCTGCCAGGGTTCCATAAGTGGGGGGCTATTTTTTAAGACATGGGGAAAGTGCCATGGTTAAAATAGATCCTCCATTTAGGTACTTTTTTGATATATAGATATATGAAATACAATTTAATAGATATAAGTTTCCACATTGTTTGAAGGAATTACTATATTTTATTTCAGTAATATGTTTATTAAGTATGTTGAGTATGTGATGGGATGGCCCAAACTGCTTCTCCTCTACTTTCTATCTACCCCCTTCCCAGCTGTCAGTTAGAAAAGTCATTCAGGGACTTCCCTACACTGATGTTTCTTCTGGCCATTTCCTTTCCTGGGAAGCAAGGATGAGGCTGGCAGTGGAAACTAGAGAAGCAGGAGAAAGCAGGGCTTCATAGGGAGAAGCTGGGACCCGGCCCTTTATTAATCAGCTCTCCCTTTCTCTCCCACAGAACAGGATGCAAACACAGGGGACAGAGTAATGAGAACTCCTCCTGATACCTGCAATCCATCTCTTCTTCATCTGGGAAGGCAAAGAAATGTGAGTCTGCTCCTTCTTCTCCTACAGAAAGGTCAAGCAGGAGACAGACTTATGGGCAGAGAACTTTCACAGGTGAAAGCACTCAGTTCTTTTTTTGCCTGCTCCTTTTTCTATCATGTTGTGTTGTATCATTTATCATTATAGCAGAGGCCTTTTCCTATGGGCATGGCAAAGGTCCCATCCACCTGCAATCCAGCATACAGTGCAGAGTTCCAAACACTAACCAACATCAGTGGGCCAATATAGACATGATGATGGCAATGGGTTTATCCCTGTGAGCGCTGATGCCACGTTTAATTAGATTTTTAGTTGTTTAACACAGAGTTGGCCAGCCACCTTGTCAAGTGGTATGGGCTTGCTGCCTTGCCATGGGTGGAGGGAACAGGGAGAAGGAAGGCATTGCCTTGCAGCCCTCTACCTGGCTACTGCCACCTCTGCTGCCTGCTCACTTGGCTCTCTGCTCCCTTCCTGAGTTCTGGGTGGTGGTGCAGCAGTGGCCACATATCCAGAGGTGCAGAGCCGTTGTGCACTGCCACTGCCTTCCTCCTGCTCTTGCTTGGTTACCCAGAAGGAAGACAGTGAACTGGCTGGTGAAACCAGGTAAGAGCAGGAAGAAGATGGTGGCAGTGGTGCCACAAGGATAAATCCATGGCCACCAACACATCTAGCTTGGTTCAGTGATACAGACATTTGCTTTCTGCCTGCTCGTTTGATTTTTTTTTTGTATGAGATACAACTTCTTTGATGCACAGAGAAGAGACAGCTGGGAGAACTGGTAATTTTCTCAGGTCACAGAAATAAGTAGAGTTAGGCCTGGAATGGAAATGTTCTACATATCTCATTAGAAAATTAGATATGATAGGGAATTATAAGAGCCAGTGTGATGTAGTTATTAGAGTTTTGGACTAGCATAGGGGAGACCCAAGTTCAAATCCCCGTTCTGCCATGGCAACTTGCTGTGTGACCTAGGTCAAACATTTTCAGCCCAACCTACCTCATAGACATGTTGTGAATAAAAACTGGAGGAGAATGATATAAGTTGCCTTGGGGCCCCACTGTGGAGAAAGATGGGATATAAATGAAGCAAATAATAATAATATTATTCACTTCATTGATAAGGAAATGCAGGCAACGGTACACACTGTATAAATTAATCAGGCTGAAGTATGGTTTATGGTTTGTTTGTTTCAAATTTCTGTGGTGAGAAGTACAGGGGATACGACTACAAAACAGAGATTTTTAAAATGGAAGAGATTTTGTCACCTTTTTCTGGCCTTGCTTTCTGTAAAATCTACAGCGTCTTTATTTCCAACAGAATAGCATGTTAGGCAGCAAGTAGCTGTAAACAAGTTTCACCTCTCCACTCCCAATTTACTTCAGGCCTGTCACTTCCCATCCCTGAGAATAACTAAGTTTATAAAGATCCCCAGGCTCCTGGCCTTCTTAATCATGATAACTCTTATCAGACTCCCGTATCTCTGAAGCAGCACATTTTTCCTTGTCCTCCCCCAGGAAAGAATGGTGTTTATAAGGCAATCTGTCGTAATCCTGTCAATTATCCTTTGGTGGACTGAGGCCATAGTGCCGTACAACCTCCAGAGGGGGTCAATCTGAAGGATTTATTCCTAAGGCCTTGAAGTTTTGGTGTATAGCTCTAACTTTGACTGGAAATATCATGACATTCTCTTCTTTTACAATCTCTTTTGGTAACACATTATTCCACAAACACAATTCAGCAAATACAGCTCCGTAAGAATGATTCCTGTCCTATGAAGTTCTAACTAACTCAGTGCTTATATTTTTACTATTACGAGTATCAGAACAAAGAAACATCATGGACATTTCCCTCTCCTGTGTCCCCGACAGCCAAACTAATTTCTTGATAGGAAGGAAGCCTCCATTCTTATAGAGTATTGTTTCTACACCAATTTCCTTTATCACTTTTTTGTCATTTTGAAGTTTTATAGTGTTGTTTTATTTTGTATGCAATCCTGAGGAAAAGAATGAACCCACAGCACCTCCTTTCTCTCTCTCTTTCTCTCTCTCCAACAGAGCAGTAGCAAGAGTTACTGTCACAGAGCTGATCAGAAGGTAAAAATAAAATTCCTGAGCTGGATATGGACTCTGGTCATCCTTCTCTAGAAGTGACTACCCTCTGTTAGGCCAAAAGGAGAAGAAAGTACCACAAATACCACCCAAACAGCAGAAAATAAGATCAGGATGGAAGTGAGTAGATTCCAAGGTGAGGAGCTATGGCATGCAGAGACAGAACCTAGCAACACTCCCTCATTTGCTTCCCTCGTACTTTTGGCCCCTTTTTAAGTAACTTGGGAAGGGGACATATTTGCAGCAACTTTGAGAAATCTGGGTTTTTTATTGAATCAACAGAGCTCATTAACTGTCCTGAGCTGACATCAGTACAGTTAGTCGAGGGAATCCTATGCATGTAGTAGTGTTGAAATATAGGTTAACAGACAGTACATTTGCCACTCGGACCAGAGTCTATTTTTCCAGGTGAAAATCAATGGAAAGGAACTGAAGGCCTTAGCCAGCACTAACAATTTCTATCTAAGAAGAGTTCTATGGAAAGTATAGGCACATTTTCAGTTGTAGCACAGGGCTTCCAATCTTACATTATGTTGGTCTTTCAGGAGTTACTGGATTAGAATCTTGCCCATCTTACATGGTGTCTTCAGGAATCATGTTTCTTCTTTGACCTGTACTGAGAATGAAGGGTACTGGGTTTTTTTACATTTTATACTCAGACACAAATATCCAAGTACAAAAATAAAGTGAAAAAAATTACCATCTTTTTGAAGAGTACAGTTTGCCCCTTCTCCTTTTACAATGCATAAAGGTAGGGCCCTAATCCTTTCTCACCCAGATGTCACAAATTTTAAATCACCATTCTGTATTTGAATACCCCACAAAATGGATATACTAAGTGCAAGGGGACTTATCATCATCCCAATGAAGGGAGGCCCCAAAACAGGATTCAGAAAATTCTTTAACAATAAGTGTATACTTTGTACACAGTGGCAGAACTGTAATCCATAATCATATATACCTATTCAAAGAAGGATAAACAGTGTTAAATATTCTCTGATGGCATTGTTACCTCACCTTCATGAGACTGAAAAGGTGAATTAGCTCAAATGTTTGTGCAGGGAGTGAAAAATAGGATCTTTTACCCAAAAAGGTAGCTATGAGTATTGTGTTTCAGCAGGAAAAGGATGACAGAGACCAGATTTAAAAGTTTAAAAAGAAATATGGGGTTTATTGAGGGATTTGGTGCAATATTAGGGAGGGGAAAACTTATCCTAAGCAAATACTAAATCAAAGCAAATAGCACAACTCCTTTTCCTATGCAAATACTAAATCAAGACAAAGACAAATAAAACATTTGGAGCAGGAGTTACTTCTAAGCTAGAGGTTTAGATACAGGGGAAATGGGGAACAGGTCAAAGAAGTAAATATGTTGAAACAGAAATGTCCAGTCTTCCAGGTGTGAAATCCTAACTAGCAGAGAAGAGTTAACTGCCAGCTCTATGTGTGGTGCATTATGGGCTGGAAAATATGGGGAGATATATTAAGACAAGGAGCAGAGAGATTGTAGCAGCAGGTAGGATCTAGAAACAGCTACAAAGCTTTGAAGGCTGAGAGGTGGTTCTAACAAGAAGAAGAAGAAGAAGAAGAAGAAGAAGAAGAAGAAGAAGAAGAAGAAGAAGAAGAAGAAGAAGAAGAAGACCGCCCTTATATACCCCTCTTCAGGACAACTTAACACCCACTCATACAAAGTATGTTATTATTATCCCCACAACAATCACCCTGTGAGGTGGGTGGGGTTGAGAGAGCTCCAAGAAGCTGTGACTGATCCAAGGCCACCCAGCTGGCTTCAAGTGGAGGAGTCGGGAATCAAACCTGGTTCTCCAGATTAGAATCCCTTCGCTCTTAACCACTACATCAAACTGGCACCTTTACTTGCATTGAGAAGAGGACCAAGTCTCTGCTATGACGGGATGGGGTTCAGGATAGAAACTCTGAATCTAATTGGAAGCTTTGGATTTTAGGGGAGTGAAAAACAGAAAGAACTCTAAATATAAAGTATGGGGAAAGTACTGCAAAGTCAGCCTAGTGTAATTGGGTTATCTGAGAGTTGGCCAGTTCAGGCATGAATGAAGGCTGGGTAGTGGCTTGATGGCCCTCTGTGGATCTGTGATTGAATTACCTGAGTGGCAATTCTGATTAACTAGAAGATGGTTGATGGTCCTGGTCTTCTTTGTGATTAGGTTTCCAAGGAACACTGCATTGTAGGGCAGATTCCTAGATGGTCCTAGAAGTACATTATTGCTCAGCAAACCTTGATCTTTAAACATGGCCCAAATGTTGATGAACCTTCAAGAAGTCAAAGAAGAAAACTATTGTCAAGGAAGTTTCCATGCCCTGAGAGGTACCTGACAACTTCCCTATGAGTCAGCTTCTCTGTTGCCTCCTGCCGAATCTCAGTTTCCCAGTTTTAATATCAAACATGGATTCCCTCCCACAATCTCAGGCAGCATATGGCCTGAGAGGCCATGGAAGGAACCAAAAACATGACTCCCTACTCAGGGCTGCTTTCAGGGTCACAGCATGTTTATAATAATTTCATTTATATATTGTTCACTAGTAATAGTGCATTTGCATAGAGGAATAGAGAGAGATGCAGATGCCTCTGGTTAGGGAGCTGCTTATCCCCTCTCATAAGAACGTAAAAGAAGCCATGTTGGATCAGGTCAATGGCTCATCTAGTCCAACACTCTGTGTCACACAGTGGCCAAAAAACCAGGTGTCATCAGGAGGTTTGCCAGTGGGGAAGGGACACTAGAAGCTCTCCCACTGATTGCCCACCATGTGTACATAGCTATGGAGGGAAGGGTGGTGTTTGATATGGTGGTTCTAATCTCCATATATGCAAATACGTTCACACATACTCTGTACACCTCTCTTTTTCCTTGGTTTCACATCTGGGTCCTAAAAGGGGCTGGATATTTTCCTTATCATATTATAATACTCTCATCAAGACAAGAACATAATTATCTTAATTGTTTACAAATTGAACATTTTTGTAAAATATTCAGATTGTTGAAGGGTCACTTGCTTGCATAACAGTCAATTAAAAGATTTTTATTCTTTACATTTATTTGACCTCTTTTAATAATAATAACAACAACAACAACAACAACAACAACAACATTTGATTTATATACCGCCCTTCAGAACAACTTATTGCCCACTCAGAGCGGTTTACAAAGTATGTCATTATTATCCCCACAACAAAACACCCTGTGAGGTGGGTGGGGCTGAGAGAGCTCCTAGAAGCTGTGATTGACCCAAGGTCACCCAGCTGGCTTCAAGCAGAGGAGAGGGGAATCAAACCCTGTCCTCCAGATTAGAGTCCCACACTCTTAACCAGTACACCAAACTGGCTTTCATTTCGTAATCCAATTATAGGGTTAGTTCCTTTGTTTGCTTCTTCCTATGCTCCTTCCTTCCTTGATTACAGCACTTTGGGATTTTACACCTGTTTTTTTGCTGTAACAACTTCATAAACATGTGAGCCAAGCCCCACCTAAAAACTTCAGGAAACTCAATCTTTCCTCCTTTAATTTCCAGCCTTCCTTTATTGCAAGTCACAGTTAGAAAAGAACAGCAGTCAAAGTTTTTGCTTCAAAAGTCTTTGTATTGGTCAAAACTATTCTCCTAGAGTGGTCCTCCTGACATCTTTCTTCTCCCTCACCCCCCTCACCAGCATGCCCAGAATAATCCTGCTCCCAGACGCTGTGCCGGCCTTCAATAAGGACAGTATGTGTTGTGTAGCAGCTGCAACAAGGCCTCACAAATGCTGGCTGACGAGAAGTGACAGCTCTGTATATCTCTCACTGGCACTGACAGCTGACAGATGGATACCACTCACACACAGAAAAAAAGCCCCCAGGATGATTCGCCAACATTACTCTCTGTTCATAGGGGCCACACTTGATTGAGTGCTGCTCAGAATAATAAACCCTTGTCGATCCATTGCAGAGCCAGTTTGCTCACAATGTCCTGATTTTTTTCCCCCTGAAACACGTACCAACGTATACACTCAAGCTTTGTTGTTTTGCCTTGCTTTGTCTTAGGGAAGGGGGGGGGGAGCGATCTCCTGATTAACTCTATGCAGCTGCTTATGACAGGGGGGGGGAAGCTATCTTTATGTGATTTAGCAATAGCATGTTAAAAGAGTTCTCTTTTAGAATTCCTTCATTTCAACCCTCCCCCCCTCAATTGTTTTTTTATTTATCCTTTGGATTGTTTTTATTCTCTTTTATCAATCAGCCCATCCTTTAAAAGCATTGCTGGTTGGTTAGTCAGAAGGCGAAAGCATAAAAATGGACAAGAACGCATGGCGATGCAAAAGAGGAGGGGGAGTCATAAACCAAAAGAGACATCCATTCACATGGAGAGATGAATATAGACAAAGAACGGGGAGGAAAAGAAAGAAGAACAAGAGAGAGAGAGAGAGAGAGAGAGAGAGAGAGAGAGAGAGAGAGAGAGAGAGAGAGAGAGAGAGAGAGAGAGAGAATGTTTCCACAATTAGAGTAGCTGAAATCTCCACAACATGTTTCTTTTAAAAGGTCTGAACATGATGTTGTCTCTGGATTTTTTTCTTTTGGTTGCATTTCCTCTGCTTCCACAAACTGCTCCATTATTTGTACCCCAGGAGGTAGGTAGCAGTGCCAAAAGTCATTTTCAATTGGTTCCGCCCCCCCCCCATTTAAAATTACTAGGCTATAGCTCAAATAGAAGGCACATTCTTATAGCTGGAAGATCAACTGTAAAAAAAGAGAGAGAATGCACCCAATATCCCCCTCCCCCATAAGCAGGGATGTATAGAACGATGCTAATGCCAAATATTGCTCATTTTCTTTGGAGATTAATTTACTCAGGTGGAAGATCATTTTTATTCCAAATGGTAAACCTTAAGTTTTCTGCTGAATGTATGACTGACAGTTCCAAAAAGAGTTTGGTTACTACAGAAGCTCAGTTTTTAGATGTATTCAAATAACAGATAGTTTCCTTATTAATTGACTGGCCGGTTCAAGAAACATACATCCTGAAACTCACGGAACTACCTCTGATGTACCCATCTAATGTAAAGGTGCACTTGGATGAAAGGAGGCAGCCACCCATTTGAAAAGGAATTGGCCAAAGGCTACAGCCCTTTTCAGTTATTAGGGTTTTGCCAATTCCACTGCATATACCAGGAGGGCTTGCTTTGGGCTATCTTCTTGGTATGCGCAATTGTCATTTTGTGTAAATTGGTTAGTAGACATTATTTTTAGTATACGTGATAGGATACCCAGATTTATTTATTTTTTAGGATATGCATTTGCACATATTGAAGTGGGAAATTTCACGTGATCTCATTCACCCCAAATGGTAACCAAACATATGAAGAAGTTTACACATAATATGCTTTCCTGGAATGCAAGGTAGGAGCTCCAAAATCATAATGCACAAAAATTATCCTGTTTTCAGGCTCTTTGAAAATGTAGGTTAAAGATGCTTTTCTGGCCAGTCAAGTTTGTTGATTAGTTTCTTCTGGTCTCTTCTAAACATGCAACTTAAACAAAAAAATCTGAGGAAAGTAACGTGTTAAGTAGTTGTAAATAATACAGTTTTCATGACTGCAGTAATTACTCAGCTACCATATATCTTTAAGAGTCTTAGGCATTGATTTGGGGGACCCACAAGTATTTTCTATTAAGTAATTGCAACAAGAGTCATATTTAAGCATTTGAATGAAAATTCTAACACCTACACCTTTCTATTTGAATGTATATGTATTCAATATACCTATGTATATTTTTGTTCTAATTATTTTTTCTAACTTTCTCCAAGGAGCTCAGGGTAAAAGAAATGCTTTCCCCCTCTCTGCTTTATCCTCCCCACAACCGTGTAAATCAAAAATGAGTGTCTATCCCAAGATCAACCCAGAGCTCCACAGCTATATGACAATTAGAACCCAGATCTTACCAGTCCTAGTCCAATGCTTTAACCTTTACTTTTCACTGGCTATCCTGAATAGAGATGGGCATGAACTGCATTACGAACTTCAAAAGCCCACGAAAATGGCGATCATGCAATCGCGATCCAGCGGTTTGTGATCATCCACGGCCAACGAACCAGCGTTCGGAAGATGCCTGGTTCAGTACATTAGGCCATGGTTCAGGAAGGCAGACACTCAGGCGCCAGCAATCAATTCCCCTGGCAATGACCCAGGGGAATGCCTGGACTCTGTCTGCACTCCTTTTGGTGCCCTGGAAACCTGAATCGAAGCCCATCTTACCTTGTTCAGCAGGTTTCCTTCCAACCACGGAGCTGCAAAGCAGTTACAAGTTGGGAGAAGACACCCAGGGGAGGGAGGGGGAAGGGGGTGTCCTGTAGCCATGGGCACTCCAATCTCATCCCTGCAAACCCTGATAGGCAGCTCTGATGGCCAAACAGACCTCCTGCGTTGCTCAATGGGACCTGTGCTTATAAATAGCCGTGGGTTCCCAGGCTGGGTTTCACTTTCAGCGAGCAGTGGAGTGGGACAGAGCTCTTGCTCGCCACTTGCTAGCCTTTGAGGAGAGAGACTGAGTATAATTCAGCTTGGATTTTTGTGGGAGTTTCCTGGAGGCCTTGGATTGGAGAGGGTATAACTCCAAGATCCCTTTTGCAATCTTGTCCAAACTTGGGTGATGGCTGTAGGAGAGCCTGCAAAAGACTCCCCAGGAATATGGGCTCCCTAAGTGCCATGGGGGCCGTTCCGCGCCCAATGAACCACGAACCGGTTCGGCAACGGAAAATGTTCGTTGCGGTTCGCAATCTCAGGATCGTCATTGGCACCAAACTGCAAACCGCCGGTTCATTAAATTTTTTTGGTTCGCTCCCATGTCTAATCCTGAACGTCTTAGTTCTCAGTTGATAGTCCATAAAACTAAGAAAAGAAGTCCAAAATTCCATTTCATTCAGAGAAGGGTTTTTTTTTTACACCTAATAAGACACAAGCTTAGTACACTAATGGCTCCAACCAAAGCTAAGCTCAATTATCACCCTATGGCTATAACTACAATAAGTTTGAATCGGTCTGTGAAGTCTGCATATGAAAGTGTAATTACATCATGAATTGGATTATGATATACTTGAAGCACATGGAATCATGAGAGCATTGGATCCAAAGTTTGCCTTGTATTCATTGAGGCATCTTCTCCTTGTCCAATGTAAGGACTCTTTCCTTTAACAGAAAAAGTTTTCCTCTATTGGAAGATTCCTCACTTAGTAGAAGGGAAAACTTGAACCAGTCCTTATGTTTCCAGGAACAAAAGAAGTAAGATTGTTTTCAAAAATGAATGCATCTTTCTTTAAGTGGATTGCTATCCTGGTTGTTGAAATTAGGGCAGCTGTGTGTTTGCTGACTGAATAGGATAACAGATTTCCAAAACTATACATTTATATAAACATTTAGGTACTATTGTTGTTTTTTACCTCATAACTGAAAGCTCAGGGTAGGTTACAAAACAAGTATCATTTGTTGAAGTCTTTAAAAATATATCCTCCTCCTTTTTTCCCAGCCTTGCCTGCAGAAAATGCATCCCAAAAATATATAAGCCAAAACTGTTTCAACCAATATTTTGATGGTATGTTTTTGACATGACAAATAGGGTGAGAGACTGGTGGTTGGTTTTTTATGTCCTCCTAGCCCTCATGTAGTATTTTTCTAAAATGTTCATTTATTTAAAGATCATTTATAGTATACATTTCTACAACAATGTAGCATTCTAGATGACTTAAACCACCAAATAGGGCATTACATGTTAAATAATATTTGTTCCCACGGTGTTTGTTCTTGGTCAGTACCTCTGATTAGAGATGGGCACAAACAGCAATACGAACAAAAAAAAGCCACGAACAGCCCAATCTGCTGTTTGCAAACAAGCTGTTTGTGAGGCCTCATCCTAAATGAACAGGTGGTCATTGCAAGCCTCCTTCATTGCTATTCGTTGCTGTTCATCAAGCCAGACAGTCTGGCACCTGCAATCAATTCCCTTGGCAACTTAGGCAGGGATTGTCTAAACTCTGTCTGAACTCCTGCTGTTGCCCTGGAAACCTCAATCTAAGCCCAAATTAGCTTGATGGGCAGGTCTGCCTTTCAAGTGTGGAGCTCCAAATTTGTTACAAGGAAGTAAAGAGCAGGGGGGAGGGGCTCCCAGCTTTGGTTTTGCAGACAGTGGAGAGGAAGAGATATTTGTTGTTGGGATTTTGAGAGAGAGAGACAAGGAGAGTGCATTGGAGCTTGAATGTTCTTTGTGTGTGGTGGGATAGGGATCTACCTCTTCAAGTTCCAGGGGTGCTGCCAGGCTCTGGGCCAAGCTATTATTTATTACTGGTACCTTTCCTGCTGCCTGCTCAGGTAAGGTTTCTGGAAGTGGTGCGGTAGGGATCTACCTTTTCAGGTTCCAGGGCTGCTGCTGGCTCTGGGGCCAAGCTATTATTTATTACTGGTACATTTTCTGCTGCCTGCTCAGGTAGGGTTTCTGGGAGTGGTGTGGTAGAGATCTTGATGGCTGGAGGAGAGCCTGTTGGCCCCCACAAACAATGAACAATGAACATGTTCGTGAACAGGTCATCATGTTCATCAGTGTTCGTTGTTCATTGTTCGTGGATGCATCCAGACAGTCTGACACCTGCAATCAATTCCCTTGGCAACTTAGGCAGGGGTTGTCTGAACTCTGTCTGAATTCCTGCTGTTGCCCTGGAAACCCCAATCTAAGCCCAATTTAGCTTGATAGGCAGGTCTTCCTTTCCAGTGTGGATCTCCAAATTTGTTACAAGGAAGCAAAGACCAGGGAGGAGGGGGCTCCCAGCTCTGGTTTTGCAGACAGTGGAGAGGGAGAGACAGTTGCTGTTGGCATTTTGATAGAGAGAGTGCATTGGAGCTTGAATTTTCTTTGTGTATGGTGGAATAGGGATCTTGCCCTTCAAGTTCCAGGGCTGCTGCCAGGCTCTGGGTCAAGCTATTATTTATTATTAGTACCTTTCCTGGTGCCTGCTCAGGTCAGGTTTCTGGAAGTGGTGCAGTAGGGATCTTGACTTGGATGATGGCTGGAGGAGAGCCTACTGGCCCCCACGAACAGCCAACCACGAACATGTTTGTGAACAGGGCCATGTTTGTGGTTGTTTGTGAGTCCCTGTTCATGGATGGCAACGAACATCATGTTCATTTTTTTTTCTGTTCATGCCCATCTCTACCGCTGATACCCACAGAACATCATCAAAAGGGAAAGCGGAAGTTAGATTTAGCCTCAGAGCAGCTTATGAGTTTGATACAGCAGGTATATTGTATCATGAGAAAGGGTAAAGAAGACGTTTTTCTTTTTAAAAAAAACATTTTCTGTCAGTATCCTTTAGGCCAAAGGATCGTTTTTAGATAGTCATTGATTAATTGTAAATGTAAAGAGAGAAAGAGACATTTTCTTTATCAAAGCTGTTGCTGTAGGGCAAACTCTAGTGCCATGAAAACCAAAATGTTTTCTTTTATCAGAGTTCCCTTTCTGGCACCTGAAATCATTTCTTTCATGTCTGAAAGTGAAGGATGAGGCTGCACCATTCCCTGGAGATGAGCGATTGTTACCATGGTCTCTTAACATATTGGCAACCAATGTGGAATCCATGTACACCTGTCATTCAAACAGAGCAAAATGCAGATGTGGCAAAAAAGCTCAGGTTCAGCCAGCTGGCAAACCCTCCTCCACTCTTGACAGTGCAGACACACACACACCACCACCACCCTTACAATATGACTGAGTTTCAGGTCACACATTTGTGAGAGCACTCAAATGCTATCACACTCCTCTAAACACAATGAATCTTCATTACCATTTCTCCAGGACAAACATACATAAAAGAGTCCCACCTGACTTAATAGCAGGCCGTGTTGCAACTAGGGGAGGGGAAGTGAGGTGAAGAGTCATCTTTTTGGAGGCACAGTGGCTGCCATCATGCAGGGCAGGGCAGGGAGGCTCCCAGGTTCCCACACTCCACCAACTGCCTTATCAGGGTGTTGAGTGTTTGGGGGGGGGGAGATGGATGGAGCTTTGTTGCTGCCACGTAGCACATCTGGGGTCTTGTTGCTATTCCATGTTGTGTTGGCGACAAGATGGTCACTCACACTTCCACCCTGTGGTTGCCAGAGTCCACTGGGGCACTTGCTACATTTTTTTGGCCAATTTCGGGACATTGGGCCAGATCCACTAGGGTGAGTTTGTACCAGCTGGGAGGCTCAGCCCTTTCAGGGTCCCCTTAAGAGACCTGAGGGGAAACCAAAGGGTATGTGCTTGGCTCAGGGGCCAATGGCAGGTTTCCCTCCAGGTGACAGAGAATCTTCAGGTCTGTGCCTGGAACAGGCATTATACCTCCTCCTATCCTGCATTTATTTCCCAGCCAAGTGGGCTGGGGCATTCCATCAAATGGCAGGTGGGCCAGCTAATGCCAGGGTTCTGTGCCCTATGCAGAGCCAAAGCTCCAACGGCTGTAATCAATAAGGTTGTGACCCATTTTCTCCCAAGGAAGGGAGTTATTTGCCCATAACACCAGTCTCCCACATGCCAGTACAGCTGAAAATAGAAATTTACAGGACATACAAACAAATCTAGTCCCCCTTTTCAAACAAAATTCTTGTGCCATGAAGAAAGGAAGTACAGAATGTCATTGATTCAATTCCCCTCATTGGGTGGTGAATTAGGGCCTTTTTAATGAAGGTTGCAAGGGAGGGAAAGAAAGTAGATGTCCTGTTTAATTGAGGGGTCATGTAAAATAAAGGGATGCTCAAGTGCTATTATCATAAAATGGGGGAAACTGGGAGAGGTACAAAATGGGTCAATCAACAACATTAAATGAACATGTCTCATTTAGGAGACTAGTTCTAATTCTTAAGTGCTAGTAAGTCCAAAAACTAGGGATATGTAGACTATTACACAAAGAAGGCAAAAAGAGAACATCGGTGAGAAATGTGACATAGCATGGGGTGAAGGATAAGAATGCACGTTTGTGTACATGTCTGAGTATGAAATCATGCATATATAAGGCTGTACATACAGGTTTAGGTGAACTGGATTTACTCATCCGAATGATTTAATGCTTTCGGCTACTGAGACAAAATGTATAGTGCAGGGTGATGGAAAATGCAGATCATTTTTTAAAAAGCAAATTGTCAATTTAGCTCCTGGGCTAAAGTAAACAGTGCATTGGCATTTTTTAAAGGGAAAAAAATATGACAACAAGCCTAAATGCATTAATCTTATATTTGAAAATGCATCGCTTTATTGAACCATTTGTCCATTCTTATATGTTGATTTATAATAAACGTAATGTGATTCATCATGTCATCTTGTAAGTAAATGTGACACTTCATTAAACACAGTAATCAAATGTAAGCAGTCCCACTTTCGTGTTAACAACTGAGACCTTACAATTCTATTGCTCTAGAGATACTCCTACTATAATGAATGGGGTGGGGGGAGACTTCTGGAGCAAAGTGTAGATCTCTGAGAATTAATGGGGAAAATATACTGGCATTTTGAGCTTCCCTGTTTGCATCAGGGTAACTGTGGTGCCAGAGCAATTCCCCCACAAGGCCAGTGTTTGTTACATTGCTTGAGGAAAAAGTTGGTGTAGCCACTTCTGTGCATTTATTGGTGATGCATCCTGTCTTTATATTAAGCCATCAGTGAATATATAATAAATGAACATGATCCAGCCAAAGCTCAAAACTTTTAAGATTCATTTATTTCAATTGGATTTGAGCAGTTGTTTAACCCTGCTATTGCAACCAATGGTTCAAATAAGCCTAAATTGATTAATTAATAGTTGATAGGAGTGGAATTGTGAAACTATAGATTAAACAGTAGATACTCTAGTTTCAATTCAGATTGGACAGTTGGGAACATTTTGGGAAGTCTGTAGTAGAACTACAAAATCATTTTTTTGAGTTTACATTTTAGAAAGAGGGTTTTTTCATGCTATTTTTGTATTTGCCATCTGGAATGACATTGCAAGCTGGCAAACACAAGAATAACGTGAAATATTTCTATTATATAGCCTTAGCTATTCATCGGTGATTGGATGCATCTAAACAATATCAGTCAGATACCCATAATCCATATCCAAATTTTGTCCTGCTTTGAGGGACGAAGTAGTTGTGCTGAAGTTAGTTTTCCTTTGTAATGTGGTTACACATGGCTCAAGAGTGATCTGTAGTCAAGTAAATTATACTGGAATCTAAATTCATATAGTTGACAAAGTAATGCTTAATTTACTCAGTTTCTCTTACAGGAGTCCAAAGAGCTAAATTTCTAGTTCCATGATGGACCCCAGAGGGCTTTGGATACGTTTCTTGAACTGCAGGACCTATACTACATGGCATACAAATTTTGAAATCTTCAGATAATTTCAAAATAATTTTCTATGGTGGAATGTCTGTTTAAAGGTGTTTGAGGGTCAAATATTCCAGGGCTAGCACAGCCTTTCAGATATTGCTGAAACAGTGAATCCCAATCTCTGCTATACATCTCAGTTCAGGAATATAAGAAAGGCCAATTATGGAGAAAATAACTTGGTTGTCAGCCCTACCAAATGCCTGCTTCAGCAGTGATGCTGACTGGAAACTGGTAATGATGGAGGACACTTATTTGAAGAGACATTGTAGTATTTGAGTGAGCACAAGCCAAAGACAGACTGATTGAAGGGTTATCCATGACCAGAGGGATAAGAATATTGTAAATATCCGGTCCACTTGGAAATTGAGGTGTGCCGTTACTGACACTCATTTAAGATTTGTCTTTGAATGTGAGTTTGGGTGGACTGGGCATGTTACCCCTGATGAAGCATATCCATGAAACATGAAGTTTCAAAAGCCAATTCCTTGTTGTGCTAAGAGGTTTTCTATACCCCACTGTTCATGGTCCCACCTGCAAAAGAGAAGACAATAGGATTATAGACCATTGGTATTACCAGAGACTTACTTTGAGCATGGGTGTCCTTTCTGGAGTGCCCCTTTCCCAGCACACCTAGAAAAGAAGAAAATACTATATTATTTTGTGGACAAGATTCATTTGTACACAGCCGACAACTATTAGATATTGTATTTCATGAGTATGCATTGATTGTCATATGATAGATATTACTTGGTATCCTCCCCCCTCCTCTTCTGTATTTGACCAGTTTGTATCATGCATCTGACGAAGAGAACTTGATTCTCGAAAGCTTATGCTGCAATAAAATTGGTTAGTCTTAAAGGTGCTACTGGACTCTTTTTGATTTTGCTACTACAGACTAACACGGCTAACTCCTCTGGATATAAGAGCATGTAATCACTTTATACACTTACATACTGATATTTATAAATTTATATTTATTGTTCTTCTTGGCATTCATTTTTATTTGTGATATTCTTATCCCTCAGGTCATGGGTTGCCTACTCTTGGGTTTTATGTCCTGTTACCGGGGGGCGTCTCCTTGTTGGTTGTTGATTGAAGGGTTAGACATCATGGGATAGGCAGTAAATTGGAAGAAAATAATCCATCAAAGCATAAACTTGAAACGCTTCCAAAGGTAATGCTTATTCCAGTTCCCTTCCTTTGAGACTAGCTCTAGAGATACATCTGTAGTGGAGCACTATTACAATCCTAATGGCATACAGATAGCCAGATTACGAGATTATTTACAATGTTAGTTTCAAATTCAAGAGGTCTGATTTGTACCACTTACAGACACCTACCTGTTCCCAATTCTGAAACCACTCACTCATGAAGAGATCTACTGAAGTCAAGAGACAATGTAAACTGGTAGCTGTACAATTGTTCTGCTGTACAATGCTTTTATCAATCAATTTCAGCATCATAAGCAAGTGTGAGCCCCTTGTTAGTTTGGATGTCATATCTATATCTATCTATAAATGTCCAGAACCCATTTTCAATCTGTGCAATTGTCCATGATTAATGGAATAGATGGGCAAAAGTATGTTCCACGACTTCAAACTTCAAACAGCATGAAAGGCTCTTTGCCTGACCTTCCAAATACTCTTGGATCAACCAGTACAATATCTCACCCAGCTTGCCCTAGGTCATTCAGATGGCTCTTTTATGCCCATTAACCTGAGAGTGATACTCAGAAGAAATGGATGCATGCACAGATACTCACAAACAAAAACATCTGCAGAGTCAAACTGCATTCATATTATGAAAAGATACACTAGCAGTTAAAGGAGGCTGTGATCCCTTCTGTCACACTGAACAAAGTACCAAAGTTTATGCAGTGTGACCATAAACCTTTGAAGGCAATCAAGTCCATTCAGCAGTCTCACTAGACAAAGAGTGATGTTCTTTCCATGAAATACTATATTGAACCTAAAAATTTCCAGAAGAGTAACCATGTTAGTCCACAGCAGCAGCAAGAAGAAGAAAGGGACCATCCATAGCATCTTAAAATCTGACTATTTTGCTCTGGGAAAGTGGTGGGGGGAAAAGCACTGAGGAGCACTGGAGTATAACCCCATTTAACAAGGCAAAAGCTAAATTTAATAGGAATTCAAAACAAATTCTATTTGATGGAGCAAAAAAAATGTAACCCAAAACCAGTAATCAGTGGAATAGAGACATTTTGATACTGATCATTCTAGTAATTTAGAAAAAAAAAACCTGTTCTTAATTTTAAAAGTGTTATTGTGTAAGCTGCTTTGAGTTCTGCAGTGTGGGAGATATAAATGTGGGATGTAAGTATTTTAAATAGATAAATGGTCAACATAGCACTTCCAGGGTACAGCAAGAGTTCACAGATGGACTACCCAAAATGAGCAACAGCCACCAGTTTCTGATGGTTCCCATTTTTCTTGTACAATTTGTATCTTCTCATTCCCTTATATAGGTACTACCCCATTTGATCATCATGGGGTGGGGATGTGGCCCAGTGGTAGAGCACCTGCTTGGGATGCAGAATGCCCCAGGTTCAATCCTTGGCATCTTCATTTAAAGGCTCTGGAAGTAGGTGCTGTGAAAGACCTCTGCCTGACACCCTGGAGAGCCCCTGCCAGTCTAAGTAGACAATACTGTTTTTTATGAACCAATGGTCTGATTCAGTATGAGACAACTCCATTTGTTCATGACATTAGTAGCTATGTAAGTGAATGAAATGTTGATAATATGTCTAGTGATAGAGATACCAGAGTATATGAAAGGATAGAGCAGATACTGTGTTGGTGTAACAGACTGCACTGCTAGAGCAAATCCCTGCCATGGCTTAAATGAAGGGGAGGGGGGAGAGAGAAAGAAAGAGGAATGACTTGGAAATTGAGAGGTCCAAGTATGGCCTGAAACAGAAATCTGGTACTTCTAAGGCTATTCTGCCTATCTCTTAATGCATCATGATGAAGAGAGAAGCTTAAGACCTCATACTCTATCTAGAAAGCATTTATTGCCCACTTTATGTAGTCGGCTATTTATTTTTTTGCTTTTGCTTTTTTTGTAATCCACAGCAGCAAATACATGTAAAACTCATTTTTTCCTTTTACAAAATGTGTCTTGGTGGTCTGTCTGCATCCATATAAAACCTAACTTCACTGTTGCTTAACAAGTACAAAGAAAAGGTAAGGGAGCTCCTGTCTGTATCTGAATTACAAGCAAAATTTTCAAGGCTTCATGTATGTCCCAGATAACTTCAAGTAGGCTTCTCAATCTGAAAAAATTTTTAAGGGAGAAAAATAGAAAGCTCAATAAAAATAACCCAGCTGACTGGCAAGTACATTTGGTCATAGTACTATAGCAAGTACAACAGTCCAGGAAATAATAAACCAGCAGCTAATATCACAAATGGATACTGAACTAATGTTCATTAGTTGCAGTGAATACATGTGCAATTTGTGTACTGTGTATATTCAGTTTCTTTTTATATGTAATTATCATCACAGAATCACAGAATCACAGAGTTGGAAGGGGCTATACAGACCTTCTAGTCCAACCCACTGCCCAATGCAGGATGATCATGTTACATTCAATGTATGTATTGTTGAATGTGTGATTGAATCTGTACATTTATCCAGGTACTGATCCCCAGCTTCACTTGTAAAGTCAACACACATTGGTTCTTTCTTATGAACTGATGTATGCATATATGCACAAGATGTATGCATTGCACATACATGCAGGATGTATGTGAATTCACTGTAACGTGAACAGAGCTATACTTAGAAAGTATGGAAGACTCACTGAGATATAGTTACTTTATTCTTTCCTAGGCTGCTAGATCAGGCAGAAATGGTCAAAAATTAATATTACAATGATGGATAGATAGGAAGCATGTCAAAATCATTGTAGCTGTTTAAAAAGCATTTTTTAAAAGAAGCATTTTCCACCTAGTCATTGCTAATTGTGCTTCCCTATTGGTCACATAGCTGGAAACCATAATTGCTGGTTGGCCAAAAGAAAAATGTTTGTGTCTGCTACGGTGATAGAGCTCTAGCCATTCCATGAGGAACTAACAGTTATTGATGATCTGATCTTTAAAGGTGAAAGACTTGTAGCACCACAATCACTGAGGTCTGAAATGACAAAGATCATTCATTTAGGACACACAGGAGCAGAGAAGTGAAAGCACAGGGTCAGAAAATTTTGCTGTTTTGGCTTGGCATAAATGCACAAATCTCAGTTATTCCAGGGTCTTCAAAACAGTCTACAGCATCAGAGGCCAAATCTTATGAAGCTTGTAATTTGTGAGACAGTTCAAAGAAGCAGGAAATGACGATGCGCTTTTTCTTTTTGTTTTCCCTCTTCTTCTGTAATGTCCAAAGAAGATCTCTCAAATCTCATCCACTATAAGACCTATGAATGACCTCCAGATTTCAGCTGGAGCTCAGACACCTCGCAATGGGCAAGTCCCACAAGTCCCACTTGGTACCTTCAAGAGAATCTTCGAAGCAGAAGTGCCAATACTACTTTGTTCAGTTCTCTGCCATGTGTGAACTGCTTTTCTCATACACCTTGGATCCATTGCGCAATGCTGTTTGGGATCAGGGAAGCTGATAACAGGCCTGCTGAAGTTCTGCAAGTTGGTATGGGCTAGGAAGTGAGCTGAGGTGCACGAAGAGGAGAAAGATAAAGGGGTTGTGCCTGTATGTGTACCTGTTATCCAAGTATTAGAATTATAGAATTATAGTAACACTTACCCTGCAAATGTTTGCACAATCAGAAAGGCTCCCTTGCACCAAAATGGCTGGCTGAATTAGATCTATATCAGCAACTGAATTGTTGGACTCTGTAAATATACCATTTTGTACAGTAAGTTTTCTAGGGTACTCCCTCCTTCTGCAGACCTAGTCACATACTCAAAAGGGTACAAGGAGGAATTACTTATTGGCTTTGGAAAATAATTACATAAAGATTACATTACACAAGGATTGCTGTATCCTTCTCTATACTGATTTGGATTTCAACAATCAGGGTGATTTGTAGGTGTTCAGCATGTTGCTCAGTCAAATATTGGAAAAATCTGCAAGGAACCATACTTATTATACGACTAGAGAGCCAGTGAGGAGTCTTGGCTACTATGCCAGACTGCAATCAAATCCCTTCTCAGTCATGAGCAACCATTCTCTTGCAGCCTTACCTACCTTACAGGATTATTGTGAGGATAAAATGAAGGAGGGGGGAAAGTTGTATGCCACACTAAGCTACTTGACAGAACAGTAGGATAGAAATCTGATTTAAGAAAATAGCAAGTGTCTGGATTCTTCATAGAGAAGCAAAGTGGATATCGTTGTATATTAAATAGCATCCCAAAGTAAAATCACTGTTGATTTTAGTCTGAATCTTCTACCATTATCCAGGGCTTAATCTGCACCCAAATCCCCAGAACATAGCATTGGGACTTGCAAAGCAGTAAGAAGAATATATTGGTATGTGCATTGTGCTTTTTCTTCTTTATCGATGAACATACCCAGTCCCAATGCTAATAGATTGGACTTTCAGGCTGGACGTTTGGACCACTAAATGCAATTCTTAAACAGGCTGAGCTGTCATCTTAGAAAGTAAGCAATGCCCTTGCCTTTATCTTTTCAGACTGGCATTTTTCCATGTCTGGCTGCCGAAATCCTAAGAAATATAGTTGCTGACTGAATAATATACATAATGCTGTCAGGCATCCTGGCTTGTTGGCAGTAATATTACTATTATTTATTATTTACATATTTAATGACCTTATTGCTATTATGCACTGTTAGCCCAACTAATTGTAATGCAATAAACATAATTTACAAGTATATACATAATCAGCCATTAGTGGCAATACCTGAAGCAGCTGCAGATTTTCTAACACAGTTCCTTTAAAAGTGATATCATCATGATATGTGTCTGTTTTGATCATCGCATGCATCAAGTGACCTACATAGAATCATTTTTGTCTTCTTTAATGAGAAGTGATCAAAGCTATAATTAGGGTATGATTATCTTGTTTTGAACTGAAGATAGCAAGGAAAAAAGTAAAATCCCACGTACAGAAGGTATTTGCAAAGAAAGACAGATGCTCTAACTGCACTCTGCTTCTTCATTTGAAATCTTTTAAAGGGAGAGGGGAGATTGATTTGAATATTGTCACACTCCCTAAAACACAATGTTAGTTTTAAGCACCAGTCTGGACCCTAAATATCTTAGCGAATGTGTATTCAGTCAAAATTAAACTATAGTCTTATACTCAGGACTTCAAAGGGATTTTAGCAACTGAAATGTGTTCAGAGTTGTTGTGGTCTTAGAAATCATCTCAAGATTGTCCTATAACAAGAATCTTGGTTTTCATGAATGAGTTTCTCAGTCCTTTTCATTTATTTGGTTTCCTTGGTTCATGTACAGGTGTTTCCATACAGAATTATGAATAGAGGTGGGCATGGACCGAAAAACGGACCAAAGGTTTACATGGACCAGGTTGGTTTGGCACTCGTGAGTAGAGATGGGCAAGAACCGCATTACGAACTTCAAAAACCCACAAAAATGGCGATCATGTGATCGCGATCGCGATCCGGCGGTTCGTGATTGTCCACGGCGAATGAACCAGCCTTCAAGAGAGGCCTGGTTCGGTGCGTTCGGCCATGGTTCAGGAAGCCAGACAGTCAGGCACCAGAAATCAATTCCCCTGGCAACGGAGCCGGGGGAATGACTGAACTCTGTCTGCGCTCCTTCTGTCACCCTGGAAACCCGAATGGAAGCCCAGCTTAGCTTGATCGGCAGGTCTTCCTTTCAACCACGGAGCTGCAAAGCAGTAACAAGTTGGGAGAAGACACCCAGGGGAGGGAGGGAGAAGGGGGTGTCCTGTAGCCATGGGCACTCCAATCTCATCCCTGCAAACCCTGATAGGCAGCTCTGATGGCCAAGCAGACCTCCTGCGTTGCTCAATGGGACGTGTGCTTAAAAATAGCCGTGGGCTCCCAGGCTGGGTTTCACTTTCAGCGAGCAGTGAAGTGGGACAGAGCTCTTGCTTGCCACTTGCTAGCCTTTGGGGAGAGAGACTGAGAGTATAATTCAGCTTGGATTTTTGTGGGAGTTTCCTGGGGGCCTTCAATTGGAGAGGGTATAACTCCAAGATCCCTTTTGCAATCTTGTCCAAACTTGGGTGATGGCTGTAGGAGAGCTTGCAAAACACTCCCCAGGAATATGGGGAGTGTTTTGTGCCACGGGGTCCATTCCACACCCAACAAATCGCGAACCAGTTCGGCGATGGAAAATGTTCATTGCGGTTCACGATCTCAGGATCGTTGTTGGCACCGAACCACAAACTGCCAGTTTGTTGAATATTATTGATTTGTGCCCATGTCTACTCGTGAGCCAGCGGGTCGCGTGACACACCTTTTTTTACAGACGCAACAACCTTTGGCTGGTCAGTCAGTCCATTGGTCCGTGAAACCAGATATTCAGGCGCCGAGCAATCAATTCCCTAGGCACCATAGGAGCTGCTTACAGACCTTCTGCTGTCCTTGAAATACACCAGTCTTACCCTGAAAACCTTGATAGGCAGCTCTAGCTGCCAACCAGAGAGCTCCCATTATTCTCTACATGAGTGTTTAGTATATAAGACATAGCGCAGAGCTGCGGTTTCAGTTTCCTGCTGGTTACCAGCTCAGAAGTACTGCTTCTTGCAGAAGGTTTTTTTTGGATTGTGCCAGAGGGCGGTTTGGGGCTTGTGTTGCAGCAAGGCTCTAGCTGGAAGCAAGCTTATTGGGTTTCCTCAGCTGAGGGCTCATTCCTGTTTCTCCTTTTTTTCTTTCAAATCTTATTTGCTTGTGGGGCCTAGGGACAGCCTAGGGATGTGCCCCAATCCAGTCTCAGAGCTGCAGTCAGGCTCTAAGTGCAAGCTTATTGGGCTCCTTGAGGGCTCACTCTTCTGTCTCTTTTTTTTTCTTTCAGTTCTTATTAGATTGTGGGGTGGTGGGCTAGCCTAGGAAAATATTTTTTTAAGGAAAAAAGATTTTTATTTTTTACAAACCTTTCTTACTTACAAACTTCATTTCTATACAGTACAAAATTGTAAAGTTATAGGACTTCCTGTTTGGGATCCATGGAGGTCTAACGCAGCTCCACTTGCGGAGCTGACCGGACTGCCGTTTTAACCGGCCGGCGGGGTGAAAATAGCCCGCGGCCGACTGCTCTCAGGCGGGGAGCAGGCAAAGAACGCTCAAGACCCTAGGGTGAGCTAGATCTCGGACGAGGGGGGGCTCTATACAACGAGTCTCCCCCCGATCCTTGAGGTCCCACCTTGCGACGGGTCGGCTATAATCTCTGCGGCAGTTTTGGGGCCGATTCGGCTGGCATAAGACCTACATACCCAAGCATCGATTGGGGGAAGAAGCTGAGAGGAGAACTTAAAATCGAAACAGCGATTACAACCCGAGAAAAGTGAAGAGAAGGTAAAGATCATTATCTTCTGAGACGGGACAGATTGATAAAAACAGAGAGGAAAAAAAGTAGATTTTTAAACTGCAACAGACTAGTGAAAAGGAGGGGAAGACTCGGCAGGAATTGAATTTAAAAAGAGACTAAGTTTAAAGAAGTTATTAAAGAAATGGGACTATTGTTTTGAATACCTGTGGCTTTGGAGCTGTGAGAAAAAGACACCATCGCGAGATCTGCTGTGGGAAGACGGGAGACAGGAAGTGCGTAATAACAATAGAGTGGCTGGAGAGAAGCGGCCCTTGCTGGAGGGCAGGAAGTAGGGAATCGCCATTTTTGAAAAGGGAAGGGTCGCGGCTTCAGCGGAAGAGGAAGTAGGCCATCTTGGATTACAAAATCATAGAGAAACCATAGAGAAAAGACGCCCGACATTTTGGACTCTTTAAAATTTAATTTCTATAAGAAGACCGGGACATTTAAAATAGAAAAACGTTAAATTTTACGCCACGGAGTTAAGGAAGAGAGCGGATTCGTGGGAGCGAGCTAAAGCAAGCCCCACGATGTCAAAAAAAGAGTGGCAATCGGCAATAGAAAACCTGGATAAAAACCTGGACAAAAAACTTTTAGATATGATTAAAGAACTTAAGGACACGCAATTGGAGCTGATAAAAGAGGTTAAAGAGGTTACACAGACAGTAAAATCGGAGCTGTCAGAAGTGAAAAAAGGTATGGAAACAATACGAAGTGAATTACAATGAACGCAGCAGAGAGTTAAAACAGTAGAAGACGCGATGGAGAATTTAGCAGACACGCAACAAACAGAGATGAGATTGGTGAAGGGGAGAATGTCAGTTGCAGAAACTAAACATATGGAGAAGCAGCTACGTTTTCGTGGCTTGCCAGAAGTGGAAGGAAAGTCAGCGCAAGAACAGATGACTGAGGTGTTGGCTGAGTACCTGGGGAAGGAGGAGGAGGAAGTTGTGGCTATCCTAGATGTGGCATACCGTGTGAATTCGAGAATAGCAACCCAGAGGAAACTACCAAGAGATGTGATTGTGCAGTTTACAACACGAAATATGAAAGAGAGGATTGTGACAAAACAGTTTCAAGATCCATTGGAGATTGATGGCAAGACGATTATTATAATGAAGGAACTGCCCAGATCAGTGTTACTGGACCGGAAAAAATATAAAGTGCTAATTCAGATTTTGAAGGACATGAAAATCAGGTACAGATGGGAGTTACCGGAAGGAGTGTCCTTTGAGTTTGGAGGGGCCAAAAAACGCATCAGATCTGAGCGAGAGATGGAGCAATTTATTAAGGACAATGAAAAAGACTTACCAACAAGATCATGAGTATGGAGTGTAAAGTATTATCTTGGAATGTAAATGGACTAAACTCACCGAATAAGAGGAAAAATACTTTTCACTGGCTACTAAAACAAAAATGTGACATTGTTTGTTTGCAAGAGACCCATATCAGAAAGCAGGATGTAAAATATTTAAAATCTGGAAAATTGGGCAAAGAATATGTAGCGGCCTCCAACAAGAAAAAAAGAGGAGTGGTGTTGTATATAAAAGAGGAGCTACAGCCAAAATTTGTTATGAGAGATGTGGAAGCTAGATTTGTAGCAGTGGAATGTATTTGGAATTTAAAGAGAGTGTTGGTAGTCGGACTTTATGCACCTAACGGTGCAAAAGAAAGCTTCTTTGAGGATTTAAGGAAGCATTTAGACGATCTTGCATACGACCAGATAATTCTTGCTGGAGACTTCAATGGAGTGACAGACTTGGAACTAGACAAAAAGACTACAACGGCACAAAAGAAAAGAGGACTATTACCAAAGCTTTTTTTTGAGTTGATTCAACAAGAGACTCTTGAAGATGTATGGAGGAGAGAATATCCTAAAAGCAGACAGTTTACTTTTTATTCTGCAAGGCATTCTACATTATCAAGAATTGATATGATCTGGGCCTCAAAAGACTTAGCATTATGGACTAAGGAGGTAGAAATAATGCCTATGGTAGGCTCAGATCACAACCCAATTATGTGGAAATTTGGAAAAAAGAGAAAAAGGAAAGCATGGAGAATAAATGAGGACTTGTTACAGGAAAGAGAGAATATGGAAATACTGAGAAGAGAGACAAAGTTTTTTATACAATACAACGTGAATAAAGAAGTACCAACCAATAAAGTTTGGGATGCTTACAAGGCGGTTGTAAGGGGCATACTAATGGACTTAAATGGTAGAGCAAGAAAGAAGAAAGAGGAGAAAAGACAAGAGATTGAGGAGAAAATAAAAGCCAAAGAAATACAGCTAAAAAAGAGACCAGGGAAAAAGAAGGTATACCAGGAAATTAAAATACTTCAAGAACAGCTAACAGCAATGAGCAATAAAGAATTGGAGTGGAATCTCAAAAGACTGAATCAAAAAGCGTTTGAGGGTGCTAATAAACCTGGGAAGTACCTGGCATGGCAATTGAAGAAGAAAAGGGAAAAGAAGATAATAAATAAAATTTGCGAAGATAACAAAACGTATTTGGAGCAGGCTACCATTAGTAGAGCCTTTTATAAATTTTACGCTAAGCTGTATAATAAAAAAGAAGTAAACAAAGAATCAATAGCGTCATATTTGGAGAAAACCAAACTTCCAGAAATCTCGGAAGCTTGGAGAAATAAGTTGAATAGTGAAGTAACTGACGAGGAAATAAGTAAGGCAATACAATCTGCAAATCTAGGAAAGGCGCCAGGGCCAGATGGACTTACGGCTAAATTCTATAAGACAATGGCTAATGAACTGGCACCATTCCTAAAAGAGGTGATGAATGGGGTTTTAAGGGATCAAAGGATTCCAGAAACTTGGAGTGAAGCGAATATATCATTGATCCCAAAAGAGGGCCAAGACCTGACTAATGTGAAAAATTATAGACCTATATCGCTACTCAACAATGACTATAAAATTTTTGCGAAGATATTGGCGGAGAGATTGAAGGGGTGGCTCTCGGAAGTCATAGAGGAGGAACAAGCAGGCTTTTTGCCAGACAGACAAATAAGAGACAACTTAAGGACAGTGATCAATGCTATTGAATATTATGACAAGCGTTGTGACAAAGAGGTTGGTTTCTTCTTTGTTGACGCTGAAAAAGCGTTTGACAATTTAAACTGGGACTTTATGTTTGCCACTATGGAAAAGCTACAATTGGGAGAAAGATTCATCAGAGCAATTAAGGAAATTTATAGAGACCAGACTGCAGCAATTGTGGTGAATGATGAATTGACCAAGAAATTGACGATAAGTAAAGGAACAAGACAAGGTTGCCCGTTATCTCCATTGTTGTTCATTTTAGTATTGGAGATTCTGATGATACAAATACGTCAAGATGATGAAATTCGTGGAATAAAAATAAAGGACTATTCATATAAGGTCAGAGCATTTGCGGATGACATAATGTTAATTGTAGAGGACCCATTGGAGAACATGCCAAGAGTGATAGATAAGATCAAGGAGTTTGGAGACTTGGCAGGTTTCTTCATTAACAAAAAGAAGTCAAAGATATTATGCAAAAATATGACTAAGCAGAAACAACAATTGTTAATGGAAACAACGGATTGTGAAGTAACAAGTAAAGTGAAATATTTGGGAGTCGAATTAACTGCAAAGAACATAGATCTATTCAAAAACAATTATGAAAAACTATGGACTCAGATAGAGAGAGACTTGATTAAATGGAATAGATTGAATTTGTCATGGTTGGGCAGGATTGCAGCAGTTAAGATGAATGTGTTACCAAGAGTAATGTTTTTGCTACAGACAATACCAATCATCAGAGACTCCAAACAATTTGAAAAATGGCAGAGGAAAATATCAGATTTTGTTTGGGCAGGCAAGAAGCCTCGAGTGAAAGTGAAAGTTTTACAAGATGCAAAGGAAAGAGGCGGAATGCAACTGCCCAATCTGAGACTTTATCATGATGCAATCTGCCTAGTTTGGTTGAAAGAATGGATGACATTAAAGAACAAGAAACTATTAGCCCTAGAGGGATATAAAAAAATATTTGGATGGCATGCATATTTATGGCATGACAAAGTAAAGGTCAACTCGATGTTCCTGCATCACTTTGTTCGGAGAAGTCTATACATAATCTGGAAGAAGTACAGAATTTATCTACAAGAAGGAACCCCTTTGTGGGTGGTTCCATATGAGGTGATAGACCCGAGAGCTGTTGATAATGAACAACAATGTTTAACGTATAAAGAAATAACTAAAACTGAAGCATCCAAACTTAGAATAAAGACACAAGAGGAACTATCACCTAACTACGATTGGTTCCAGTATAGACAGATCAGAGACTTATATAATTCGGACTCTGTAAAGGGAGGTATACGAATAGAGAATTCGGAACTAGAGCAGACCCTTCTTAAAGAAGATAAGAAAAGAATATCCAAGGTATACCAAGTACTGCTGAAGTGGTATACCGAGGATGAGATAGTTAAAACACAAATGGTGAAATGGGCTATAAACTTTAATAAAGAAATAACAATGGAGGCATGGGAATACTTGTGGAAAACTACAATGAAGACAACGACATGTATTAATATCAAAGAGAACATTTATAAAATGATCTATCGTTGGTACATGACACCAAAGAAGATTGCGCTAGGGAATTTGAATACTTCTAATAAATGCTGGAAATGTAAGAAGCATGAGGGCTCCCTCTATCATATGTGGTGGTCGTGTGAGGTAGCCAGGCAGTACTGGGGGGAAATAATAAGAGAAATGAGTGAAATTTTACAATTTCAAATTAATAAGAACCCAGAACTCCTGCTACTGAACTTGGGAATGGAGGGAATTCCAGCCCAACACAGGACGTTGATATTTTATATGACAGCAGCAGCTAGACTTTTATATGCGCAAAAATGGAAAGTACAAGAAGTGCCAACTATTGAAGATTGGACTTACAAATTGCTGTATATGGCTGAAATGGACAAGATGACAAGAAAATTGAGAGATCTGGACTCAGGGCAGTTCAACACAGACTGGGAGAAGCTGAAACAATACCTGGAGAAGAAATGGGAGGTGGGAGGAAAACTGTGGCAGTTTGAGAACTACTGAAGTATTGAAGTAGAGGGGGGAGACTTTACCGGGGGGAGAAGAGATAAATGTGAATTAATAAGCAGTCAGATTACTAGATTAACATATATATAGATATATATAGGTTAACAAACAGAACATAGAGAAAATAATTAATTGTAAGGACTAAATATAAGGAGCGATTAACTAACAATATTTTCTTTTTTTTCTGACAAGTTTTGTACCAAACTGAATGTCTGAAGATATAGATGGGTCAAATTGATTGACTACGTGAGGAGAGATATATAGAACTATTATAAAAAGATAGAATGAGTAATATATATAGAGAATAAGTCAAATTGTTTGATATAAACGAACGTATGATCTATATGGTTTATGATATATAGAAATACCTGAAATTGAAAAATTGGGATAAATTGTTTATCTAAGATGGAAACAAAGGCTTACAGTTTGGGCATATAATGTTAAAAATAGTTAAGGATGTACTGCTTAGAATAATGGAGAATATATATTTGTTTTAGATAGAGGAAGCTAATAAAAGTAAGGGAAAGGGGACAAAGGGTTGGAAAGCTGTTGGAAGTCAACAAAAAGGGGGGGAAAGGGAGGGGGTTAGAGATGAAAAAATTGGGGAAAATTGAATGTAAATGTGGAAATAATGGATTCTAACCCAATAAAAAATTTTCAAAAAAAAAAAAAACCAAATTGTAAAGTTATAAAATTGTAAAGTTACAATTTAAATAGTTACATAATAAACATTCAGAAGAGTATAACTTTATAAACATTCTAACTCTTTAAGGGCTCTACCCCACCCCAGTTTCAGGGCTACAGTCATGCTCTGGGACCAAGCTTATTGGGTTTCCTCAGCGAAGGGCTCACTCTTCTGTCTCCTTTTCTCCCCCCTTTCATTTCTTATTTGTGGTGTTGGGATAGGGCTCTGTCCCAACCCAGTCTCAGGTCTGCAGTCAGGCTCTGGGACTAAGCTTATTGTGTTTCCTTGGCTGAGGGCTCTTCTTATAGCACCATGAGGGTTGGAATGAGGAGGAAGGGTTGTCATGGGGGGAAGAAGTGCCAAGGTTGTCCTGGTTGCCCATCACCAGCCATACTGGGGACTGGGAGGTCTCAGAGGCAGAGTATCTTTCTACGGATCCATTTTTGGGGTTCAAGGAAGAGACAGGACAGTTGTTAGTGTTGCCAGAGGAAGAGCAGCAGCTAAAACTTTTTGAGGAGGGATCTCAGGATGCTCCGGGGGGTCTTGGAGAAACATCCAGCTCCTCTGCATCTCAACCTCTTGGGGCTGCACCTGCCTGCAGTCCATCCTGCCAGCCCAGCCCCTCACATCAGCAGTTATGGCTCCATCTTCCTCCCAACCCACCAACTCCTGGTTGCCGTTTCAGTCCCACCTTTTGGCAGCACTTCCTAACCCTCCCTACTGACCCATGTTTGGCATATTGCCGGGCCTGCAATGCCCTGGTGAGTAGGGGTTCAGACCCCAATCACCTTTCATCCAGTGTCCTCTGCAGGTATCTGCAGAGGCATCACCCGAGTATGTTGCCTCAACAAGAACCATCTACCAGGGAGGTGTAAGATGGCTTCTGAGCAGGGAGAAAGGGGAGGGGAACAGGAGTCCACCCTGAGGAAGAAGATTCACACTGAGGGTGCTGTGGATGGGAGTGGAGCCTCCAGGCATGCTACTCTTCAGGTAGCTGTGCCAAGCAAAAGATTCAGGGGGAGGGCTCAGGAGGTGGGCACTCATGTACTGGCTGAGATGATAGCCCTGGAAAGACTACCTTTGTCCCTGTTGGAGGGTGTAGGGTTTTGCCAGGTGCTGCGTCATTTTGATCCCTGGTTCACAATGCCCTCACAGCAGACAGTTGGCCGATGAGTCTTGCCTGCCCTCTATATCTGTGTGGCAGAGATGGTCAGGAACCAGTTGGGCAGAGTACAAGGGCTGACCATGCACTTCACAACTGATCTGTGGAGTGGTCGTCATCACAGCTACCTGGCCATTACTGCCCACTGATGGCAACCGGAGAACCTCTGGTGCACCATGGGAAAATTCAGGCCCCTGGAGGAGGACCCACCCCTGCCGCCAGGCTACAGAGCGTTTCTGCTCCAGGAGTGGGGGCTGGACATGGATCAGACTGGGAAGAACATTGCCGGCATGATCAAGGGTGGACTGAGGGAATAGATGCCCCCAGCTGATGCTGTCCATGGCTACATGGTCACGGATGCAGGTAGAAACTGTCATGTCTGACTGTACCCATTCATTCATGCCAATGCTTTTGCTGTCACGTGTATGCTTTATTCTGTCAGGGGTAACTCCATTTTGTATGCCTGGAAGTATTCTTGTTGCTAACATTCCAATAAGTTCTCACCCATTCCCAGGTGGCCAGGTGTTTACCAGTTTGAAGCTTTTTCCTACTTGTGCTCTCTGGGTAGCTTGTGTTCTCTGGGTAGCTTGATAACCCAAATATGCATACTGTTCTCATACAAATCAAAACAACCCTACGTTGTTGGGAAATTGGGAGGGGGATAGATCAGAGGGTAGAAGAGGGACGTAAATTTCCTATGTAAGCATTCTGGTCAACTTTCTCATAGAACTGCTTAGCTGCTTACCTTGCTCCTAAGTAGACCTTTGGATATGATTATGGAAAGAACTGATTTCTGAATAAAAGTCATTTAACCAAGAACCAGAGTCTTGTTACAATGAACCAGGGATCTGTCTGCTGTAGTCTACCATCCAGGGTCTGACAGAAACATGCTGGCAGCCCTGAATGATGCGTGCCTTGAGGACATTGGCTGCCTGGTGCACAAGCTGCACCTGGTTGTGGGGGGTGCTCTTGGGCTGGGTAGTGCCATCAAGTAAATCTAGGAACGGGGAATTTTGGAAATGTGAGAGTTGTTGTATAGCTTTCATTGTCTTGGTGCCCACTTTTCCCACAACATTGTCTTCCTGCCAACTGCACAAGAAGCAGGGGGAGGGAGATCCCAAGCACCAGCTCTTCCAGGACATGCCCCCATTGGAATTCCACCTACCTGATGATAGGACGTCTGGTGGAGGAAAAACACATGTTGGAGGACATCATGACATTCATGACCATTATTCATGCAGGAAGGGTGCTCAGCATCAGCTCTGTGGACTGGCTAGTTCTCTCCCAAATGGTCTGTGTCCTGAAGCCGTTTTGGGACACCACCAACCTCTTCTGTTCTTACAGGTCCAGCCTGGAGCAAGCCAGCCCCTAGATCCATGGGCTGGAACAGGTGCTGGCCAAAGAACTGGAGCGGGGGGAAGCTCTTCTCCCCAGTGTCAGGGACTTGGTGAAGAGGTTGCAGGCAAGTGTGGCTGCCTGTTTGCATCCTGTCTGTAAACAGTGGGCATACAGAATGGCTTGTATGTGCAACCCCCATGTAAAGGGCGTCATCGCCATGCACCAATGTGAGCTCTAGCACTGGAAGAAGAACTCCACAGAGAGGTCTGCAGGTTTCAGAAGAAAAGACATGGCTGGAGGGAAGAGGGCATGGAAGAGGGGTTGTTGGCAGAGAAGGAGGAAGAGGAGGAGGAGGAGGAGGCAGATGAGCCCAGCGTCCCAGGCCATGGCAGCCCACCCAACAGGGACCACCCACACTATTGGCCCTCGCTGTTGAACTGGGAGGTTACCTGCATCAGGAAGGAAAGGGTTGCCCTCGTGAAAAACTCGGCAGAAGTGATGGTGCAAGAGTACCTTGTCGAGCCCCCTAAGTCCCCTGACTCCATTCCCCTGGAGTATTGGGCACGTAAAGCTGCCATCTGGCTGGACCTGTCGTCCATGGCCATGAAATTTCTCCTCTGCCCCCCACCAGTGTCCAGAGTTAGTGTGTATTCTCCCACCTGAGCCCTGGTGGATCAATTGGCCTTTATAAAGCTTAACCTCCTCCTGCTGGGCTACCCCTTACCCAGACCTTGGGGTGGATATTTTGCTCTGAGCAACTCCAGTCTTTGCGTTGCTGCCAGGCTCAGTTGCCTATGGTCAGGCTCTGGACCACCCCCAGTTCATTGTGGGTCACCATGGGCCAACCCCTCCCATCTTTATGCCACTGACAGCAGCATGGGCCAACCCTAATGGGTTCCTCTGTCAAATATCAGAAGAACACGTGGTTGCGAAAGTGCCCACACAAGGGGAAGTGCAACCTCCTTCCACAGGGGTACGCTGGGAGAAGTCCTTCCTCATGGCCATCCTGTGGTAGCTTCCTGTCAGGGTTCCTGTGAGGAGGACTCACAGAAAACTTAGTGCACTGTGAAAGCACCCCCCAACTGGAGAATGTTAACCTCCACTTCCAGGCACAAATGCACACAACCCTCCTCCCGCAAGGGCAACCAAACTCTCCTTCCTCGGGTTGGGAAGGCCTCCCTCATGGTCACCCCATCATAGCAGTAGGTTCCAGTGGTCTCCACTTTCACCTTGAGGGGATGGTCTGTTCCTTCTACATTTGGCGGCTCCTCTATCCATCCTTGTCTCTGTTGCCCTGTAGGGGAGATGGCTTCTTGGTCACTGTTGCCACTCTTTTGAAGAGGAGCCAGTCTTCAGTTTCTGTCTACTCTCCTTTTCCATGGGGGTGAGGGGCCCCCTGTAAGTGGACTTTTAATCACCTTCCACAAGGGTGGGGGGAAGGCCACTAACCAAACCTACCTCACCTATGCAGTGACCACCCCCAGTCACAAAGGGGGGGTTGGGGCCACCCCACCCCCTACTACAGGAGCCTGTTGCCCCTGGGGAAGGAAGGGCAGTGGGCCCCTGACTGCCTCCCAGGCCCACAAGCAAAGGGCGGACACTGACTGAACTCAGCTCACCAATGTGGTGGCCACCTGCCAGTCAGAAGGAGGGATGTTGGGGCCACCGAACCCCCTACTACAGGAGCTCGTCGCCCCCAGGGGAAGGAAGGAAGGGCAGCAAACCCCTGACCACCTCCCGAGCTTTTGAGAAGAGGCAACCACAGACAGAACTCACTTCATCAATGCAGTGGCTGTCCCCAGTCACGAAGAGGAGGATTGGGGCCACCCCACTCCCCAGTACAGGTGCCCATCACCTCCAGGGAAGAAAGGAAGGGCAGTGGGCCCTGACTGCCTCCTGGGCTCTTGAGGAGGGGGCAGCCACTGACAAAACCTACCTCACCCTTGTGACCACCCCTACAACTGGAGCCCATGGCCTGCGGGGGAATTAAGGGAGGCTTGCAGCACTTGACTGCCTCCCAGGCATGCAAAAAAGGGCCGATAACCATCCAAAGAACCCATCTCCTCCAGGTGGCCACCTCCAAGATATTGGGCAAGGTGTTCTAGGCCACCCCCACGCCAGGAGCCCATAGATCATGACCAAGGACCAGTAGGCGACTTGCAGGGTTGGGATGGGAAGGGTGACTGATCTGCTCTGTTTGTTATCTGGTTGCAATGCACAAGTTGCTCCCACTCTTGAAAGTCTTCTAAGGGCCCCTTGCTCTGGACAGCTGCTTCCCCCACCACCACCAGTGCAGCCTCTGTGCCTCTTCACAGAGTCCCGGCTTCCTCCATTGGTGGAGTGCCTCATTATGGAATGCAATCCCGATGTGCAATGGAGACCTGCCAATGCCCGTCTGTCTACATCTGCCTCCTCCCAATTTTGGTTTGTCTCCCACAAAATCCTCACTTTCATCCTCCTTTCCACGTGTGTCCCCTCAAGATGTCTGCCCCCCCCAAGAGTCCTCCTGTCTTTTAGTCTCCGCATGCCCTGGTCTGCCTCCTCATGATGATTGTCTCCCTCTCTTTTCTATACAGGGATATTCCAGTCTCCCCAAAGAAATCCACTCCCTCCTCCCAAATTTAACCTCCTCTCATAGATTGTCTCTGTCCTCGAGTCCTTTAAAAGAATATTCTTCTTGTCTCCCGAAAAACATCTCCTTGACTGTCCCCTCAAAGAGTACTTCTCTTCCTCCCCATTTCAGCCCCAGAGTAGGTTTTCTGCTCCCAGGAACCGTCATTCCACATTGGGAGCCTTCATTCCATTCTCAGAGGAAGATTCTCCAACTCCATCCCACGTTTTCATTGCAGCTTTTTGGTGCTGCAAGCCAATGCAAGTTGCAGCTCCTATTCGATGTACTGGAAGTTTCCTGGGGCGGCCGCTTTGGGGGTCTGTAACTCGAACGTCCAAAATGCAATCTTGGCCACACTTGGAGGGTGGCTGGAGGAGAGCCTTCTGAAGACATGCTGCGAGTTTGGTATCTCTAAGTACGAAGAGGGCAGTGCTAGGGCCCCTAGATTTGATGGACCATGGACCAACGAACTGGTACTTGAACCGGGGTGGGTCTGTGAATGGTCCATGGTCTGTGAAACACGACAGGCCACAGACCAATGGTCCATGGCTTTTTCCCAGTCTGTGCCCATCTACTATGAATGCTACCCATGAAAGAGAACCGTGGCAAATACCTACATAATTCTCTGATATGTAAGAGAGGTAAATAGATTTTATCTGGAGCTGTTTGACTCTTTTAATTCAATTCTTCTCCTATAATGCCCCTTTGAAATGTTGACTGGAAGTTCAGGATTTGTTACCTAAAGTAACTTAAAATGAAAACCAGCCCTATGAGAATTAAGACTATTGACTTCCTTACAATGACAATAATCTGAAATTTTAGGTTTGGGAAACCAAAATCTATAAACAGAGGCCACATTTTGTCAATAATTTTAAATGAGAGAAGGTGAGAAAATAGTTTCTAACAAGTTTTCTGTTCTAAAAAAAGGAATTCAGTGGTTTTCTATTAAATATACTACCTTTGATTAATTAAAATTCACATGTGAAAAGGTTTGACCACTTTTATTAAAATATCAATATTTCTACCTATTATACATTAATATAAGTAGCTGTGAATAAGGTTGGATTGTTTAAGCATCAGTGTAATGACATCAGTACTGCAATTTTATTACCATGATACTATAGCTATTGATTACAGATAATCATCTAAGGTCTAAAGATATGATTTTTATAAGGGCAGTAGCTGGCTTTATCTTCAGGGAGGACCAGATTTCAAGAGATATATTCAAGCACTTTATATTCAAAGTAGAATAATACTGTATATGTTATTTAGGGATATGACCCTCTAGTTAGAGGTCATAACATTTTACTTTGACTTGGCACCCGTTGTACAAATGGCATTGTAGGATTTACAAGCATGATCTCTGGGAGCAAAGGGAAACAGTTCGGCTGAGAAACAGTACATTTCTTCCTCAATTTCAATTGTCTCCCTATAATAAGTCTGATCAAAATCTGCATATTCCAATGTTAACATTTTTCTTGTTCTTAGGTATACCATGTCCATCATTGTCTAGGATGTGCTATGCCCACCCCTCACAGGAAGAGCCCAAGGTGATTTTCCATTGTTTTTCCAAAAATGAAAGTGGCCTCTAGTGATGTATATTCTTTTTTTTTCATTTTTTAAAATTTTATTAATAGAATTAAAAGCCCAATAGAAAGGACAAAGAAATAAAATAAAGATATAGTGAAAGAAGCATACAGAAAAGAAAAAAAGACAGAAATTAGAAATAAAAGAAAACAATAATACATATTTTATTATCCATTTTCCTCTACAACTATTATTTTAGCAAACATCATACTTTAAATTTTAATCTTTCCCAAATTTCGTTTTCCACTACTGCCTCCTTCTATTCCCCCCCCCCCAGATTTATCTTCTGAAAAATCAAAACCACAAATCATCAAATCATTTTTCCTTGTTTCATGCAGAAAATCAATAAGGGGTTTCCAGTTATCTAAAAAAGTAAACAATTATTTATCCCTGATCAAAGCTGTAATTTTAGCCATCTCTGCTAATGCCGTCAATTTCATAATCCAGTCCTCAATTGAAGGCAATTCTGTACTTTTCTATTTTTGCACATACAAAAGCCTAGCTGCTGTAATCATATATAAAAATAAAATAACATGCTGATTTTCCAACTGTTTGTTCATTAGTCCCAACAAAAAGGCTTCAGGTTTAAGCTGTATAGTAGTCTTCAATGTTTTTTTGTATTATCATATGAATTTGAGTTCAAATTTTTTTAGCTTTAAGGCAAGTCCACCAAAGATG
Organism: Eublepharis macularius; assembly: GCF_028583425.1. Lineage (NCBI taxonomy): Eukaryota > Metazoa > Chordata > Lepidosauria > Squamata > Eublepharidae > Eublepharis > Eublepharis macularius. The sequence continues at coordinate 53,491,271 of NC_072796.1, forward strand.
ATAAAATATTCCTTCTTGTTTCTCACATTTCCAGCATTTGTTTGACATACCTTTACTCATTTTAGCTAATTTGTCAGGAGATATATGCCACCTATAAATCATTTTATAAAAATTTTCTTTAAACCTAACACTCAATGTGAATTTAAGCCACTTTACCCACATACTTCCCCACTGATCCATCATTATATTATACTATATATATATCATGCTTCTGTCAAATAATCCAGAGCAAACAACCACAGTTCTAGAAACATTTATTTGAAATAAAAATTGCATATTATGTTAAGTAATGCATAAGATCAAAAAAGCAAGTAAATATTAAAGATGGAAGGATATATTAAAACTATTTAAGGAATATTCAAGTTAGAAGAACTAGTGCACTTATTCAGATATTTTAGTTGTCTTTGGAAACACCAAACTTCTATTAAACTGGGTAGAGATAGATAGTAGGCCACAACGACTAGCTCTATTGTTTTTCCGGGTTGGCATATTATGAGGAAAAGCCATTTTCTTAAGGTTGGAAGACAGATCCTCATTGACCAAAATGCTTAAAGCTAGAATACAAGTGACAGCAGCCAAAAGTCCACCCTGTGGTCACTGACACCATTTTACACACATTTGTAGTTCTTTTAAAATTGCTGGACGGCCGTGATCCAGGGAGTATGCAGTGTGCAACAGCCCCAGGAGCTCTTTTTTCTCCTCTCCACACCCTTTCCGGTGACAAAACAGTAACAGGGGAGCTGTTGAATATCTGAAAAGGTGCAAGGGGGGAAGAAGAGCTCCTCGGGCTACTGTGCCACGTGTGCAGTATAAACTGTGGCCTTGTGGTAATTTTAAAAGAATTACAGATGATTCTAAAATGTTATCCACTGCCACGGGATGGACCCATGGCTGCGGTCACTTGTAGTTTGGCTCTTAGAAGTCACAACATCACTGATATTATCTCACATCTTTCAGAAATGTTTTCCTATCTTAGAGTTGAACTGATATGTTACATTATGTGACTTCTTTGCTTATAGCACTCAGTGGACAGAATTCTGGCACACTTCAATCTCATTGCTTGTCATTGTTTGATATATCTATTTGTGTGCTGGAAGAGAAGCATGGCTTCTTTTCCCACAAGCTCAGAACCAAAGACTACTGCAGAAATCTTTGTATACCTTCATAGGGTTTTTTGGTTTTCTTATTCCAAGTACTTGAAAATGTGAAAAGCCAATTCAGTGGTCCCCTGCTGGTTATAGGTCAACAACCAACCATTGCTGACTAACCTATACCTTCCTTCACCCAATTTAAATCTCTTTAGATCCTCAAAGGTCACTACAAAATGAATTTCTTATTCTGCATATATGAAATAAAAAGCACTTCCAGGAATTACAAATTCAATTTCTTATTCTGCATATATGAAATAAAAAGCACTTCCAGGAATTACAAATTCAATGGCCAAAAAAATCTTAAGATCATTTCTGTTTTGGCATAGAAGCAGAGCTGCAACCAGGGTTGCTAATCTCCAGGTAGGGCCCAGAGATCTCCCAGAGTTACAACTGATATCCAGAGATCATTCCCCTAGAGAAAATGGCTGTTTTGTAGGGTGAACTCTATAGTCTTATACCTTGCTGAGGTACCTCCCCTCCTCAAACCCTACCCTACCCACAAATCTCCAGGAATTTCCCCCCACAAATCTCCAAGAATTTCCCAATCGAGAGTTGGCAACCCAAGAGGCCCCAGCACTACACCTGGAGCTCTGATCTGCCCCATCCAGTGTTTTGATTTGTGACAAATATGACAATTTCCATGTAAATTATGGAAGCTTATTTTCAAGTAAATTTCTAAATTGTAAAGAAGTTTTAGTTCCTGTGATTGTAAAGGGAAAGGGCCAGGTGACACCATTTTCCGTATGGGGGCTATATCCTTCCAGGTCAAGATAATCAGGGACCAAATGTACAGTCTTTGCTCCCTCACTTCTGCAAGTTCTAGAAGAGGATCTAACCCTGCTTGCAAATGTTGCAGTGAGGAACAGTAGCTACGAGTTGACCCACCTGCACTAATGGTATTTATAAACTAGAAAAGTGGTTCAAAGATGTGAATGTTCAATTTAACAAGAAAAAGCAACCATCCGAAATCGGAGTTCGCTGACTAAACATCACCACACCCGAAAAGAACTTGTGGTTTCAAGCCCAGTTAATTGTTACATTTATTTTGCATGAAACAAATGGTAGCACCCAACATTTTAAGAAATGATTAGGTTAATATCTGTAATAGATACCATAGGTATAATTGTATTGATTTAACCTCTGCTTTTAGAACCATTTTCTGCATCTATTGTGACAGCAAAGTTGTGTGAAATGAATTGCTACAGTTCACCTAAAGATCAGTTTTTATTAGCATAGAAACACATGAAGAAGATACAGCAATCAAGAGAGAGGGTTATCAAGCAATAATCATAAAACTTCATTACCATCAAAGCAGCACGTACAGATTTTTCCTTGCATAATTTTATTGACTCCCAGTGAAAGATGTCCAGATTACTGCCTGGGTTCAAAAGCACAACACATTGCCCTTCCCATAAGGGGTCAATATGAACATTTCCCAATTTCTTCAGTACTGGAGGAACAACAAATAATGAACAAACAATTGTTTGATAAGACAGCTAATACAATCTGGTTTGGTTTGAATCTGGTCTAAAGTGACCACAGGAAGGCAAAATGGCCCAATGTAAATGAAAATATAATGAATTTCTTTCATGGGCCCAAGTAGCAGCAGAGCATAGATTTGTACCCTATATGATAAACGCAACAAGGGTAGGAAATTTTGTTAACTGGCCCTGTTCTCGCTGCCAAGAAATACTATACTGGAATCCTTCTGGATTCCCATCACTCCAGTGAAAATTCTCCTTTGAGATGCTTGCTTAATTAAATATCCTGAATTATGTCAAAACCTGGTCAGAAGCTTTAAAGTGAAACCTTGGATTTCATAATGAAATTGGAATAAGCACAAACACTGAGAATTTCTTCACGTGGGTGACTTTTATGCTACTTTATAAGGAGACTAATAAAGCCTCAGAGCTATTCTGTTCTTTCTAGTAACAAAGTTTATGGCATTGAATCAAATGCAAGCCTTAGACTCAGCATTCAGATTTTTTTCCACACGATTTCCTTTTACACTTTGGAATATAATGATGTGATAAAATGACAATATCGGATTTATTTTTATGTTGCTTTTTCACTAATACAGTGGAAAATTATGGAAAAGAAAACTTGTTGACAAATATCCTTATGCCCTCAGGTCATCAAATCTAGCAAAGTGAAGAGAGAGCCTGCTCACAGTTTCCTCCTTCAGTCCTAAGACCTCTTTTGCTCATCCTCTAGTTGCATTTAAAACAAGGCCCGGTATTAGCAATTGGCCATAAAGAGGTTTGATGAGATCAGGTTCTGGAATGCAATATACCCAACAGACCTGGAAAGAGAAGTTTTAGAATCCACCCATAGTATCTTTTCTATCAAAAAGATGAAAGACTGAGGGCCAAGCTACAAGTGATGAATGACACTTGAATGGCAAGTGGATTGAGTGGAGGGCAAGTGAACAGGGAGAAATACACTTGCTGTTCAAGTGTCATTTGTCACTTGTAGCTTGGCCCATAGAGACAGAGGCAAGTGTCTGAGACTCGGGTTTTGGGGCTCAGCTCGGTGTCTCCAGGTAGCAAGTCTTTCTGGCCTATCAGCCATGTGATGATTTCTTCTAAGTCTTCAGTAGCTGTGTGCTTGCAGTAATTACTACACATGTACATTGGAGATAAGAAGCAATAACCTGGTACTAACAATTCAACTGCATTTTACATTTTTGATGTAGTTAGGTTTCATGTTATTTTAAAGCAACCTTCTTTGTAGCAAATACTACACATATTCATAGATAGCATGCTGTGCAATGTCTAATGCTGTATAGAAGTACTACCAGTAGTACTATTATTCAACACAATATCATCAAGCCCTGCACTAAAGTTTGATATTCTGGGGACCTGTGTCTAGGCTATTTCAGACTACAGGGAGGATTACATGACTGAACACTGCATTTAGTAAAACAATTACCTGCCCATAGGGAACTAAATGCTATGGAGACCTAATTTAGCCTATTATACTATGTATACGAGCATTATGTTTCAAAGGGGAGCATTCCATCATATGAGCCCTATCTGCAGATGTAGTTATGGGTAGACATGGGCATGAACAGCATTATGAACAGAAAAAACCCACGAACAGTCTAATCTGCTGTTCTCAAACAAGCTGTTCATGAGGCCCCATCCTAAATGAACAGGTGGTTGCTGCAAGCCTCGTTACCTTCGGCAGCCATTGGGCAAGCCAGACAGTTTGGCACCTGCTGCAATCAATCCCCTTGGCAACCGGAGGCAGGGAGGGACTGAACTCTGTCTGAACTCCTTCTGGCTTTAACCCTTCAAAGTACTTCCAGCAGAGAGTCCCATTTTTGCCGCTGTGAAGAGAAAATGACAGCCAACGGGGAGACCTGTGGACCATGCCTTTCGCAGGGTGCAATCTCTCTGAAACTTGGGGGGGGGGTCTTCAGAGGACAGTGAGGACTATGTCCCCTGCAAATTTGGTGAGTATTGGACATTGGGAAGGTCACTTTTTGTAACCCTTCAAACTAGCTGCCAGCAGACACTGCTGTTTTTGCCAGGACAGGGCCCTTTAAACTATCAGCTGGCAGGCGGCAGGGGGGGATCCCCCCTGCTGCCTGCCAGCTGATAGTTTAAAGGGATCTTTAAAGGGCTAGGTAAGTGGGTTTGAGGGGAGGGGGGCTAAGTGGGGTGGGGTGGGGGGTTCTGGCCCCCACGAACAACGAATGACAAACATGTCTGGGAACAGTTCATGTTTGTACATGTCCATTGTTCGTTGTTCATGGATGGCAACGAACGACCAACAGGGTGTTTGGGGTTTTTTTCCCATTCGTGCCTATGTCTAGTTATGAGTAAGACACAGATTTACCACTTCAATAAAGGTAATTATTTATTTATTTATTTTTTTAAAAAATTATTGGTGAGTTTGAATTTTCAAATTTGATACATACGTTCCCTTCATATCTAATTAGTTCTGTTCCCCACCCTTTTCCTCCCCCCTCCCTATTGACTTCCAACAGCTTTCCAACCCTTACCCCCTTTTATTGCTTAATTCTATTTCACTTATATTTTCCTGCAACGCATAGATCATAATATCTCTTACTCTAAGCATATTCTAATTCTTTTATGCATATACTCTATCAAATATACTATCAATATAGTATTTGTTATATACTATACCATCTAATATAGCATAGCATGCATTGTAATATAACATAACATATATGTATCTGCAACACATAGATCATATCTCTTACTCTAAACATGTTCTAGTTCTTTTATGCATATTCTCTATCAGATATACTATCAATATAGTATTTATTATTATCAATTTTACTTTTCCTTTGTTAAACTATATATTCTAAATCAAATTTTCTTAATCATAAAATTAGCTTAGATTGTTATAATTAAATTTCCCCCTTAATGGTAAAGTCACTTCTCTCTTCCATTTACAACACCGCTCTTCAGAAGTTCTCAAACTGCCACAGTTCTCCTTTCACATCCCATTTTTTCTCTAAATATTGTTTCAATTTCCCCCAATCAGCAATATATTGTCCTAGGTCAAGATCTTTAAGCTTCCTTGTCATTTTGTCCATTTCTGCCATGTACAGCAATTTGTAAATCCAGACTTCTATGGTTGGTATTTCCGTTCGTGCCTATGTCTAGTTATGAGTAAGACACAGATTTACCACTTCAATAAAGGTAATTATTTATTCATGTCTGTTCTATTTATGTATAAAGGGGATTTGGTTGCCATTTGTATATATAAGGGGGGGATATAGGTGAGAAGAGCAGGATCCTCCCCTGCTTTTTCTCTCCACACTCTATTGGTTCAGCTACTTTTTCCCATATAGCTCACTGGTCCTGAATCCAAACTTGGAGAAATATACCTGGGGAAGTGAAGCATGGAACTGATAGATAGGGAAAGAGAAAGGGTTCAATTCCCCTTAGCCAGATGCCCCTTTTGGAGAAAAAGCCAATCCTCCAAGCCCTCCATTATATACAAACAGGAAAAGCAAGTAAATAAAAAATACAGCTGCTACCATCTTGCTTGACTCTGAGAATTAAACCAGAAGGTCATGTTGTAATGGCAATCCATCAAAGTCAGAAGATCTATCCAGGGAATCTCAATTTAGAATACAGGAATGAGTAAGGCTGGGGAAAAAAAGAATGGACTTAAGAAAAGAGATGCAACAGGAAACAGAATTTACAAGCCTGGGTCACACAGGAAGCAAGATGTCAGAAACAGGAAGAAAGAAAACCAGACACCAAGGGCATTAAGAAAGGGTCAAAAGACCTGGGATCTCTTACACAATCAATGGAATCAATCCCAGGACTGGAGCCAGAGGCTGCGTAAGTGATCTAATCCAGCTCTTAATGGTTTAACAAGTAGCAGCAAATTCTGGTCTAGATGACCAATGAAGATTCTTTCTACTGTATAATTTTAAGATTCTGTAAGACAATGCTAGTATTTGCTTGCTCAACCAGTGCTCAGGGTTACCCATGCGGGATTTTTGTCTTGTCTAAGTTAAGCATTTCAGCAATTCTAATGCCTAAAAAAAACCCACAAAGACCCTCCCAACCCAATTCCAGCTAATTGGCATAGCAGACCAGGAATCATGGAGATACACAATCCTGACCCCTTGAAACATGGTACTATATCCCTCCCCTCAGGTACCATTTCCAAAGACAAACATCAAGTACATGTTAGGGTTAGAATTATACAGAAAGATGCTGAACCTTCATTAACAGAAGCTACTTTATGCTATAGGTTAGTTAAAACTCCACACTGTCATAACTGTTAGGCTCTTGCAGTTGATGTGGCATTCAGCAGCTAGAGGCAAGGGAGATCTTTTATTGGGAGTTGAGAACTTACAGGATATCACTTTGATTAGCTGCTATAGGCAACTGGTGGTTCCCATAATTGCCTCCACAAGTCTAAAATGAATATACATTTCCTCTGACAAGAAAAAGGGGAGAAGGGATATATGCCTAGTGGAAGCTTTAGGTTTCTATAATGCCATGGAGATCAATTTTTTTTTAAAGAGAGAGAGAGAGAGAGAGAGAGAGAGAGAGAGAGAACCTGTTGCTATAGCATTCCATTAATTAAACATTAAGAAAATATATGGCATTGACAGGTTTGGTGGTTGGCTGCTAGCTATTGGGTACAAAAAAATGTATTCAAAAATTTAACTGCATTCCTCAAAAGAGGATGCCAATTAGGAACTTAGCCTTTTAAACCATTAGTGCAAATGTGAGTAGTTTGTCTAATGACTTAAGTATCCTTTTTTCCCAAGTAGTGATTTGGAACCAGTTGTACCATGTTTAATGGTGGGAAAGAGCAATTAAATTAATGTGTACAACTCTCTGGGCTGGAGAAAGATCCAGAGAGCAATCTGAATGAATGTTTTTGATCAGACCCAACAGGCTCCTGCATTGACCACAACATGTCAAACACTTTGAGGCGGGGAGATTTAAAAAGACTTACGCTTCATTGTGTTGAATGTATACATTTCATTTGTCAAAAACACTGACACATCTATAAGTAAAATGAATACTAGTAATATTGTAAAGATGATTGAATGGTGAATCACTTGGCCCAATTCTATGCCAGCAAAAACCTTCTGAAATCAGTGAGATTAAAATTTCACTTAAATTTGCTTAAATGTTGATTTCTTCTACACACTGCTTTTATTATGGTACATACCCTTTTTTGTAATGTGGCAGGTGTAATGAGGCATATCAGACATATAAGAAACATAAAGGGGGACATTTACTGGAATAATATGGTTCTACAATGAGTTTCCTGTCAGATTTCCTGTTTGTATTTGACCCAACTTTTAAAATGAAAATGAGATTGGCGTTTAACAATCATGTTCTTTAAGATAAAAGGCATGTATATGCTTTTCACCCATTTGCAACATAAATATTTTGAGGTTCCTATAAAATAGGACAACTTTTTTTATTCTTCATGAATCAGCCCCTATATTTGAAACAAATCGTTGCAGCTACCAGGACTGACAGCCTGACAGCCTAGGAGGTTATTAATGGCAGTGGCAGCCTGCAAATCAAAAATCATGCTAGTGTGTCTGTATGAATGGCAATTTGTGCTCCACTGAATAACCACAAAGGTCTCACTCTCACCCCACACACATAAGGTGGAGGGATAGTGGGGAGAAAAAGGATCACAAATATAGAATGTTTCCCCAATGAGGAAAACAGTTTGAAAATAATTGGTAAATGTGGGGAACAAAACAATGAGCAAAACTTTGCTAAATCTCCCTAAGCTTATTGTATCTCTCATTTCATTATAACTGTATTTAATAGCAAAACAAAGGACTTGTGCCAATTACAAAAACAATAAAAACATGCCACCTTCAGACAAGGGATGGGTTACATATTCAAAAGTTTCCTCAACTACAAAGAAAAATCTGAAGAAGTGAGCTATGGCTCACAAAAGCTCATACCCTACCACTAATTTTGTTAGTCTTATAGATGCCACTGGAATCTTGCTCTTTTCCAAAGAAAAATATGACTTTGCAAATTAGAAACAAGGGAAAGGGAAAAAAGTAGGCTGATGACGATTGAACATAATGCCGAGCAGGGCTTTTTTTCAGCTGGAACACGGTGGAACAGAGTTCCGGAACCTCTTGAAAATGGTCACATGGGCTGGTGGTCCCGCCCCCTGATCTCCAGACAGAGGGGAGTTTAGATTGCCCTCCGCACCACATGGCGCGGAGGGCAATCTAAACTCCCCTCTGTCTGGAGATCAGGGGGCGGGGCCACCAGCACATGTGACCATTTTCAAGAGGTTCCGGAACTCTGTTCCACCGTGTTCCAGCTGAAAAAAAGCCCTGCTCGGCATTATGTTCAATCGTCATCAGCCTACTTTTTTCCCTTTCCCTTGTTTCTAATTTGCAAAGTCATATTTTTCTTTGGAAAAGAGCAAGATTCCAGTGGCATCTATAAGACTAACAAAATTAGTGGTAGGGTATGAGCTTTTGTGAGCCATAGCTCACTTCTTCAGATTTTTCTTTGTAGTTGAGGAAACTTTTGAATATGTAACCCATCCCTTGTCTGAAGGTGGCATGTTTTTGTTGTTTTTGTAATTGGCACAAGTCCTTTGTTTTGCTATTAAATACAGTTATAATGAAATGAGAGATACAATAAGCTTAGGGAGATTTAGCAAAGTTTTGCTCATTGTTTTGTTCCCCACATTTACCAATTATTTTCAAACTGTTTTCCTCATTGGGGAAACATTCTATATTTGTGATCCTTTTTCTCCCCACTGTCTGGAGATCAGGGGGCGGGACCACCAGCCCATGTGACCATTTTCTCCAAGGTCAATCCACTGAGTTCCACCACCTCTTTTCCCAGAAAAAAATCCCTGGTGAGGAGGATTAGCATGGAATATTGAGGGCCATCTGAGAGTCACTTAAAGGGAAGGAAAATAGAGGAAGCTGGGGGGAGCTGGCCTGCTCTTCCCATCTAAATGTTTATAGAACCCTATAGAGGGAGATTTGCTTTGGAAGAAAGCAGCTGTAGAAAAATATTAATTTATACACTTAAAACTGATCTCCCAAATGAACTCATTATGGAATGACCATGCTGGTCACTTTTGGAAATCTGAGAATACTTGGGAATCATAGAAGCGGGGAGGGGACAGGAGATGCAAAAATTGGCCTACTGAAGCCCCTAAGTGCTCACAGAATTCTGAAGGGTGGATTTCTCAGTGATTTATTCCCCCACAATTCCTTACAAATCTCCAGCGTGTATTAAGCTGCTAAACATGGATGTATACATAGTTAAATTCCATGACTGCACAAAAGGAGGGAGATAGTGGCCGTTTCCACATGCTGTTAAAGCGACAGGCTACTTATTGAATGCTGGCAGGTTTTTTTCACAGATTCCAGACGCCTCCGATTTCAAAGTGGAAGCAGGCAGTTTCACTTTCGTTTGTTCAGCGTCTTTTGTGAGAATGGGATTTCCCACTCTTTCCTGCGCCGGGTAAAGGACGCTGAACAAACGAAAGCCAAACTGCCTGATTCCGCTTTGAAATTGGAGGTGTCTGGAATCTGAAAAAAAATGCCAGCATTCAGTAAGTAGCCCTTCGCTTTAACAGCATGTGGAAACGGCCAGTGTCTAATGGCTTAGGCAATTTATTTCATTTCAGTTCTAGCCCAGTGTATATACAAGGATGTGAATCATGTGACAGGTTAAGTTTTCCTCTCCCCAAAATAACCAATCAATGACCACTAATGGAACACTGGAGTTGATGGCAGTTGAGATCCGTTAGAACAGTTAGAGGGCGAGAAGAATTTTAGGCTGGTGAAGGGAGCTGATACCTATTGTGTTATATTGTAACCATCCACTGTTCTGAAAGTGTGGGAATAATATTCTCATAGTATCTGTTTGAATCACTCACTTCTGTGTTGTTCATATTGTAAATAAAAGTTATTTTTCTGTTAACCCTGGCAGGCAGGAAGTTGTTAGGTAAAAGGAACACCACACACATGAACACACTATTCTATCTAGTCATCTGTGATGATAATTAATTATACCTAGAATGGTCCTTCCAGTGGAATACTGATCTGGAAAGACTTGGGGCTGTGTGTGCAACTGTGTACAGGGCCTGCTACCTTCACAGCATTTAACACTGGCTTAACAGCATTTTAATCAGAAGAGCCCAGAAAAGACAGAAACCTTTCCAGGCAGAATCAATAACATTCCTCCTGGTTCTCCTATGATCTGTTAGCTTCAGAGGACTTCTTTAGTCATAGTAGTGGCACCTAATTGAAGGACAGCAGCAGCAGAAGGACACTGAATGGACCACCTGGTACACACATGTCTAGCTCCTCCTCAATGCAGATTTTCCTCAATGATTCTTTATCCCCCACCCCCTAATCTGCTTAACAGGAGACTTTGCAGCAGCTAAGGACTGGGAGGCTGGAGGAAACCCCTCCATCCTCAGTCTCCTGTGTGCACCTGCATGGAAGATGATTGCTTGCTGGTCTTTTCTTGCATTGTGCATAAAAGTGCAGACAAAAGGGACTGGCAGTAAGGTTTGATTTCTCACTCCTCCACTTGAAGCCAGCTGGGTGACCTTGGGTCAGTCACAGCTCTTCCAGATCTCTCTCAGCCCCACCCACCTCACAGGGTGATTGTTGTGGGGATAATAATAACATACTTTGTAAACCACTCTGAGTGGGCATTGTCCTGAAGGGTATATAAATCGAATGTTGTTGTTGTTGTTACCCTAATGGCACTGTGCCAGCTGCTGCTGCCTTCCATGGAACAAAGCAAGCCTTTTGCAAATCAATTGCTATGAGGACTATCCACTCAATGCCAACACCACTATCTGGGAGGCACCAAAGACAAAATACACTCATATGGAATGCACACATTCCCCTTCCCATCAATGGAGTTACACTATGCTAGGGCTCAGTCTCTTCCCTTGGTATCCACTTGGTTGGCAGCTGTTACGGAATATGCTGCTGTCTGCCACTGTTGGCCCAGGGCAAGTGCCTACCTGTGCTGCTGCTGTATGGTAAGAACTGAACAGAAACACATTAACGTTTCAATGGGGAGAACGAGTTACAGCTTCTTTCCCCAATTTTGCTCCAACATTCTGGAAGCAACTTTAATGAACTGAATGAGTGATTTCTTTGTGTATTTGGGGCTCACTTCTTCCATTTTGCACACCCCATTAATGGAATCTGGGCTTGCTGAGGGAGAAACCTTGGGGTTCTAGTGGCTAGCCCAATGAAAGTGTCAACCCAGTGTGTCACAGCAATGAAAAACGCAGTTAGGCCAATATTATAATGCTCCTGTATAGATCTATGGTGTGGCCTCATTTGGAGTACTATGTGCAGTTCTGGTCACTGAATCTCCAAAAGAACATTGTAGAGTTGGAAAAAGCACAGAAGAGAGCAACCAAGGTGATTAAGGAGTTGGAAAACCTTTCCTATGAGGAAAGGCTGAAGAGTCTGGGATGTTCCAGTTGAGAATAGAGATGAATGGGTGGCATGATAGGGGATTATAAAATTATGCACAAGATAGAGAGGGAGGGTAGAGAGAACTTTTTCTCCCTCTTCCATAATACTAGAACTTGAGGGCATACAATAAAGCAGATGAGCAATAGATTCAGGACAAAAGAAAGGAAATACTTCTTTACTCAGCAAGTGATTAAGATGTGGAATTCACTGCCAGTCATGAGGTAGTAATTGCCTTAGACATAGACATAGGGTTCCCATCCTCCCCCCACTCAGGGCAGGGGATACCCCAATCCCCCCTCCTCCCCAGGCCCACTTACCTGGCCGGCGGGGGGGGCACGCTCCCTGGGGCACCCCCTACCCAGGTGTCATGGCATACCCCTGGGTGCAGGTCGTGCTCCTGCACCACAAGAGCGGGCGGCGGCAGTGGCAGTGGCGGTGGCAGCAGCAGCAGTGGCAGAGAGAAAGCAGGTGGTGGTTGCAAGAGCACGCCGCTCTCACTGCCACCACTGCGGCCGCTGTGGGCAGCTCTCTCTCCGCGGCCACCGCCATCCCTGTGCAGCCGGCACCAGCAGGGACAAGGGGCACAGCGGTGGCAAGAGAGCAAGCTGCGGTGGCCACGGCCTGCTCTCTCTCACACTGCCGCCGCTGCCGCACCCCTTGTCCCTGCCAGTGCTGGCTGCACATGGATGACAGCAGCCGTGGCGAGAAAGAGAGAGCAGGCCATGGCCACCACAGCTCGCTCTCTTGCCACGGCCACCGCTGCCCCTGTGCTGCTCACACCAGCAGGGACAAGGGGCGCGGTGGTGGTGGCGGTGGCAGCAACGGCGAGAGAGAGCTGCCCACTCTCTCTGCCCTCCCTGGCGTGTGTGACATCATCACGCAGGGCACCGTTGACCCTGCGTGATGATGTCACTCCCGGAAGTGACATCATCATGCACACCGGGAGCGTGCGCAAGAGGACTAAGGAGGTAGGAGCTGGTGTCCCAGTCTCCCGCTGGGAAACTTGAGGGACCTGGCAACCCTACATAGACAGCTTTAAAACTGGATTAGACAGAATCATGGAGGATAGGTCTATGTGGCTACTAGCCATGGTGACGAAAGGGAACCTTCAGATTTAGAGGCCATAACATCTGTGAATGCCAGTGCCAGGAGGCAACATCACAGGTAGGCCTCAGCCTCTATGCCCTGTTGTTGATCTTCTGTAGAAACTGGTCAGCGACTGTGTGAAACAGGATTCTGGAGTAGATGGATCACTGGTCTGGTCCAGCAGGGCTCTTCTTATGTCTTTATGTCATCATGTTGCCAGGTAAAGCCCTGGTATTTGGGTAAAAAAACAGAGTTTGTAAATGCTAGAGTTTTTCCAGCAGGCCTGCAATGTGATGAGATTGTAGGGGTGCTAGTCCTATGCCTGGGGCAGGGGGATCCCCTGCTCCTGCTCTCCCCTTGCTCCCACTTACCTGGCCAGCAGGGGGCACTTCCTGGTGCACCCCCCTGGGCAGCGTAGCACACTCTTGGGGGGCGTAGTGCACTCTCGCACCCGTAGTGGGCCCAATTCAGGCCGAATCATACCCCACAGTGGGCCAATTTGGCCCCCTGGTGAGTATGGACATGCTCCCAGGCTGCCCTATAACCCGCATGATGATGTCACCAGAAGTTATGACATCACGCAAGCCCAGGAGCACGCACATGCGAGAAATCCAGGGACACTGGAAAGTAGGTGTCAGGCTCCTGATCTCCTACCAGGGGACCTGGCAACCCTGTGACATTGCCAGTGAGCACTCCAATACTCATAAGTTCTCCTTCCCAGTCAATTGTTAGAGGAGACTAGGCGATCCTATTGGGTGTGGGGGGGTGGGGGGAGAATCAGAGAAAGATTGATTTGCCTGGTTGAATGGTTCAGTCCCTCTATTTTGAAGTCCAATCCAGACCAAACTACGTATAACATTTTAGCAGGCATTACTCAAAGATTTCAAACCCCTCACTAGTCTACAACCATTTTTATTAACACATTATAATGTCTTGTATACTGCAAAGTACATTAGATGCTTTCTTTGTACCCCCAACTAAATATAATGGCTATACAATGCCTGACAGATTCTAGGTTCTCAAGGAGGACATGATTTGGTTTGCACCTCTTAAACCAATTTGTTTGGCATATTGTGGCCCAAAGTTCTTTGCACCTAAATCCTCAAACTCAAAAAGGAATGTGATTTGTTAACGAATATTATATGAACTTAGTAAGCTCTGTTAGGCTTGCAAGTAAAGGGGTCCTGGCTAACTTCCGTTCTTTATTTATACATATTGAAAATAACTCATATCATCTTTGCATGAACATTAGCTAATTTTGGGGTTCTGGGGCAAGTTTTTCACAAGAGGAGGTGCATCTTTGAGAAGGCTTATCCCCCTACACCTATATTTTAATATATTAAGCATTGGCAAGAACCAACTTCCTTTTAAAATTTCTGCTGTTTCTGCTGTAGTAAGCCAATAAATATTAAGAGGGATTTTGCTTTAAGTATGATTGATCATTCTGTATACAAGTCCGTGTGAGTAATTCCAGGAGGCAACAAGCACATAATTAAACATTTGACAATGAAACTTAATTGCTCCTGATCTGTTAACATTGGTAAAAACCCTGAAATCAATGATACCCTCTTGGCGAAAAATGGAATTATCTCAATACGGTTGCCAGCCAACGGCTGGCAACGGGTACAGTCTGAGGGGGTGGAGCCATGGGGGGGGTCCCATTGGGCAACAGCATGATATCACTATTGGGGAAAGCTCAGAAATGATGTCACACTTCTCTAAGAATCTAGGATTCCTAGAACAGACTAATGCCACTTTCAGAATTTCCCTGGAAGTGATACCACACTGTCACCCAATAGTGATTTCCCCCCATTGTTTTCCTCCTACCAGCCATAGGAGCAGTGGAAGGAAATGGGAGCCCACAGTGGGAGATCTCTGGGCCGTGGCAGGAAAATGGGAAGCCTACACCCCAATGAAAGTAAAAACAAAGTACCATTTCTATGCTTTGCTGAAAAAAACTCTGTGAAGTAATATGGGGACTCTGGGACAATTCATATATTATTAGAATGATTTCAACTGATTTCAAGAGGTTACTGGAAGGTTATTGGACTGTTTTACTGCCATCTGATGGGGTCTATCCCTCCTTTTCTGTTGGGATTAACTCCCCCTTCACTTTCATCTCTCTGGAGATTAACCCATAAAGTATTAGAGGAAGCACATTTATTTATGACAGCTGGCACTACCATTATATCACAGGGATATCTATCATAAAGTTACAGAGATATTTCTTGTAGATAACAACCACTCAGCGAATTCCATGACTTCCCTCTGGAACCGCTGCTCTTTGCCCAGTAATATTCATTGGTCAGGTCACCTACCCAATTATTCTGAAGTCAGCCTTGATTGGAAGCCTTTCCATTCTCCACTCACTGTGAACATGCTTGGCAGCAATAAGGATGTGCCACAAACAAAATAAAAGGATTTACTGAGACGACACAATGATTCTATCTGAATTTCATTCTTTTATGAAAGAATGTCATCTTCTAAAACAATAGTCCGGAAGTACCTTAAAGACTAGCAACGTTTATTTAGATATGAGCTTTCATGAGTCATCTTCTATATCTCAATAAAGGCAAGAAAACTGCCTCTGAAGAAAATAATTTAACATGCTTTATTTTTATAATACCCAAGTATAAATTTCACACCAGTATTTGATTGTATTAGAAGAGTTAAGGATAGATTTCAGTCTTCAGTAGTGGTGGGCACGGACTGAAAAATGGACCAAAATTTGACACAGACCAGCCCAGTTTGGCGTTCACGAACCAGCAGGTTGTGAGATGGGCATTTTTCATGGACACAGTGACTTTTGGGACGGTCCATCAGTTCGTTGGTCCATGAAACCAGACATCCCAGCACTGAGCAATCAATTCCCTAGGCAATGGAGGGGACGTCCACAGACCTCTGGCTGTCAAACAGAGATCTCCCATTCTTCTCTATGAGAGCAGAAGGAGTAAATTCCCACCCGCACCTCTGAGGCAAGTGATTTCAGTTTCCAGCAGACAGTAAGACCAGGAGAAACTGCAGGATGGATTTTTCAGTCACAGAGGGAAGTATTTGAAGCTTTTGTTTGAGAATCTGGCTGCTTCTGTTCCACAGCCAGGCTCAAGGGCTAAGCCTGTGATGACTCACAGAATACTTTTATATATTATACTTATTAACAGTATCACTATTTAGAGCACTTGTCCTGGCTGGGAAGGTGCCTGGGTGGGTCAAGGCTCTGGACCACCCCTATCCTTACCCCGTGTGAATGTACCCCCCACAAAGGGAATTTTAACCTCCTTCCCCATGGGTCCTCCCATCCCCTAGTCTACTAGTGCCTGCCACCCTCTAACTGCATCTCAGCAGAGGGAATTTTTCTCCATAGCTGGGTTCATTCCAGGAGGATCTTACCCCCTCCCTTTGGGAATTCCTTGCCACTAGACCATGAGGATCCACGGTTTTAAGGCATGTTTTTGTGCCATGGTGGTGCAACAAAGTAGCGAGTGCATGTTTTTTTGGGTGCAATTTGTGGCAATAGACATGATATGGGATTGTGTGGTAGATTTTGGGTGGCCTCATGTAAAAATCAAGAGGATCTATGAGGATCCATGCTTTTGAAGCATGTTTTTGCACTGTGGCAATGCCACAGATTGGTGAGTGCAAGATCGTTTCAGTGCTGTCTGTAAACTATGACATGATCTATAATATGACAGCCTTTTTGTTTTGTTTCAATATAAAAATCATATGAATTTACGAGGAGCCATTTAAAATCATCTGGATCCGACTTTTACCCATTCCCTTTGATCTGTTCCCAGAGACTGTCATTCCACTCTGGTGGATGTCATTCCACCCCAAGATCAGTTTAGTTGCTCCCAGGGACTGTCTTCCACTCTGGGGGGGGGGGGGCTTCATTCCAGGCCCAGATAGGGTTGCCAGCTCCAGATTGGGAAATTGCTAGAGAATTTGGAGATGGAGCCTGAAAAAGGCAGGGTTTGGGGAGGGGATGAACCTGAGCAGGGCATAATGCCATAGAGATCTCCCTCCAAAGCAGCTGTTTTCTCCAGATGAACTAATCTCCATGGCCTGGAGATCTCCAGCCACCACCTGGAGACTGGCAACCCTAGGCCCATAGCAGAGCAGTGCACCTAAGCTTGTGTAGAAATAACAGAGAACAGTGCCTCTGCAGAGCACTTTTTGTTCTCGGAAGAAGATTACCTAACTCCATTCCACATTTTCATTGCAACTTTTTGGTGCTGCTATGTATCTCAATGGAGCCAATTCAAGTCAATTGGGATTTGAGGCTCCTATTATATCCAATGAAACTTTCCTGGAGGCAGCCACTTTGAGTGTCTATAACACAGACATCTGAAATCCAATCTTCATCAAACTTGGACGTGGCTGGAGGAGAGCCTGCTGATGACTCCCTGCGAGTATGGCATCTCTGTGTGTGAAGGGGGCTGTCCTAGGGCTCTCAGAAGTGACAGACCATGGACCAACGAACCAATCTGCCAATGGGTGGGTCCGTGAAAAGTTCATGGTCCATGGTTCATGAAATGTTTCCTGGTCCATGCCCGCCTCTAGTCTTCATTTTGATAGTGAAGCATTTAAAAAAAAAAAAAAAAGCTTGTGTCTTTTAGGTACTTTAAGAACCACCCTCCCCACCAAATTCTGATATAGTAAGGAAAGCTTTTTAATGTCAACACAAAATATAAACAAATCAGCAAAATGGAGTATCAAGAAAAATAATGTTCTTGCCCATCTGTTATACTGAAGAAGAAGGGAGGAAAAAACGATGACATCGTATTGTGAAGATACAAACTCCAACAATGGGAGAGATAAAAAGAGACATATGCTAACAAGGAAGAATAAAAGGGGTTTGTAATAAGTTATGTGCTTAACCAATATGGAGAAATACATCCAGAGAAAGGAAACACAGTGTCTGCCGACCCATATGTCCTCTGACTCAATTGTTACATTTACTATATGAGCCAAAACACAGCTTATACTTGAAAAATAATATATGGCATCCACATTGTACAAATCCAAATTACTTGATACAGCTTTGTACCTTATCTAGAAGAGTGCATGAAGTTGGCCATAGCCCATGCAGAGACTGGTTCTCTGTCCAAGCCCCCCAAGCAGCTACTTGGGGTTACACAATGAGGAGGATATGACTATGCCTCTAGAGCTCAGCTTGCTCCCTGTTGCTGGCAGCATAGGTGAAAATTATGGGTGGAGCCTGCCTTCAAACTTATGCCCCAGCTGGCCAGCCCTGAACCAAGGCCTTTTGTTGTTGCTAGCACCCCTACTAGACTCAACTTGCTGCCACAGGAGGAGGCAAGAGTGGTATGCCTCATGTTGTGAGTCAACAGTATATTCTGAACCAGACCAAAAAAGCTTCAATATATCTATTGGTCTTTAAGATGCCACAAGTCTCCTTTATACTTTTACTGCAGCCAACTCACATGGCTTCCCGGATTTGAATCTATAGTGTTGATGTAGCCCAAATAAACCCTCCAGCATTTCAATCCCAATTTTCTCATTGTATGTATTGCTTATCATCACTGTGCATCATATATTATTACACATCATTCAATGATATCTATTAGTCTGGCAAAACACTGGCATTTTGGGCTTTGCTGATAGGGGGATTTTCTGCACGCTCAACTTATTCCTGATTTTTTAGCAGTTGATTCACAAGCACTGGAATCTGTTTGGGTACAGTTCTTCTGCATGTTTGCTCTCCCTTTGCATTTTAACAGTTGTGGAGCCAGTTTATCTTCTTCCGCATGCACCCTAAATAATCAGGATTTTCAAGTGAGGATGCTGCGGTCATCAATGGCATGGTTGGTGGCATCACAGGCAGCACCCCCTCTCCTTTTTTATTTTTAGTGAATGCTTAAGTTATCCCTTCATTGGACTTTTGCAATTTTTTTTATTATCAATTTCATAACATTATAATGACCTAACATTGTAATAATAGATACAGTGTGTCTCTGAAGATATAAAAGAAAAGGCATATCTCAGTAACAGAAGGGGCTAGAGACTTACTTTTTTTTAAAAAAATGAAAGCTCAGGATTCAGAGAATCTGCTGAATTTATACTACAATATTAGGTCATTATAACATTACAAAACTGACATTTTTTAAAAGATTGAAATTGAAACCAGGAGAGGAAATGAAAGCAGAGGGAATTATAAGTGTTTAGACTATGATGAACCATCAGAAAGTGGGTTGGTTGGAGGTAGGTAGGAGTGGGCCAGACAAACAAAACTGAAACAAACATTCCACTCAAGGAACTAAGAAAACTCAGAATTGGCTTCAAATAAACAAACAAACAAAAATATTGAGGTAAAAGTGGTCGAGAAAAAAACGGGGGAAAACGGAGGAGGGGGGAGTGAAAACTAAAGGTAAAAAAATGCATGCAGAAATCAGGGGATAAATCGAAGCTATATAGAGCCAGAACCAACAACAACAACGTGTAGAAAAGCCCATGTACCAAGTTTCAAAATTCTTGGAAAACATGAAAAGTTTATTTTCAAGTCATTAAGATCTAGATCTGATATATCCTAGTGATTCTTAAAGGGACTTCCTCTTAAGTTCTAGGGAAATATAGCTTTGAAGTTAAGATTCCCAGATGTTTTGTACCACCCATGCTGGCAGCAGCATTATTTTTAACCCTTTTGGCTCTGCATACCCATTAAGCTGGATAGGTTTGACTCCATCCAGCAAGAAAAGCGTCTGCTCCCAGTGGTCCAGTTGCTGGGACACTCCAGCCGTTTCTTATTTTGGTTCTTTGGTGCTTCAGCTTGCCTCCCTTGGCATTGCTGCTCTACACTAGAGCTAAAGGTTAGTGAAGACCAGCAGCCTTTGTAAATATGACTTGTTTGAAGATGCTGAACAGCAAAGTATCATTTTAATATTGCTTTTTTAATACCGAGGGCAGAAAACAAACATTAAGAAATATTTGCTTTGTTTTTTGTAACTGATGTGGTATGAACTAATTTCCAGAGCATGAGAATGTTACTAATAAAACAGAGAATCTAGCTGAGTCCTGATCTCTTGCAGGACTTCAGGGGGGCGGGCGGCATGGGCGAGAGTGCAATGGAGCTTTTAAGCAGCCAGCAACTTCTAAGGAAAGTCAAACACTGCAAGCATTATTCATGGTCCAGAAGGACATAAAATTGACTCTGGCAGCTCAGTAAAATAACTGGAGATTAGGTAATGCCAGTTCCCATACCCTCTGGGAGATATAAAATACAGACTCAGAACAGATACTTCCTCTGCTTTGATCTTGCCAAATTACCTTAACAAAGCTTTTGTCAGTGTCTTCAAATATCTTTCTTGGAAGAAACTGGGCAGGTCTAGATCAGAAAGTGAATAGGAAAGCCCAGGTTTCTAAAACTGGATCCTCAAATCAGGCAGCCTGGATCAAAGCTAAAGATACGAACAAATCCCAGGTACTAGTTATGTTCTCTGATACTCTACATTGTACCTGGTTCATAGCTGTAAGCAGATTTCAGGATCTAAAACAACAGAGAACACTTAAATGCCAGGGTGCTTAATCTTGGTCTCTCCCCGGACATAAGTAATCTCCTTTGCATCCTAGCCACATGTTCCATAATATATGGGCTGAATGCCAAGATAAAGCTCCCATTGTTCTATAGAGGATCTACCACTTACAAAAAGCTGTTCAATAATCAACATTGGACAGTTTTCACTTCCATGACATCATGTGTCTCTGGTATTCCTGGCTTCATCCATGCTACAGTATGTGTGATTTGCAATGCTTGCGTATTGCTGTGAAAAATAAAATCCTCCATAGTTATACTGAACAGATAGCAGCTCTGCGAGGCCTTTAAGGTTTGGAAACAGCACAGAGGAAAGAGTTACCCCCACCTCCCCCCCACACACACACACTTCAGCCCCAGTTTGACCCTCCTACCTCTGCGGCTCAAGTTTAGTAATAAAACACACTGGATTGCAGGTCTTCCAGCAATCAGTCTTTGCTTCTGTGCACATGTGAAGAACCTATTTTACAGCCAATCTGCACGCTCTGAGGCTGAGTCAGCCAACTAAAACTCAACCATGTCTGAAATAGGCCGAAGTAAGGGTCCTAGGAATCTGTCTTTGTTTAGTAAATCCAGCACAAATGTTCTTATATAGGTAACCTCTTTGTCCCAGAAGACAGCCATCAAACTGATATAAAACAAATTGATATTAAGAGCAGTTCTATCTCCATGGTAATAACTGTAACGTCGTCCTGTGTGTATCAGCTACTTGAGTGTAACACACTACAGTAAAGGCCAGGGACAATACTTGGCAGGGTTGGGTGTTCTTTTTGGCTGCATCTCATTTCATTTCCTCTGCCTTTTTATGAGATGGCATTTAGTTGCTTTTCCACAGTCTTTCTTCTTCCACTGTTTCTTTGACTGCCTGGAATTTGCAAAATTCTCTTTTTAACACACGGAAACCTAAATGGCTCTTTCCACTTATCCTTCAATTAATCACAGTACTACAATGGCAAGGGTTGCTGAGTCTCCTGATGACTGGATCCTGAAACTCGGGGACAAAGTTTGAGAGCACAAGCATAGCGCCTGGCAGATTAAAGGGCAGAGCAACTGGGCAACTGGTGGGGTTTTAAAGGCGTTTAAACTCTTAATACACATGCATTTTCAAAATACCTTTTGAAAATACAAAATATATTCAAAATACATTTTCAAGATACATTTATAATACATGTCTCAACGGGGACCTCCGAGATAGAGAACATGGATCTGTAATTAAATTTCAAGTGTGTGACTCCAATTCAAATCAGGGACAGGCAGGGAGATTTTTGACCCTTCAATTCCTTCATCAGTCAGCTAATCCAGTCTTCCCCCCATATCAATACTTTTAAGGGAAAAAAGGGAAAGTTTTAAAATCAGATCTACAGTGAGTGACTGAAAGAATGTCCTATTCTCCTTGAAGCTCCCTGGCAGCCTGAAAAAGTAATTCTGAGGGTGGTGGTGGTGGTGGACAAAGTTGGATGCAGCCTGGAGGCTGATATTCAAGAGAAAATGGGCACAGATCACATCATTGCCTCTTGTACAAACTCTTCTATGAATGTGGGAAGAACTCAATCAGTACAAGGAAGGGCAATTTTTGCCAATGGCTGCTTCTTGCAGGAGCCCTCATGTTGCATTTTCCTCTGTTCTCAACTTTACATCATAAAAAAAAGTCCCAAGGCTTGTATTTCTGTCCATCATGATAATGATTAAGACATGATGGACAGAAATACAACCCTTGGGACTCGTCATCATCCAAATTAATTTTTTCCTCTTTTTTTTCCCTTGGGTTGTTTTGTGGTATGATTCCATGTGACAGGAAATATATACTAATTTGTTTGGAAAGTGCTCGTGATAATTTTATTGTCAAAACTCACAAAATGGCACCACAATCTGACTTCAGGACTTTCCTGATTCATTAAAATCAACCAAACTGGATACCTACAGTATTTGACACAATGGACAGATTCAGCTCAACATTAAAGTAGGACTGGATTGACATGATATTTAGAAATTGTGCCATTGTAATAATTCTCCCCCTGGATTTCCTACAATAGCACAATATCTATCAATGGGTAGATCCTATCTCAGATAATAAAATGAATATCTTTCTCAAATATCTTTCTGTTTTTAAAAACTGTAGAAAATAAGGTCTTTCTCTAGTGCCAAATAAATGGTTGGTGTGACATCATAGGTTCTTACAGTAAAGTGGGTTGAATTTGATGTACTATCAATCACACATATCCATGCATATTTAAAAACACACAGAAACACAATGAATCTTCTGTTACTTTATGAAGATCAACACCTGTGGAAGAACAATGATCCCACAGCTTTTGAAGTAGTTTAACTTAAACAATCATGCTTTGCTCCGGATATATTAATGAATAATCTCTCATTCATTCTTTTTTCTAGCCCTATCACTCACAGTTTATCTACAGCAGGTTCAATAATGATACTTCTATCCCTATCGGAACTTTTTTCACCCATAAAATAACACCTCAAGGCAAGAATTTTATTTGGCTAATTGCCCTTTTGTTCTTGTATTTCCTCCCAGGATTTGTATCAGAAAGACAGAAGACAGACACTTAAGTCTCTATAACACTCCGATAATATATTAGCCACATATGTAGTCATACTTCATTGTCCTTGGAAATAAAAAAAAACATACTAGTATTAGAGTCTTTGCTGCTTTTTTCTTGCCTTATTCATTTGATTTGAAGGGGGTTTGAGGATATTATGCAGCACAATTTTAATTATTCACACAGAAAATATCAGTTGGAGTGATAGGGAGGAGTTTTGTAAGGCATTCATGTAACAGGTAATCATGGTTCTTGGATGGGTGCATGCATCAGGCACAGCCAACAGAACAGTAGAAAACATATGCCTGACACAAATAGTAAATGAAGGAGGAAAGACCATGTTCCCAGGGGGGAAGTGCTACAATGCTGTAACTGCATCAAGATTTCTAGCAGTCTTCACAGGCTGATCAAGTCAATCATTCCAGTTGCTAGAATTCTCCGGACATAAGCTCAGGGGGCTTTTGCACCTGCCCAATAAAAAATGGACCATGGTTAATACACAACCATTAAATGAATGGGCTTTTGCCAGTTCAATAGCTGCTACCTAGTATGCAATATATAGACATATGTGATCAGTAGGTGCATTGGTCCAGATATGTAGGAAGACTGACATAAGCTGTCTTTAAATTGTCCTTGCTGGCATTGCTGACTTCAGCCATGTCATCATAATCAGGATATGGATATCTTTTGGATATATCTTCACATTTAGTTGGGAGATGTTCCAATGATGGACATTAAGCCTTAACAAATTATCATTAGGAATGTGCAAAAAGTAAAAAAAAAGAACTGAAAATACTCACAGAAATTGCTGGTTTGGCTTGTTAAAGCAGCGTCTGAAATGCTGAACCAAATCTAGGAAATGAAGTTGTAACGAGTTCCTCCCACTAAAAGGTGTGTGTGTTTCATTTTGTACTTTCCAGCAGCAAGCAGATACCAGGCTCACCTGGCAAGGCAGCAGCTTGTTTTCCTGAACAGCATTCATCAATCAGATCCCATGGGGAAAGAGGCCTTACGTTATTAATTAACTCTTTTGGGAGAAGGGAGAATGACACCAATGCACATTTAGTGCCTCTCCCCACCCCTCACCCTGTAGCTACCTGGGAAATGACATTTTTCCATCCCTGAAAATTGGGTCCTTACAAGGCGAGACCCCTCTCCTCCTCTCCTATCAAATTTGGAAACTTTGGAAGGGAAATTTCTATCATAGGCTGCAATTCAAAAGTCATTTCACTGGAAGTAAGCACTATTCAATAATATGAGACTTACATCTGAGTAGAGCTGTTTAGGATTGCTTCCATAGTCTGAGTCAAGTGGCAAATGGATACATTCTCTACTATTTCAAAAACAATCCTGCCTGCCCCCACAGCAAAAGGAAAAGTTATGGGGAAAACATAGGACTGTTTGGGTAGGAAGAAGGAGGAGGAAGAATTCAGCCAATCGTTTTACCTGCCAGCCTGTCCGCACTTGGGTGATGAAGATTGGCAGTGAGAATGCCCCATTTTGCAGTGGAACACTGAGCATTGAAAGGAAGGATTTGGATTCACCCTTCATTGTGGGAATGAAACTACAAAGCACAAAGGAACAGCAGCAAGAGACAACAGTAGAATGCAAAGGTAACAAGTTATTGGCACTATAGAAAAATAAAAAAGTGAACATGAAGCAGGATTGTTTTTAATGATGCTGCACTGCACTGGTTGGAGCACTGTCCTACTTGGGAGTGCCCCGCTGCTGCTGCCCCATCAACTGCTGCCCCATCCACAAACACTTGCATTCTACACTTCTGTTCAAGTGTATGTGTGTTATTCTGCATGAGAAAAAAAACTCAATGGATCAATCGTTTAGACTAGGAGGGGGACAAATGTTTGATGATTTTTTGGTTAAGCACAGAAACAGCTGCCCTGGAACCTTGTTTCCCCATCCCCTTTACAGGAACAGTGTGCATTTGCACATGTGCACCCAACACATGTGCACCAGACCAAATCTCAGGAAAATAAAAAAAAGAATCATTTCCAAGCTGGCACTGGCTGGAACAAACTAGTAATGAAACAGAATTTTTCCAGAACCCTCAGAACTGCAACTGAAATGGAAATTTTCTTGGTGCATGGTGATGGTGTGCGCTTCGGGCGTCTGATTCAGGTAAAATACCCGAATCAGACCCTATTTGTAATGATTCGGGATACCCGAATCGGGGCCAGCATGATGGCCCTGATTTGGGAATCCTGAATCAAAGCTTCCATGAAGCATTTGGGTTGCTTCGGAAGCTTTGGGGCAACTTTAAAGGGCCCCCTTGCAAGCGGCAGTTCCCTTTAAAGTATCAGCTGTCAGGCGGCTGGGGGGGTCCCCCTCCACTGCCTAACAGCTGATAGTATAAAGGGACCTGCCCTTGCAAGCTAGCAGGGCCATTTAAACTATCAGCTGGCAGGCGGCAGGGGGGGATTCCCCCCCAGCTGCCTGACAGCTGATAGTTTAAAGGGACTTGCTGCTTGCAAGCAGCAGGGCCCTTTAAACAGCCCAACCCCCACCCCAGCCCCTCACCAGCCCCAGCCCCGCCCCCACTTACCTTACCTCTGATGTTGGAGGCGAAGGCCTCCTCCACTGCCTTGCAGACCTGCAGCAAAGGAGAAGGAAAAAAACGCCCTTTCCGCCCCTCAAATGGCAGCTGCGGCCCTTTTAGGCTTCCTCCACTGCCCTGCAGGCCCTCAGGACAGAAGGGAAGGCTAAAAAGGGCCCTCCTTCCCCTCAAATGTCAGCTGCGGCTGTCATTTGAGGGGCAGGAGAGCCCTTTTCAGCCTCCTCCACTGCCCGACAGCAGAGGAAGCCAAAGAGGGCCCTCCTGCACTTCAAATGACAGCCGCGGCTGCCATTTGAGGGGTGGAAAGGGTGTTTTTTTTCCCTTCTCCTCTGCTGCAGGTCTGCAAGGCAGGGGAGGAGGCCTTCACCACCTGCCCCAACATCAGAGGTAAGGTAAGTGGGGGGCTGGGGCTGGTGAGGGCTAGGGTGGGGGCTGGGGCTATGTGGGTGGGGGTTCGGTTGTTTAAAGGGCCTTGCCGCTTGCAAACAGCAAGTCCCTTTAAACTATCAGCTGTCAGGCGGCTGGCAGTATCCCCCCCCTGCTGCCTGCCAGCTAATAGTTTAAAGGGACCAGTACTTAAACCAGCAGGGGGTGATGGGTGGGGGGGGTGCTGGGAGAAAACCCAGTCCCCTGAGTCACTTTGGAATGCTCCGAATCTTTACAGAGCATTCCGAAGCAGTTTTTGGATGTTCCTGAATGTTTTTCCTGCTTCCGGTAATCTCAAAGCAGGAAACCTGAATATTTTCGGGCTGCACACCCCTAGTTATCACGAAAAATATTTGTATGGAGAACATTATAGCAGCAATGTTTAACTACAATCAGCAGTCACAGATCTGCGATCAAAGATCCAACTGTGGAACATAATATGTAGCTACAGTCTATTCATGTGTTCAACTGAGGCTCAGTCAGCATCCCATGAAAAACTGTTAACAGTAGGTCTGTGCAGTTATTGAGTTTTTGGTCTTCCTACCTGATGTACCAGGAGAGTGTGCTCTTGATACACTTGATTGCCATTTTGTGTGACGAGGATAACGCATGTGTTTTCCAGCTTCAGAAAATACTGCTAGAACTCAGATTTATTGAAGGTACCTGCTTCTGCATAGTGAAGCTGCAAATTTTACACATTGCTGTATTAATACAAAATGGCAGTTACACATATCATGAGAATCATATGTAGCATGCTCTCACAGTACATAACATAGCAATGGCAAAAAAATTAATAACTGAAAAGGGCTAGGCTAGGACCTGCCCCCTAATATGGATGTAAGATAAACCAAACATATGAATGCTATAATCGCCAGATCTGATTTAGTTCCTGACTGCTGAGAAGCTAGTGCAATGGGAAGGAAATAGTTACTGATCTAGTTTTCTAAGTTTGGACAGCAATCCAAATTTCCACATAGAGTTTAAATGATAAAAGCTGCATGTGGTCTGTCATAGAACTTCAGAACCACTTATTTATGGCACATTTGACGTAAACAAATCACCGTGTGCTTGTGTACCATGATGGATGGGCAGGTTAGAAGTTATATTAATAGAAAAGTTGTACTCCTTAAAAATGTAGCATATCTTTGTCCTGTAACAATAATAGGTGCTGCTGCCCAAGTATGAGCATAAATTAATAAGACTTGATAGATGAGCATTCATATGTGTCAACAACATCACCTACAAAAATCCCCTGTGTCCCTTAGAAAGATACTACCACAAGGCCAAGCATCATGCCATTTAAAAATAAATTAAAAGTGTAAACTCGTCCCTTTGCTATTTGCCATAAATATCCCTTTTTCCAATTAGAACAAGGTGTTCTGGATCACATAAATCTCTTTTATGGTTGTATTTGGTTTGATACTTAATCAGGCACTGCTTAACACTGAACTTTTTAACTTTCTTTTCAGATAAGTGCCATCAATTTGCAGGGTGATTTAGAATGCAAATCATGAATAGTGCTCAATACCATAAGCTCTAGTCCTTTTTGAATCAGGACCTCCATAAACCTTTGTCAATAGCTGTATTAAACACTTATTGACTAAAGTTTTATAGAGGCCTTAGTCACAATGGAATGGTGCCCCGATTTGATTCTAGAGCTTTGAGAGAGAGCATGGGAATTGGGAGTGGAGCATTTGTAATGACTTATGTTTCTATGCTAAGCAAGTAGCACCATAACTACAGGAGGGGAAAAACCAGCCACTAAGTTGTAAATTTAAATAGGGTCTTAAAAGGGCAAGATGTCCATAACTCTAAACAGTTGTAAATATAAGCCAAGTTTTGAGTTTGATAGCAAAAGCTGAAAAACAAGATCCCAGAATGTTACAGCCCTTTCCCCCATTTAAGGCTGTGAGCATGAATAGATTAATAAAGGAGAGAGAAGCTACATGTGACTTACTTGGGGTAAAACGAGATGTAACAAAGATAGCCAAATTACAGCCAAATTCAGATCAGGATCATGCTGGGGAAGAGGGGGAGGAATAATCCTTCCATACACGCATGGTTTTACTAACAGAAACTGGGCTCCTAATGCTGTTAGATAGTATTAAAATTACACTACAAAATTCACAGTGTCCGAAGAAAGTGACATAAGATTGATCATTTGCAAATGGTGCATTGTTTCTTCTGAGTATTTCATGAAATAAATAGGGAGCAGTTCCTCAAAGTCTAAAGAAGGCTAAATACAACAGTTCCTACACTGGCGTCTCTCTGTGTCTATATGAAGCTCTCATTGTTTTTCAGTAAACCAACTATCTGTTCTGGATTACTCTGGTCAGGCCTGATTTGGATTGAGGCGTGCACTTAAGAGGCCTCAAGCATCTAGTTAGCTTTCTATATCAAATCATTTAACTCATGGCAAGAGGTACACAACAAATAATGTTTTAGATTCATTATCAGATATTGTACACAAGCAACTACAGTTGTAGAATCTCTGCTCACATTCTAAGCCTTTGTTAAATCATAATTGTTCTGCATTCATAATATTTGCTCAATCAGCAGAAAATCATACCATCCCTTATAACTACCTACATCATTAAAGAAGAGCAATTACATGAGTTCAAGAAAGTATCTTACTCCAAAGATAAGGAGGCAGGCCACAGGCAAAGAGCCCCTTCCAAGAAGAAGCTCTCAGTCAATTCAATTTCTCATATTTATAGGGTTTCAGAATTATCTCCTAATAACTAACTCTTCTGCTATATAAGGACTCACATTCTTGGCTTAATTATAACTTTGTACACCAGATAAGGCTATCTATATTTGCAACATCTTAAAGCATATAAAAATTGTTTGTTCATGCTTGCTACTTTTTATCTTGATAAAGTCTATGTAAAATAAGTTTTTCATACATATTATGTTTTGGCCCTCACCCAATAAAATCCTCCTTGAATTGTAGCTTCACTTCTGTGAAGGTGAATATTCCTGTCATTCTCAGATGCTCTCTGCTATTGGGCTTCAGAAAATCGTTATTGATACAGGCAGCTCTTCTAATCTACACAAGGCCATACAACTGTGTTATTCCTTTGTTTCATACTTCTCTATAAAGTTGTTCTATTCTGGGCTTCCAGAGAATCCAGACTCCCGTTGTGGCATGTCTACCTGTGGGGCTAGGCTAACCCTCTGTTTCTGTGTTTAAAGACTTCTTCTATGATCTTCTTGATCAAATCCAGAAACAATTTCCCTATATTTCTAGCTTTATCTGTGACATGATACACTGTCCCACTGTGTGGGAAAGACATATCACTTTCCTTTGTGTTTCTATCTTTATGGAGACGTTAGTAGTAGCATTTTGATTTGGTTCTAGAAGTAGCAAACTCCGTAGAACTTTACTGAGGTAGAACCTTCAAAACTGGGTGTGCACTGACGAAACCCATACTCACAATAAATAAAGGTGACTGTCCCCTTCCAGCTCTTCCTTTGCTGAATCCAGCATTTGCATTAGCTTTAATTTGCAATGGCTCCAATGAGACACTGTCATTGACATCTTTAGAAGAGGTCTTTTGGAGCTGATATGATATTAATGGAAGTGTATTCTAAAAGCTCCTTAGGAGATCATGCGTTGGCATCTGAATAGCTCTTTGGGGGAAAGAGAATCTTCTAGTGACATTGTCATAATGACTGTTGCATTCACCACATAATGTCATTGTATGTAAGAGACTCTTGAATTACAATAAAAGCTTTTCAGGACAGTGTACTCTATCATAAAATATAGGGCCACATTTGTGGAGTGTACTTACATGCTAAATAAATGTTCTACGCTACATTATTTATTATTTATTAGAAAATTTCTCTCCTGACCCTCAGTCCAAAGGCTTTTGGGATTGGCTAACAACATAACTCAATACAAAATATAATACAATATTATTATAATTAAAATAATTGCAATAATAATATTTCCATTAGAATAGAAACTGACACATCTAAAATAACTTTAAAGTAGCATTTAGGAAGGAGGAAAGGAAAAAAAGGCATGAAAGCCTGAGTGAAAAAGACAATGAAGAACAAAAATAAATAGTTAAGTAGCAGAGTACAAAACAAAGCAAAAACGAAGGCAAGAAAACATTAATAAAAAAAACATAATCCAGCACCATCCAACACAACAAAACAAAAAGGCTTGATGAAAAGATATGGCTCCACTTCGCACCAAATGCTCATCATATCATCACTAGGTGAGCATCTGTGGGGAGAGGATTCCATAACTAAGGTACCACATTTGAAGAGGCCCTGTTTCTTGCTGTGGTCCATCTTACCCCCACTATCGTTGGCAAAAGAAACAGGGTCTGTGTGATACCAACCTCAACTCATGGGAAGGAATGTACAGAACCTTACTGAAACTGAAAAGTGCCACCAAGTTGCAACCAACCTCCAGGGACCCCATAAGATTTTCAAGGCAAGAGACAAAGAGGTGGTTGCCATTGCACTTGTAGCAACCCTGGACTTTCTTGGGGGTTCCTCATACAAGTACTACCTGGGCCTTCCTTGCTTAGCTAAGCTTCTGAGATCTGACACAACCAGGCTAGCCTAGACCAACCAGGTCTAGGAGTACTTAGGTCCATTTCAGATATTTCCTCAGTGACATAATTGCCAAGGTCAATTGCTTCCATCTGATTGGAGAATCTATGTTTCTGGGGGCATGTTTCAACCTACATCCTACGTCATCTTATGGATAGAATGAGAAGTAACTATACTGCTGATGGAATGTTCAAAATGGCTGTTGTCACTTTTGATCACTGGAATGGCAATCTAAGTAGTCTGATTTTATTATATTATGACCAGTTAGTAATTGGGACATAAATCCCATGAGCACATGAACACATGAAGCTGCTTTAAACTGAATCAGACTCCGAGTCCATCAAAGTCAGTATTGTCTACGCAGACTGGCAGCAGTTCTCCAGACTCTCAGGCTGAGGTCTTTCACATCACTTTGAAAGATCCTTTAACTGGAGGTACCAGGGATTGAACCTGGGACATTCTGCATGACAAACAGATGCTCTACCACTGAGCCAAGGCCATGGCTCCACATGAAGTAGAACTCCCTTATCCAAATATCAGCAGCCAAAATCTCGCATTTTAAAACAGCACAATCTCTTACCTACTGCCTGCAGCACAAGATTAGATCAAGAGTGTTTCTTCTCATATCCTATATATCTATCTAAAGGCTGGTCCTTATGCAGACAGCTAAATACACATATTGGGAACTAGCCATTATTACAATTTAGGTTCTGCAAATCTGGGGTGAGGAAAGCCCCAGGTGTGCAGATAATCATTTTTTTTTAAATCACTAATCTGTCAAGTAAACAGCCAAACAAAATTAGCACTGATGCCTGCACATGCACAGATGTCTCAAAAAACCTTGCAATTTGGGAAACATTTGCTGTAGCGTCCCCCAATCACTTTTGATGTCACATTAGTAGCAGCAGCCACCACCAGAAGGATGAAGTGAAGAGGGGAGGCAAGGTAGAAGCAGAAGCAGAGCAAGAGTCAACAGCAAGGGAGGGGGGATGAACTGGTAGCAAGGAAGAGGAGAAGCCTGAGTCACAAGCAGAGTCTATGGCAAGGACAAAATCGGATTTCCACATCTTCATGAGTCCTCATATGTTCCCCACTTGTGGCCATCTTATTATTCAAAGGAATGGTTGTTTTGAATATGCAAATTATATCCAAACATATTTTGGCCCACCCGGCCAGCAGTGTAGCTGCTTAAGGCCAGGGGCCGTCGTTTGCCTCCCCACAGGAAAAAGAGCTGACAGACAGCTTCCCGGTCCTTCAAGGATTGCTCCCCTGCAGTTGCCTTGAGCTCGGCCTGAGTGGAGCGCACTTCAAGCCGAGCTCCTCTGAGGCTGGTTTTATTGCCCTCAAGTCTAGGCAGCAGTAGCAGCCTTGGAGAAGCTGTGCTATTCTTCTGGTTGCTACCTTCAAACTCTAGTATGAGACCCAGGGCCCAGCGCCAGACTCAAGACCTTTTTATTATTATTTACATTTGGAGCCTATTGTCTATCAGTTGGGAGGGCTAAAGCAGGGTTAGACCCAACCCTGCAGGCCTCTGGCCTATCTAGGCTTCTCTCCCCTCTCCATTGTTTTCATACAGCAAAAACCTTTCTGTAGGCCTCAGTGGTGGCTTGCAGCCTCCTCAGGGGTGGATTGCTTCACACATTATTGCTACTGGCCTAGCAGGGGCCTACATTCCCAGGGTGGATGCTTGGTAAGCCCCTGCTCTGTTTAGGCTTCTCCCTCCCCCACTGTTTTCACTTCATGGGGAGAGAGTACTTCCAGAAGCAACAGCAAAGGCTTTGCTGGAGGCCACAGGGGTGGTTTGTAGCTATTTGAGGGGTGAATTGCTTCATACAATCACCAAGATCCAGTTTGGGACAGTACTGTGGGAGCTGTTCACTTAGCTTGGTGGGCGGCAATTCTGCACCCATTATTTTAGCCATGGGATACCCATGGGGCAGTTATCCAGCACTGGGTCTGATCAGCTGCAGATTGATCCTGTGTGCGCCACATGGCAGTGTGAGAAAACTTTACTGACTATGTTTTCTCTTTAAGGGCTGTGTCCTCCCTTGGGAGGCTGAGGATCCTCATCTGCAGACACAGCATGGAGTTATAGTGGCCCATCACACCAAGAGGATGCTGGTTTGGTTCCAACTGGGTTTAGTTAATGGGCCAATGGTGAGTGGCAGCTCTGATGAGGACAGTGATGGCTAGGTGGCTGCCACTGTTCTGAGGGGAGGTGCAGTCTTCTGCCTCACATTTGTTCATTCAAATGGGGGTAATGACCCTGGCTTCCCAAGGGCATGGCCCTTCCATTACAGGCTCACACAGACCTGCAGGCATAGGCAAGGTGTCCTGGTGTGTTGGAGGGGAGGTGCGGTCCTCTGCATCACATTCTTATCATCACCTGGGTGGTAATGACCTTGGTTTCCCAAGGGCATGGCTCTTTCATTACAGGGTCACACAGACTTGCAATGCACAGGCAAGTAGTGGCCTGATGGCTTGAGGGGAGGTGTGTTCTGTCACCTCACGTTGGTCATTTACTGCGTGGTAATAACTTTGCCTCACAGGGCGTGGCCCCTTCCGTAACAGGCCCACACAGACTTACAATGCACAGGCAAGTGGTGGCTTGATGGCTCAAGGACCAGTCCGCCACCTCATGTTCTGGTCATTCACCTCGGGGTAATGACCTTGGCTCACAGGACATAGTCTTTTTCTTACAGGCTCATGCAGACCTGCAGTGCACAAGCAAGTAGTGGCCTGATGGCTCAAGGGGAGGTGCAGTCCTCCATCTCACATGTGGTCATTTACCTGGGCAGTAATGCCCTTGGTTCCAGTCTTTGCAGGCACACGCAGACTTGCAGTGATAGGCAAGCGGTGGCCTGGTGTCCTGATCCAAAGGGCTAGGCATAAGGCCAATAGAGCCCTATTTAAGGCATTAGAGGGTGGGCTAGAGATTTATCTGCCCTATCTGCTAATAAGAGCTGAATTTGCTGGCCTCTACAGAGGGGATAGGGTCCATGTTTCAGTGAAGGGCAATGGCATTTTCTTAGAAGAATTGCACCAAGGGCTGTGGTTGGCAATAGGCCTCCTGTGGGGCACGAGGGCCTAAGCAGAGGCTTGGCCCTAGTGGAGGCAGGATTAGGTAGGGAAGAAATGAGCAGGCCAGTGAGCACCCTTGGCACATCCCCATTTAGGAATTGGAGTCTGTCAGGATTGTTGGTACAGCTTGACAGCTACCAGCTGAGAGGACAGACTGCCATGTGGCTCCCTCTGTAAAACTAAGGCCCTTCTGCTTTATGGTGAGGTGCTATAGGCTTGGAGGGTGGAACCATTTGCCTGGCCAGCTGGGTCCCAGCCATGTGCTTGGATGGCTCATGCCCAAGGCAGGAGGGCTCACCCAGACAGGTCAGGGTGGAGGTCCAGGGGTGACCCCAGGGCCTGATTTGTACCACTAGTTAGGCCCTTGCCATGTACATATCTTCAATGATATGTTGTTGCCAAATAAATATGGCCCATTAGTTTCCAACACTTGTGTCTGTCTCTTCTTTCCATCTGGAGTGGCAATTTGGCCCACCCAGCCAGCAGTGTAGCTGCTTAAGGTCAGGGGCTGCCTTTTGCCTCCCTGCAGGAAGAAGAGCTGACAGACAGCTTCCCAGCCATCAAGGGATTAAGGACAGGGCATAGCCAAATGCCATATAAAGCTGCACCACCCCTGCTCCCCTGCAGTTACCTTGAGCTTGGCCCACCCACCTGCCCTGCGGTAGTACAGGCTTAGCTGGTTGCTGTTTACAAGGGCCAGGTAGGGATTTTTTCTCTTTTCTCCATTTTATCTTTGGAGAAGGAAGATTTTCACCTACCTTGCACTTCTTGTATGGGTTGTGGTAATTGGCTTAGGGTGGAACTGTAATTGGATGTCCCCTGGCAGAATTAAGAGGGGGAGAAATGAGCGGGCCAGTGAGCACCCTTGGCACATCCCCATTTGGGGGGGAATTGGGGTCTGTTAGGATCATCAGTACTGCTTGACAGACAACCAGCTGAGAGGGCAGACTGCCATGTGGCTCCCTCTGTAAAACTAAGGCCCTTCTGCTTTACAGCAAGGTGCTATAGGCTTAGAGGGTGGAACCATTTACCTGGATGGCTGGATCCCAACCATGCGCTTGGATGGCTCACTCCCAGGGCAGGGGGGCTCACCCAGGCAGGTCAGGGCAGAGGTCCAGGGGTGACCCCAGGGCCTGACCTGTACCATGAGTTAGGTCCTTGTCGTGTACATATGTTCAATGATATGTTGTTGCCAAATAAATATGGCCGTTAATCTCTTCTTTCTGTCTGGGGTGGCAATTTTAATGTGCCAAACAAAGTGTGTTCTGTCACAGAAACCACATTAGTGAACAGTTACATTATGTACATTCATTTAAATCAGACATGTATAGTTCTCTGGTTTCCAAAACATCAATAACATGTATTTCCCTTGTAATGATTCGGTATTTTTACCAGCGAGCACAAGTTGAGACCTTCAATAGTCCCTGCAGTTCTAGAAGTATTGACATCATATCATTCCAGTACAAAATATGTTGCTCATTAAAAACTACTTTTTCCCTCCTCTGGATTAAAAAAATTTGCTCGTTAAAAGATTTAAGCCGCTTTAGGCTTGGCACTGTGTTTCTTTTGCGTAAATCCTCATCAAGTATTAAATAATAGTCAAAAGTGTCAAGCAGCATATGATTTACATGACAAAATCAGTAGGGGCCATGCTCGTCAAAGGCATACTACAAATCTCAATCATTTCTTTGCAAAGTAAAGATATTGAAGCAGAATGGTTGCATCTCTTGCTGAATTTTGTAAAACCAAGGGCCTAGAAGGGATCACCATACGGATCAGCTGACTGGGGCCCTCTGTCTCCCCCTTGCCTGTTGGTATATCTGGATAGTCTAGGGCCCTAGGAAGGAGAGTGCTAGCTACATAGCTATATGAGCGATACAGAAAGGCTTCTGATCATGAATAAGACCTCTGATCATGAGGACTCACAGGGGGATCACATTTCCCTACTGCCTCTCTCCCTTGCTTTTCCTCTTTGCCTCCCCCCCTTGCAGAAGTATCAGCCCTTCTCCATTCCTTCTATCCGACTCACCTATGTACAATTTTTTGTTTTTCCTCCTTGTAGCCACTGACTGATCCCTCATTCAGTTACCCTCGTCCCCAACTCCCCCATTTTCAGTTTCATTTTTTTAGCTTTGTTGGCCCTGGGGCTTGGCATACTTGGCAACATTGATTGTGGGGTGCCTAGCAACCCTCTGAATTGTCACTTAGATCTAACAGTTTAGTGTCATGTGATATCAGTGGCATGCTTTTCTCTGATTGGGAGCTTTTTCTGACTCCCAGTGTATTTTTTCCTGTTGCATATTTTTCTGCAAACCTGGCCTTCTCAGCATATAGCAAAGTCCCTCTTGTATGTCCCTGGCCTCATAGACTGGATTTTTCAGAATTAGATAAAATGATAAATGGCTGGCACACTGCAATGCATACACAGTTGAGAGTCTGCCAAAGAGGGTGGGGCACAGGCTTCATCAAGGCCTCTACCAGTCCTTACATGGATGCAGAACTCTTGTCACAGGGAATAGATTATGCCCCAAATCAATCCTCATGCTTTACTTTTTAAAAATGTACACATTTAGGAACTCAACATTTGTCTTATCCGCACATCATTCAGAAGCTGCCAGGGTCAGCTTACACTACATTTGGAAAACTCATATATGCATGCATGTCGCCTCAGAATTGTTCCACAGAGACTTCGCAAGCCACTGTGTTTATATAAATCCCTATAGCTTTGTTAAAAATATGTGCTTGTATAAAGTGAAGTAATTTGTCCATCTCTTTTCTCCCCTCCCTGGTTATATACAATATAACCAGCAATTGTTGTTTGTCATATATGTTCAATGAAATATATACCATCATATTAAAAAAAAATCTTTCCTCCCTTGCCACAAAAGCAGTTTGCTGCTTTAAATTGTAAACATTAAAAAGTCAAATGTTGCATTTGGAGACACTCAACAGCAATGAAAATTAGACAAAGGAAAATTAAAGTTTCCCCAGTCTCAAAAGCATCATAGTTTTCCATAAGGGCAACAATTAAACAATTCTTTTAAGGACACCAAAGGCAATAGTTTGTAACTTCCAAGCATAATAAAAACATTGTTTGGCAGGGTTAGATAGCTTCTTATTAACAACAATCGACATTGTATACCACATTTGGTTTTGTTTTTACAATGTTTAAGTAGATGCAATATGAATCCCAGTATATCTAAAATGAAATTGCAGTTTCCAAAGGAATGACACCTTTTGTATTAAGATGTTTTGCCGTAGTTGCTTAAACACTAGAATTTCAGCTTCTGAAATTCAGAAAAGTTGGCTTGAATACAGTTCCTTCCAATACGGAAATATAAAAGAACTGTTATTGACTGAAGGCTGAAAAACCACAAATCCCATCATCCCCAGCAGGAAAAGAAATGGCCATGGAATATAGGCCTGTCCTGTTTAATGAGCCCTCCTCTGTGGAGGTAAGGTGTTCCTGCTCAGGAAGAATAAAAGAAATTGGCAAGGGAGAGGGCACCCATTTCTGTATATTTGTTTGCAAGTGATTTTTAAAACAACATAGTGTGTGTGTATGTGCCATCAAGTCACTTCCAGTTTATGGCAACCCTATGAATGAAAGACGTCCAAAACGTCTGATCTGTCAGAGCTGTGGCTAGATAATGTCCTTACTCCAGACTACCTTCTGCAATCAGACAACAGTCCATTGTTTCCAAAAGGTTTTTACTGAAGAATTAGTTCATTATAGTCCACTGGCCTGAATACAATATTCAGGATGGTACATATGCATTGTTACCAATGACAGGCAAAGCATGAGGTACAAAGTAACAGATCCCAGCAGGCCCAACCTCCCCCCACAGTTCTCAAAACAACCCCTTTGAAGCTAGGAAAGCGAAAGTTCTTCAAGGCCGGTTCTTGGTGGAACAGCAGTAGCCAAAAAAATCCTTCTCTGTGAGATAGCTGCCTGGGAACCTTGGCACCTGTGAAGAAAGCACTTAAACACTGAAAGGATTAAACATGGAGTCGGTTAGGCAAGGATATACAGGAAGGCATTCTGAACCTGACAATTAACACACTTGCTCAGATCTTGCAAACTAGAGGACATGGTTTCCTCTATTGAGTCAAGCCATCTCATTTTGGGGTTTTCTCTTTTCCTACTGCCTTCTACTTTTCCTAACATTATTGTCCTTTCCAGTGAGTCTTGTCTTCTCATAATGTAATCAAAGTATGATATCTTAAATCTTATCATTTTAGCTTCTAGGGGGAATTCAGTCTTGATTTGATCTAGAACCCACTTATCTGTCTTTTTGGCCGCCCATGGTTTCTGTAAAACTCTCCTCCAGCACCGCATCAGCTTCTTCACTGTCCTACTCTCACATCTGTACACAGTAATGGGGAATGGCATAATTTGGATTATCTTGATCTTGGTACCCAAAGGGACATCATTATCCTTAAGGACCCTTTTGAGTTCCTTCATATCTGCTCTTCTAAGTCTCAATCTCCTTCTGATTTCTTGGGTGCAGTCTCCCTTTTGGTTCATGATTGAGCCAAGAAATGGAAAATCATTAACAATTTCAATTTTTTCATTGTTAATGTTTTTTCTTCTTGATGTTCATCTATAATTCTGCTTTGATATATTCTTTTTTAACCTTCATCAGTAGTCATTTCAAGTATTCATTATTTTCTGCCAGTAATGTGGTGTCATCTGCTTATCTCAAACTGTTAAGATTCCTTTCACCAATTTTCACTCTGACTTTTTCCAAATCTAATACAGCTGGATTTCCTTATGGTATGTTCTGATTTGAACAGACAAGGAGATAATATACATCCCTGTCCGACAATTTGAAACCATTCTGTTTTCCCATATTCTGTCCAGACAGTAGCCTCTTGTCCAGAGCACAGGTTGCACACCAAAGCAATCAGATGTCTTGGCACATCCATTTCTTTTAACATCTCCATAGCTTTTCATGATTCACACAGTCAAAAACTTTGCTGTAATCTATAATATAAACGAACGGTGCAGAGTGGTAAACTGCAGTATTGCAGCCCAAGCTCTGCTCATGACCTGAGTTCAATCCTGGTGGAAGCCGGGTTCAGGTAGCCAGCTCAAGGCTGACTCAGCCTTCCATCCTTCCAAGGTTGGTAAAATGAGTACTTAGTTTCCTGGGGGTAAAGTGTAGCTGACTGGAGAATGCAATGGCAAACCACCCTGTAAAAAGTCTGCCAAGAAAACGTCATGATGCAACATTCCCCCATGGGTCAGTAATGACTCGGTGCTTGCACAGGAGACTACCTTTACCTTTTTAATCTATAATATACAGGGTGACTTTCTTCTGACAATCCCTGCTATGTTCCATTGTGTGTGTGTTATGTGCTGTCAAGTAGCCTCCGACCTATGGCAACCCTATGAAGGAAAGACCTCCAAAATGTCCTATCATTAACAGTAGACATGGACACGAACAGAAAAAAAAATGACCATGGTGTTCGTTGTTTGTTGCCATCCACAAACAACCAACAACGAACACTGACAAATATGATCCTGTCACGAACATGTTCGTTGTTCGTGGGGGCCAGCAAGCTGTCCTCCAGCCATCAAGATCCCTACTGCACCACTCCCAGAATCCCTACCTGAGCAGGCAGAAGGAAATGTACCAATAATAAATAATAGCTTGGTTCCAGAGCCTGGCAGCAGGCCTAGAACTTGAAGGGATAGATCCCTACCACACCACCCCCAGAAACCCCACCTGAGCAGGCAGCAGGAAAGGTACCAATAATAAATAAGAGCTTGGCCCCAGAGCCTGGCAGCAGCCCTGGAGCCTGAAGAGGTAGATCCCTATCCCACCACACAAAGAAAATTCGAGCTCCAATGCACTCACCCTGTCTCTCTAACAGCAGCTGTCTGCCTAAAAGTCTGAGCTGGAAGCCCCCCTCCCCCCTGGTCTTTTCCTCTTGTAACAAATTTGGAGCTCCAGTCCACACTTGGAAGGAAAACCTGCCTATCAAGCTAAATTGGGCTTAGATTGGGGTTTCCAGGGCAACAGCAGGAGTTCAGACAGAGTTCAGACAATCCCTGCCTGAGTTGCCATGGGAACTGATTGCAGGAGCCAGACTTTCCGGCTTGATGAACAGCAACGAACAGCAACGAATGAGGCTTGCAACGACCACCTGTTCATTTAGAATAGGGCCTCGTGAACAGCTTGTTCGCGAAGAGCAGATTGGGCTCTTTGTGGGGTTTTTTAGTTCATATTGCTGTTCGTGCCCATCTCTAATTAACAGACTTGCTCAAATCCTGCAAACTGGAGGATGTGGTTTCTTTTATTGAGTCAAGCCATCTCATTTTATTATCTTCTTCTTTTCCTAGTAGTGGGCACTAGATCAAATCAAGTCTGAATTCTCCCTAGAAGCTAAAATGACAAAACTAAGACTATCGTACTTTGGTCACATCATGAGAAAAAAAGAAAAGCATGTTCCATTAGACATCATAAATTTGCTGTCTAGTGCCTCTTCCTTTCCTAAATCCAACTTGAACATCTGGCATTTCTCATTCCATATATGGCAAGAGTCTTCATTGTAGAATTTTAAGCATCACTTTGCTTGCGTGGGAAATTCATGCAATGGTCCAGTAGTTGCTGCACTCTGGCATTCCCTTTTTTCAGAAGTGGAATGTAGATGAGAGTTTCCAGTTTGTGGGCCATCATTTTGTTTTCCATACTTCTTATTAAGATTCTTATTAAGATTTTGATGGACTCAGTTTCTGTAGCTTAAAATAGCTGTATTGGTATACTATCTACTCCTGATGATTTATTTCTCCCATTTGCTTTGAGTTCAGTTTTCATTTCACTTTCTAAAACTGCAGGTTCTTCCTCAAAAGATTTTTCTTTGAAGGAATCTGTCATTTTCCCATCTCTTCTGTAGTTCTTCAGTGTATTGTTTCCATCTTATTCTGTCCTAATCAGTTACTGTATTCCATATTGATCTTTCTACATGTTTATAAAAAACATGCAGAAAGATGTTTTATAAAAAAAACATCCCAGATCAGTGGGAAATACCTGGTAAGACTCACCCATCACTAATTCCAGTGAGGGATGCTTTTGAAATTCTCCAAATTTTACTCCATGGATTCTGGAGTTTCCATTTTCCTAGTCTTGTTTCTGAAGCGGATTCAATGAATTAAAATCAAAAAGAGTCCAGTAGCACCTTTAAGACTAACCAATTTTATTATAGCATAAGCTTTCGAGAATCAAGTTCTCTTCGTCAGATGCCTGATCAAAACTGTTTTGATCAGGCATCTGACGAAGAGAACTTGATTCTCGAAAGCTTATGCTATAATAAAATTGGTTAGTCTTAAAGGTGCTACTGGACTCTTTTTGATTTTGCTACTACAGACTAACACGGCTAACTCCTCTGGATCAATGAATTAAGAATCTATTTTTTTAAATCTGAATTGTATACAAGTTGGTCTATTTTCTGTTTACAACAGGCTTCCATTCCTTCACTTCATTCATGTGCTTGCCCTTTTCTGTATTAACGATGAACTTATCTGCATTGAAAAACACTGTAAAAATTCAACTTTGGTTCATTACATCACAATATTGATTGAGTATAGTATTTTGTCAATGAGATAAACAGCAGGTTTCATTAAATCCTATCCCACTTACAATTTTGATCTTTTCTGCCCATCATCGTTAAATTTGGATTCTAGAACTGGTATTCAAAATTAAAAGTTACATTTGTTTTTGCTTTTTGAGGGGATGCTTTCTGACTGGTTAAATGAATGAAACAAAATGTACTAAATGTACAAATCAGCTGTTGGGATTATGTGTTGATTGGTATTGTATGCAAGTTGTCAATATCATCAATGTCAGCTGTCAGTTGATAGTAGCATCAAAAACTATTACATTTCACATATTACCCAATGCTGACTTATACTGTATGTTAGCTATTAGATACTGTCAAATACTGATTGTTAATGTGCCAGACAGTGTCACATGTTGACTTCTGCTGCATGTCCATTGTCAGATACTGTCAGATGTTGATTGTCACTGCAAAATCACTGAATGTCAAATACTGATACCGCATAGCATACATAAAATTATTATTCAAGCACCAAGGAATACTGGAGAGTACTGTCTGCCATACAATTTTGCAAAGGAGAATTTTGAGAATAATATAAGGAGAATACTCAGGAGACCCTTGGGATCTGTATGGAATAAGGCATAGGAAACTGCAGATGGTGAGGGAATAGAAACAAATCATCCCATTTCTATATGAGTTCCTGCCCTTTTCCCCAAGAAGGAACTTATTACTCATGCAACAATGAGAAGAGAGGATTTCTGCAACCTCCTCCATATGTAAAGCACCGTGCTGCATCTCAAACCATTCCAAAGAGTTCTCAACACCCAGGATCAGCTTTTAGGAGCACACAAGGATTTCAGCAGGTGTGGCAAAGAATGCTTCCATTAACATTAATGGACCATTCAAAATTTTCAAATTTTTTAGGCTCCAAGCTGATGTTTGATATGAACATAGACAGTTATTCTTACCTGTTAAATAGGAATGCCAACATTTTTTTCAATCTACACATCATTCTGAGTCATGCAAACTTTTGCTTAGTTTTTTCTCCATGTGATTTTTCTATGTGAATAATAGATTTTTTTTAACTACATGGTGAAATCATGGTGAGAGCCAGTTTGGTGTAGTGATTAAGAGTGCAGGACTCTAATCTGGAGAACCGGGTTTGATTCCCCACTCCTCTACTTGAAGCCAGCTGGGTGACCTTGGGTCAGTCACAGCTCCTAGCTCTCTCAGCCCCACCCACCTCACAGGGTGTTTTGTTGTGGGGATAACAATAACATACCTTGTAAACTGCTCTGAGTGGGTGTTAAGTCATCCTGAAGGGTGGTATATAAATTGAATGTTGTTGTTGTTGTTGTTGTTATTATTATTATTATCTTCTTATAGCTTAACTGAATGAAAGGCAACATGAAAACTAAGCCTCACTCTCACCTGAGGAAGAATCTTTTCATCATTTTTTAAACCTATGTACCAGTTCTTAACAAATTTCTCACAGTCTGCAACAAACAAACAAACAAATACCAATAGAAATGCTACTAAGATCACATTACAATACAATAAATACAACAGTGAAATCCAAGGCTAGAATAAAAGCAGCTTGTAATAGAATGCCTTGCAACTTTAACTGCTATTTAAATAAGAGATTATGGAAACCATTTATGAAGATTTGCAGGGACGTTTGAGAAGCTACTGCTTACAGGATGCTTTAAGGTATAAGGGAATATTTGGGCCTGAATCCAGAGACCTGCATACAGCTTGCCTAGTGTGTGTGTGTGTGGGGGGGCACTGAGCCTTCCTACTCCTCACAGTTGCACTCCTCATTTTACTGCAAGCTTCAGTGAGATCTCTCAACCATCAGACATGTTTTTGAGAGAAGCGGGATGCAGCAAGATGGAGGACGTAGTCATGTCTCACTATCATGAGGATCTCTAGGTCCAAGTCATGCTTTTCTAAATGTTGGGAGGAAGGAATATGCATTGCCTCAGTCATCATGTGTATACTTAAATCTTCAAGAAGTAGCAACTTTCCCAGAAATATCTTGGTCAACAAATCTGTACTGAAATAAGCCTTAAGA
The DNA here is from genome assembly GCF_028583425.1 of Eublepharis macularius. Lineage (NCBI taxonomy): Eukaryota > Metazoa > Chordata > Lepidosauria > Squamata > Eublepharidae > Eublepharis > Eublepharis macularius. The sequence continues at coordinate 53,534,869 of NC_072796.1, forward strand.
GCTGACACTAAGTTAATTAAAAAGTGACAAATCTTTATGTCCCTAGTCTATCACCTATTTGGTGGTAGTGATGGGGAGGGGAGACTTTGGGCTCACAATATTAAGTCAGATCACACATTACTTAAAAACACAATTTTATACTTGTTTTATATGCCTGAATATAAGGGTAAAGATATTTCCACCTGTTTTACATGACAATGAATAAAGGACTAGTACTTCAGACAGGTTAGATCTAGATTTTTAAAAATATATATAGAGAGAGATCCTAGTATATAATGACTGCTGTGTTATTTTAATTAGTCTGTAAGTCTTCACTTGTAAATATGTTAGTGTATATTTTAATATCAAAGTATCAAGTGCAAATTGATATTGTTTATAGTCTTTAGCACTTTTTTCCATTTACAAAAAATAAAATATTTATCTTTGCTACCAGGGTGCCTATGTATACATGCTTGTGAGCGTGTTCTGAGAAAAAGAAAGTGCATTAGGTTACTTTTTAAATATTAAAACCTAGATGTTACATTTTACGTTGCTAAAATCATTGAGTTCTCATTATGACACATATAACACTTTTATTTGAATGTGTCAAAGGCCTAAACATGCTAATTAATAAATCAAGCCAATTAATAAATCACTTAACATTCCCTCACATTCCAAGTGGGTGTCCATTTTCACTCATAGCACAGTTCTTCTGTTCTGTTGCTGGGAGAGTACTAGGAAGGGTCCAACAGAAGTTTCTGAAGAGATGTTCTCAAAGCTCTTTTTTAAAAAGCTCTTGTCTATGCAACATTCATCACTTTCTGCTTCATATTTTGCCACAGACTTTGAAGGAATCTGAATTCATCTGAATTATGTCAAAAATACTGCATTATCAGAAATGTTTCTGTAACATATGCATACTAAGCCTGGAATAGATGGCCTGTGAATGAATCAGATGAGGGAGGAATGTATCGAGAACATCTTAAAATTGATATAGATTGAAAATATTCATAAATCATTTGATTTTTTTCCTTTTCAGGTATATGTGAAACATGTTCATCAACCCTGCTGTGACTCTGGATAAGTACAGAACCAGGCCTGTGTCACATGAATCCCTCCTGTGAATACAGTTTGATTGTGATGCACTGCAGTCCATGTGGTAATCTATAGTAGGATGAAAATTCCTCAAGAAAGTTGACTTGAAGAGAAAAATAGTGACAACAGCTTATACTGGTAAGAGATTATAAAAGGAAATTAGGAATGGGTGGGGCAGGGTTTCTTTCTCTGCTGGGATAAAGAAGTGAGGAAGAGTCTTTCCAGAGGAAAGGAATCATTGACTCCAGTACACTATTTACTTGTTTACAGGTTACCATTGGTAAGGTGAGAAGGAAGGAAGCATGGTATAGCCTGATCTCATCAGATCTTGGAAGCTAAGCAGAGCCAGTACTTCAATGGGCGACCACCAAGGAAGACACTGTAGAGGGAGGCAATGGCAAACCACTTCTGCTTCTCACTTGCCTTGGCAGCCCCTTGTGACTTGACAGCATACACACACACACACACACACACATACACACATTGGTAAGGAAGGTTGATACAATGATGAAAAAGATATTCCTATTTGTTTATGTATTATTAAACTGCCTTAAGCTCTGTTGGCCTAATATATGATAAAATCTGCTGTCAGCGAGAAACCTTCTCCTCCTTCACCCAAAATCTATGTCAAAACCTATGACAGGAAGAAAATGGGAGCCTGGCTCAACTAAAGTCCAAGCATTCTGTATGGTCCTAAGCAGATAAACATTTTCTCAAGCAGTTGTTAGTTATATTCTTCATTATAAATTAGTGGTACACAATTAAATCCTTTGCTGATTAATACCAACAAGTTTTTTCCTGAAATTTGTAGTTCAGCACATAGGTGTAAACTATGGGGGGGGGGCTGAGGGGCTCGAGCCCCCCCTGGATTTGGCTGGAGGGGGCTGAGCCCCCCCCCCCCGGGCAGCCAGTGAACTACATGGGGGCTGAGGGGCTCGAGCCCTCTCAGATCTCACATGAGGAACTCCGTTACAATGGCAGATGAAGCACAGGATTGTCCACCCTTCCTGTTATATATCATATTATAATTTCTATGATTCTTTGGGGCTTTGTTCCTGTTTTATGGTTGTATGTATTAGTGTGTTTATTAAAAATTTATAATTTTAAAAAGGTATTGCAGTTTATATAAACAATTTACAAATAAATGTTACAGAAGAACTAAGAGACTCTGATAGAAGATATATGATTGTGAAAACCAGGTTCCTGGAAGGCAAGATTTACACACTAGCAACAGTATATGCACCAAACAATAGAAGAGAACTTTTTTATGAAAATGTTTTCCAATCCATTTTCAATTTTCAAGAAGATACTGATCTTCAGAGACATGAATGGGGTAATGGATCTAAAAAAAAAAGTGAAAAAAACCCTAAGAAGGCAAACTTCCCCAAAGTGTGTTTAATTATACCGAAATGTTACAATTGGAAGGTGCTTGTAGGATCAAAAATCTGAATACTGGAGACTATACTTTCTTTTCTGACAGAGACCAAACACATTCAAGGATTGATATGTGCTGGATATAAAAAACCTGAGTTATTTATATTGTTTGTTATATTCTGTTTACTCTTTCCCTTTTTCTTTTGATGTAACTATAGTTGTGCTATTGTTTTTATTTTCTTTGTTCTGTTCTGCTTATATTTATAAAAATAAATTTTATATCAAAAAAGAATTTATACACTGCCTTAAAATACCTATGACTATTGCCCACACTAATTAGTTTAATCCTTAACCCTGGCAGGCTCTATCCATTTTCAATGTATCAGCAGTCAGATTGCAAGGCCTCTGTTGGACATAAGTGCAATATAATTGCTTGGCTACAATTTACATTTGGGGAATGTTAGATTACTCCACTTCTAACGCTGTCCCATTCCTCAGATTTCAGAGGGGGAGAAATCAGAGAGTTAGAAAGATAGACAGGTCAGAGCATCTGTTTACTGTTTATTACTTTACTTCCCTTTGATGTGTAGATTACTACTCTCAGGACTAGAGATGGGCACGAACAGCAATACGAACAAAAAAAAAGCCACGAACAGCCCAATCTGCTGTTTGCGAACAAGCTGTTCGTGAGGCCCCATTGTAAACGAACAGGTGGTTGTTGCAAGCCTCATTCGTTGCATTCATCAGCCATTTGTCAACCTAGACAGTCTGGCACCTGCAATCAATTCCCTTGGCAGTGTAGGCAGGGATTGTCTGAACTCTGTCTGAACTTCTGCTGTTGCCCTGGAAACCGCAATCTAAGCCCAATTTAGCTTGATAGGCAGGTCTTACAAGTGTGAAGCTCCAAATTTGTTACAAGGGAGCAAAGACCAGGGGGGAGGGGGGGCTCCCAGCTCTGGCTTTCTTTGCAGACAGTGGAGAGTTAGAGACAGCTGCTGTTGGCATTTTGATAGAGAGACAGGGTGAGTGCATTGGAGATTGAATTTTCTTTGTGTGTGGTGGGAGAGGGATCTACCCCTTAAGGTTCCAGGGCTGCTGTCAGGCTCTGGGGCCAAGCTATTATTTATTATTGGTACCTTATTGGTACCTTTCCTGGTGCCTGCTCAGGTCAGGTTTCTAGGAGTGGTGAGGTAGGCATCTTGACCAAAGTTGGATGATGGCTGGAGGAGAGCCTGCTGGCCCCCATGAACAGCCAACCACAAACATGCTTGTGAACAGGGTCATGTTTGTGGTTGTTTGTGAGTACCTGTTTGTGGATGGCAACGAACAATGAACATCATGTTTGGGGTTTTCTTTTCTGTTCGTGCCCATCTCTACTCAGGACTTCCTCCTAAGGAACAGATCAGTTGATAGGAATCTATCTTTTCACTTTCCAATCAAAGTATGGAATTTCTATAATAAAGAATAGTTTTTTCATGGTAATGTGTGTGTGTGAGGGGGCTGCTTCAGCCACTTCTAAGCTCCTCTTTCAATTTCCATTCCATGTTTGAATGGAGAGGTGGTATTGCAGAAAAGGACAATTCCTAAAAATGAGAGCTGTCTCTCTGAAGCAATGAGAAACTGAATCTGCATGAACAAGATTGGAGGAGCGGGGGGATGCAGATCAGAGGCCTTTTTAAAATTTCCTTTTGCCCTGTGTGCAGCCTGGAGAGAACATTGACAAGGAATGTGCACTCTGTACATGTTCATGCTCTGCATTTTTCTGGTACCCACAATGGTGTGGTACAGTTTCAGAGAGGTGACCAATTAGCTAATGCTTAGAGAAGAAACTGGAAAAAAAACAGTTGAGTAGCACTTTCAAAGCTGCAGCAATGTATAGCTGTAGGATTTGGGGATTCTTTTGATTAAAGTTGTATTTCAGCTGTCTGAAGATTTTTGAAGCCAAATGTGTTTTGCAAGTTGAACCTAAAGAGCAGAAATTAATAATCCACAGGAATGCAGTCATTCCCTATAAACTTAATTACATGATTTTGTTAATCATGTGTTCTGAATGTTTTTTAAGGTGGAGTTTTTAAGCAGTGTGTTAAGAAAGCAAGGTACATAAAATCCGAGGTAGTATAACTGAGTATTCTTTGAAGTCATGACTAGCCTCAAAATTGCCTCAAAATGTGCTTGCACTCACTTATAGGATATGAGTTTGAAGTGAGAAGATGGAGTTTGCTACTACTTTGCACTCTGTACATTGCTCAGAAATCGAATGCACGGCAACTGTTTTGTATTCTGCCCTGGTTCAGACTTCAACCATGCATTTACCAAATGAAGGCATTTGCAATGCCATAATTTAGTAAATTTCAGTACTAAGTCACCCTTATGAATAAGGCAGAATCAAGACTCCTGTAAATGAATGTCCAGGAAAACTTTAAAAATGTTCCTCTACAGGATTATCTGTGTTGCCTTTCTTAGCGTCAAATTTGTGACCATTAGTTTGTCCTATACACATGGTATGCATAGTTACAGATCTTAAAATGACTATCCTAAAAGTGAATTTCAAAAACAGGGCACAGCAAGAGATCGCTGAGATACCACTATAACCACTGGCCAACTCCCACATTTTCCTAGGTTTGGCCCAGCCCAGGGGCATTGTTAGGGGGGTCCCCATGGGTGCCCAGGTCCCCCGAAAATTTGTGGGGAGCCACTCCCTAAATCTCCCATGGCCCTGCCTCCATAGATGGTGACAATGGAAGCCCCTCCCTGTGATGTCATAGGCTCCTCCCTGTGACATCACATGCATAGCAATGCCTCTGAATAAAATGGTCTTCTTACATTCTAGAGCCAATACAAGTTCTTTTTATTCAAACAAGCATCTTGTGGCCAAGGATGTGTAAGAGAGGTCACTAGTGGGTGGCTTTATTATACTAAAGATGATTAAGTGCCTTGCTTCCAAGTTTTAAATCATTAATCACTCAGAAACTTTAGAGATAAAGCTGACTAAAAGTGCAAATAAGTGAATAAAAGAAAATAAAGTTTTCGGGAAAAAACTGAATTAGGAACAGATGGGTCTGTTTAAAATAAATCATTTATTACAAGAAATTTCTTCTGCAGGTGCTATCATCAGCTGTGATCACTAACTAGACTGAAATTGCTGAAAATCTGTGCCTTCTCCAGGTATAGGTTTTACAGGTAAAAATTTAGTTCTTTGTAAATTGCTTCTTTCCTCCATTTCTAAAGCTAATACATCCTGGGGCAAATTGTTTCTGACTGGAAGATGGGCAAGTGGGAGAGGCTCCTTAACTTCCTCCTACCCTTGTAATTTGCCAGTTCCAAAGAACATTTTCCAAGATGTTTTGACTCTTGCAGGGAGGGAACACAGAGGATCACTATGCAAGATCTTCCTACTGTACTCAGGCAGGTTTGGTTTTAAAAGGTGGATAAAGAATCATGGAACTTCACGTAACATAAAATTTAACCCTCAATTGTTTGAAGTGTTCAAAAAAATTACTCACTTGGTCAATAGTTTTGTTGGCTATTCTATAAGGATATACCCAGTTGCAACATTCTTTTTTGTACTGATGCTTGCACTATTCCAGAAGACATGTCTTTTTACTCCAAATTAACGTAGAATTCCACTAAAATAATGGATCACTCGGGAATGGGCTAGATTGTTGCTTTGGAGTATGGAAATTAAAAACCACCTGTCTCTTAGAAGGGCAAATAAAAATTGCACTTGAGAGATTCTTGGTCCTAAACCCAGTTAAACACTTGAACTTGTGACATCAGTGGAAAATGTTTCTAAACTGCACTATAAAAGGTACCACATATGTTAGTACTAGAATCCTAGTGCTAGTATGAAGGGACTTAAGTTTCATGATTTCCCATGTAGGGTGGTAGATGAAACTTCTGACACTGGTGTACTTGTGGTGTGCGATAACCTGTTCACAGCTATTTTGGTGGATGGGGGGAAATGAGTTCTCTTGCACAGCATCCTAAAGATAAATGACCCCTGTGATGAACAGGAGGCTGTCTGGGTCCTGAAAGGTAGAACAGCATCTCAGCTGTTTGATCACTGAGCCTATGGGAGTGCTGCTCCAGCATCCACTCACCTTTCAGAGAGGAGATTGGATTATTGGAGGGAAATGCAGCAGCAGTTAGTTGGTGTCTGCCTCAGCAACAGAGAAGATATATCAAAGGTAGCTCTGCATGGCAGTGTGGCAGTTTATCTCTGTCTCTAGGAGAGGATTGAGTACCCAGTCATGAGTAGACATGGGCACGAATGGAAAAAAAATCCTGAACACCGTTTGTCGTTCGTTGCCATCCACGAACAACAAACAATGAACATGGATGAGCATGAACTGTTCCCAAACATGTTCATTGTCCATTGTTCGTGGGAACAGAACCACCCACAATCCCCCCTTAGCCCCCCTCCTCTCAAACCCACTTACCTTGCCCTTTAAAGATCCCTTTAAACTATCAGCTGCCACTTGCCAGCTGATAGTTTAAAGGGCTCTGTCCTGGTAAAAACAGCAGTCTGCTGGCAACTAGTTTGAGGGGTTACAAACTGACCTTTCCAATGTTCAATACCCACCAAATTTGCAGGGGACATAGTGCTTACTGTCCTCTGAAGACCCCCCAGGTTTCAGAGAGATTACACCCCGGGAAAGGCATGATCCACAGGTCTCCCCCTTGGCTGTCATTTTCTCTTCACAGTGGCAAAAACAGCAGTTTCTGCTGGTAGCTACTTTGAGGGGTTACCAACTGATCTTCCCAGTGTTCAATACCCACCAGATTTGCAGGAGACATAGTCCTCACTGTCCTCTGAAGACCCCCCAAGTTTATGAGAGCTTGCACCCCGGGAAAGGCATGATCCATGGGTCTCCCCGTTGGCTGTCATTTTCTCTTCACAGTGGAAAAATGGGACTCTCTGCTGGAAGTACTTTGAAGTGTTAAAGCCAGAAGGAAAGCCAGAAGGAGTTCAGACAGAGTTCAGTCCCTGCCTCCAGTTGCCAAGGGGATTGATTGCAGCTGCCAGACTGTCTGGCTTGACAAACGCCTGCCAAAGGCAATGAACGAGGCTTGCAACGACCACCTGTTCGTTTAGGATGGGGCCTCACAAACAGCTTGTTCACAAACAGCAGATTGGGCTGTTTGTGTTTTTTTTCTGTTCGTAATGCTGTTCGTGCCCATGTCTAGTCATGAGGCCTGTCTTTGGTGATGAGCAGACCTGGTACCATTTAGTCTGACTCTTGGGAACAGGCAGGCTGGTCTTGGTGGAATCCTTTGTTTGAGAGGATCCAATCTGGGGGTTAGGCAGTGAAAGCTTATTTGTAACTATGAGTATTAAAAGGAATTTAAATCGCAACCTGAAGCCATAACTAGCTTAAGTTTAAGTGCCTCAGCCAGGTTTGTCCTGTGACTTGTGGAGACCTGGGCTGCTGTTCAGTTCTTTAAAGAACATCTGTACATAAATAAAACTTTGTTGTTTTGTTAAACCTCCTGCTTCAAAGATTTCTGTACTCTTCAGGTGCAATACAAAAATTACTTCACAACAGCAACCCCAATGTCTTTACACTCATTACCATAAGAACATCAAGCAACTGAGGGGAAGGTTTTCATTTCAAAACAAATCTAGTTCTGGAAATTATAGAAGGCTGTGTGGGTTTTCTCTGTTGGAAGAAAAGGCATGTCACGGCCCCATTCTCCCTTGGGCCATTCCATGGGCCAAACTCCCCTATAAATCTACTGTAACCATGTGATAATGGACTAGAAAGTTTTGCTCTGTACTCCCTTGACTTGCTCTGTGCATAATACTCCTTGATCTATTACAGTATGATCCTCTGCTTGCTTCCAATTGATTTCAATCAAAACATTTCATCACTGCACTTGTGAACTTAGCCAACACTAGGTTTAAGGTTCCTATTCAACCAGCATTATTTGCCAGATCTCATCTTGCCCTGAATTCTCCAATTCTAAATGCCACAGGGCTCTCCTGTTTAGTAGATCTCGGGGGGGGGGGGGGGGTGTTGCCATATGCCTATTTGCCATCCTGTTCTTCTTTCATATAAAAGGGGGAGATGACAGCCATGTCTAGAAAGGGGTCTCAGCTACTGTGGATAAATCAATCCATCACACATTTTTAAAAAAAATCCTGCCATGAAACTTAATCACTAAAGGTCATGTCGGGGAGCGAGGAACAGATTAAATTAGCATAGTATTAGATATGGAAAATGATTTCTGTCAAAATCATCTTTACCACAATTATAATATGTTAATTACGTATTTCATTAAGGAAGTTGATTATGGTTCACAGATGAAATCATGCAGACGAAGACACCTGGAAGGAAGCACTAGAGCCTGAAGTTAGAGAGAGGGAGGGAGAGAGAGACTCTCTTGAGTGTGCGTGCACACACATATACAGGTGCTTTAGCAGTTTTAGGTTCTGGAAGAAAGCTTCCACTAGCATTCTTAAAGGAATACCCAAATATCAGAATACTATGGAAATAAAAGTACATTTGCCTAGAAGCCAAGATGTATGTGAAAGTAGCAGATACCATGCAGAATCAAGGCTACCACTCAATTCTTACAGAGCAGCAGTCAAGATTACTCAAAGTACATCATTTATTTATTTATTTATTTAATTAATTAAAATATGTATATCCCACCTTTACTTATGACTTAAAGTGGCTTACAAATCACAAGTAAAAACATCATAATTTAAAACATAAAAATAAAACTCCGGATAACCACCTTCCTCCCGCCAAAGGATTCTCGGATCTATACCTCAGTAAAAGCCCAAGAAAATAAAATGGCCTTGTAGCTCCTCATGAAGATTCTAGTGGTAGCTCTCCCCTCACCTCCTCAGGAAACCAGTTTCACAACAAAGTGGGAGCTACAATAGAAAACTACAGGCTTTGGCTAGTGCCAGGTAGGCTATGTTCAGTGGGGAAACAACCTATTGGGGGCAGCCCGAGGACAGAAGATGGTAAAGAAATATATGAGATGTGATGGTTCTTTAGATCAAGGATGAGCAGGAGGGATGACTAAGGCCGTTTTCACACTGCTTACTGGCCATGGAACATTGCACCGAGCTCCCGGAATGAGTGCCTTCCTGGCACAATTTTGCGCGAGAAGTTCTTGCATGAAATCATGCCTGGAAGACGCTGCCGTTCCAGGAGCTTGGCGCGATGTTCCATAGCCAGTAAGCAGTGTGAAAATGGCCTGAATCTCCATCTTATCTGCATTTCCACCAAATAATGTTAAAGCAGTTTTTCTTCCTGTGGGGTTCCTTGACGAAAGTAAACAAAACTGTGAGGGGAAACCCTCTCTGAACTAATTGTTTTAAGTGGGAAAGCATGGGCCAGGGATGTGTCAGTTCTGCCCTCCTTCCTGCCAATCCCTCTCACTTTAAAAGAAATTGGCAGGGCCTAGATTGAGTCCTGCCATGGTCATGTCTGGATCCACCTTAACTGTATACAGCATTAGTTTTCTCCATTATCTCTCAGATTATGAGCTCAAAACACAATACCTTGATTGAAGCTGCCACATCCTCTTCAAATACCTCCTCATAGATTCTAATCATGAGTTTACATTCAAGAAACTTTTGAGATTTCCTGACTTGTGAGTCTGAGTTGTGCCAGTTTCCCTTCCAATAAGAGGGGGAAACCCAGAAAGTTTCATGTAAAAGAAACAATATGATAGTTATACATATTGCAGATTCCGATAAATGTATCACAGGTAATGCCCTAAAAATTGTGCAACATTAATGCCAATGAACAGTACAAAGTATTATCAACTGTTTCAAGGTCTTTAAATTCTCTCATGAGTGCTTATGAACATGGTAAATTATGCACAGCCAGTAGTTAAAAAGTTGTCTAAGCTGAAATATGTATTTAGCAAACTCACTTCAGTCATATTGTGTTGTATATTTGTTATGTGCTCTCAAGTCACTTCCACCTATGGCAGCCCTATGGATTCACAACCTCCAAAATGTCCTATCATTAACAGCTCTGTTTATGCATTGCAAACTGAAGGCCATGGCTTGCCTTATTGAGTCAACCTCATGTTGGGTCTTCCTCTTTTCCTAGAATTATCTTTTCAAGTCTTTTCATGATGTGTCCAAGGTATGATAGCCCCAGTTTTGTCATTTTATCTTCTAGGGAGAGTCATATGGTAATTAGACTATAATAGAGAACTAAAGCCACAATTAACTTCTGAGGCCGTCAGAGGGAAAAACTAAAGCTGCTGGATCTCCCTCTATAATACTAGATGCAAGTCAGACTGAGGACTCCCAGAGAACAACTGTCACCGATTAGACAGTAAGAGGAAGAGGAAAAAGTTGTCATCTTGGTAACCTTCTCCTGAAAGGAGTTAATTTTGCTCATCACCACATTTCCTGATGGAGAAATAACTTCCTAGCAGAACACTGAAAGTTCTGGTCAGCTGTGAGCTGGTGTCGGTAATTTCTCATATTATGATGGATATGTAAATCAACTTGAGGGCCACATAGACTATAGAGGCAGAATAAAGGTCTCTTAACTAATAAACCCTAAAGTGAGTCACAACCAAATATACAGGACCCCACACATTTTTTAAAAAATTTACAATTTTATTTTATTCTTCAAAATACTTTTATAATATAAACAAACTTTTAACTACAACTAACAATTTTAACATTAAACAATAAATAATAAATAATACAAGTAGACAAACATAGTAAATATTTTGATATTACATTTTACAAGGTTATCAGCGTATGCCAGTTAGTGACTTCAATAAGATATTAGTGCTTTGTAGTAATCCATGTTTGGAATTGATAGGTTCATTGATTCATGTCAATAAGGAATTCAAGGACAGGTAACCATTGATTTAAAAAAATATCATTATATCTTGCTGTTTCTGTGTAATATGATTAACTAGCGTTTCCATTGTAAATTATTCCCACAAGTGGTTGTAGCATGCTGCAATTGATGGTGGATTGTTAGATTTCTAGTTAGAGGCTATAACAGACTTGGTTATAGATAGCAGTATTAAAACGAGTTTTTTCCTGATCTTTGGGATTGATGGGTCCTTCCAATAATTCAGTAGCACTGTTTCTGGTGTCATTGATATCTCGTATCCCTTAATAAGTTTTATTGCCTTTTTTGTTGATTTCCAAAAGTTTTGTATACACCTACAGTCCCACCAGCAGTGCTTAATATAGGAACCATACATGATGGATGTGATCTGTGGATTTATTATGCCAGCTGTCACAAGGAGCAAGAAGCTTTCCACTTATACAAAAGGTTCTTCCACCGGCAGAAGAGCCTTTTAGAAGCTTCCTTGTACTAGATGAAAGTACCATCACACTAGCAGGCTAACAGTGCAATCCTAAAGAGAAATTCACTCTTCTAAACTCATTAAAGTCAACAGGCTTAGGAAGACGTAACTTTAGGATTTTACTGGAAGTCTTCTACATGTATATCCAAAGCTGTCAGAGAGAACCTGCCACATACCTATCTGCAGCTTTGGATCAAAATAAACATGTAATAGGGGGCTCCATCCATTGCAAGAGAGTGTACTTCCAACTATACATGCTTTGGACTGTGGTCTAAAGACAGCGATATAAACTTTAGGGCTATGATATCCCACTGCTACCACTACCACCTGTGAAGAAATGGTCTCCAAACCACCATTTCTGCCCACATGGGAGCTTGGAAATTCACAGCCATCCTAGATCTCCTTGATAAGCATGACAATGTACTTAACATGAATTCAGACATCAGACTACTAGCATTCGAAACTGGAAATAAACAAATGCACACATGGACTAGATACACAGCAGACTGAGCAACAATCCGAATAAAAAGTGATATAACCACAGTCCTCTGACCTTAACTCTTATGTACCCTAAATGATGGCAAAATTGGGACAGGCTATTTATTCTTCAAGTTGTAAGCATCTGAAAATGTTCTATTACTTGGCTCTCATGATGTGGGGATTCTCCCCTTTGTTTAGCAACAGATAGTCATGGCTGCCATTGCAATTGAGCTCAGGGGTGAGATGGCTCCCAGTAAGAAGGCATGATGGTTTCTTCCTCTTGCTCAGAAGTTTTTCTCTCCTATGGGCACCTGCATATCTGTGGTATTTTGCCACATGGGCATTAAAGCTGGTGATGGAGCAAAAGGAAAAGAAAGAGCCATTGTATAGTGTAAGGGATAAGGGGAAGGATCTCAGCAATTATAACTAGGATCCATACTGGAATACCAAATGTAAAGGATATTTCTGTCCAAACAAAAATTGCCTAATGGAAGGAAAGCCTACATATCTTACTACAATGTTTAGTAATAATGTTTTGTATTAACTGGCAACAGTTCACAATGTCTATTTATAGAGCAGCATTTTGCATGGTTTGTTGATCTTACAATCAGTTCCTTCTGCATGGTTTTGAGCACTCTCCTCCATTTTCTTGCTATGTCAATCATCTGTGGACTGTAAGAGTGGTATCCCATTTGTGGAACATAGGAGTGGTTTGGAGTGATATCCCCTCATGCACATTTCAGTGTGGGATCTGGCACATAGTGCTCTTTTCAGTCATCAGCTAAAAACCACAGATAAGACTACAGACTAATACAGTAAGAACTTGTTTGCAGGGCACACTAAGCGCTGCAATGCACATAACCATGTGCACATATGTATACTGAACTACATATGCAGGCAAAACATGGAAGTGAAAAGGAAAATATACTAAAAGCTGCAACTGCATGGCAATACAAGTTTCAGTGTGGTAAGTTGCACATATAGATGCACATATCACATGAGTCCTGCTCACACCACCTCAAAATGTATCATGATGAGTACTGGGCCTTAGTCAAATATAATTAATTCATTCTAGTATTTCTTATTGAGTAAGAATGTGTCAATGTATGTGTGCCCTTTTTCTGATAGATTTTGCCACAAAGAACAATCACTGTGGGAATTAAAGCACAATTCTCAAGAAAGACTTGGTCATCATGAGAGAGATCATCATGTCTCATCCACCTGTCCTTTTGCTTTCCAGCAGTAATTACTTCAGTAATTAATCTCTGTCATTTAACTGTATTACATTTTGAAAAGAGAAAAATGGAAGAAAGACCTGTTTCTGACTAATTTACATCACAGTTTAAAAATCCTAGAACAGGGCAAATCAAATGTCAAATTTAGCCCTCTTGTAGATTTCTAAAATAGTCTCACACTGACAAACCACATGAGCAGAATGAAAGTTAGTTTAAATAATCTCAATAATTTTGCCTTAATCTAGAAGGGTTTCTTTCTTTCTTTCTTTCTTTCTTTCTTTCTTTCTTTCTTTCTTTCTTTCTTTCTTTCTTTCTTTCTTTCTTTCTTTCTTTCTTTCTTTCTTTCTTTCTTTCTTTCTTTCTTTCGCTACAGTTTTCAGTACTACACAATGTATGGGCATTGCCTGGCATTAGTCATTGCATTTGGTGGCACACAGAATTCCTTCCCAATCAAACTGGTGATCAGAAGCTGACAACACTAACACTGATGTTGGCTCTGGATATTTGCACATTGTTCCATCCTTTATCTCCAGCAAAAATCTATGTTAAACAAGTTCCGTTGTCCATGAGCTAGTATCATATGATATCAATGAGTTAGTCTCATGTGATGATCCAGGTTTGGACTGAATTGAATGAAATTCCTTTGCATACAGCTCAACTCACATAAGCCATACCAATGCAGAGTTATGTAGAACAGCATTAGAAAAATCATTCATCTCCAATTACTGTATGACATTGCTTCAGTAAGTATGCATGGTTCCATTTAATGTGAACAGGAACTTTGCCAGTACTTTGCTCAACTTATTCACAACTCATCACTGTGGATAACAAAAAGCCATCCCAGAGGTATTAGTAGACACATCCTCTCAGCAAAAGATGGTTACAGCTTTGAGGGTTCACTTGGTAACGTGAATATTATCTTGTGTATAATGAAGGGGAACAAGGGTTTCTTGCAAGAAAAAGAACACCAAGCATAAGAATGGATGAGCTGCCAGAGGCACTGTTCTGGAAGTAATCCAAACTCCAAACCAGTTACAGACATAAGGTGACCACATCATCAATTCCTAGGTTAGATACCGATAAGCATGCTGATTTCAGGGTTTTCCCACTGACTGAGGGATAATAGTGGAACCTAAGCCACATCCCCAGTCTAAAAGTATAGCTGCACTGTCACCATCTGTATGAGTTCATGTGCTTTAGAATACAAGGAAAGTGCCAAATTCTCCTCCTACCCTTCCAAACCACTTTATCCTGTTCAGTACCAGCCAGCTTGACAGTGGCTATAAATCCAAAGAACTCGCTGTTCAACACAAAAGATATTGTACATCAATGTGGCTCATTCTTCCTTTCACACAACCATTTCCCTTGCACTGCATCACAAACCACTCTGAAATTCTGCCATGTGAGGATATTGCATACATGGAAGAGTTATGGACACTTCTTAAGAATGGAGGAAGTAAGACAGTAATTGTTATTTACTTGGGAAAATAGAGATTTGGATCCAAATATCTTTTTTCCTCTATGGAAGGCATTTCCAGCAGTGGAACAGAATGTTCCCTTCCCAAGCAGCAGCGTGCTGAACTCCTCTTGCTCCTGGGAGCCAGGTAACTCTCAGGAACTGCATGAGTATATGAGGAAGGTCCACGGTTGGAGGTAGGAAGGCAAACCACCCCTTGGGCTGGCAGAAAATGACTTTCAGTTTCAACCCATAGCTATATAAGAATATGAAATATTAACAGGTTCAGCTGTGGCAATGTTTAACATAGGCAGTATCATGCAGTTGTAAAAGGATAAGAAGAAACTAAACCCAAGATGGTTACGGTAAAATCTCCTCCCCCGGTTTGCTGTTTCCCAATTTTCTTCTGTAGACACCCTCAAAGATCACTGGAATTCTAAAATATAACATAAAAGGCATAAGACTGGTATACAAGCAGGGTTTTGTTTCTGGGAAAAGAGGTGACGGAACTCTCAAGAGGGAAATGAGGAAGAAACACACGGAATTCTTTGAAATAATATCATTTTCATGTACTATTGCTGAGTATTTTCAAGAGGTGCCGGAACTCTGTTCCAGCGCATTCCCACTGAAAAAAAGCCCTGTATACAAGACTGCTATCCTAACAACTTTCCTAGGAGTAAGTCCCATTGAGCAATATGGGACATATTCCTAAGAAGATTTGCTTAGCATTGTTCTTTCATTCATGATACTTATACTGAATTTCATGTGTGATGAAACAGACAGACCAAAAGCAAAGTAAGTGACTGGCTATATGATAAAGTGCCGAAATTAAATGATAAAATATTATAGGATAAATGCTACTGAGTATTATATATAATGTGTGTGCAAAGTGCCATCAAGTCACAACTGACATGGTAACCCCTGCAAGGGGCTTTCAAGGCAAGGGAGAAGCAGAGGTGGCTTGCCATTGCCTTCCTCGGCAGAGTCTTCTTTGTTGGTCTCCCATTTAAGTACTGACCCTGCTTAGCTTCCGAGATCTGATGAGATCGGGCTATACCATGCTGCCTTCCCTCCCATTGTATATAATAATGTTGCTCATATATTTTAAGCTTTTGATTTAGGAAATGAATTTGGGGAGTTGCAGATAAAACCAGGTTTTGTGCCATCTGAGATTTCTGTTTTCGACACACTGCATCTAGATCAGATTACAGAGGTTCTGTGTTAATTCTGGGAAGGCCAAGGTGACTGAATGATAGTGGAGATAGATTGAAACCCCCTGCTTTCTGATGAAAGCAGACTTATGCTCTGCATATGTACATGGAATTGGCTGACTAAGTGAATATATATTAGACAGTAGTACATAAAAGCTATGAAGTTTTCATTAACCAGAACTGACTGATACTTGAATGCCAGGTTCCTCCCACTATCATTCCCACCCCCCCCCCACCCCCAATCCACCATGGCTGCCTCCTCCTCCCAGTGCTAGCTTGTTATCTTTTCACACTGGACTTTTCACACTGGGGTCTGTCTCGCTCCCTCTTCTCCCCAAATCAAAGATCAAAGGCTGCATTTGTAAAGCAAATAGTTGGAGAGCTACAGCGGGTTTGATGAAAACCCACTCCAGGCCTCTTGGGAGATATTACCTTCCTCATTATTCCACTGATTGGCCTTATTTCATCCAAGGATTACTGCACATTCTCCTGACGGCTGATGAGCAGCTTCATGAATATACAAAATAATCCGACGGCACTGGGCCAGCACTGATTATTATTGTGGAACTCGGAGGAGCTGCTTCAAATGAGCTGCTGGAGACTGTGGAACTCTTCCTCCCCATTTTCCATCTGATTTTTACCACAAGGATCCTTATTAGGCTATTTTTCACGTGTCTGTAAGAGAAGCACAAAGAAAAGGGTGGGGGAAGAGAAAGAGAGAGAGATTGCATCTAGTTAAAAATGATCAGGGAATTCTGGGTACCAGATGTTTTTTGCTTAATATTGCAAAATGGCTTTTATTAGATTACACTAAGCACTTACTAACTACAGTTAAACTGCTTTGCAGAGAAACCTGATGGGAATGCTGCCCTAAATAGCTTTTTTTCTAATATACATTTTTGCTTCTTTGCACATACACAGGTCTGTTGCACAAGTGTGAGCTGAACACTCTGGTGGGAGGGAACGTTATGAGGGCAGACTCTGCTAATGCTAAAGAGCTGGAATAAGCTACACACTGCATCCTCTTTGGCCAGAACGGCTGGCCAGGGTGTTAATGAAATGGCAATGGGCAAGAAACAAAGGAGTCCATTTTCCATTTCTGTCTAACAAAAACAATTTGGCATAAAGGATGTATGATGATGGATTCATAACCCAGATTTGAAGATAACATCCATGAATGGATTCTGACTGATGGTGATAGATCAGTTTATTGATGGGGTACTATCATTTACTTATTGCTATATCAAGTAGCCAATGTCTGGTCCCCATGTGGACAGGCATAGGTATGATTTAGAGTCCTGGAAACCCAGAAGAGCCACCAGGTTGCAAAAAAAAATTGGTCAAAGAGACTTGCAATTCCCACCTCCACCTCCACTCCACACCATACTGACAGCAACATCTGCACATGCACCAGCATTGCAAAAGAAAAAGAAAAAGGTTGGCATCATTTGTGGTTGCCATAGCAACCTCCCAAAAATTGTAAATATAGGTGGCCATGGGCAAAGGAAGAGAGGCCAGCAGACCCTATCCAGTGGTGGCAGGGAAAAGGATAGTCTGTGGGGAGAGGGAGGGAGGAAGAGCTCAGCATGATGAAAAGAGGCTGTAGATGTTGAGGCAGAAAGAGAGGTGTTGGTTCTCTCCTTATTACAACCCCCGTTTCAAATGGCTTTTGTCCATACAGTTCCCATGATCCCCAACAGAGTTTTTTGGGGTGGTCAAAGGGTACCCCCTTTCTCTATCGTTTATCTGTAGGAAAGCTGGTTGGATCCAACCAATACTTACCACTATTGCACTACATGGTTCTCTCAACCTCCATTTCATCATCACAATAGTCCTGTGAAGCAGTAGAAGGCCAAGGTTAACCAATGAACTTTATGGCTGCATGAAGATTTGAATTTAGGTCTCTCTTGTCCTAGACCAACATCCTCACTGCTACACCACACTGGCTTTCTATGGGTTGTATTACTGGACCCAGTCTAGAATATCATGAACAGAGACACAGAAGGCAAAGGTAAGACAAAATTTTCTGAGGGTGCAGGGAAGCAAAACAGCCAGGGAAGGTGGATTGAGGACTATAAAGCTCTCATCTTCAAGAACGGGGAAAGGAAGATATGACCCATAAGCTTGATGTCCATACTTGGAAATGTTTTAGAACAAGTCATCAGTCAATCAGTCCTTGAGCATTTAGAAAAGACAACTGTGATAGTAATAGTTTCTTAGTAGAGTTTCTTAGTAGAGATAGCCTCTTAGTACAGCCAACATGATTTCCTCAAGAACAAGGCATGTCAGACTAACCTTATATCCTTCTTTGAAAGAGTTGCTACTTTGTTGGATCGGAGAATGCTGTGGATATAGTTTATCTTGATTTCAATAAGGCTTTTGATAAGGTTTCACATGATATTCTGGTTGACAAGTTGGTAAAATATGGTTTGGATCCTACTACTGTAAGGTGGATTTGTAAATGTGTGACAGATTATACCCAAAGCATGTTTGTAAATGGTTCCTCATCCTCTTGAACAAGTGGAGTGGCTCAGGGATCTGTCCTGGGCCCTGTATTGTTCAACATCTTTATAAATGACTTAGATGAAGGCTCATTAAATTTGCCAATGACACTAAATTGGGAGGGGTTGTAAACACAGTAGAAGACAAGCAAGATTCAAGGTGATCTTGACAGACTGGAAAACTAAGCCAAAACTAACAAAATGAATTTCAACAGAGATAAATGTAAAGTTTTGCATTTATGTAGGAAAAATCATATGCATAATTATAGAATGGGGGAGACTTGTTTCAGCAGTAGTACATGTGAAAAGTATCTAGGGGTTGTAGTAGATCATACACTGAACATGAGTCAGTAGTGTGATGCAGTAGCTAAAAAGGTAAATAAGGTTTTGGGCTGCATCAACTGAAGTACAGTGTCCAGATCACGTGAAGTGATGGTATCACTGCAATTCTCCGGTTAAACCTCATTTTGATTTCTGTGTTCAGTTTTGGGCATCACAGTTTAAGAAGGATGTTGACATGCTGAAATGTGTCCATAGGAAGGCTACAAAGACAATGAGAGAATTGGAGACCAAGTCCTATGAGAAAAGGTTGAAGGAGCTGGGTATGTTTAGTCTGGAGAGGAAATAACTGAGAGGTAATATGATGGCCTTATTCAATTATTTGAAGGGCTGTCACATAGAGGATGGAGTGGCATTGTTTTCTGTTGCCCAAGAGGGTCAGACAAGAACCAATGGGTTAAAATGAAATCAAAAGAGTTTTCAGCTAAAGATGAAGAAGAACATCCTGATAGAGTGATTTCTCAGAACAGTGTTCCTCAAGAGGTAGTGGGCTCTCCTTCTTTGGAGGCTTTAAAGCAGAGGCTAGATGGCCATATGACAGCAATGCTGATTCTGTGATGCAATTTAGACAGATCAGGAGGGTGGGAAGGGAAGAGCTGGTGGCTGGCTCTCATGGCCCTTTCTTACATGACCAGGGTAATGCCAATCGACACTTTGAGTTCAGGAAGGAATTTTCCTCCAGGCATAAAAGGAGCTTTCACTAGCTCCTGAATTCTAACTTACCAGAGGCGTCAATGGCGGGACGGGGGGGGGGGTATCAGCTCCCTGAATGCTCTAAAGCTGACAAATGAAGATTGGAGAAGGGAGGAAGATCATTCAACTTTGAACAGCAAGAACTAACTGTTCATGAGGAAGCACGGCATGTGTGAAACAGATGGGGCCAAGCAGTCTGTACAGCGTTTTGGAGCAAAATAAAAAAAAATGTGTGAATTTTTGTGCAAGAGAAGTGCATATACATGGAAGAGGATTGCACCAACCTATAAATTGGAAGGATGGGCAATTTTGCACCTACGGATTCATTGGTGAAGTACCCTGCCTCGTGGATTTCACAGTTTTGTATTCTATTGGATCACAAATGAACTCAGTCTTTATTTATCTCCTCTTGGAAGAATGAACTGTTGACTGTATTGACTCGATGTACTTCTTATGAATAGTTGACTTTGATGGATTGATTGTGTATAACTGTTTGTATATGTTTGCTTATTGACTATTAAGAATATTCTGTGAATTTTGGATATTTACTTGGATATCAAGCTTTGATTGTATGGTTTGAGAACCATTCTGGGAGCTTTGTAGTCTAAAGCCTGAAACATGCCTGGGAGAGAGGGGAAAGCAGCTATTTAATTCTTTCCTGGCTTTTAAAGCCAGGAGGAATGTGCAGTAACATTACAATATTACTATGTTACAAAGTTACATTACAACGCATTCTTGCCTTTGAAAAAAAAGTGTGTGCATTGTCAGGTTCTGTCTTGGGCGTTGCCCTGTGAGGTGCCGGCCCGCCTGACCTTGAGATGGGGATGCTGTCAGAGAATATGCAGGTTCCCGCTCTGTGGATGGAGGGGGGGGGTCTACATCACCCTCACTCTCTCTCATTCCCCTTGCAGGCCTGCTCTACCTGACAGAGTTCTGGCTGCCTTCCCTCCCTCCTCACTTTCTGCAGCCCCCAGACTCCTGTCCCTTCCGTCCTCTTCCTCCTCTCAGCTTCTCAGCTTCCCTCTCCCCCTCTCCCCCTCCTCAACTCCACCTCCTCCTATACAACAACCCACCACACCCTGTGAGTGGATTCTCCTTATATCCTTTCCCCTATTCCCAGCTCCACCTGCCAGCCATGCCCTCCCCTGCACTCTAGCCACAGCCTTCAATGTCTCAGGCAGCTACACCTGGGTTTTCACTTCTGGCTGCCTTGATCAACCACAGCTATGCTTTCCTGGCTGGCTGCCAAGCTTTCCCTGCTGAGTGCCTCAGGTCGCCACACCTGGGATGGCTTTGTTCCCAGCTTTTCCTGGTCCTAGCTAATCCCCTCTAGCTTGTCTGGAGGCTGGGGTGTGGTCCTGAGCTGTCTTTGCTACTACTTTTCCTCCCCTGCCAGTAAGGTTGCTGGCTGGCTTGCTGGCTGACTGCCCTTGCTTTCTGAGCCTTCTCCCTTGGAGCTGTTCCCTCCCTAGTGGTCCTCACTCTCCTGGCCTGATCCTTGGGCCTTTCCCCAGAGGGTGGGGCTAGCTGTCTTCCACCTGCCCCGCCTGACTCTCTAGAGCTTGGGTGCTGCTCTACCCTCCTGAGACTGGGGCATCTCTCTTTCTCTTTCTGTTGTCGGCCTGGTCTGGTCCTGGGTGTCCATTGGTGTGTCTTGGTAGCTGTCCCCCCCAGCTGCCTCCCATCCCCTTATTCTGGCAAGTCTGGGGGCTGGGCCCCAGACTCCAGACATGCATACCCCAAAGAAGGAAGGAGGAAATAAGCCATTTAACCCTTTCCTGACTTTTAAAGCCAGCAGGGAATAAGCAAATTCCTACAAACATGGGAAGCAGAACAGATACTGGAATGCTTTAAAGTCCCAGTACAAAAAGGACCTCAGCTGAGGGGAGGGAGGATGCCCCTCCTCTCAGCTGAAAAAAACAGTCAGCATATGAAAACAGCAACACTTTTCTTGCTGTTCAAGAAAGTGTTGCTGCTTTCAAATGCTGGCAGCTTTTCCCAGGTGATGGGGGATTCCCCTCCCATCAGCTGAAAAGCAGCCAGTGTTTGAAAGGAGGAAACCAGAAGCACACACCCCTATTCTGCAGACCTTCTGCTGCCCCAGAAGTGACATTTTCACGAACCAAACAAACTGGTTGGTGAACCAGGGCAAGTTCGTGAAAGTTTGTGGTCCAAGAAACATGATGAACCACATATTGCATGGTTTGGATTTTTCCCGATTTTTGCCCATCTCTTTTAACAAGTCCATGTGGTATGGGCACATGCATGTCTGTATGTGTGATTTGGGACCCATGGTTCAGATAAAGGAAAGGCCCGGTCTTCAAGGGCTCCTTTTAAAAAGTCCTTATGAATAAGCCAGCGCTGCATTTTAAACAAGATTTTTGCACTGAGCTTAGCCCAGCACAGTAATTTTATGAATCTACATTTCATGACTGAAGTGATAAGGATGAAACATTTTAAAATAACCAAAAGGTAGATACACCAGAAAAGTCTGATGAAACATTAAATGAATGTAGTGTAACACATTATCTTTGCTTCTGCACATCCTAAAAGCGCAATGAACTAAAACATTGCATTAAGCCAAGAATAAAGCTAAAAATTAAATTGGCTCAGAAAGATCCAATGTAGTGGTTTATGCAGTAGGAACACAGTCAATTTGGTCATTTAATATCATTCTTTCTATGTCTGATGTGCACACTTAGGAGGAAAAAACCCTGCTCATGCAAGAAAGTGAAAAGAAAAGGATTGGACTTTGCAGACCTCTATTCATTTGATGCTTTAAAAAAGTCCATACCATTTTCCGTGATTTTTACATAGCGTATAATTATTTCCACTGACCATCATTTAGGTGCTACAAATTCCCTAACACATGAAATATAATCAGGCCCATTGGAGATAGAACCAAGACCTAATAAAGAAGACATATTCAGAAATACAGCCCTGCTCCTCCAAATCAATAAATAAAGACAAGTATTTCATACACTAATGCATATATCTATGGCTATTATAAATTAGTTGCTTGCCAGAAAATACACTTCTTAGCACAAGTGCCATTATTTCAAGTTGTCTGTTTAATGCACACTTAGTATATTTTCCTCATGCAAAGCTGCACTGCATAATTAGACAACATCCATTCTTAAAAAGTAAAGTAGATGTCAAAAATGAAATACATAAAGCACGACATTTTACAAATTTGCATCTCCAAAAGTTATGTGCGGTTTTCTGATAGAAAAAAATTGCAACAAGATCACTATATTATAATGGTCCCGGTTTCATCTTAGCTTGCTTCATCTGCTAGGCTGGCAGTAATGTAAGTTATAATGCACTCATTCTCATTCAACTTCAGCGGATGGGTATTTTCTAGAGTAGTTCTATTAAGTGGACGACTGGATAGGTGTCTTAATAAGTTTGCTGAATTATGGCCGTTAAAGCTCAGTTAGATAAATCGCTTGATGACTAGTTGTTTTCATGGTAGGCATTTACTGTCTCCTAGGGACAGCCTGAATGTTTCTGTTTATGTCCAGAGTGTCAGCCGAAGTTCCATGAAACCTATTGGTCAAACATTGCAGGGAATTGCAGCCTTTCCTGTTCTGGGGCTCCCCTTCTGTCTAGCCAGCTCTATCAAACTGTCTTCTTTCCATTTTACAAAATGAGCAGGGTACAAGGCAGCCAGAACCCAAAAGTTAAAAGTATGAAAATCTGTTTTCTTCAAGTCTCACACATAACAGGAAGGATTAGACCAATTTCTTAAAGCTGTATGATTCCATTCAAATGTTCCCATTTTGATTTCATTTCTCCCTTGTGAGTAATGAACCTGTTAGTCTTAATTTTTGCAAAAGTTTCTCTTACGTTGCCAAATTTTCATGTTAAAATTAATTCATCTTTCCATGTTATTTTTACATCAATTGGATATAAATTGGATATAATGTATAAATGCAATAAAATGATGTACAAGAAGAATATGACAGCAACAAAACTGTGGTGAATCAACAATGGCAACATACAGAAGGAAAAAGAAACAAGAATTGACATACCAGCCCCTTCCTATTTTGCAGTCTCAAATCAGACAAAGTTTGTAATATAAGCCAATAGTTTCTAATAGAGGTTTGGAGGATAGATTCTAGGTCACTTTTCTAAGAGGTTTAAATATATGGCTAAGTTTTTCCTCACCTTCCAAGGGCTCATAAATGCTGACAAGGGGTAAGGGCTAAATATAAGTGGGGTTCATAGGTAGAGATGGGCACGAACAACAATACGAACAAAAAAAAGCCACCAACACCCCAATCTGTTGTTCACAAAAAGCCGTTTGTGACGCCCCATTCTAGACAAACAGGTGGTCATTGCAAGCCTCGTTCTTTGCTGTTTGTCAAGCCAGACAGTCTGGCACCTGCAATCAATTCCCTTGGCAACTTAGGCAGGGATTGTCTGGACTCTGTCTGAACTCCTGCTGTTGCCCTGGAAATCCCTAGCTAATCCCAACTTAGCTTGATAGGCAGGTCTTCCTTTCAAGTGTGGAGCTCCAAATTTGTTACAAAGGAGCAAAGACCAGGGGGCAGGGGGGCTCCTAGCTCTGGCTTAATTTGCAGATAGTGGAGAGGGAGAAAGTTGCTGTTGGCGTTTTTGATTTTCTTAGTGTGTGGTGGGATAAGGATCTACCCCTTCAAGTTCCAGAGCCGCTGCCAGGCTCTGGGGCCAAGCTATTATTTATTATTGGTACGTTTCCTGGTGCCTGCTCAGGTCAGGTTTCGGGGAATGGTGCAGCAGGGCTCTTGACTTGGATGATGGCTGGAGGAGAGCCTGCTGGCCCCCACAAACAGCCATCCACGAACATATTTGTGAACAGGGCCATATTCATGGTTGTTCGTGAGTCCCTGTTCGTGGATGGCAATGAACAGCAAACATCATGTTCGGGTTCTTTTTGTTTGTGCCCATCTCTATTCATAGGTAAGAAACATTGAGGAATTAATGGAGAAGGTGTGACAGAAGTGAAGATGTGACAGACTGTACAGGTAGATCTTAAGAATCCATGAGTGGTGACTTGTCTGGAGCACCAAAGCTTTCTGAAAGGGCATTTTCCTTTCTTATACCCTCTTCTAATTCTTTGGGTTATGTCTCTCTACTATTTTACTGGGAGCTACCTTGTATTTCTCAGCAGATTTCATGAATGCAAAGGGTTTGTAGGCTGCACAAGCTGGGACAGCATGACAGAAGCTTTTGTGCTTGTGCCCGTTAATCACAAGGTGCCACTGAGGTGTATAAACTGGCCAGCCCCGCCAGCAGCCAACACATCAGTCAGACAAAGAGAAATGAGTTAGCAGCAGGCAGAAGCAGATTGCAGAGCTGTGTCCCAATGGTGTCAGGGGCAAGTCCTGAGCCACCCTCATCAATTAGTTCAAATCAAATCAGACACAGTGCCATTCAGTTTAGCAGAGTCTTGCCTCGTTACCTTTCTTGTCTTTGCCTTTGTGCACACACATTATTTCACACATCCCGACATTAAATCAGTCCATAATTTCTTTTTTTGGTATTGCATTCTCATCAAATAATGTGAATGCATGCTTCATGGAAATCTATGGGGTTAAATTCCATGTTATGTTGGCAATCCTGTAAAGTATAGACACAATTGACATTTTTATCTATATGGAAAGGAAAACTCTATATGAGTTATTTCACAGTTGACAATAAAGGTGGATCTTCTATGCTATAGACATATACTGACTTCCTTGTCCCCATGAGACTATAGTTCTGCAATGGGACTAGAAAACATTAGCAGAATTCCTAGGCTCTCATGTAGCCTACAGTGTTCATGATTCTTTAGAAGGAGATGGCACATAAAGCAATAGAATTCAATATAAATGTATAGTGTGTATATGCCCTAAATGTCATGATTATACTAGTTGGATCCTACCCTTATTCTATCACTCCACCAAGCAAAGTTTATTTATTTGTTTGTTTATATTCCACCTTTCCTTTTGTCTCAAGTTTGGAGCCATCCATTGAAGGAAGAGCAGCTTAATTTGGAAGAAGTTTCCTCAGGCTGGAGGAAGGCTTCCTGGACAATGGTTGAATCCATCCCACTCTCTGTGGAGCTTAGTTATGGTAATCCAGGCCACAATTTAGGATTCAAATTATATTTTCTAGCCATTCTCCCAAATTTCCTAATCAGCACAGTTTTCTTTCCAGCAATACATGATAGATCCATCATTTTAGACTACAAAATGCCAGGAGTTGTGTGACTATACAAAGCTAAAGTAGCTAAGCAAAGAAGCAAATGATTATTATAACATGCAGAATTTCCAGACTAGGAAACTGCAGTTAGTAATAAAGTTCCAGAAGTATCCACCATATAGTTGGAACCCAACACCTGTAAATGTTTTTGATGTACCGAGACAGGATCTTCAAGCCAGAATATATATATATATTAAACATTACAAAAGGAGTCCACACAAGAAGTTATGTTCCAATAAATAAACATTTTAAAATGTGCACATTCATAGACTTCCGGAAATAGGATACAGATATTTGGTAGATTCATCATACATGATAACTGCTGTTATTATTTGGCACTTCAACATTTAAAACTGATGCCATAGATCAGATATCAAGGGTCATTTTCTCATCACAGCAGCCAATTGTTATTTTACAATTAGTAGTGAAACAATAAGACATTTGCTATCATACTCACTTAAGATTGATATGTGTCTGCCTATGCAGAGCATTCTCACTTAGGGGATCTATTAGGATATAACCTTTGAAGCAGATACAACAGATGCATAAGGTTGCCAAGCAGTGCCTGGCAACTGTCCAGGAGGGTTAGGAGGGACTAGATTCCTATGACTAGCCCAGATGTAACAAAGAGGAGCTCATTGTGGGAATCTCTTTGTTGCTTTCAGAAGTGCATGAAGCTGTATTTCCCCCCTCCCATTGCCACTTAAGTCACAGCAGGCAACAGCACTTGGGGGCAGGGAATCCAACACCCCCAGTGGGAGCTTGGCAGACCTACCTGCAGGAATTACATCTCTATAGTCAGATAACAACAAAAAAAATCCAGGCTGATCACATTTTGTGCATTAACCTTGGAATGGTAACCAGCCCAAATTAGAATCGAAATACGAGTCAAATTTCGTGACGAATTGGGCTGATTCACATATCGTGAAAACGCGTTTCATGGGGCCGCATTTTTCACAAAATGTGTGACTTTTGAGGCTGATTCATTTGATTCGTGAATGCTTCGTGATGCCCGACAGGCTGGCACCGATCCATTGATTCCCTAGGCAACATAGGCCTGGAATGTCTGCAGACCTTTTGTTGCCGTGGAACCCCAATCTTAGCCCACATAACCTTGATAGGCAGCTCTCCCTGCCAACCTGAGAGCTGAGCAATGTGGGTCTGCACAAGTTTACCTGGGAACTGTAGTCGGAAGAGTCAGAGACTCCTTCCTATCTCTGTTTCCCTCCTCCATTTTTGAGAACAGGATGGTGGAGTAGCAGCGGCAGCCCCAGCAGCTCCTTCTGCCATGGCTTGCTACTTGCCAGCTTCAGGAACCCTTACCTCCTATCCTCCTGCTGCTCTGACATGCCTTCCACCCACCACCAAGCTCCCCGGAGCAGATCCTGAGCGGATCTGCTCTGCTTGGCCTTTCCTTCAAGAACTTGGAGGTGGAGGGGAGGGCATGTCCGAGCAGCAGGAGGACTGGAAGGAAAAATCAGCAAAGAGAACCTGAAGAGAGGAAAACCCAAGCAGATCTGCTCCGCTTGACTTTTCTTCCAGCAGTAGCAGAAAGCAGGAGGACAGGAGGGAAAAGTCAGCAAAGAGAGCCTGAAGAGAGCTACTTGGAGGGTGGCTGGAGGAGAGCCTGCTGAAGTCTCCCTGTGAGTTTGGCATCTCTGGGTATGAAGGGGGGCATTGTAGGGCCTCAGGATCTGACAAATCACAAACCTAATGAATTGTTTTGTGAAATGGGACCATTTTGTGAAAGTCCGTAGTTCATGTTTCATGGAACGTGACGAACCACAAAACTCAGGGTTCATTTTTTCCCCATTTTGGGCCTCTCTCTAGCTCAAATGACATTTCCTCTGACTTTTAGATCTCAGCAAGATAGACTAGTTCTAGAAGCAATGCAATGCATGTTTGCACTCTGATTTCTGTTTCTGTTTCCTGGAGTATGTTTAATTTTCTGTTCACATACATGGACAGACAAGAGAAAGACCAAATTTTTCTCCTTGTCTACAAGCTATCTTAGGGGTACAGAATACTGCATGAGTGTGCCCATTCAAGCATAAAGTAGGGGTGGGTTGGGGACTCTGCAACAGATCTCAGGCGGAGGTTCAAGCATTTGAGCAGAAAATAATCCAAAAGGGGGAAAGAAGCAGGACCACATCTTGATGTTGGATAGAGAAGCAAGGACACATAATATGTCCATGGAATGCTTCACAGGTGTGTGCGTGTGTGCTTGCATGAGAGAGAGAGAGAAACCAGCAAAAACATATCCTTGGGGGCAGATTTTGGTGTCCATTATAAAACAGGCAGCCAAATCCAAAATGCAAAGATAATTTTATTCTCAGAAAGAGAGAAATGTGAGTGATCAAATGTGTAACCTGACTGGATAACGGGGAGCAGTGGGTGGTTCAGGTGCCTGGGAAAACTTCAGTAAAAAGCTGAGAGGTATCCTAGCCAGGAGAGGGATATTTAGGGATAGCTTTGGTCTGATCAAGAATGGAGGTTTTGACAGGTAATGCAAAACAGTTTAATTAGATTTCTGGAATGGCAAGGAAAACAGGGGTGGGGGGTGAAAACAGCTAAAGTGGAAAAAGTTCTTTCTTAGTCACTACTAATGCAATAGGTTCGTTTTTGACTAGATGAATAACAATTAATAACGGCAAGGTCTAGATTAATGAGCTCATGGCTAGATACTGAGCAAGATGCAACTTCTCTCTGTGACAGATTATTTTCCTGCAGTTAGCATGATGAGAGATGAGGAGCAGGCCTACTTCTCTGCTGGCTGGCTGCCCTTTGTCACGTGAATGTTCAGAAACCATGGGTGTGTATATATCTCAGTTCCAAATATGACTATTTTAGAGCACAATTGTTTGTGACCTTGTGTTCCCATTTACCATACAAAAATCCACGCGAGGCTCTTCCATGAACCCACGTAGCCCTCTCAAGCACCTTCTCCTCTTCCTCCCCACCCATACTATTGCCTCCAGCCCTCGCACGTTGCAAGTATTTTTGTTTTACATTTTCCCTAACAAGTTGACACAACTTAACAATGTTTGTCTTGTCACCAGATTATTACTCTAAATTAGATGGTTATTCACAGTGAGTCACTGAATATTTTACATCATGGTTACAGTAGCTGCTCTAGCAGACACCTGTGTAGAGATGAGACTATATACATAATGTCACTGTGCTGTCAAAATACAAGATGCCTGCTGTACCTTTCTTTAATATATACCACTCGCTGTTCCTTTCCCCCTACTCCTTTTAATCCTCTGCCTTCCCTCTGGCAGAGTTACTGAGGTCAGTGTCTGGGGATGGAGTGGCTAGTGAGCAGCATGTTGACAGGATGGGCAGGATGGATTTCTAAATGTACAGTTTTCAAACCATTTGTGGCATGGCTTGGGGGCTTTAACCAACCTTTGATCTTGCACCTGTACACAAATTTGAGCCAGCAGCTGGGTTTTCTTGTCCATGTGGACCTGTAAAACTTGCTTTTGGGTTTAGAGCTTGCACAGAAGTTTATATGTTTAGGCTGTATGAGAATGTATATATGGAACTGTGGAAGCATTGACCTCAGGAAAAAGGGGGAATGATGCAGCTTGTCCAACACCACTACAAGACTAGAACATCTTAGCGGTAGAATCTAACAACCTTAACACCTTGCTTGTGGCTATACGAAATGGTCAGCAACCAGAGCGCCAGAAAGAATGATCTATGACAGCAGAGGTATGATTGGCCAAATGGTATTTGGATTGTATACATGAAATCTTATACACAGCCTGCAGAGTGCTAGCCACTCTGTTGTTTTTCTGTGGCAGGCAAAAATCTTGTGTCAGAAATTTATTTTGATGAAACTTAAAAACATATGCTGCAATAAATCCATTAGTTTTTGGGTGCCACAGCACTCTTTGTTATTCTTAAATATAGCCTGAAATTTATTTCTGTGCTCACAATAAATGGAGGTTATATATGACTCTGTTATGGGGTCTTGCTTTTAAATTTTATTTCATATAAAGTCTCTATAATATTCCTTCACTGTGTGTTTGAGATAGATGGCTGCTGAACTCAAGTCTTGCAACCTAACTTTACTGGATTATGAAGCTCCGTTACAATATGATCCTGTGAACTACTTTGCAAGCAGATCATCTAAGTTCTCTCTAGCACAGACCAATTCACATCACTCTATTTTTGCCCATTAGAACTGTTTTTTATTGAGGTGGGGGTTACTTAGCCCAAATGATCATATGCTCCTCAGTGTGCCTAGATCCTGATTTGCCATATCTTTGCAAAACAATCTTTTGAATGGGAGAAATGATAAATGGTTAGCTGGGCCAATGGTAAAGTACTTCAGATGCTACTTATTCACACTTAAGGTGGGTTGAATGGGCTGAAAACAAACCCAAAGCGTAGTCATGTGAAACCTCCAAATGTTGTCATGTGTGTTAGCCCTTCTGTGCAGATGAATCACACCGATTCCAGATCTGAATCAGGATTGCATCCTAAACTCATCTGAGCCCAGATCAATTTATTTTATGGTTTTGTTTGGAAGACAGTTCCTAACCAGGAACTGATAGTAGTGCCAAGAAATTTACCCAGACCTTCTGATCTGCTGTACTAACCCACTTTCCTCATGCTGTCTTAATGTCTAGGTCAGATTATAAGTGACAAGAGAATTTCTAGTCTTAGTTACCACTACTGCCAGAAGCGATGAGAGTCAGGCTGCCCTCAGGCCAAGGTTTGTTATCTGTCATTAACCTGAGAGGGACAGGCAGCGCAATCCCCTGAAATTGAGAAAGCTGACTCATGCGCTCCTTCCTTAGCTCTGGAATGCACCAGCTCTGAGAGGTGCTGTGTTTATATGAAATGGCACACTGCATGTTTCCATAGGCCTTGAGTGGCTGAGGGCATATGCTTAATAGGTAGGTATATGTTGGCAGCCTCATGTTCTTTGTTCCTCTGAATGTGGGTAGGAGTGTAAACAGCAGCCACTGCAATCACTCTGGCAGCTTTGACTGTCAGTTCCCAACACCGTTCCCTCCCCTCTACTTTCATAGGAGCTTGGAGGCTGGATCAGATTAATTATATGCAGAAACAATGCAGCCTCAAGAGTATTGTGAAGTATATAGGCCACCAGACAAGGAAACAGATAAACTGTTTTCAAGGCCTATCCATTCCCATATGAAATTGTAAAGATTCCCCTCAAAACAACCTGGTGTTAGCTGTACATATTTGAGGAAGTTTTGTGGCTATATCTAGTGTTTTGCCAAAGATATTTTTAAATGATTGGAGGAAACAACTGTCCCATCTCTCTATTTGTGTGTGTGTGTGTGTGTGTGCGTGCGTGCGCGCGTGCGCGTGTGTGTGTGTGTGAGTGAGTGTGTGTGACTCATCACGACCCCACAGTATAGGGGAAGATACATTCGAAAACAAACTTTCTTGTTTTCATCATTTCATGACAAAGCACTGTTTCCTTCAAGCTTTGGATGAAACTTATCACTAAAAATGAGTAATTAAATTGTGACAGCTCTTGATGGATGTATTTTTTTTTATTTGGAAAAAAATTATGCCACCTCTCAAGGAAGCCTGCCTGAGGTGGCTTACAAAATAAAACAGAATAAAAACAGAATTTAAAAACTCAGCCAGAGTATTAAAAACATCAAGCACTGAAGTCTCCAAGGATAACAAACCTTGGAGTCCCCAACACTGAATCTGAGCCTGCCTTAATCAGCTCAGATGGGGAGACAGTTAGGAATAGGGTTGCAAACATTCAGCTGGGGCCAGTAGATCTCCCAGAATTACAACTGATCTCTACACTACAGAGATCAATTCCCTTGGGGAAAATGGTTGCATTGAAGGGTAAATTTATGTCCCACTAATGTCCCCTCCTCCCCAAATCCATCTTACCCAGGATCCACCCCAAATATCCAGGAATTTCCCAAGCCACTGTTGGCAACTCTAGTTGGGCTGTGGGGTGGGCGATATGCCACCAGAATCCCTATTCTAATCCATTCTAATCTGTTCTGATCCATGCCCTAAATCTAAGACATGTATAGTCAAACTTGAACTCTGACTAACAAAACACCTGGTGCTGCCACAGAGGCTTGGCAGCCCACAGCCACTCCCCATTCCCACCTACCGAACCTCGGCTATACCAGGAACCCAGGCAAGGGGGCAAAGATAGGAGAGTTCCCGCTTCTTCACTCACCAAGGGCTCTCTGATACATACCTTGTCAGCATCTTCTTCCAGTATTAAATCCTGGATGATGGGAATTTTATTTTGATGTAGTGGTGTCCACAATGAGGTTGACTTTAAAATGGGATGAGGAACATTCATGGAGAATAGGTCTTTTCATAGCAACTAGCTAAGATGACTAAAGAGAACTTCCATATACAGATGCAGAGGAGTTAGCCGTGTTAGTCTGTGGTAGCACAATCAAAAAGAGTCCAGTAGCACCTTAAGACTAACCAATTTTATTGTAGCATAAGCTTTCGAGAATCAAGTTCTCTTCGTCAGTTGCCTGATACAGAGACTGGTCAGACCTTGTATCTGACCAGTCTCTGTATCAGGCATCTGACGAAGAGAACTTGATTCTCGAAAGCTTATGCTACAATAAAATTGGTTAGTCTTAAGGTGCTACTGGACTCTTTTTGATTGTCCATATACAGAGGCAGTCAACTCTGAATATCAATGCTCGAAGTCAACATCAGGGGGAGACACTGGCCTCTATGTCCTGTTTGTTGTCCCTCCAGGGCTACTGGCTGGACTGGCTGGACCACTGGTCTGAAGTAGCAGTTCTTAAGGATGCATTCCTACTTCTCTTGGAAGTAGGCTCCCTTGAAATCACTTAGATATATTGCCAAGTAATCTGGGACTGGGGTGTAATTTTCCCTTTAAAAACAATGACACTTATGCATAACTTTACTGCGAGCACAGTTTTCATCTATAGTTTCTGAACTCAAGTAACGCGGGCAGCATTAACACATGCACACACATTCACCACTGTTTGCAGGAAAAGTTCAGAGTAGGCTGCAATGTTTATTTTCTTTCAAAGCAAATTTATACTATCTTAGTAATAATTTATTTTTTGTATTTTTTATTAATATGGCATTTATAGTCTGCCTTTCTCACTGAGACGCAAGGCGGATTACACAGTGTAAGTCAATATGATCAACAGCTGGGACATTTAATAAACAATGGGCTGCAGAAGTTTGAAAACAGGCATAATTCTGAATACAGAGATGAAACATTGCTAAACTAATACATCAATAATTTGACATGACATATATTAAACAATGAAGAATATCCAGTAGGAGCATATCTAAACAGACAGTACCCAGTAGCATAGTCTATAATCCCTGTGCCTTATGCTAGAATCTCTCTGAGCTATTCCTTATAGCACAACCCTATTATTGGAGTGAAAAAGCTATCCTGAATAATTCAGTTTTGCATTGTTTTTGTGGAAAGCCAAAAGAGTGGGAACTCTCCTGACCTCTTCAGTCCAGTCATTCCTCAAGGTGGGAGCCACCACAGAGAATACACATGTATGAGCAGCAGATGATCATGCCCATTTGCAGGGTGGTATCTGCAGAAGGCCATATTCAAATGAGTGAAGCTACCATGGTGGAACATAGGGAGAGACGTGGTCCTGTAGGTATGAGGGCCCAAGACCATGAAGGTCTTTGTAAGTCATAGCCAGACCTTACACTGAGCCTGTTAATTGATGGGTAGCCATTGGAGAGGCTGAAGAATGGGAGTAATAGGCATGCCCCACCTAGCTCCTGATAACAATTGAGCAGCAGCATTCTGCACCATCTGGAGTCTCTGAGTTGCCTTTGAGGGGAGGCCTACACAGGGTGCATTACAGTATTCTAGCCTCAATGCTACTATGGTGTGAATCTAGGTGGCCAGATTGACAGTGTCAAGGTATCTTCCCAGCTAGTCTGAGTAGGGAGAAGGCCTCTTTTTTTGCAGTTGTATTTACCTGCTTCTCTAGAAGCAATGCTGGATCCAGTATAGCCCCTAGGCTCTTAACTGAGGGCCAAGCTACAAGTGATGAATGACACTTGAACAGCAAGTGTATTTCTCCCTGTTCACTTGTGCTCCACTCAATCCACTTGCCATTCAAGTGTCATTCGTCACTTGTAGCTTGGCCCTGAATCAGCAAGGGTCAGTTGAACCCCATCAAAAGTGGAAAGCACAATGTCCTTCAAAATCTCTGCCTTTCCAACCAGTATCCTTTTGTCTTGTCTGGGTTCAGTTTCAATTTGTTCACTTTCAGGTATTTGACTACAGCTGTCAGGCAGCAACTCAGGGCCTCTGCTGTATCACAAGGGATTTGGATAGACAGATAAAGAGCTGGGTATTATCTGCATACTGATGATGTTCAGTTCCATAGGCAAGAATGATTTCTCCTAAAGACTTTATAGGGAGGTTGAATAACATGGGGAATAAGGGTGTGCCCTGGGGAAACCCATAAAATAATTCCCAAGCTGAAGATAGCTGGTCTCCAACAGCAACCCATTGAGTCAGTTCCATGAGGAATTATCTAAATCAGTCCAAGGCACATCCCCTGATACCTTTCTCTGCCTCCAAATGCCTCAGCAGGACGGCATAGTCTACTGCATCAAAAGCTGCAGGTAGATCTAGGAAGATTAACAAAGAAGTATGGCCTTTATCTATATTCAGAGATTAACTAAAGCCAGCAAAGCCATCTTTGCCCCATAGCCTGGCCTGAAAAGGGTTCAGATCAAAAAGATAACTAAAGTTATCCAACTGCCCTCTCAATCACTTTGCCCAGGAAGGGGAGATTAGAAGGGTAGATTAGATTGCCCACATCATTTTTGTCTAGGGATATTTTTTTAAGCAGTACCTCTTTGAGTGGCTGAGGGAAGATACCCTGCATTACTGACTGATTTATGATAGACATCAAGAGCTCATTTATGTGGTCCTCATATAATTTTAGCAGCCAAGATGGGCAAGGATCCAGTTCACAAGTAGTTGTCTTCACAGATACCAAGATCCTGTAGATATCCATCACTGTAACTGGGTTAAAACTATTCAAAAGCAGATCAAATGGTATATTAAGCATTTTTTCTGTCTCGCTGACAGCTGGCATCCATATCAAAGCATATTCATGCTATTTTATCAGTAAAAAAACTTTAGCATAGCTAATTGTCTGTTCTTCAGACCATAAAGTTCAGCTTTAAGAGTCAAAAGATGTCAAGATACCTTAAACAATATTGGATACTATGAACAGTGAACAGAAGTTAATGAATTGACACTCCCTCCTCCCTTCTCCTTCCCTGATGCAGGACCCTGCAACCACTCCAAAATCTGCTCTTGACGACTGCAAAACCCTCAGGAGCATAATGGGATGTCATGTGAGGCAGTGAAGCTTTATAGGAAGTTAGCATAAAAAGCTACCCTCCCATCTAGAGGATAAATAGGTATTAAGCGCTCCTGCAAAAACCTGTAAGAAGTGCTACTTTTACAGCAATATCTGTTGCCACATGAGGAAAGAGTAGAGCAGCTTGGTGGGTTAATTTTCAGAGGAAAAAATGATCCAAGGAGAAGAGGTTGACAAGCTGACCCCACTAGACACACGGACATCTCCCTCTTCAAACTGCAGCCCAAACTGGCATTCTTTATGAAAAACAGAAACTGTCCCTTAAAGAACCACAGAATAGCATGTAACATGTAGTTTTGCTCTGAGTCAGAGAGCAGGAGAGAATCAGGGACAGCCAGGAAGTGGTCACCTAGAGGGAAAAATAAAAGCAGACAATAAATAATGACTATACAGGCAGCACTGTCCCCATTTTTTGAAGCAGTAAGGAGGTTATGTTACACTTTTCTTTTTCCCAGTGATAGCCAACCTACCTTAGTGATGGAAAGCATCATAAAATTCCGGAAGACTCAAAAAGCAGGGACAAAGAGCCAGTTCAAAATGAGTGAGTAGACAGGAGAATTTGGTGTTAAATATAATCAAACTCAAATAAACAGAAATGCATCAGTTTCTCCCTGTCAACAGTAATCTTGGCGCTTCAGAAGCCATTTTTTTTCTGTATAGCTTTTGGTTTCTCAACACTGGGAATAGAGAACAGAAATCTAGCTAGCAGGCACTTACCCGGCAGGAATGCTGGCCTGCCACTGACCATATATATTATATATACACAAAGGAAAAAGAATAGCCAACTCCGTATATCAGAGTGACACATGATTTGAAAAAAATCAAGCAAGCATTTCTCATTACATTTATTAAATTACATTAGGGCTGGTATTCATTTATCTACTTAAAAAAAAACCTCTGTAACTGTAAAGCATTATTTAAGCTAAAGTGCTGATGACTTAAAATGTCATGTTGCGGTACATAATCCATGTTAGAATGACCTTAGAAAAGGGGAAATTTGAAATACAGGGATAAGTCCTACAAAATAGAAAGGATTTCCTCTGTATCCAAGACCTAAAGAAATCATAGAAAAGTAATGCTTTATGCAAGAGTAGTCTAGCCATATGATAATAAAATAATCTTCCATCACCTGTATGAATAGGGCTGGATTAGCAATACTTAGATTCTAAACTGTTTTACTCTCCTGCAAGTTTTGAAGTCCTTAGGACTGCAGTACTTGGATGGTGGACCACCAAGGAAGACTTGGCAGAGGAAGGCAATGGCAAACTGCCTCTGCTTCTCTCTTGCCTTGAAAGCCCTTTGCTGGGGTTGCCACAAGTCACTTGCAACTTAATGGCACATACCTACCTATCTAATGCAAAAGGTGCACCTCATACCTTGAAGTGAGAAGAAAATATTCTCTCTTCCATATCTTCAGACTTAATCAGACACTGCCAACTGAACTAAATTATATAACTTGTATAATTTATAGTAATGCGTTTACAATGAATAATGTATTTTGACTGAAGAATTTGAAGAAAAGGATGGAGACTAAAACAGTTGCATAAAGGAGCATATATGAAAAGAAATGCCTGTTTTGTTTTGTTTTTAAAAAAGAGGTGTCAGGGCTCAGTTGTTCCTAGATGCTAGTACAAAAACATCTGTTAAATACTGTTCCAATTCAGTGAACAGCGTGTGTGATGATCTTGGATCTTCTAATACAGACCAACATGGCTACCCATCTGAAACACAACATGCATATAGTTCTTGTACTGAACTGGTCGAAAAATAAACAAACTACTTTGTGGTCCAAAATGCTTCTTTGAAACTACTCACTAGAAAAGGGAGATCCACAAATATTTTCCCAACCCACCCATATTCCATTGTGAAACTAGGAATCACAGATCAATTTGAGTGGTAAAACTAGCAAAGTATTTGTTTGGAAGGGACTCTTATTTGCGCTGGGCGAGTGGGCAATGCTGAACCAAATGTTCCATCTCCTCCTCAGTGGCTGAAATCAATAAATATATGAGTGTATATTTGCCCTAGATTAGTAACAAGAGACTAAAAGAAAAAAAGACAAAGGGTCATCTGCATCCAGCAGTCAGCATCAGGCCCTAAAAAAAGCCGCCAACCCATTCACTATATATATATATATATATATATATATTTTTTTTTGCACTGAGGAAGATCATGCAGAATCAACTGAGTAAAAAGAATTGTCATAAAATCTCACACCATTGACTTGTAAATGGAATTGAATCTGTAGAGTCTACATAATGATACTATCAAAAAGGGAAGAAGCTATCACATTCATATAACAGATGAGATATGAAATGACTACTATGGCAGATGAACACCCCAAAGGTATTTTGCTTTATTCTACTCGCTGCATTTATATCTCCAGCTTCTCTAATTTTAGTTATTTTTTTTCCTCAGGTCTTAAGACAAGAGTAGCATTTTTTCCTAACAAATAACCTCATACAGAAGTCAATAATACAAATACTTATGTTTCTGAGGTCAGCGCTGGGGCTTTATTAAAACTGATTTTTCACAAGCCATTCTTGTTGTGTTTTTACTGCTGCAGGAAATCTTCCTGCATACCCCCATCTTTGTTACAGCTTTATGAATTAAAGCAGAGAAGATAGGCCATTGTGCTGATTTCCTCTCTTGCCTGATTTAGAGAGATTAGATGCTCAATTCTTCCCCACAACACCCCATAGCCAAGCATCCCCTCATTCCCCCTTACTCTGGCTAGGATGCAGCAGATAATTAGTGTGTGCATCTAACAATCTTAAGACCCACTTCACTGTGATCATTATGCCCCTACCTGCAGCTAAAAGGCAATGCCACTACAGTGAAAAGTCCTCTGAATTGTGAAGACAGTTCTTTGTATATTGCTGCCAGAAGAATACCATCACATGGCAGCGATTGTGGTGGTGGATTAGTAAACACTGCCTTCTGTCATGGCCCTCCAGGGATTCACACCCTGGGTTTAATTAGGGTTTCAGCCTGGCAGTCCTGCTTCAAAGAGACAGCAAGACAACTGCACAGCAATCTACTGACCTTGGTTTATAAGGAAGCGACAGACCCACTGCAGCAGACACTGAGGCATTCTCTCCCCTGCCCACACCACCTCCTCGCTTCCACCGTTCTTCCGTAAATTATTAGCAATGATACAGTTTACAAGCTGGAGGGTACTGGTTAAACTGTGTGCCTTGGACTTATTATTAAACATTATTGGCCCCAAGGAATGAAACGAGCCAGCTCTCATTTGTATGAAGGGCTGTTGGCACTCTAATTCTATGGAAGAATATAATCATATACGATATAATGAAGATCTATGAAGGTGGAGCCTTTTCTGCTTTTAGGTGGTTTAATTTTCACTTCATCCAGTGACAAGTCAATGAAATAAAAAGCATGTTTCACGCATATACTACAATGCATATACTCAGCCTAGATCTACAGTAGGGTCACAGAACATGTATGATTTACCCCCACATGCATCAATTACAAATACCTATCTAGCAATATAATGAGTTTCAAGGGGGCAAATAAAACAAGCATTTGAAAGCAGACACAGCCCAATCAGAAATGGTTTCTCTGATTCCCCTCTATGCTAGGGATTATTAGGAAAGGTGTTTAAAATAAAGCAACCAGTCTCTTCTTGCCCTCGCATTTATGGTGTAGCTGCATTTAAATATTGTACGCATTAATGTCATCCATCCCATTCCAAAAAAGACATTGTAAAGTTGGAAAAGGTGCCAAAAAACATAACGAAAATGACTGAGGTGTTGAACCCTATGAGGAAAGGGGTTGTGTGACGTTTTAGTTTACAAAGAGATTACCAAGGGTGGATTTGATAGAAGTTTATAAAAACGGTGCATGGTATATAACAACAACAACAACAACAACATTTGATTTATATGCTGCCCTTCAGAACAACTTAATGCCCACTCAGAGCAGTTTACAAAGTATGTTATGATTATCCCCACAACAACAATCACCCTGTGAGGTGGGTGGTGCTGAGAGAGCTCCTAGAAGCTGTGACTGGCCCAAGGTCATCCATCTGGCTTCAAGAGGAGGAGTGGGGAATCAAACCTGGCTCTCCAGATTAGAGTCCCACACTCTTAACCACTGCACCAAAATGTGAATAGAGAGAACTTTTTCTCCTTCTTCCATAACAATAGAGCTCATGGTTGATAAATTCAGGACAGGTTAAGAAAGTGCTTCTTCATTCAGTGAATAGTTTATGGACTTCATTGCCACAGAATGTAGTAAAGGCTACTAGTTTAGATGGCTTTAAAAAGGGGATTGGAGAAATTCATGGAGGAATTAGTTTCTGTGGACCGTGATGGTTAAATATAAACTCTATGACTAGAGTTTGGAAACAGAACATCTTTCAGTACCAGTTTGGGGGGGGGGTAATTGGGGGCTGCTTTTGTCTGTGTGCTCTACTTATAGGCCATCCAATACGAGCATCTGACTGGAAAACAAGGGGTTGGATCCAATCATTTTTTCCACTGATGAAAAAGGGGAAAGGGGGTCTTTATGATCATCATAAAAGTTATACAGGCGAATACAGGATCTGCATGGGACGAAAGCTTGGTAAGGTTTAATGAAAATGTTGGCTGGATCCAAACTAGGATGATGGA
Source organism: Eublepharis macularius (assembly GCF_028583425.1). NCBI lineage: Eukaryota > Metazoa > Chordata > Lepidosauria > Squamata > Eublepharidae > Eublepharis > Eublepharis macularius. The sequence goes on from NC_072796.1 coordinate 53,574,801, forward strand.
CAAGATCTGATCTTCTTCTGACCTATTATGTTATTACAAATTTAGTAATTTAATGTTTCTTTCTTTTTTTTTTTTACAAAAGCCCTGAATTGGTTGAGATAATGTGTCAAAGGCATTCATTAAATATCTACTTTTTTAGACAGTTTCAGACGTTACTGAAGAACACTGAGTTGCATATATTTGGCAGGGAGTGCTTCTTTTAATGTTTGAATAGGCGTTTAATGGAGTACTTGACTACGGATGAGAATATTGAACAATAGTGTACAAGTTCCTCTTCAAATGTTACAAAAAGATCTGCTGGCTAAAACATTTTCTGTACATTTTATTGGTGATGCTTCTTCAGGAAGTGTTTGAATAGTGTCTCACATGACAAGACAATTCACTGTGCCTTCACTTATCATTTCTGTGCCACCACCCCTATTTTGATGCATCTTGCTACAAAGCTGCAATTGACCATTATGGTCAAGGATGTATTGCGCTTACTTACCAAAAAATCTCATGGGTAAAAACCATGTTCCTCAACCATCCAAAGAATATTGTGATTTTAGAATAAACATGTATTGGCTTTCTCAATGAGGGAAGAAAATGAGGTACTCGGAAGAGTGCCATCTCTGTACTGGGATTCAAAAGAAGCTATAAAAAACATATGGGGATGAAGCAGGTATTCTATAATCCATATTGATTTCTAATGAGCATTTGGGATTCTGAAGCTCAGTCTGAAGGGGGAAATCTTGTATGAGATCTTGGGAGTCATGAGAAATATGGGATCTTGAACTCCATTTTGATTCTTCAGTACTCCTTGGTTGTGCCATATTCTAAGTTTTCTTGAGTAAAGCTATGGAAGAATAGAGGTAGATTACACTTCTGAATCGTAATAGTCCCCTCTCTTTCAAACTATTCATACCTATTTAAGGAAAGAAGACACTTTTCTTGCAGTGGGCCATTGCTCAGTGGTACAGCATGTATTTTGTACTCACAATCTCAATCCATGGCCTCTTGGCATCAATTACTGGAGATCCTTCAACTAAAGGATCTCCAGTAGCAGTCATTGGGAAAGACCTTTTGGGTTCCCTATTTGGGGAACCACTGCCAGAGAAGACAATACTGAACTATAAGCCTAAACAGCTTCATGACAAAACACAGGAAGCCAGAGAGAAGCGCTATGGATTACAGGTATAACACAGAGAAATAAATCACAGAAGAAACAATCTTATCTTTCCTGTCCTCCTGCCTTTAGATGGTTTGAAACATGTTCTAGCCACACCAATCACATAGGTCTTGTCGGTACAGCTTGTAATACAATATGTGAACAATGCTGACAGTGAAATCCTAAACAGGGTTACATCCTTTAAAGTTCATTGAAGGCAATATGCTTAGAAGGGTGTAACTCTGCTTAGGATTGCAATGCCAATCTACAATATCCTCTTCAAGTAGTGAAAGTTCTGTATGTGCCAATATGTTTCTCTAAAATGAATGCATTCCTATTCTCTGTCTGATTTTGCTTTTGTTTCAGAGCATATATATTTTGTGGGTGTTGTATACAAGTGCAGGGACAAAAGAACAAGAAGACAGGAGAAGCATTCAGAGGAGAACTCAAAGAGCACCAAAACTGTATAATATGCTGCCTTGACAGAACTTCAACAATCCACAGACTTTGTTACAATATACTGAGATAGGAACCAAGAGACTTTTAAAAGTTTTATTATCAAGTATATGATGTCTTGGGGATTGTTAGAAGTACACGCTTTAATTTCCCTTCACACCTGGTCATTTATCATTATTAAAATCTATAACTAAGCAGTTCCACTGAAATACCCAACGGACACTAATATGTTAGAAAGGCCTGTTAAAGTTTGTCACCCTCACTATGTCACAGGGCTGGCCTAAGGTCTTGCTTATGTAGTGTATTCAATGTAGGTAGGCCAGGCTTCTTTGGCAATTAGGCCCTTAATTTCACTGGGACTTGAGGCTAATTTGAGCACTATATTATTATTAACATGAACAGCACACACAAAGATTATTCTCTTCTCTTCTTCCTTGTGCCTCATATAACATACAGAGCAATGACACCAGGATCTCACCCCCAAGTCAGATTTCTTATACTGTTTGTCTGGGGGTATTAAGATGATTAACTGGTTTTACCTTTTATGAAATCATCAATTGTCTGCATTATGGGATTGATGTTCAATCAAGGAGACCTTGATCTTCAGACTAAGATCCAAATTAGTATTTCTGAAAACCAAAGAAGCCTACATAAAGTGCAGAATACCTTTGACTCACTTGCCTTGGTGACATTGGCACAGAGATTGGGGTCTTGCAATCTTCCTAAGGACTTATGTGCAGTCCCTGTGCTATCCATCTCTCCCTCCCTCCCTCCATCCAGTGTCATCAAAGGAGAAAATTCCAGCCCTTCGGTAGCCGCCACCACCCAGACTGAAATAGGCTTGCCCCTTCACCAGCCATTTGGGAAGCTGGTGAGTCTCTGTGTGCAGACTTCTAGCAAATGGCTGAGTAAGAGGTTCAAGGGGGGGAAGCTTAGACAACAAACAACAAATTTATTGTACTATAGCAGAATATAAAAATACAGAGAGCGTACAGTACCTAGGAAGTTATCATGCATTAGGGTTTGCAGCTAATATTGGAAAGAAAAAGGCAAAAGTCTAATATCTAACTATCCATTGAGAATTATCAAACAGACCTGAAACATCTCCTTCATTGCTGTGGGTGGGGGGTAGGGAACAGAGGCAAGCTTGCCTTTAGTACCTTCCTTTTCCATTCTTATTAACCATACCGCAAAAGGCACCCAAACCATCTCTCTCTTGAATTGGGGAAGAATTTCCTTCCCTTCTAGGCAGTTAAAACCAGTCTTTCCCAAACTCCATGACCCAGCTGGCCCTTGTCACATAGGCACATGTATCTAGTTTTATGATGGCACCCAAAAGGTTAGAAAAACATCAATTTATCCATCACAGGATGTCAGTCATAAGAAACATCCCTGGGAGGTGTTAGAGCAAATGGTAGACTGCCCTGTTAGGTGTTTATTGCCCCTTCCTTGCTGAAACGAGATGCTTTTCCAGGCTGGATTTGAAAAGCTGAATCAAAGGCCCCTTTGATCTCTAACAGGCCTGCATATCTATGTCCTCATCATGACACTTGTAGTTACAGCTTCATGTTTCCGATTAACTGCACTCTAATCCACAAAAGATTGTGCCATAACCAACTGGTTAGTGTGTATGGTGCCACTAGACTCTTTTTTATTTTGTGAGTCTAAAACAGTAGATAGGCCTCTGCCTTCAAGCACAAAAGAAAAACAAAGATAGGTAGGTAGAGTCAGACTCTGGGATTAATGTGCATAAATGCAGTTACATCATGTACCTAGCCAAAAGCAAATGATCTCTTGTGTCAGCATTAAGATTGGATTGACACTATTTGCTTCTGAATTTTGCATCTCCAAATATCCAAAGCCCCCACCCTTTCTGATACCTGACACAGGAAATAAAAATGCCTGGAATAACTTCTCCCATAAATGGCAACTAGAGATGGGCACGATCTGAATTACGATTTCAAAAAACCCGCAATTTTGGTGTTTTCGCCATCATGACTCAGCTAATCAGTTCTGTCCATGGCAACCGATCCAGCGGTCGGGAGTTTGCTTGTTCGGGACTTGATAGGATGGGTAAGTTTCTGTTCAGAATTGCAGACACTCTGGCGCTAGTAATTTATTCCCGGGGCAACGGAGTCAGGGAAATGAGCTGTGTTTGCCCTCCTTCTGTCTCCCTCAAAACACGAATGGAAGCCCAGCTTTCCTTGATTAGCAGGCTTCCTTCCAACCATGGACCAGCAACCCAGGGGAGGGAGGGGGAAGGGGTGGGCACAAAGGAAAGGCAAAAGGCAGTGCGGGAGGCTGGGAGGCCGCCTGCGTCATTTGCCTTTCCCCAGGACAAGGGGTGTGTGGGCAAGCCAGCTGCCCCTTGTCCTGGGGAAAGGCAAAAGGCAGTGCGAGTGGCTGGGAGGCCGCCTGCGTTGTTCGCCTTTCCCTAGGACAAGGGGCGTGTGGGCAAGCTGGCCGCCCCTTGTCCTGGGGAAAGGCAAAATACTGACAGACCTGTCAGGGTCTGTTTGTATAGTGCTTGAAAGGAAGCAACCTGAGTAACGCCATGTTTAATTCTGTAGTTGTTTCGTCTTCTTTTCCCTCTAGGCCCCACCACCTGCGAGGAGCCGATTCCATGGGAGAGGATACTGTCTTATCTTTTCTTCGAGCCGATTCGACCTTGGCTAGCATTCTCACAGAGGACTCTCCTGCTATGTAAACTCTGGGGGGAGGCTGGGCTCTGAGAGTGTGAAATGTAACAACTTTCATTCTGTGCCTCATTCCTAACAATGCTTTGTTCAGCCAGGATCTCTAATCCTGGAATATGGACGTCTGGGCCTGAATGCTGTCTTTCAAAATAAAACCTTTTGAAATCAAAAGACCTTGTCTTCTTGCAGAAGGGAGTAAGACAGACTCTCTTGTCTGGAATGCCATAGTCTGACATTTTGTTGGGAATCTTTCTTTGACGTCTCCAATACCTCACCCAGGGAGGATGGATACCAAGGATGCCTTGATTGATCTAACTGACCCTGGCACGGAGGATGGGGGACTTCCTGATTCGACACCGTTGGTACCCGACAATGGATCTGAGACGGTTCCTGGTCCAGGAGTTGTACCTACCAACGTAGTCTTCACCATTCCTATTGGAGGAGCGGCGCCTGTTCCTGATGGCCAGACGGAACCTCTGCCCGGCAGAGGGGTGGAACAGGCCGACCCCGCTATAGTCGGCACACGGCCAAAGGTGCGCAGAGCTAGCAGGGAGAACCATTTAATTTCGCTGCTGACACTACGGCAGTAGGGCTCCCGGCCTCGAGAGGCGAGGGAGAGGCGAGCGGGCACTATGTTTTCCCGGTCAATGATCGATGTGAGACGCACCGTCGGGTCAACGGAGCAGGAGGGCCCCAGCATCGTGTGGGATCTAACGAGGGCAGCCGGCACTCCAGATGAAACGCGGGCCAGCACTCAAGCCTGGTATAAGTGGGATGCAGACGCTGGCCGCCTGGAAGAGTGGGATCCCCAAGGTGGGACCGAAGATATCCAGGACTGGGAAACTACCCGACATGAGCTCATGAGATGGGATTATACGGACGTGAACTTGGCCAGAGCAAGGGAGCAAGGGTGCACACATCAATTGGAATATCGAGCCCAGGTAGTGGATACCAGAATTTTGGCTGTTACTGGTTTAACAAAAGGGATTTTTGCCAGCATGACTATGGAGAAGGAGCAACTGTCACAAGGTGGCAGAGGAGAAGGTACGATACGGCCTTATGACACTGCCCATGATTGGGGGTCAGTCAGGGGTGCAGAAGGACCGACAAGGCCTTGGCCCACAGACTATGTTCCTCTGAAGTCATGGGAACCCTCCGAATTCAGATTGAGATTGTGCACAGATTTCAGAGGACTCAAAGCAGTGTCAACAACCAATACCTACCCCATCCCACTCATCCGAGATCTATTCAACATCGTGGCTCAAGATAAGATCTTTTCCAAATTGGATTTAAAAGATGCCTACTTCCATGTCAGAATCAGAGAAGGAGATGAATGGAAAACTGTGTTCAATACGCCATTAGGTCAATATGAATACCTTGTTATGCCTTTTGGCTTATCTGGAGCTCCTTCAGTATATATGTCTATGATCAATGAAGTACTGCATAAATACTTATATAAGGGAGTGGTTGTTTACCTAGATGATGTGTTAATTTATTCAAAAACAAAAGAGGAACACATAAAACTAGTACGGGGAGTAGTAACCACTTTAATGTGCCACAAACTCCCTATTAAACTCTCCAAATGTGAATTCCATAAAAAGGAATTGGATTACTTAGGATATCGCATATCTGGACAAGGACTAAAAATGGATCCTGCCAAGGTCAAAGCGGTACAGGACTGGCAAACCCCCTCCACTCGTGAACAATTGCAATCCTTCCTGGGATTTTCCAACTTCTACAGAGATTTCATAGAGAGATTTGCCCAAATCGCCCTACCTCTGAACGAGCTTCTAAAAACGAAAGGGAGAGGGGAGCAGGCAAAGAGACCCACATCCAAATTGGAGTGGAACCGCGATTGCCAACTGGCTTTCGATAAACTCAAAACTAAATTTACGTCTGAACCTGTTTTACAACACCCCGATGAAAATCACCCTTTCTTAGTACAGGTCGGTGCCAGCGATACGGCCATAGGGGGAGTGCTCCTGCAGAAGGGGGGAGACGGGAAAGCCAAACCATAAGCATATCTATCTAGAAAATTTTCTGAAGCAGAACGACATTGGAACGTCTAGGAAAAGGAAGCCTTTGCCGTTAAAGTAGCTCTCACAGTATGGCACCATTGGCTTGAAGGGGCACGGCACCCATTCGAGGTTTGGACAGATCACAAAAACTTAGAAGCCCTAAAAAGCCCTAGACGTCTTAACGCCGAACAACTCAGGTGGGCAGAATTCTTTTCTAAATTTAACTTCACCCTCAACTTTTTACCGGGGAAAACTAACTTCCTGGCCGACGCTCTTTCGCGCATGCCCCAACATCAGAGCAAGAGGGAGGAGACCATTGACACAGTATTCACCCCCTGTCAACTAGGAGGTGTGGTTACCACTCGTAGCCAAACCCAAGCAGAGGAAAAGGTGTGGAGAACAAAAGTGAAAAGCGAGGTGGAAAAAGAGGGGGAGGGAGAGCCCAAAGCCAAAATGTCTCAAACAGCGGATGGAGACTGGGTTAAAGACGATCGTTTGTATATACCAGCCAGCCTTAGAAAAGAAATTCTACACTGCTGTCATGATGTCCGTACCGCTGGTTATTTTGGCTATCTGAAAACCCTCCACCTAATACAAAGACAATTTTGGTGGCCTGGGATCCGAAAAGGTGTGTCCCAATATGTATCCTCCTGCCCAACCTGTATAAGCGCCAAAACAAGGAAAGGAAAACCACCGGGAGTTTTACAATTGTTAGAAACCCCCAATAGACCCTGGGAAGTGATATCCATGGATTTTATTACCGATTTACCTCCCTCCAGAGGCTGCTCCTGTATTCTGGTAGTTGTGGATTTGTTTTCTAAACAAGCACACTTTATTCCATGTACAACTATACCCACGGCCAAAAAACTAGCTGAATTATTTATGAAACATATTGTGAAGCTGCACTCTTTTCCCTCTAAGGTGATATCGGATCACGGGGGACAATTCGTTGCCAACTTTTGGTGGGAGCTTCTCCAATTAATGGGAATAGAACAAGGAATCAGCTCCGCTTTCCAGCCACAATCCGACGGGCAATTGGAAAAAACAACGTTGCTACATTAATTTCCAGCAAGACAACTGGGTGAAGCTTCTTCATTTCGCCGAGTACGCTTATACCAACGCAGTCCACAGTTCAACAGGTGAAACCCCCTTTAAAATTGTATGTGGCTACAATGGCAAAGCATTCCCCTTTGAAATGCAAATGAAAAAACAACCCGCTGGAGATCTTCACCAATGGTTGACTACCATCACAGAACAGTGGGCGGCTATCCAAACAGCTTTAACCAAAGCCAAAGCAGACTACAAAAAGTATGCCAATTGCCACTATGCAGCACAATGGGAATTGCAGCCGGGAGATAAAGTATATATCTCTACAAAAAACCTCAAAGGGGAGCAAACCAGCAAAAAGCTGGCTTTAAAATATTTAGATCGCCCAACCCTCAATTGAGAAAAGAGCATGGATTACAGCCTTTAAGTTGTTCTTGAACAAGGAAATTTACAAGGACAATTCAGGGAAAGTAGGTTTTGCACATTTGATCTCGCAGGATACCTATAAGAGTAGCCGAACTAATTTAATTAACCAGAAACTAAAAAGTCTGGATATTGATATAACATCTTTACAGACAAATGAGGCCCTAAGAGTTATAAAATTAAAACTAAAGGATCTCGATTACAGCAGTACTCTCCAGAGAGCCAGACGTACATGTTCGGGCTTATCCCTGGGACTTTCACCTCCAGAGGCTATTCCATCTTATTGCTATTCTTTAAAGATTCCAGCTCAACGCAGAGCCTTCACATTGGCCAGACTTAACTCCTTCCCCTCTAAAGTGCTTTCTGGTCGTTTCTCTGGACTCCCTTATTCTGAATGAGTTTGTGACTGTGGAAAAGGAAAGTTAGAGACCTTGGATCATATAATAGTTTTTTGCCCTAAGTGGAGTAAGGAAAGAGAGAGATTTATTATTCCTATTATGTTAAAAGAAAAGCTTCCCTTCCTTCCTTGGGCAATCTCAGTGTTATTGTCTGATAACTTTCCTGACAATCAAACCTCTGCTATAGTGGCTTCCTTTTTAGCCACGGTGATAAAGAAACAAAATCTTCATGAGCTTAGATAGTTTAAAGTGATAATGACGAGTTATGTCTGTGTGAATTGGGTATGTTCAAGTGTACAGTTCATATTTTGTTGGTGTTTGTATGGCTTATGGCTTCGGCCGGAAAAGCAATAAACATATTATTATAATATTTAGGTCCATTTCCTGTCAAGAAAATAATAAACCGCATGACAGCAGAAATTACTCTTCCAAAGAATCTACGCCATGTCCACCCTACATTTCGTATCAGTTTGTTAAAAAAGGCTCCTGCACCAGACAAATGGCATCCATCACCAGCAACCCCTATTCCCACCATGATTGATGACCAAGTACATTATGAAGTTGAGAAAATTCTAGACTCTAAAATTAGATGCCATAAACTTTACTATTTAATCCGTTGGAAAGAATTTGAGGAGGGGTATAGAGAATGGGTGGAGTCTGTTCATGTCAAAGCCCCCCGTCTGATCAAACGATTCCATCAGCAATATCCCAACAAGCCGGGGGGAGAGGGGTCTTAAGGGGGACAGAATGTCAGGGTCTGTTTGTATAGTGCTTGAAAGGAAGCAACCTGAGTAACGCCATGTTTAATTCTGTAGTTGTTTAGTCTTCTTTTTCCTCTAGGCCCCACCACCTGCGAGGAGCCGATTCCATGGGAGAGGATACTGTCTTATCTTTTCTTCAAGCCGATTCGACCTTGGCTAGCGTTCCCACAGAGAACTCTCCTGCTATGTGAACTCTGGGGGGAGGCTGGGCTCTGAGAGTGTGAAATGTAACAACTTTTGTTCTGTGCCTCATTCCTAACAATGCTTTGTTCAGCCAGAATCTGGAATATGGACGTCTGGGCCTGAATGCTGTCTTTCAAAATAAAACCTTTTGAAATCAAAAGACCTTGTCTTCTTGCAGAAGGGAGTAAGACAGACTCTCGTGTCTGGAATGCCATAGTCTGACAGCTGCGTGGGCGGGGGCGACTCAGGAGCGCGCGCACACAAGAGCCTGACTACGGTTGCCCTGAGCGCTGGCCTCCCTGATTCCCGATTGCGGACCGGAAACGAGAGTTCATCGTTTAGAATCGGTGGCCTGCGTTCAGCAGCAGCCTAGATCCACGAACGGCTGAATTGGAATTTTTTTTGGATCGGGCCCATGTCTAATGACAACCCACTCAGTTCAGGAAGATTTTCCATTCCCATATCCAAAGCTTTCATGGCTGATGATTATTCAGAATTACTGTGTTTTGTACAGGTTTCTCACTCTTGCTTGTGGAAGTTTCCCAGATCAGTGGGATGAAAGAGTTTGTAGTACTTTATTGCCAGCTGGACTGATCACAGCAGCATTGCCTTTCGGAAGGTCACCCATTTCCTCCAAACTTCCATTTGTTTGGAGGACACAAGTTAGTAGCTGGTGAAAGCCATCCATCTCCTATTCCCATCAACAATAAAACTATCATTGATTTTAGTGGAAGTAAGATTGAGCTCAATATAATACTAGCCATGGAAAAACCATTTTGCAATGATTTCTGATCTCTATGTTTATGTGTAGTATAGCCATTTTAAATTATTTCACACATCTTGTGTAAAATGGTCCTGATCAGAGACCTTTGTTATCCCTTTTCCCTAAATGTCAGAAGACTCCCCCCGCCCCATGGCTGGATTTTGAACCATGAAAAATAGTGCCTAATAATGGAAAATACTGACAGACCTTTAAGTACCACAACATGAATGACATCGACTATAATAAGTACTAGGAGTGATTCTGAAACAGAAGACTGGCAAACAGTTACCCAGCTGCTAGAGAAATAGCAAGATAGATATTATGTTAAAAAGTGGGTTGGGGGGAAGAGGAGGAAAGAAAAGAAATTAAATGAAATGGATATTAGCTGGAAACATCTGTGTTCAACCACAGAGCAAAATGCATATTCAGCAGCCAGTTTATTGGCTCTTTAGAGGATGTGAATGGTGCATTGTAAATAATGACACGCCTGTAATAAATTCCCAGTAAAAAGAGAAGGGCGCTCTGCTTGTTCCTCCCACAATTCACATTTCTGGGTCCCTGCTGTGAGTGATGATTCACAGCAGTCACAAATTCCTGTTTTCAAAAATGCTATTGTATACTCCAGGGCTTTCATTAAGTTTTACACTAGCAGGGGAAATTTAAAACTTGAGAGAGTGTGAGGAGAAAGAAGGCCAACAGACTCTGTGGTGACATTCATTTAATACGCTGTGTGCCACACTGATAGATGTGATCGGAGGGGGCATGTCAGAAGTCAGTCCTGGGTTGCTTTTTTTAACTAGAAAGAATGACATATGAAATCCTGGTAGTCTATAAAGAAACAAATCCATGCTTAAAAAAAAACAACCCTAAAACTTCCTCCCCAAACTACTGATTGTATTTTGTAGGCTGATGATCTCAGGCTCGTGCTCAGAGGGCCCATTTGATTTGTCCTCCTAAAATACAGGCAGCTCACTTCATTTCACGTTTGAATGAAATACATGGTGACACAGTATAGGAAAGGGATCCTGCTTTTGCACTTGCTGTGCTCGTGACTGAGTTGGCTGCAAGGAAAGATCTCACTGTGGAGAAAATACCTCTCCTGTCAAGCTGCCTATCAACACACGCATGCTGACACATCTTCCTTTCCTCCCCCATTCGAGGAATTCCTACAATATCGTTCTGGTGTGCTGTTCTTTCAGCACAATCCCCGCGGTGGGTCTTTTACCCTCAAGACATGGTTTTTTTCATTCAGTTGACATTGTTTCAGCCAAACAGTTGTTTCACAGTTGCAAGGCACACTAATGAGATGAGTTTTTGGCAGATTATCTGTGTTCTCAGTGCCCAGTAACATGTGTGGTATGTTGTGGATCTTCTTTTCCACTAACAGAGGCACTGAGATTCTCTCTCTCTCTCTCTCTCTCTCTCTCTGCCTTTTTAAAAAGAAGTGTTCCAGTAGCTTAGAACACTGGGCATGTTGGTCCCAAAACTATAATATGTCTGCCCAGCCTAATTCATTTGCAAAGAAGTCACCTGTTGCACTGGGTTTTAAAGGTGCTATCAAAATACAGGGTTGAGCTGTGTTCTAGGTTTACTTCAGCATATAGATTGCAGCCCAGTGCCAATGGGCAGAGGAGGGGAGGAGGGCATGGCAACAAAAGACACTACACACTTAACTGACGTAAAAGAGGCCGCAACTTTTATTAAAGTACAGCTAAAGGAGCAAATGCATTGGGGTTGGATCACAAACATCGGCTGGCCACCTACTAGTCAATGACCCCTCTGTCCCCTCAGACTGCTGCTGGGGGGAGACCATGGAGAGACAGCAAATGGGATATTATGTGCATGTACACCCCTCCCTGAATTCCCTGCCACCTGGGAATGAGTATGCCCTAGCAGTCCCTGAGCTGGGCGTGCACCACCATGACTCACTCCCAACATTCTTTATGGGAATCCCCTTAATGGGGAGACTGGTCATGCAGGCCCCCATCTCCACGCAAATGCCAAACCACCACAAAAGTTGTGATGCAAAGGAACATGCAAAGAAACTGCAATAACCCTGTATGCTTAAACCGAATCAACCAGTACTGTAGGGAAGGCCAGGTGGGATTTTGCTGGCAAAGCATGAAGTGAGGCTGGGCAGGGAGTTTGAACTGACTGGGCCACAGGCACCAACATGGAGGATCCTGGGAGAGCTCAAACATGGTGGCTGCCATGCCTTGTGCCCCTCCACCGACCAGCGGGCCACAACCTGGGCCTCTCAATGGGGACCGTTGTTTTTTGCATAGTTGCTCTAAATGCAGGCAAAAATTGGTCTATTTTATCTTAAGACCTCACTCAATATTTTATTGAAGCTTAGAATGACTGACAACTAAGGAAGTCTGGTGTCCCACGTCAGTGGAAGATCTCCTGTTCTCCACTGGCTCTGTCTACTGCCACTCAACAGGGGGCGAGGGTGCTGGTGGGAATTGGGGGCAATCAGTGTCAAGCTGACACTATGATGTCACTTCCAGTGTGACCCAGAAGAGTTGTTATTGTGTCAGGCAATACCTAGCATACACTCATTTTTAAACAGTTAATATTTTAAAATACATATGTCTTCCTGAAGAAATAAGTTCAGAAAAGAGTACAGCTAAAACTATTTGATTATATAAAAATCCCTTAACACAAACACTTGTTGATTTTTTATTTACTTTCTTTTACATCTCATTTTTCTCTCCAAAGGGGACGCAAGGTGGCCAACATAATTCTCTGCTCCTCCATTTTATCTCTACAATAGCCTTGTGAGGTAAAGTAGGCTGAGTGTGTGTGACTGGCCCAAAGTCACTTAGCAAGCTTTCATGGATGAGCAGGGATTTGAAAATGGCTCTCTCACATCCTAATCTGACACTTGAAATATTACAGCAAGATGGCTTCTAAATTTTTAATTTTTCCCTCATCCACATTTCTTCCTGGGTGTTATCTAGGAATTTTCCTTCCTTCCTTCCTTCCTTCCTTCCTTCCTTCCTTCCTTCCTTCCTTCCTTCCTTCCTTCCTTTCTATGGGGTTTTGGACACTGCTTGTATAGTTTGCCACAAGTTTCAGTTGCTTCTACACATTTACAAATTTTCTCCTGAACATTACCAGAGCAAAATGGAAATTTTAATATGATTGTATGAACCTTCTTCTAAGGTGCCCAAGGAGTCACATACACATAATTAAAACAAGAGTAAAGATTGCTTTTTTTGCAGTGTTTTATCAGTGTCATCATAGGTAATACAGAGCAGGCAACTGTGCATTAAGCCAGAACTAAGGAATCGTAAAGCACGTGTAGAGAAAAATTCTGAAACAATAAAGAAACAGAATGGTAAAAGTCTACTTATTCCTAGTTTGAATCATTAGGTACTAACCTAATATACACATAAGAGGTTGCTTCTGTGCTGGAACAGTCTAATGTCACTATAGTCAGAACATTTAGTGTGACTTGTCATGTAGACTGTCTTGCATACATGAATGTTGCTAGAAACATCTCTTGGTGGCACAGAAACTATATCCATGTGGTCAGGAGGATCCAGCTGTCAAGCCACACTAGCCATCATAGTCAGGTGCAGAGTTGCTATGCAGAAGTGATTTCCTATATGAATTTCCCCCCTTTTATTATTCATACTTTTAACCAAATATAAAAACAGCAGGCAAAAATAAAAACACTTTAAAAAGAGCCATACATAAAATTTCTGCACAGCATATCATTAATCTCATATATCTATGCAAGTCTCTCTCTTGTCCATTTAGCATACAAAACAAATACCTATACTAATAAAAAAGGAGTATACATTGCTCAGGTAAGTGAGCCAAGTCACATGCTGCGCACAAATGGAAAAAAATAACTTTGGTCTAGGAATAAAGTCATATTAATCCCATAAAGCCACTGACTGTAAGTGCATTTTATTCAACACTGATTTCAAACAAATATCTTTAGCATTCAAGCTGCTAACTGATCTGACACCAAGCATTTCAATTACATGGGCTTGAATTCAGTTTTAAGTAGAGTTGCCGGGATCCCACTTTAGGAAGGAGATTTTTTGTCCCCAGCCAGTCCTTCCCAGAGCCATTCAGCTGGGTAGCAGGAGAAAAATTGCAGGGATGGGGGGCAATCATCAGTGTCCTGATGTGATGATGTCACTTCCAGTGTGACCATCAGTGATGTCATCAGATCATCCACAATGCTATAAGATTAAAACCATAATCATAACGTTTTGAGGAAATTCTTGAGTGTTGCTGATAGGATAGCCAGGTGCCTACCTTGACAATTAAGGCCTCTGCCTGCTGATCTTCAGCTGATCAGCAGGTGGAATGAGGCTGGCCAAAGGGTGATCATTGACCCGCATGATTATGTCACTTCCAGTCCACCCAGAAGTGACAGCATCCCACTAGGGCTGATTCTTTAGCACTTCTGGACAAAAATTCTATATTTCGGCCAAGTGCTAAAGAATCAGCCCTGGTGCAAGAACATTGCTTCCAGGTCATGCCAGAAGTGCACAAGGACGTGTGCCTAGTGCCACCCCATCTCCCAACAGTTGCCAAGGGGGACTTGGTAATCCTACCCACAAGACAGTGGCATTATTTTCAGTCATGCCAGAAGTGATGTCATCAGTCATCACATCTCTGGCAATCACTTTTGTTTATGTGTTTGTTTTTAAATTAAGAATTTTATTAAAGCAACAAACATAAACAAATAAACAATCTAGGTATAATAGCTTTGGGAGTAAAACATGCAATACAAGCAATACATTCAGATTTCCTTAAACCTAACTATGTAATGTTTCTCCTTCTCTCTCCCTCCTTCCAGGTCTCTAAGCTTCTGTGTCAATTAGTTTAGCCTAAATAATTGAAGAAATCCTTCCATTTTTTCAAGAACTCAGTTATTGGTCTATTTTGTAAGTAGGTAGTCAGTTTGGCCATTGAATCATATTCATAAATCTTACCTCTTCGTTCTGAGAGACCAGGGAAGACATCATTTTTCCATCTACCTTCTGCCATCACCATATAATGGAAGAGGTCTCCTTGTTCTTTTCTCTGGCAATGTCATTATGTTACCGTTGAGAGCCCAACCAACAGGTCAATCTGCCTTTTGCCTTCCTTATATTGGCAACCATAGTTTTAAAAGTGCTAACATTTTAATAATTCTGAACCTCTCTTTATACAGGCCTCAATCTTAAACACAGGTACATGAGAGTAAGCCTCTTCTATATAAAGAGAGACTTAAAGTAAACTTGCATAGAACTCCACTGTGATTAGAACACATTTTAAAATAAGTCCTATAAATCATGAAAAATTTCAGAGCCACTCTTCTACCTGAATAAAAGGAACTCTACAGCACAGATTCTTATTGAAAACAATCTCCTCCTTTTTTCCCCAGTGTGTGACCTCTGCAAGTGGTATTGGTTTTCACCTCTCCCTATGTGGGACTATCTAGTATGTCTTCGTGATACAGAGGTAATTAAGGTCAACTGTGGTGCTCAGACCAACAGGCCCCTGAATTAAATGCAAGGGGATCTCTAACAGGTGCTATCTGTTCTGGATTGTTCTCTTCCTCTGGGTCAGGAATGTCAAGCTTCATCATTTGTTTGTTTCCCTAGGTTCTTCCTTCAGCAAAGATTAGTTAGAGAAACTAAGCTGACATACTCCCTTACTGTAGCTGGAGTTACTTGACAACAGGAGATTTTAAAATAGGTAAGAAAGCACATTTGTCTTCAAACATCATAATCACATTTTACATTTTAAAACCTGCTTTGTGCAGTTAAAATGTCATTTTTTAAAAAAGAAAGCAAACCAATTCTTGCAATGTGGCCGAAGTGAATTTTAACAATTAGTTTTATATTCCATGCATTAAAAGTCTTGTATCTCCAGTCAATGACTGGAACCATTTTACCTCCTCAGGGCACCTTTGGGCCCAATTACTCCAGCCCAAGGGTGGGACTTGCAATCTTCCCTGACTTCCATTTACTCAGTTTGTAAACTTCAGTTCAGCAATAAATCTCAAAGGGCGTGATGCTGTTTTGGGGGTTCACTTCTGGAATTAAATTTATAAAAGAATCCTTGGGGGTTCCTGTGGCAAACTAATCACTGTCACATTTGGATTTTGAGGTTGAAATTGCTTTTAACAATTATTTACACACTTATGTGATACTAATTCCCACAGTCTAGTTTGTAGTTTATACTTCAGATTACTTCAACATCAGCATATCACACCTCCAAAATTAGGCGGCAGAGAATCAAAGGAAATACATAAGTATATACTTCTGAATTCTGTAGGAAATTTAGAGCCAAACTACATCTTATATCACAGGTTTGTGATTAGATCCCCTAATGTGCAGTTTAGCCTTAAACAGCAGTATGGGGGGGGCCTTGACAGAGGCACAAATGCTGGGGAAGACATTTAAATCTTTTTTCCCAACACAATTTTCCTGGCCCCTTCAGGCTGCTGTTAAACCTAGCAAGGACATCTATTTTTTTCCCTGCTGTGATTAATAGCAGCTGGGGGAGAGCTGGGGGAAGTGTGGGGAGAAAGAGATAAACTCCACATCCCAAGTACCACATCCCCAATCCAACGTCAGGCCTCCGACTGGCAAGCCCACCACTGCTTAAAGTGGCAGTGGAAGAATAATAAAATAAAAAATAGTGACATCTGTGAACTCTGGTAGTACTCCCGAAGCTTCATTTTAATGTTAAACTACACATAAAGTGATCTGATTCTCAATGTGACTTGTGGTTTGGCCCTTAAATATGTTCCCAAAAGAACAATGAAGAAGAAGAAGAAGAAGAAGAAGAAGAAGAAGAAGAAGAAGAAGAAGAAGTATGAGTGAAGTGTAATTTTACAATTCTGTTGTTTCTACACCAGTTATCAACTTGTAAACTTGGTTTTATCTGAACTAATAATGATTTACAACAATCAAGTACAAGGGCAACCATCAAACAACTGCTTTATTATATATCAAAAGACTGGAACAAAAATTCAGGATTCTGAAATGTTTCTTTGGTTCAAGATCATTACTGAACTATATATATTACTAGGATTATTATTAGGTTTTTTCCACATTAGGCACAGATAAAAATAAACAAACACAAAAACAAACCACAAAAATTGGATAATTAAGAGCTAAAGGAGAATAAGCAAGATAAAGAGAAAAGCTCTTCTCTTGCTGCCTGTTTATCCATCGACAAACAATATCTCAAATTTAAATCCCAGAGATTACAGGCAATGACAGTTCATGATGTTTTCTGACTGAGGGGGTAAGCAGCAGTAGCCACCTCACTACCACTGCTATCAACTCCATCCAGGAGCCAGAGGAGATAAACTTTCCTACCACATTGGTTGCCCAGGCACATGTGCCCTATAGGTAGGTTTGCCAATCTCCAGGGGAAACCTGGAGATCCCGCAGAATTGCAACTCATCTCCAGATTGCAGAGATCAGTTCCCCTGGAGAAAACGGCTGCTTTGGAGGGTGAACTCTATGACATTATACCACACTGTGTTCCCTCCCTCCCCAAACCCCACCCTCTCCAGGCTCCTGCCTGAATATCATGACTACTACTTCTTCTGAGAGCTTGGACATCAGCTCTGGAACTGACATGTCCAGCTTGATGCACACCTTTTAAAAAAGAGGCTAAGTTCAATTTCAAACCTGCTGTGCACTGAGACGTTCTTGCACAAGCCAAGCTTTTCTGGGCTATAGAATTTTCTAATTGCGAGCTAACACAGGCCCTTTAGGTACGTTCTCTAACAATCTAGGCACTATTAATGCAATGGTTTTCATTATTTTAAGAGTGCTATCTTAAACACAAGGCCCATAGAACCCAACATGTCCTATTTTCAAATAAACCTGCATATTGCAGGATGCTTTTTCCACGCAGTCTCACTTTTTACACTCTTTTGGTTATGTTCTACACAATCATATTCGTATATACCAATTGCTTTGGATATGCCTACATTCTATGGTCTTCTTTAGATAATTTTTACTGATCCAACGTTTTCAGTCTTAAATTGAACTATAGCATTTGGTTCAGAATGAGAGCGTTTAAAATTAAATCTTCACTTGTTTTTTCTTCTAAACTAAAACTTGTAAGAAGAATTTTTTTAAAAAAAAGATATGAGACTTTGTTTTAATTTAAAAGCAGACTCAGTTCCAACTGTGTAACATATTGCCAGCTTTAGGGTGATTTACTTTCAGCTATAAGTAAAATAATAAATCATTCACCATTTTCTAGACTTGCTTCTTCAACATTCATCTCAGCAAGTGCAAATCCCTTTGTTAAACCTATTTGCTTGCCAGTTGCACAATGAATTATAGATTAATTACTCAATAACAATTATGGAGGTGATGCCTGACTAAGGATTCACACTTTGGTTTTAGTTAAGTTAAACATAGATATTCCATTTCAGTTTTGACTTAAAATGAGGATGTCTCCACTAGTGGAAAAACATGGGGGGGGGGTATTTTCCAGAATGTTTTCCAGAATGGATAACATCAGGAGGTCATCATAGATGTCTACTGCTTTATCAGATTTTCTGCAGATTCTTAATTTCTCATACTGATGGGTATCAGCAGCTTTTATATTATTATTTTCATGGACTTCAGAGGAGGGGGGGGACTACAGTCACTAGTTCCTCCAGGCTTTCACCTCCCACAAGGGAGGGGGGAAGAATGAGCAACCTGAAGTTCTGCTATAATGTCTTATGGGGGACATTCAGGAGCTGGGGAGGCTGTTTTTCAACCAAATGACACCAAAATTGCAGGGTCATCATGACTACTGCCTGTCGACTAACCACCCAAGTTTCAAGAGAACTGGACCAAGTGTTCCAATTTTAAGGCCCCTGGTTCTTCCAAGCGTTCTACTTTCAGATGGAAATTCCCACAAAGGAAGGAAAACAGAAGGCAGCTCTCTGGACCTTGCAATTGGCTGGGATTTGCTGGAGCACTCTGTGCTCCTCCCTTGCAAGGATCTGATTGGAAGGGAGAAATGCCATCATCCAGGAAGTCAATAGAATCAATAAAAAAAAATGTCCTTCCTTACACTGCATGATCGATAAGCACTGGAACAAAAGAGAAGCAGATTTTTTTTAGGAAAGGGGTTTCATAATTCCCAAGCACCCTGGATTTACCACTCTAGAAAATCAAGGTAATGATTAGAAACCATAATTTCCATGTATATTGGCTTGGGAATTTTATTATGCACGCCCCGCCCCCTACTAAATATATTACAATTTAATTTGATATATTACAATATTGTGAATGTTCTAGTTACGTATGTCATGCAATAGCATTTCCTTTGTGGGTAAAAAAGCAGCCAGGAGAGGGTCATTTGAGCCTGAAAATGACAGAAGAGGAAAAGACAAGGTAATTTTCCCACGAGTGCTTCTGTTCAGACATAGTTTTGGATCCAGCCAGCTTTTCTGCTGGTGAAAAAGAAAGGAGGGCTCCTCTGACCACCCAGCAAAGCTATGCTGGGAGTCATTGGACCAGCCTGGTCAAAATACACATGGGATGGTCACTGTAATAAGGAAGGGAACTGGACATGACTGAGCAAAAATGTTTGCTGGATTCAGCCTGCCCTTAGGCTGGTTAAATTTCTTTAGTGTTATAAAAGGAGGGAAAGAATAATGAAAGTCTGTGCAACAGGTAGTTTGTGTCTAATAAAATGTTACCAAAACCATCCAAACAAGAGCTTGAGAGTGGATAATTGCTGAAGTACCTTGTCAGGTCTGTCTGGAAAACATTACAAATCAGCTTAGCAGTCATCCTAGGGTTGCCAAATTCTGTATGGGCTGGAGTTCTCCTGGAATTACATTTGACTTCCGCACTACAGAGACCAGTTCGCCTGGAGGCAACAATGGCAGCTTCGGGGTATGGACTCCATGGCATCACATCCAAACTGAGCTTCCTTCCCTCCCCCAACTCTGCCTTCGCCAGGCACCATTCCAGATTTGCAGGAGTTTCCCAGGCTGGAGTTGGCCACCCTACTGTAGCCACATTGCCTCTTGTGGGATCAAAAGAGAGAGCGCAAATACAATTGAATCCAAATACATTAACTTCAGATTTAAAGCACTAAGCAAAAACCTAGTTTGTAAAGCCCTGATTCTATCATCTATGTTCCTCATCACAGCATAGGTTGCTGTGTGTATGAGGCATGCCCACAAACAGTCATTGGCAGTACTAAGTTAAATAAAACTAGGTCTTCCATTGCAGAACAACGAGGAATCATGGCTCTGATATCACTGTCCTGTTACCAGCATAATCTAATTGGGATATTTATTCATTCTCTAAAGGGCTTTGCTACTCAAGCCCTATGGTCCTCTCACCAACACTCTCGTTTGCATGTGCGAATGCTTCAAAGTGTCTTATGGTGACACCCTAGCAAGCTGTCTCTCATCAGCCTGTGCTGCAGTGCTCCTAACTCTTCCACTCCAGGGAATGATTTCATACTTGATGCTGCTGGAAGATTAAAGCTGTTCTCATTTTCTACCGTAAGCCAAATAGATGCATAAGCAAGCTGTTTGATTATTACACTGTCACTATGGTGGTACAATATTACCTTGCATTTTTGCAATGCTTTACTGTAAGTAGCATAATAGTGGACATTTGCAAGTCAAATGTAGAGAATAGGTGGAAAAGAGGTTAAGAAAGGTAGATTGTAGGGCCTTTTTTTAAAAAAAGAAGTCCCTATTTTGCAAATTACCATGAATCCAGTGTCTTTTGTCCAGGGCAGAAGGTGACATGAACATTAGGAAATCTTATTTTACCAATGGAGAAAATAATAATCAGGATTCATTATCCAGGAGTCCTTAAGCACCAGTGACATTTTTTTTTCTTTTTCCAGATATTGCCAGTCTGAACGAGCAAAGTAAAAAGGATATGCCAGTCTAAGAAGATACAGTGCGATATAGTTGATTTTTATATACCATCCCTCATACAGAGTGCCACAAAACAGTTCACAGGGACAGAAATATAATACTTTACAAAGCCTGGCGCAGTGGTTCCCAGAATGGCAGAAAGGGAAAATGACATATGGAAATGTAGTCAAGAACAAGGAAGTGCTGCAATTTAAAAGGCAGTAAAGACACAGGTAAGTATCCTTGGGGACAAGTCACAGTGAAGGATTCAGCAATAGTGTTTAGTGTCAATCCCAGATGAAGACAACAATTGATGAACAGAATTAACTTGGAGACGTAAGTGATTACTAGCAGGCTGGCTAACCTTTCGGCATCAAGCTTATGCCAAGGAGAAGTTTGTGCGTCCTTAGCAGAGTTTCATATCTTCTTTTTCCCACAGTTGCTCTAGTTCTGACCAAGAAACAAGCATTCTACCTGCAACAGTCAACCCCTAGGAGGCCAGCAAGAGATCCTGAATTTGTTATAAGATGACAAATCACCAGGAAATCAAAACCTAAACAACACAGCCCACATATTTATGATTTCTATTCCATACTTGCAAGACATTTTAGTCTAAATTATGGGAGTGTGAAGAGAAGAATAATCCTTCCTTGGAGAAGAGTGTTGTACTGCCATTAAGATTCTTTTTGTCTTTTCGAGTACAAAGTTTTTGTGAGCCAGTTTATACACTGAATAGAATCAAACAGTAAAGTTTTTCCTAAACAGTATGGTTTGGAGCTGCAAATCATGATTTTGGATGACTTGCCATGGGAAAAAAATCCCCTTAAAATAGAAACTCTGAAGAAGGGCTGGATGGAATCCTCCTTCCTGACATGCTAGTTTTCTAAGTGCAAGGAAGTGTTTTGTGGGGAAAGGGTGCTAACCACTTTCCTACCTGCAGTCTCAAAAGACCCTTCCCCCCAAAAAAGAAAAAGGAAAACTGGCTCACTTTTCTGCATTCCACTCTTCCGTGGAATAGATATTCCACAGGGCCAAATATACACAACAAATCAGGACAACTGTGCTGGAATGTTTAGTAGATCATTAAGCAGACCGTATTTGAAGAGATGAATGAGAAGTTAGTTGTGACTTGACTGTGCCAGACCAGACTTCATCACAGTCATTCCAATGGTCTTCGCTCACCTTTTCACCCCCGCGCCTGTCCTTCTAGACTTAAAACTCTGATTGTGATCCACAGTCAGCTAAATTTTCTCCAGTTACATACATCCATTTCAATTTTTGGCCTTCCTCTTGATTTTATAACATCACTTTTTCTCACTAGTTTGCTCTTTATACAAGCTTGCAGGGAGGACGGCATACAAATATGATATAAATAAAATAAACCCTTTCTCATGACTTGCGGCTTCAGAATTAATGAGGTAACCTGGTGGTCTACCAATGGTGAATGAGGAAGCAAAATAAAACTTTTTTTAAAAAAATCTTTGTTGACTTACCCTTTACAGCGGATTCATTGCATTCAGTGCATTGTCAGCAGGGAATTCTTCCGGCTGCTTCAGTTACAGTGTTTCTTTGTACATTGTTTGATGGGGTGGGGGTGGGTGGAATGGGTCTCACATGTCTGGTTGACTGATAAGTACGGATTAGCCATTCACTTATAATTACTTCACAATATTAGGGGTGGGGGGAGAACAAGTGCCAAAATGTTTTACACTTGCAGAATTTTTTAACAGAGTAAGTCTCCTATAAAGCATCAATACTTATTCTGGAAAAAGATCTCACTTCTTATGTGAGATTTTGAGCATTACATCATTTGGCGCAATTGCATAAAGGCTGTGATGATGAAAGAATAGTAATTTATATAGCATCTTGGAATGTTCAAAGCACTTTGTATAAATGATCTTGGTGATCCTTACAGCAATGTTTTAAGCTAGATGGGTATTATTATATCTATATTACAAATGAAAGGGCAGAGGCTCAGAGCTAGCGGCATACTTAGGGCAACCAATTGAATTCCTGGCAAAAGTCACATCTGAACCAAGGATTTCCTGGCTCATGGTGCAGCCACTTTGCTTCTAGATTATAAAAGTTTGCTCTTTATACAGATGTGTTGCATCTTATACTGGGAGACCCAGACCCAATTCTTCACTCAGCTATAATGATTTTGGGATGACTTTTGACCAGTCACTATCTTTCAGCCTAACTTACTTCACAGGATAAAATGGGAACGACCATGTATGCCATCCTGAGCTCTTTTAAGGAAGGTGGGACAAATTTGTAATAGCCAAATAATTATCTTCCTCAGTTGCTTAATCGCATAAAAACATTTCCCCAAAGTGGCCTTGTATTCACATCGCTCATTCTGAGACTTCTTAGGTCAACAAACAAGGAGAATAACCTGCAGTAGGACCTATCGCTGCCTTTTAAAGTTAAACAAGGTTTCTGCTAGGTGTTTGGTGATTATCATTGCATTAAAGCTGTAGTAAGAACCATTGAACAAATCCTTTATTGCTCATAAGTAGAGATGGGCATAAACAGCAATACGAACTTAAAAAACCCATGAACAGCCCAATCTGCTGTTCATGAACAAGCTGCTCATGAGGCCCCATTCTCAACAAACAGGTGGTCGTTGCAAGCTTCATTCGTTGCTGTTCGTCAAGCCAGACAGTCTGGCACCTGCAATCAATTCCCATGGCAACTCAGGCAGGGATTGTCTGAACTCTGTCTGAACTCCTGTTGTTGCCCTGGAAACCCCAATCTAAACCCAATTTAGCTTGATAGGCAGGTCTTCCTTCCAACTATGGACTGGAGCTCCAAATTTGTTACAAGAGGAAAAGACCAGGGGGGAGGGGGGCTCCCAGCTCTGGCTTTCAGGAAGATACAGCTGTTGTCAGAAAGACAGGGTGAGTGCATTAGAGCTTGAATTTTCTTTGTGTGTGGTGGGTTCCAGGGCTGCTGCCAGGCTCTGGGGCCAAGCTATTATTTATTATTGGTATATTTCCTTCTGCCTGCTCAGGTAGGGTTTCTGGGAGTTGTGCAGTAGGGATCGTGATGGCTGGAGGAGAGCCTGCTGGCCCCCCACGAACAACGAACATGTTGGTTGTTGTGGGTTTTCCAGGCTGTATTGCTGTGGTCTTGGCATTGTAGTTCCTGACGTTTCGCCAGCAGCTGTGGCTGGCATCTTCAGTGACACTGAGAGATCTCTGTCTTTTGGTGCTACACCTCTGAAGATGCCAGCCACAGCTGCTGGCAAAACGTCAGGAACTACAATGCCAAGACCACGGCAATACAGCCCGGAAAACCCACAACAACCATAGTTCTCCGGCCGTGAAAGCCTTCGACAATACAACGAACATGTTCATGAAAGGATCATGTTAGTCAGCGTTCGTTGTTCGTTGTTCATGAATGGCAATGAACAACGAACACCATGGGGTTTTTCCCGTTCGTGACCACATCTACTCATGAGTCATGGTACACCTGAGACCTAAGCCACATGTTCAGCAGCACCATATGAAATGAGCCCTATACAGGCTATTTCTTACTTTTATAGGAGAGAATACACTCTGTCCATCCCCCTACTGGCTGGCAATGTTTTGCACTATCACAGTCAGGCAAGGAGGTGTGGGAAGAAGCAATGCTAGGGCCCGTTGTATTTTCCAAAACAATGGACATTATTGCTAGTTCCATAATAAAGCTCCATGACATGTAGTTTCCAATGGGCATGAGTTATTTTTTCACATATTATCTCTCACATGTATTCTGAAATACAATTTAGGAGGGTTATATCAGAAGTAAGTTAAGGCAAAAAATATTTTCTAGAACCTCACTCTAGCCTGGAAGATGGTTTCCTACCTTGACACAGCTGATCTTACCATCTGAATCCATGCTATGGTAACATCAAGACTTGACTGTTATAATGCACTATATATGAAATTAAATACTGCCCTCAAGTCATAGTTGACTTATGGTGACTCCTGGTGGGGTTTTCATGACAAGAGACTAATGGAGGTGGTTTGCCACTGCCTTTCCCTGCAACTGTGGTCTTCATTGGAGGTCTCCCATCCAATTACTGACCATGGCCGACCCTGCTTAGCTTCTGAGATCTGACAAGATCAGGCTTTCCTGGGCTGTCTAGGTCAGGGTGCACTATATATAGGACTCTCATCTAAGTCAACTCAGAGACTCCAGTTGGTGCAGAATACTGCAGATCACTGTTATTTGGAGCAAGCAGGAGCATGTATATTACTACCTATCAGTTACCAGGTTCAATTCAAGGTATTGGCTATCACATACAAAGCTCTTCACAGCCTTGGTCCAGCATATCTATAGGACTGGCTCTCTCCCTATGTTCCTCCACATCAACTTCACTCATCTGAACGGGGACTCCAGCTGCCCTTACACATGCATTCTCTGTGATGGCCCCCATCCTATGGAACAGCCTGCCTGAGGAAGTCAGAAGAGCCCCCACTCTCCTGGCATTCTGCAAATCATACAAAACTGAATTATTCAAAAGGGTATTTTTTACTCAGGAGGGCTATATTGTACAGAGGTGATAAAGAGATGCTTCACTAAAGATATAGGAACCAGAGACTTCACCATTATGTACTTAACTGTTGCCTTATGTTCTATCTGTTGCTTCAAATATGTGCTACTATGTAATATCTGTTGCTTTAAATATGGTCCTACTTGGTAGTTGTATGTTGTTTAATGTTAGTCTTATTGCTTATGCCGTTTCAGCATTTCTTCAGCTCTGTATTGGATTTTTGCTGATGTCTGTACATTTGCATTTATATACCCTATTGTATTTTTATTGAAATGATCTCGATAGTGACTATACTAATCATGTAATCCTCCTTGAGTCTCAGTGAGAAAGGTGAACTATAAATGACATAAATAAATAAAAATAAATGAATCTCCAAAATATCTGGAATAAGCTCTAGACTATTGGAAAACAGAAACAATGAACGTCTTCACTGAATGTGTGATTTTCCACAATAATTAGCCTCTAAGGATTCTTTTTTTTAACTTTCTTGTTACTGCATTTGCAGCATTGCTATTCTTCTAGACAGTTCATTTGTTTAATAGCTGTCTTTTCCTCTTGAACCAAATTACAGTATTCATATGTTCCTAAGATGACCTCAGTGGCTAAATCTAAGAGCTACCTACAAAAAGCTTCAAATGGCTAAGACATGAGGTTGGATCCTATGGATCTGTTTCACTGACAGCAGAGCCTTTCTTAAAGTCAAGAAGCTATAGTCTAACAGAACATGTTGTTACCAAGAAGACCTTCCTAGATGCGTGCTTTCTGTCCCAACTCTATCTTGGCTAAATTCGCCTTGCCAGCTATTTAAGGAGCTATCAATGCCTTGCTTTGGAGAAGGTGAAGTCATGACTCTCCTTAGGCTAAGAGACTGATTCACAGATAGGACATCTGCAGGCCAACTGTTGCCATGGGGGTTGTAAAGCCAGGCACCCACCTTGGCCTATCAGTGTCAGCAAATGCAAGTCTCCTTGAGTGCAAAATCTAATTACTATCAAGCAGCCAGGTGGGCTTGATTGTTCTTACTGACCTTGCTTGAAAGTCTCCTTCAGGCCTGCCCCAGGCATGGATGAAACTTCCATCCTGCCAGCTTTTTCGTCCACCCAGGGTATTCCCTGACCTGAGTGAAATAACCTCTTTTTCAGCTAGGATATTCCCCTTCCTGGATGCAACCAAGTTTTGTTGCTCTTCTGGGAAGCTCCCTCCCCCCTTTAACTCAGTCAGAACCAGGAAATCTGTAGAGGCTCACTCCTGGACTCAACCCAAATTTCTCAACTTTACAATCACTTATTTGATCTTCTCTTGTGCTGGCTTCTAAACTATTGCTGCTTCACCAGCCAAAGTATGCTGCTGGTCTCCTCTTCTCCTTTGCTTTTGCAGAGGCTGTACTCTCTGCTTTTTTTTCTTTAGGACTCTTGTACGTTTCCTCACCATACAGGAATGTCCCTCCATGTTATGTCCTTGGAACCTTTGGAAGCTCTGCCTAAGTCCCCTACTCTCAATCTCTGAGTCATCAAGATGGATGAATCATACCCACCTCAGCTCCCTTTGTCTCAAGGTATAGGTGGGAAGAAATAAGGAATATTAAGAATGAGCTGTGCTTGAACTGTTCATGAGGTGCATATGGCCACAGTTTGTTCATTCTTGCCAACTGACTACTCACCATTAGTGACAGATATTTCTAATCCTGAATGGAGGATCATCAAATGTCTAATGTAGTTCAGTTCTTTCACTCTGTAGTTTTTCCCAATTTTGAAATTCTTCTCTGGCAATTCTATGGAAAATGATGTGCATTGTCTGTTTCTGAAGAGATGACTTCATCTGGTAATAGCATTGCCTTATTTTAACACTTACTCTTGCATTACCATTTTATCTTACAGAGTTACCATTTAATGTAGCCTGTTAATGCTTAGTGTCTGGGGAGAAAATAATTTATGTTTCCAACCGATCTGTAAAAATCTCCATGATTACAAGAACATTCTTTCCATCTCTCTCTGTAGAAGAGAAGAGGATGCAAAACTCACACACACAAACATACACAAAGAAAACTGGAGAAGTAACTCAGGTTATGCAAGCTGTCAGAGAGCCACTTCAAGGACTCACACGAACTTAGAGAAAGCTTAATTGGACATGGGTTTTTACAATTATGCTTCTATGCAGTTATTATACGTTCATTTTGGCATACACGCAGAATAAATAGGCTTCACAACATGAGTCACCTGATACTGTTTGAAATGAAGTGCCACTACCTGAAGGAGGATTTATGTGAAATCAGCATAATTGATATAGTATTGCAGCAGCCAGCAAAGAAGTAAATGCATTTCTAAATTCTGCAGCTGCAGCCCTGCTATTTGTTAGTATGAAACTTGATCTGTTGGTAGGTGTGACAAGTTCCATCTTTACTAGGCCTGAAGGGAACTACTCAGTGAATGTTTCATTTTTCCTCCCTAACGTATACACTGCAAAAATCTTATGGCCTGGAGAGCCACGGGTTCAAACTATTAAAGGTCACAAGTAAATTATCCATCAGAATAAATGCTTATGCTTCATATTATGCATTCCCCCCCCCCACACACACAGCGATCATCTTCAGGAAAGAAAGCATATGGAGGGACCCACAGTAGGTAACAGATCACAACAACCCATCTGAAACAGACTTAGTAGCTCAATCCTAAACAGACTTTAGTGCACTCAAAAGGATGTAAATCTGTTTAAAATTGTCCAGTTAGTCTTGGCTTGTGTGTGTGAAACATTTTATTATACAATTGCTGTCTGTGGAGATCACTCCTCTGCCTATTACTGTGTGACTGCAAGCTGCCATTAGGCTATGGTTCCAATTCATTGGGGGTTGGTGATGGTCTTCTAGGCAGTAACTGCATCCCGTCTCTAGAAAAGATTAGTATAAGCACATAAGATGCCTTTCACAGTCAAGAAGCAAACATCTATGCTAACCTTTAAAGGTGCATGAGAATAGCTTGCAGTTAGCATAAAATTAATTTAATCCCCATGTGCGTGGGTATGTGCTGTCAAGTCGTTTTATGGTGACCTCAGCAAGAGGCTTTCAAGGCAAGTGAAAAGCAGAGGCGTTTTGCCAGTGCCTTGCTCTGTAAAGTCTTCATTGGTGGCTGCCCATCTAAATACTGACTCAGCTTAACTTCCAAGGTCTTACAAGATCAAGCTATAACATGCTACCGTCCCTCTCAATTTACTCCCATATAAACACCATAAAATTAAAATTTCCATATCAACAATCCTTCAGTTCCTTAAAAATCAAATGTACTTCATATTGGCCCTGAACATCAACAATGGTATGATTTAGTTAAACATTTGCCTCAGTATCCAGGACAACAGAAAAAGAAAGTTCAGCTTGTAGATACAACATTGTCCATGGCCCATGAGGACAGGGAAATCAGAGAAAGAGGTGGGCTTAGGTATGTGTACTGGACCACATGTGTGCTAGTAGAAATCCCAGGGAAGAAAGAATGTTGACCACGTAGCTTGAGACTGCAGCGGTTGCTGAGATTTCAAGAGTAACAGGGTGAAAACAGAATTATTTTACAGATTTGCAGGTTATTTTCCGAGCACCCTCTATAAGAGCTCTAATTCTAATTTTTTAAGTAAATCTATAATTGTTATGTGTTTTTACATTAGTAAAATGCAATAATATTAGAAATGTAATCAAATGAAGGTACAGACAGCTACAGTACACACAATATCATATTTGACTCTCAAAACCTGCTTGAACACCAGAGTATTGAAATAAGAGAATAAAAACAAAGACATCCGATGCATCCTACTTGTTACTATTTCTATCTTGCTACCTGCATAAGATGAAAGGATGCTGGGTATTACTAGAGAACCTTTTTGTGATTCTTAATGTCTATGTGCATAATTACAAATCAAACATATTCACATTATTAACTTTTATAAGTTTATTAGTCTCCGTGCTAATGAAACCGTTCATCCTTTGCAAATGCACATGGCTCCCTAATGAAACTTCAGTAGATGGGAAAGTAGTTAAGTGAGAACATCCAAATGTTTATGCCAAATTCTGTTTGCTGCAGCAAGGAGGGAAGACCAAATTGCTTTCAAGCAGCTTTCTACAGCCAACAAACAAATGCTGTCATACACTCTGCACAAGATGGAGTCAGACATTTATGCTAGAAAGCTACAACAGTGCTCTTCCATCAGTGTTTAATGACGTGGCCTACAGAGTGAAAACAGTTTAAAATGCATCTTTTGGGGTCATTGTTCAACTGCTTTCTTTTTAATCACATTTAAAAAAAAATGGAATGACAAACTCATACTTAGGTTGGGCTCTGGATATTAGAGAAGAGTGTTGAACAAGGCCTCAAGCCTGCTCTTCTTTCCCCTCTTCCAGGACCTGTGCTGTTACTTCTTTGGTCTATATTACCTCACTCCTTGTCTCCATAACCTCTCCAGGACATAAATACTGCATACATAACATACAGTTAACAACCGTGACATTTCTAAACCGTAATGCTGTTATTGTACGGAGTTGAAACAGGAGAAATAACATTTTATAATATTCAGTAATTGTCGGATCTAGCCATCAGACTGGCATCCCAGCAGTTTGGTTGAAGAGTACCTGGAGATGCTCAAGTGCAAAATTTTATGTGTGGTTCTCAATTCACGTGCAGACTGTGTCTTGATTGGTGCACATACATGCCTCTTTCACAGGAGCTCCCTTTGCATGATTGGAAGTGAGTCGGGAGGGCAGAGTACCAATTCAACTCTATTTTCACTGCAAGCTGATTTGTATTTATTTATGTCATGTATAGTCTGTCTTTCTCACTAAGACTCAAGGCATTGTTGTGAACCAGCTCACCACACTGCTAGCTGTCATGTCCTCCTTGGAGGCCGAGGAACTGGAAGAGCCAATCCTTGCACCCGAGGAGCCGGGTCTTGCACCAGAGGAACCCCCACATACACACACACACAGTGGAGTGCCCCCTGAAGCAACAGGAACCAGCAACAGAACCTGCAAGGGGAGTGCCCAGGGCTGAAGGCCTGTCCAGGGGCCCAGGAAACCATGAAACAACTGAGTGATGCTTTGGGAGAAAGAGGGCAGCAGCCCAGGAACAATGTAAGAGCTCCCAGTTACTTGTGCAGCACCAGAGTATGCTTATCTCTGAGGCTGAGGCACTGGAATCAGCGGAAGAAACAACACCCAAGCCCTTGCCTGTTAATTAATCAAGGGGATAAAAAGAGCATGCCGAGCAGAGTTCAGCGTGGAAGCAATCCTGTTTGCCATTCCCTGCGCTTGGCCATTCCATGCCAGGATTCTCTCACCCCCGACCTTGGACCCCAGCCCTACACACCACAGACAGAACTCTCAGCTTCCAACCCCAGACTTTCTCTTGGATTTGACTCTGCTTGGCCTTGCATTCAGACCAACTTGGACTGCCTGACTTGTGCTTGGATTGCCTTGGGAGTACAGACCCTGTACTGTTCTACAGACTTGCTCTCACAGCTATCCCCATGAATCAATGGAAAGATCTATGGACTAAAGATATTAAATTACAGATTGTCAGTTGTTAAGAGAGCTGGTGTAAAATACATTATACTTTAGATGGTATACTACCCCCAAAGACACCATGAGAATTAGTAAGGACTGTAGTGAACAGTGTTGGAAATGTCAATGCGACATTTTTATCACATGTGGTGGACATGTAAGCAACAATGAAGATACATGAGAAGATGCAGAAGATTGTCAAACTCAGGTTTGAGCTAAACCCAAAAAATATGCTACTAACCATTTTACTGAATAATGATACAAAAGAACAGGAGGATAATTTCTGATACATGGTGACAGCTGCAAGAGTACTATACGCAGTGAAATGGAAAAAGATTTGTGCCCTGACATGTCTGAGTGGAAAGACAAGATGCACGGATATACATCAATGGCCAAATTAACTTCTTATGTGCACAATACACCAATAGTGGAATTCAGGAAAAAATGGAAAGTTTTCTTTGATTAATTCGGTTAAAACTAAGATAAATTAAGATAATTATGAAGATAAAACACGGGGGAAAGAACTGATTAAAAATTATTGACATTAAAGTTTGGGTATAAGCAACTAAGGAGAGGGGATGAAAGCTATTATATAATTTAGTTGAGCTGTTATATATTCTGACTAGGGGTGTGCAAAGGCACAGTGGTTTGGCTTTCCTGATTCGGGTATACCCGAATCAAGAAGCCGGTTCGGGAACAGCTATATCCGAATCGGCAAGCCGATTCTGGTATAGCCATTCGGGGATCGATTCGGCTTGATTTGGGGGTTCGGGTAAGCTTTTCAATGGGAAAAAGCCTCCTCCAGGCTTCAGAGAAGCCTGGGGGAGGCATTTTCCCACCGAATCAAGCCAAAATTGGTGGGGGCCTTCCTCTAACTCCCTCTAACAACCCTCCAAGTTTCAGACCGATTGGACTTTGGGTGGCCATGTTATGGCCCCCCAAACCACGTCCCTCTATCCTCGCCTAAAAAAGAGCAGAGCTTTAGCTTGCTGCTGCTGATCTCTAGCTCCTAAGTTGTGCTTGCTGCTACTGATCTTCATTATTTCCTATGGGGAAAAAATGAAGATGCAGCCATGCAGGCTTGTCTTGCTAGGGGTGGCATTTTGCATGCCACCAGCCCTCAGGGGCCCTTCTCCCACCTTTCCTCCCACCCCCCACCAAGGCTCAGCCTGCTCTCACCTGGGGGGGGCATTTCATGACCTCCTCAAGTAGGTGACCTTTTCTCTACAACCTACAGCTGGGGGAGGCTTGTCTTGCTAGGGGTGGCATTTTGCATGCAAAATGCCCCCCAACCCTCAGGGGCCCTTCTCCTACCTTTCCTCCCACCCTCCACCAAGGCTCAGCCTGCTCCCACTTGGGGGGGGCATTTCATGGCCTCCCCAAGTAGGTGCTCTCAGCCCCCAAAGTCCACCCCCTACTGCCCCACACAAAACCAATTCCCCCCAGCTGCCACACACAGACCCAAATCCCCATATTAGCCCCTCACAGACCCAAATCCACCCCCAGCAGCCCCACACCCGCCATAACCCCAGGAACAGGCTGGCCAGCCCTCCCCCTTTGGGAACTTCTAAACTCTCTTTCCCCAGGCAATTCCACACAGCCCAGGGGTGCCCCAATGGTGGGCAAACTTCTGAGTGCCAACTTGTCCCTGGGAAAGAACACCTGACCTGACACACAGACAACCACCCCCTGACAACCCCACCACCTACAGAGAAGGCTGGCCAGATTCTTTGATGTGTAGTGAATTGTGTAGTCCTTTTGTGTGGGGGACAATTAGTGTGATTTGACGTGATTTGTTGACCTGTTGTACTTTAAAAGTGAGAAAATAAAGTTTTTTTAAACTTGAGTCATTGTGTGTGTCCTTCCT
Organism: Eublepharis macularius; assembly: GCF_028583425.1. NCBI lineage: Eukaryota > Metazoa > Chordata > Lepidosauria > Squamata > Eublepharidae > Eublepharis > Eublepharis macularius. The sequence goes on from NC_072796.1 coordinate 53,607,500, forward strand.
TCTTTGATGTGAGGTTGGTTCAGCTCAGCATTGGGAACAATGAGGCAGGCTGGCCAGCCTTCTCTGTAGGTGGTGGGGGTGTCAGGGGGTGGTTGTCTGTGTGTCAGGTCAGGTGCTCTTTCCCAGGGACAAGTTGGCACTCAGAAGTTTGCCCACCATTGTGGCACCCCTGGGCTCTGCGGAATTGCGCTGGGAAAGAGAGTTTGCTTGCAAAATGCCACCCCTGGCAAGACAAGCCTCCCCCAGCTGTCAGTAGTAGAGAAAAGATCACCTACTTGGGGAGGCCATGAAATGCCCCCCCCAAGTGGGAGCAGGCTGAGCCTTGGTGGGGGTGGGAGGAAAGGTGGGAGAAGGACCCCTGAGGGTTGGGGGGCATTTTGCATGCAAAATGCCACCCCTGGCAAGACAAGCCTGCATGGCTGCATCTTCATTTTTTCCCCATAGGAAATAATGAAGATCAGCAGCAGCAAGCACAACTTAGGAGCTAGAGATCAGCAGCAGCAAGCTAAAGCTCTGCTCTTTTTTAGGTGAGGATAGGGGGACGTGGTTTGGGGGGGCCATAACATGGCCCCCCAAAGTCCAATCGGTCTGAAACTTGGGGAGTTGTTAGAGAGGAGTTAGAGGAAAGTCCCCACCAATTTTGGCTTGATTTGGTGGGAAAATGCCTCCCCCAGGCTTCAGGAGGCTTTTTCCCATTGAAAAGCTTATCCGAACCTCCGAATCGACCTGAATCGATTCTGATAATGCTGATTCGGATTACCCGAATCGATTCGGGAAACCCGAATCAAGCCGAATCACGGTTGATTTGGGTTTTATTCGGGTTTCATTAACCCGAACTGCACATCCCTAATTCTGACTATATCTTTCCATTACTTTAACCTAAATTCAAATGTAGTGCTTGTATAAGTTTCTATGCACTTTCTATTGTTATATCTTTTATTTTTAAATAAAATCTTTACTTTAAAAAAAAAGACTTGTTCTCGTCCTGCCTTCCCGTCACCTCCCACTTTGCCGTCACTCAGGTTGGTCCTCAAATTCCACCTCTGGCTGAGCCTTCAGCAGTGCAACCTAGCCCCTGGGCACGACAGGTGTGAGATATGAATTACAATGAATGAAGGGGGGGGCTGGGGTTTTGGCAGTTCTAAACAGAGAATTTCCTTGTCAAAGATTACCTATGTACAAAGGTAGCAAAGAAAGGCATAGCCAGGGCTATTTCTTTATAGAAATGTAATGCAACAGTTTGCATCAGTTTTAAACCACATTGTTATCAGAAGGGAAAAATGGAAAACACTGGTGCATCACAATAAATGGGATACTTTTAGCAATCAAAGAGGAACTGGTATCGAATGTGTGAATGTACTCATGCAGAGAGCCAGTTTGGTGTAGTGATTAAGAGCGTGGGACTCTAATTTGGAGAACCAGGTTTGATTCCCCACTCCTCCGCTTGAAGCCAGCTGCGTGACCTTGGGTCAGTCACAGCTTCTAGGAGCTCCCTCAGCCCCACCACCTCATAGCGTGTTTTGTTGTAGGGATAATAATGACATACTTTGTAAACCACTCTGAGTGGGTGTTAAGTCATCCTAAAGGGCAGTATATAAATCGAATGTTGTTGTTATTAAAGCAAATGGAAGTGTGACAGTTTGAATGAGTGCATGGGAAGTGGGAGGGGGAAACGTGAAGTAAGGTTCACTTGAGCATCCCTAGGTATGTCATAATGTGTATTTCCTCTCAGTGACAGAAACTTTATCCAGTCAGCCAAGTAGCACAGATCTTACAACTGTAGTGGAGTGTGTTGATAGGACTATCTTTCTGAGGACTATCTTACACCAATTTCATATCTGGGTCAATTACTTGGGATTGATTTCTGATTGTTTGTAAGCATGGGCTTCCTTTCACTCAAGCGATTTGTTTGGTGCTGTTTCCTAGGCTCAGAAGCAAATGTTTTGCTTGCAGCTTGCAGAGCAAGGAGTGTAGCAGACTATGGCAAATGCTCTTTTCCCCCCTCTGGCAGATTGGGGGGCAAGCCAAAGACAAATGTTTTGCTAAATCCCCTTGGCCACCACTCAATCAGCATCTTTTCAATAATGATCATTCTCTGCAATCAATGATATACAAGGAGATGCCTTAAGAAAGTAACTCAATATTGTAGACAACTTTTTTGATGGTTTGTTTTTAAGAAGGCATATAAGTTAGCAGGCATGCCCTAAAGGATATGCATTGTCAGAGGTATCTACTGTGCAGCAGTTTATTTGGTCTGCAAACTCTAATAAACTTTTTTTAACTTTGCCAACATTTCTGCCTAGGTTAACGGAGTGCTGAATCCAATACTGAGGTCTCCCAAAATTGGGACATCGGTGAGTTCCCCCCTACAGAGGATGCTGATGATTCACCGGCAAGCTATGATTGGCACCAAGTGCAAGACGGAGTGGAGGCGGGGCTAGTTGGAGGAGGAGTATCCATGGGGCACTGGGCAACCGCATGGTCAGCACCATTACACTGGAGCATCGCCAAGCAGCGGGTCACCCTCCCACCCACCGCAGATCCAAGACTAAGGGGGGCTCTGTCACAACTTTATGGGTTGGCGGTTTTGAGGCATTGGGCCGAATCCCAATAGGGTGAGTGGGGCCCTTGGGTCTGCTCACCCCGATGGATCTGGAAGGAAAGGTGCCAGGCAAGGCCGGCAATGGAACAGCGTGTGCTGAGGTGCCAGCGGGAGGCTGGCGGGGGATGCATCGGTCAGTAGCCAGGCCTACGATGCCAACGGGGATCCGTGCCCAGATGCCAGGCCAATGCTCCATCCAGCTGTAATCAATAAAGTTGTGACCATTTCTAACCCAAGCTAGTGTCTGGTGTGGTTATTAGCCGGTACGCAGTCTGACATAGCACATAGGTGACAAAAACCTTTCCTTAAAAAAGCGTAGGGGAGAAGCTTTTCCCATGAGTTGTGACTAACCCATCCTGGGCCATTAGAGAATGGAAAGTTTGTTCATTTAATATGAAGTTCCCTTCTCATGAACTTCTTCATAGTCAGTGTAGTATAATTATTAGAGTGTTGAGCTAGGATCTGGGAGAACAAGGTTTGACTCCTCACTCTGCTCAATGGGTGACCTTAGGCCAGTCACACTCTCTCAGCCTAACTTACCTCACAGGGTTGATGGGAAGGTAAAATGGAGGAGAGGAGAATTACATAAGCCACTTTGAATCCCCATTAGGGAGAAAGATATGAAGTAAATATATAAATGAAATAAATAATAAATAAATAAAACTTAAGGGAACCAAACCCCTTCCATCTTGCTTTCTGATGCCTTCCAAGAAGAAGTTATATTACTCTGTGTGTGCATGTGTGTGTGCGTGCGTGCATGCGTGCGTGCGTGCATGCACCAGGTCTGGCTAGCTGCCTTGGTAGTAGCTTACCAAGAAGATAGTTTGGCTTGGTTCTCTGTTTTGCCATTTTTTTTTACTTGACTTGACCCATTGGCCTGTGTCTCTCCTGATATTCTATGGTTTAGCATTAGTTCTGTTGGGCATGTTGGTTCTGTTTTTATTTGGAGGCTTTTGGCCAGTGGTTAATTTTTTGTGTTCGGTTATTAGCTTTGCCTTGTAAATATCATGGTTTCCCCCCCATAGGAAACATTTGTGACAAGTAGGGCAGAAGTGGCACCTTATTTAGGGACCCATAGAATTAGATCTCTTTGCTTCAATTTGCTTGAAACTTGGGGGAACTTTGGTGGACAACCAGGACTAGGTTTCCTGCAATTTTGGTGTTACTTACTTGAAAAACAGCCAGTCCAGCATCCCCCATAGGGAATAATGAACCTGAAAAGTTTCGGCATTCTGAAGAAAAGAAGCATGAATCTGAATTCTGAAACAGTATTGGTAACCCAAACAATCCATAATACTAGTATGGAAACCATCCCAAAATCCAAATTCGAAAAAGCCTGATTTTTTTTTCAAATGGATATCCCAATATTGTACAAATCTATGACTCCAGCACATTAATCTTCTTTGCCCCCCATTGTGCATGCATGCATTAGAGCATGCAATGCTGCTAAAAGAAATATTACTATCATTGGCATCAATGGAACTGCTATTGGCTACCTCAGGGACATAACAATGGTAATAACAATGAAAAAACAGTAATGCTGCTTGCAATTGCACAAGAGTACGACACGGCAATAAGCCAGTTTATGCCCATTACACATATTGTAGCAGTGTTGGGAAGGTCAGGCTGATACTTTGAAGTGCCGATAATCAGCAACTGGCCAAAAGGTAACAGAAGCTGCCTCTCACGGAATCTTATCTAACCCGAGGAAATCATATCCAGCTCTGTTCTATCCTCCAACTCTTACCAGAGCAGAGGAAAGCCTGTGATATCAATGAGAGAGAGAAGGGAACATATGGCTGTAGCTGAGGGAGTCATCCCAAAGCCAGGCCAGATGCAGATTCAGAAAAAAAGAACTGGCTGGAAACCAACTCCAGCATTTGGGAAGCACTGCAGCACAGAGATACTCCTCTGCATACATCTGCTTGGTTTTTAATGGTCTCTTTGCCCATCTAGCAATGAGCAAAACTTTGGCCAGTGATTATGATTTGTTTTAGTTTCTCTTCTGCTTGCTGTTTAATGTACCTTTTGTCTGCTAGAATGTTTCAAGAGTTCAGTGATTTTAATGAGATGCCAAAGCGGCATGGCTTTTTGTAGGCGCATTTGAGTGTCACAGCAGTGAGCACTTAGTGAAATATTTAAGACTGATTTCCCTTAGTTGAAGGGCTAGTTAAGTTTCTCTCTCTTTCTCTTTTACTATTGGTTTCAAAAAGATGTCGAAACAAGACGCTCTTGTGTTCTCAGGCTTCTAAACTGTTGGTATCAACTCCCCCGTCTTCAAACTGCAACCCCCTCCCCCACTTTTTGAATTCAGTTAAAATTGTACATGATCTGAAAGTGTGAATTCCCCCCCCCCTTTTTTTTATTCTGTAAAAGGTTTTCTTGATTTTGTGTGTTTATTTGCTTCTCTGGCAGGAAAGGGAAGAAAATAAGCATTTACTTTCTGGACTACACAAATTATCTCCAATTTCCTCATTATTTTATACACTGAAATCCGAACATTGTGCCTGTAGTGAAATATTTATCAGTACAAAACAACAAAAAACATTTGTAAACCAGTGAAGTATTTTTTTAAAGAGACATCTTAATCCTATTAATGGTAAATTATATTACCTATTGTAGAAGCAAACAAGGAAGAAATATTTGAAGCATGCAGTTAATTATGATACCAAGTGAAACATAATATTTATGCTCTCCCTGTGTAGCCTGAACAATTTTTCTTTCACTGTCTGTGAGTCATGCATTGATTGAAGGCTTGAAACTGATGAGAGAGAGAGAGAGAGAGAGAGAGAGAGAGAGAGCACTGGCATGTCTGCCCTGGAAATTTCATTCAGAAGATCATTAGTATTACAGGAAATATCACCGTCTTTTTTTTTCTTTTTTTTAGAAAAATGGGTAAGTGATTGAAAAGAAACATCTTCTATGAATGAACTAACAGCAGCAGTGGCAATTGAGGAGAAAGTATACCAGTGTTCATACTGATTGCATGGAAACAACAAGATGGTGAATTGGCCTTATACGCAGTCACTCTTAAGTGGAAATATAGCCAATACTTCAGTGTTAGAAATCAGCAAAAATTGTAAGGTACATGCCATACATGCATGATTGTTAGGAAACAGCACAGGATGACTGCAACCAGGTGGGCAGTTGGCTGTCTGAAGTTTCTGGCTACATGGTGAGATCATGTGCCCTGCATACATTATTGGCTGCAGGGATGGGATAAAAATGTGCTTTGCTCTGTATTCAGACAACGTGGGCATGTAACCATCATGTGACAAACAGTTGGCCAGGGGACAATGAATATGCTGTAGCTAGATATTGATAATTCTGCTTGGTTGTCCCCAAGTTGTAAGGAACGTAGGGAATTAAAGTATAACTTTCATACTTCTCATTTTTTAACCTCAGAGGAGAAAGAATTCTAAATGAAATTACTTCCAATATTGGGAAACATTTGGGGAAGTTCAGAAGACCTAGATACTGTGTTGGGAGAGTCTGTGCTGAGGGGTTTTCAGGACAGGGGGAGAGACTGGATTACAATATTACGATTAACCAATCTGCCCACCCAGTCATATATAACGCGTGGGTGGGGAAAGCTTTTTTTTATTATTACAAAAATGGATCATGCTGTAAGGTAAAGATAGGTAAAGGTAAGGAAAGCCTGATCCTTCCCATGTCTATATAACTGTGTTCTGAGCATGCTCACTTGGCTCTTGCATAGATAGTAGGAAATTAAATTAGGAATAGGATAGAAGAAAAATGCTGAAATGCATGAACCCAACACGAGTGCATACAGTTTTTGAACCTTCACTCTAGTGCAAATTGATTTGCAATAACCATTGGAGAAAAAGTCACATACAACATAGTACTGTGTTTGTCTCATGAATTAAATCCATGGCAAACATATCATTCAGATATATATATAAATGTGTTCCAAAATCTGTCCAAAAGGAACAGATATTCCAATTTTACAACTGAGATTTCGGCTTCCATCCCATTTATGTCATGGTATTATATATTTACATTAGATGTTCAGAATGTCTGTTTAATTAGTAAACCAAGGCAATTACTCCAGACTCTTGCATTCCTGATTGTGACTCCCAATCTGGCAGTAAAGTTGCATATGGCACAAGATTATTCTGCACTGCACCAGGTCTTGTTGCCAGCGTTCTATTGTCTTTTTCTGTATTCTTTAAAAAAAATACTGTAGCTTGTTTTGAGCAAAGGCCCTTTTGCTTTTGAAATTCCTTTGCCTCTATTCCTTGTCTGAATATGTCATGGATGCCATTATTCTATTCCCTTCCCCTCACGAAGAAAGCTAATGCCGGCATAGATACAGCCCAGCAAAATAGGCATGGGAAACCTGCCAGAAGGCTTCTCACCAAGGAGTACATCTGCTGTCCTCCCTCTGAAGAATAATTCATCACCTCCTTGAAACACTCTGTCTTCATTGGCTTACAAACACAGAGCGGTAGAACCTGGAGGTGAGTCTGGTCGTTCTGCAGAGTAACATCATGTACTGCGTGGCACCCTGCCACGGGGAGATCATTCCGACTGGGTTTTGTTTGCTAGGCAAAAGGGTTTCTTTTTTAATGAAATGCATTGGTTCCTGCAGTTTTAAATTCCCCGTTGCATTTTTTCTTCCTTTGAGTTCTGGATGAAACCAACATACAGACGGTTGATTCTTGTCTTAATCAATTACTTCTGTTTAGGATTTAAAAGCCGTGTCATACATGTAAATGGGCTTATTTCATGAACCCATGCATCAAGCCGTTCTTGATATAGCTATCCAGAGAATAAATGCCTGTAAATGGAATAAGATTAAGTCCGTTGATGAACTTACTTCTGAGCAGACCTGAGCAGACTTACTTCTGAGCAGACCTGCATAGGATTGCTCCCCCAGATGCTTAACACATACATGGTTGTCCTGTGGTCATTAAACATGCTAGTTTGTGCAGACACAGTTTCACATATGGGGCAGTGGGCTTCAGTGGGCAAATTCCTTATTCCACTTACTTATTTAACAAGTCTTGAAGCTATTTTATTAAATATTCATTGAATCTGAAGAACAGCTTTCACGGGGCCACTGAAAGATTCCATAGCTGAATTCCTTTATTCCACACAGCATTATGTTGGCAGTATTCAGTAACCATCAGACAGTTCAAGCAATAATTGACAGTGGTATGGTCTCTTTGTAGTGAAAGCAATAGTTTCTATGTGACATTTGTAATGTCACATTGATGTCCTTTGCTTCCGTACAACATGGTTTGTTGTTCGTGTTGCTGAAAGCTGCTCCTCATGTTCTTGGTATGCATGGCACATTATTTATACTCTCCAAAATGACTGACAACTATCATAGCCATCAATCAGACAGAGTTACAATGCCAGAAGAAGGCTGGCAGGATCACATTTCTTTGTATACGCACCCTCTGGCATTTCCACTGGCTTGACAGTGATCTCTTGCATTGGACTTGTGGAATGTAGCAACAGAGCAGTTCCAGCACTCTCTGCCTTCAGCGACTTCTTTTCATGACATAAGCTAACCAGACAGTTATATTTTGACTGGCTGCTGTATATGTTAGATGAGACACTGAACCATTCGCCCATTTGCAACATGGCACAAATAGAACCATTTGTTAAGCAAAACTTATTTCAAAAGCAATTGTTCCCTCGGGACAATATCTATATGCAATTGTCCATATGGCTTCTGACTTTCCTAAATCTGCCCCATCTGTCTTGACCTGCCACATTTATAAAACAACTATATATATAACGAATCTTAATCTCTGGCAGCTCATAGAGGTCATTATCTTGAATCAGCCTTTACAATAAATTAATCATTACTAGGTATGATATAGCAATGGTGATACCATTCTACTACTTTTGTGCCTGGAAGCCTCAAAGAACAAGAAAAATTGGAATAAGAAGACAGCTTCACCAAAAATGCAAGTGCTTCAGACATACATCTCAACAAAGATATTTTATCATCAAAAGGCATTAGCAATGGTTTGAGTGCATGAAGTGACCTGCTGGGTCAAATGAAAAGGCCATCTAGTCCTCAATTCTCTTCCCCACAATGGTACAATAGATGCCTCTGGGAAGATCCTGTGCAAGGCAAGAAGTCAGCATCCCATTCTCTTTTTGATTACTCTCTAGTAGAGATGGGCACGGACCGAAATATGAACCAAAGTTCATGACAAACTGGGCCAGTTTGAGGTTCGCGAACTGGCGGTTCATCAGAGTCCATTTCTGATGAACTGCCACAAACTTTATGCTGGTTCATTTGATTCATTTTTTGGTTCATCACTGCAGACAGCCTGGCACCAATCAATCAGTTTCCTAGTCAACAGGGGTTATTAATTAATCTAAGCTAATATTAGTAATAAAAAATGGTATTAAAAATAGTTGAAACAGTGGAATGTAGATTGATATGTTAGAAAATTGGAGATATAGAAGAATTTGAATATGCTTAGAATAAGTGATACAATATATATAAGATTTAGAAAAATTATAGTTAAGAGTAATTTAAATAATAAGATGGGTTAGGAGTTGGAAAGCTGTTGGAAGTCAATAAGGAGGGTGGGGGGAAGGGTGGGGGCTGATATAATTTAGATAAGACAGGGAATTTGTGTATTTAATAATATTCCATGTATTCACCAATAAAATTTTTTTTAAAAAGTTTCCTAGTCAACAGGGAATGGACTTCCTGCAGACCTTCTGCTCACCCAGAAGGGGTCTTCTGCTAGCCCGGAAGTGACAATGTGCTGACCTGGATGTGGCAGTTTCCTGAACCAAACAAACCGGTTCACAAACCGAGGCAGGTTCATGTAAGTTTTTGGTTCGTGGTTCATGGTTTGTGAAATGCAATGAACCATGAACCGCACGGTTCGTTTTTTTCCAGTTTGTGCTCATCTCTACTCTCTAGTTTCCAGTATTTAAAACTCTTGTTGCCTCTACATTCAGGATCCATTTTACTAGCATGGTTTGTGAAACTGATAGATCTATCCTCCAGGAAATAGTCTGTTTAAAACAAAAAAAGAAATGATCATCACCACAGCTTATGACTGTGAATTGCACAAGTTAATGAAATGTTGTGTGCAGAAGTAATACTAAGGATGTTGTACTTGGGTAATAATAACAACAACAACAACAACAACATTCGATTTATATACCGCCCTTCAGGATGACTTAACACCCACTCAGAGCGATTTACAAAGTAAGTTACTATTATCCCCACAACAAAACACCCTGTGAGATAGGTGAGGCTGAGAGAGCTCCAGAGAACTGTGACTAGCCCAAGGTCACCCAGCTGGCTTCAAGTGGAGGAGTGGGGAATCAAACCCAGTTCTCCAGATTAGAGTCCCGCACTCTTAACCACTACACCAAACTGGCTCCCAGCTTCAGCCATTGCAGATGCTACCCGCAACGCTTGTTCCAACACAAAGCCCAATGATTTTAATAAATCTTATGTTAAGAGAAGTATGCTTAGGACTGCAGCTTTATTCTTGTTTTCATAATTCAGCATGGCAACAGTTTTATAACAAATACCATGTAGTTTATTAATTAATCAAAAAAGCATTATTACCCAAAGAGCAAAATAACAGGTACACTTTCAAGCTACCTTCACATGTAAATTTACTTCTGAAATCCATCAATCTAGCAGCAACAATTCTGTAATAAAGTAACAGACCAATTATTTTATACAAGAACATTTTTAAAAGTGTTTATTAAATCCCACCAATTTGTTATAAACAAGATGAAATAATTTCAAATATGTATACCATTTTATTCGATGAGATGCTTAAAATGGATAAAAATGAATATGATGGCAAAAATGGCATGGATAATACAATGACATGGAATATACAACTACCTTCTCGTTTGTCTTTCCTTTAAAGAAAATCTGATGAAAGTTTTTATAGGTGGCATTCAACTCCTTTAAATTTGGCTAAGATCTATAATACTGTAGTAGTAAGTGCTGGTTTTGTGGAGTAGATAAGGCAGACTTATTTCATATATAATGGACATAGCCTCCAGTTATTGAAAGCAAGCAGTGAGGATTATATCAGACAGGCTGGAAAAACGAAATTCCTACAACCAGAGATATTACTATTAAATTATATACCTGTTATCCCTAAGGATCTTTAAATAGTAAAACAGAGTTGCACTTACTTGTAATAATTGTTCATCAAGGATCCTTCCATGCAGGCAGAACTGCACATGTGCAGTCCAACTATGGATGTTCTAAAGCTCCTGAAGGTGTGCAAGACACTCACCTAGCCTTTTTGCGTGTTTTCCCCCTAGGCGTGGCTATAAAAGGTGCGGAGAGCAGCTCTCTTCCTCAGTTCTTTAAGGAAATTAACAATAATAGAGAACACATGGTGGGGAAGGAAGGGGGGTACGTGCAAAGAAGAACACTCAATGAACAACAGTTACATGTAAGTGCAACCCTGTTTTCATCATCGTGTCTTCAGTGCAGTCCCACATGGGAGATTAGTGAGCTAACTTAACCAGGAGGCGGGTGTGTACCAGGTCATCAACAGAAAAGACGCTTCAGGACTGCCCTGCCAACAGCTGTGTCCCTTCTGGAGTCTACATCAATAGCATAATGCTTGATGAATGTGGACGGCATAGACCAGGTGGCCACCTTACACAGTTCCTCTATAGGGATGCTGAAATTAAAGGCTGACAATGTGGATTGTATCCTCATAGAGTGCACTGTAACTTGCAATGGACATGGTTGTTTAGATTGATGATAACAATCCTTAATAAGCCAAACTAGCCAATTTGAAATAGTCTGTGAGGTGACTTTCAGATCTTTTGGAGGCCCTTTAAATGAGAGAAATAGATTAGAGTCTTTCAGAAAGGAGCTGTCCTGTCCAGGTAGAAGAAAAAAGTGGTTTAACATCAAGTATGTGCAAAAGTCTCTTTGTGTTCGTCAAAAGAGTAGGGGGAGATACAGATAAGAAAATGTCCTGGTTTAAGTGAAAAGCAGAGATGACCTTCAGTAGAAAAGAGAGGCTTGGATGGAGGACCACCTTATCTACGAACATCTAATGAAAGGGGGGGTCAAGTCTCAGGGCTTGCAATTCACTCACCTTCTTAGCCAAGATTATAGCCACCAGGAAGGCTCTTTTGGCTGTCATAACCCTTAAGGAGCAAGTAGCTAGGAGCTCCAAAGGTTTATGCATTAGTGCAGTGAGAACCAAGGAGAGACTCTGCTGGGGAATTGGCCTGGATGGTAGAGGGTATAGATTCACTAAATCTCTTAGGAAGGATATGCATTTTGGTTGGGCAAGGAGAAATTTCCTGTCCATATTATTATGGTAGGCAGAAATGGCCACTCGATGCACCTTAACAGAGGGATTAGCCAAACTTTGGTCCTTTAGCTGGACCAAATAGTGTAAAACAGATGGCAGTGGGGCTGAGACCAGGCTTAAGTTGTTGCCTGTAGCCCAAAAAGAAAATCATTTCCATTTGGCTAGGTATGATTTTCTGGTGGAAGGTTTCCTATCTTCCAATAGGACCTTCTGGACTGGGGAGGACAAACTCAGCCCAGGAAAGAAATTAACCAGGCTGTTAACTTCAAAGTGGCTAGGTTGTGATGAAAAGCCACATCGTTCTGTAGCAGTGTGGCATCTGGGGGAAAAGGTAGATTCTGCCCTGTGTCATTTGGAACAGAGCGGCAAACCAGGATGGCTTTGGCCAGTAAGGGGCTATTACAATGGTGAGGGACCTTTCCTTGTCATCCTGCTGAGTGTCAGCGTCATAAATGGAAGGGGGGGGGAACTGCATATATCAGGATCTGAAAAGTGTCCCTGAGAGAGGACTTCTCCTTTCCTGCCCTGTGAGCAATATCGAGCACATCTTTTGTTGAGGTCTGTGGCAAACAGATCTATGGTGGAATATCCCCACATTGTAAAATATTTGCTCAATGATGGTATTTTTTGTTTTTAAGCTTATGCGGATAATAATATTTTTGACAATTTACTTACTTGGCAGATTTCTGTTACTCTTTTCTTTTTCTATAGTTGTAGTGTAATAAATTTTAATAAAATTTAAAAACCAAAATGAAGTAAGTAAGGACGGTGCTTCTATATTCCGGTGCAAGGTCTATTCATGCCAGTGAGTCTTAGGCATCTGAAACCCCTGGTGGCAGAAAGTCTGTCTAAACACAACAAACTGGAAAGGAGCATAGTAAACATTAGTGTAGAAATGATTTTAGGAATATGTGACTAAGGATTTTTAAAGGATCTACTGGTATTATGTCAACTCATAGGAACGGCTGCATGTACAGTTGACCCAAGAGACTTGAACAAAGAATGATAGATCAAGACAAGAATAATAGCCCTTCACCCTGGCTTAGAACAGGATCATTCTTTTTTTCATTCTCTTCCTGATCTATGCTACCTTTACCACAATATGCTACAAAAACGGTACCACAGAAAATGCCTGGATGCTCGAGATGTCTTAAACTCAGTGGCTTTCCTACAGCCTGAAAACAATCAGCCTTTATACATGCTAATCTCTTTATCAGTCTTAAACAACTTCTTCAGGTCATCATTAACTGAATTTCAACATCATGCTATGTTTATTATGGGCCATGGCAGTTTGACTAAGCAGATCCGAGAAATTGATTTGACAGACTAATTTGATATAACATATAATAACATGATTTTCTTCTGGATACTCAAGGAACAGAAGTCATATTGCATGAAAACTTTCAGTTTTCTCTCTCAGTGACTTATAAGTTTGCCCATGATTACGATTTCTCATATTTTAGCACATGGATTGAGCTGAAGGAGCAAGCTGAGCCAAGGGGAGCCCTATGGTGATGCAGCACTGAATGGGTGAGCCTATTATCCAGTGTAATCATCACTGTGGCCCAAGGCTGCCCCTACAGCAATCCTGGCACCACAGGGGCCCCTTGGATCAGAACATTTCTGCCTCCCATCAGCCCCCCCCCCAGCCCAGTCTGCGGCTGATCAGAAACTTTCCCAGTAAGTTAAAGGGCCAGTCTGCTCTGGAGAGTGCATACTCACACCCTGTTCTTTTCAAGCGGAGGAGTTGGGGAAATGAGGCTTTATTCGCACTTATCCAAAAACTGCGTTGTCCAAAAACCCGTTGATCCAATGAGTTTCTCCTCAAGCAGATGAAAACTCACATAACAGTGGACCCCAAAGAAGGTGAGTGTTGGTAGGCGCACACAATGATGGGAAACTTACTGGCAATGCTGCGCCAGCATGGCACACCAACAGCGTGCAACCAGGAAAGCACTCCATTGCCAACGAGTACAATGCATTGAATTTTTATTTTTGAAACTTACCTCCCTATAATAGTTTAATGAGAAAGGTAATAAATTATTACCTTTGAGGCCTGCTGTTATGCCATGTTTCCCTGTGTTGTTTCATTTCCACAACGAGGGGCAGGTGAATCCTCCTCATCCTAATCTGTTTTGCAGCAGCCAAGGATGCCCTGTTTAAACACACCAGCCTGTCCTTGCACCATGTGAAAAAATGCACAGAAAGGGAGGCTGAATGTTGGTTTTTCCTTAACAGGATGGAGTAGGGGGAGGATGGGCTTCTTTTTAACCTATTTTTACCAGTGAAAGTGGGGAAATGGACAGGTTGCTAGATGCCAGTCTCCCTTTCCAACTAAAACGGTTAACCCAGAGTTGAATGAAGAAGACAAAATGGCAGGCAGAAGTGAACAGGTTCCCCAGACTGGTACTGATCTGGAAAGACTTGGGAGTGCATGTGTGTGCGAGTGTGCAACACATGCTGTTACATTTAATGCTGGGTTAATAGTTTGAATCAAAAAAGCTTCAAAAGCCAAAAAAGCCAGAAGGCTTTCTGAGCAAGATAAAATTCCTCCTGCTACTCCTTGACCTGTTATCTTTGGAGGACTTCTTAAGTCACAGTGAGTGGCCCTGGCACCATGGCTCTTAAGAGAAGGGCAGGAGCAGCAGAAGGCCACTGAATGTGTATTAACCAGATCCACATGCCTGGATTTCCCTTAATGGCTGCTTCTCTTTCCAATTTTCACCCTAATCTGCATAACATGAGCCTTTGCAGCAACCAGAGGCTTACCAGCTGAAGGAGACCCCTTCCTTTTCAAACCCACGTGTGCATGCCCGCATGGATGTTGCTGGTTTTTCCTTGTATTGTGTGTAAAAACATGCAGGAAGGGATGGCAATGTTGATGCTTGCTGGCACTGACAGCACCTTACCACCTACTGCTCCCCTCCCCGCCACAAAGCAAACCTTTTGCAATTTGATCTCTATGAGTCACTCAATGCCAATGCCATTGCTCAGGAAGCACTGAAGAAAAGGTGCGCACTCATGCAGTCCGTGCACATCCCCTTCCCGCCAAGTGAGTTAATGCTAAGGGCTCAGTCTCTCCCATTTGGATCCTGTCCGGGGTCAGCAGCCCAGCCCCCGGACTTGCTGACAGATAGCAGCAGGGGGCGGCCGGGAGACAGCAGTTCAACCGCTCTGTCTGGCAAACAGAGCCAGAACCTGCCTACTCCAGGGGGAAGGGGCGAAAGGCCAAAGCCTCAGAAGGCTGGAGGGAGCAGGGAGAAGCCAGCTAGTCCCACCCCCCATGGGGGAGAGAGGGGGCTAAGCAGGCTAGAGGAAAAGGGCCAAGGCAAGGGGAATAGGGACCCAGCAACAGCCCAAACAGAGCCCTTACCTTCCAAGGAGGAGAAGCAGCCACTACAGCCCAGAGCCACACCCTGGCTAGAGGACAGCAGCCTGGCTCAGGAGGTGCTAGGAGCCAAGCCCCTCCAGGTGGAGCTGCCACAGGCATTCTGGGGGAGGAGATGGGTAGCCCCGCCCGGCATCAATGAACAGGCAGCACAGAAGCTGGCCAGGGCAGCTCCTTGCGAGCAAGGCCAGGCAGGCTCAGCAGCACAGAAGCCGGCTGGGGCAGCTCCTCGTGAGCAAGGCCAGGCAGGCTCAGCAGCACAGAAGCCGGCTGGGGCAGCTCCTCATGAGCAAGGCCAAGGAGACCTCAGCTGGGGATGGCTCGCATTCAATCCCACCCTGCCAGTAAGGCAAGGAAGCCAAGAAGGGATTAGTGGTAGGAGGGAAACACCTGAGGGAAGGCACAGCTGGGCCAAGTCAGGAGAGGGCACAAGCCTAGAAGGAGGGCGGGGCGGGGAAAGGAAGCCCTATATAAGGTGGCTAGGAAGAGCTCTGAGGTGGTGGGTGTGAGTGAGGAGTGATAGCAGTAGGATGCACGGGTGGAGGCTTGGAGGAGAATTCTGGAAGGAGGACGCAGAGGGTAAGCAGGCCAGGTTGAGCAGGCCAGCGAGTGGACTGAGAGGGAGTCTGGGTGAGGTATACCACCCCTCCTTCCACAGAGCAGGGTCCTGCAGAGTCCCTGGCCCCCCTGTGATGTCAGGAGCAGACCGCCCAGTGTCACGCCTGGCGGCAGCCGCGACAAACCCTAACAGATCCAATTTGTTGCATGATAAGTGTAGACTTGCCATTAATGGGAAAAAGATGCTGACAGATGGCCCACTCCACTGCCTGGCCTGCCTGTGCAGCCTCTGCACAGTAAGAACCAAAATGAAGCACAGGAACTTCTCAACCAGGAGTCATTACAGCCTTGTTTCCCAGCTTTGGTCCAGCATTAGAGAAGCTGCTTTAACGAGCCAAACCAGTGAATTCTGTGTGTATTTGTAGATCTTTTTTTGTTATGCACACCCCAGTGGATACCACTTACTATTCCCTGGTTTCACATCTCCCAAAAGTATCCTTATGTCCAGTGTCAGTAGATAGAATGCTGAGATGGACCACTGGTCTAAATAGCAGTTCCTATGGGGTAACTCTCTAGCTGCTACAGTGAACCTAATGCAATTTGTGATGGTTTGTGTCCCATGGCATCCGTGTACCATTCTGGATTATTTGCACTAGCCTTACTAACAAGAATGAAGCAAGGAGAAGAAATACACTCTTGGAAACATACAGGCTGGCCCACACAGCCTGACCTGTCTCCTACAGAACATCAATTGAAACTGATTGATCTAATGCCTCGCATCTGCCAAGCTGTCATTCAAGCCAGAGGGGATTTGGATGAAGACAAGGAAAGCATTGTAAAAATGACTTTCTGATTTAGTTTACTGAGCCAGCCTTGAACTTCTCCTAGGTACACTAAAATCAGCTAATAGAAAAGACCTTGCTTGCTGGTAAATAGCTTCACCAGAATGTAGAGAAATTTCCTATATAGAGTAAAAGAAAGGAGGGGTTCTCTTTGATTTGTGGCTCAAATGTACCAGGAGGGGGGGGAGAATCCCAGATGTCTGCTGCATTGTAAGAACTTATACATGCATTTAAATTGCTTATATCATTACTTACAGATGTAATTGTGAAATATGCTCTTTTTGCATTCAAAATTAAGGGCAGAACAGATGGTGAAAAACTCACTTTAAAGCAATATGTCCATTAAAATAACCCATACCGTTTGTGCATGCTGTAACAAATTCTTATTTCTTTATTTCTATTTCTAGCCTGACCTATCTCAAAAGGCTTGGGAAAGGGAGCGGTATGTTACAAAAAAAGATAAAATGTATTTGAGAGGAGAATTCAATAACATTATGGGTGCACTCCAGCCAAGATTAAGCTTAAAGACTCTCATTGAAACCAATGGGACATAGAAGTGCTTGTCATTTGGATGGATCGTGTCAAAGAATTTTCTCTATGCAAATTAGGCTGAGTCTCCACTAAAAGTTTCCAGAAATCTAAGAGCTGGCTGGCACTGCATCATCCTGCACTCTGTCATGGTCTATATTTTCTATATGGACCTTTGGAGCCCATGGATTAATGAGTATTCATGGATTTGGGCCAGTGCTACAAGCTAGGGTTTTGTTTAATCAATATATATAATAGACCTAGTGGCCTGTAGAGAGAGATTTGGCTGATATTTCAATTGATACATGGTTTCTTTCCTTCTAGCTCCTGCCTCTTTGGACAACATCTTCAACATTTCCCTTGTGTGGTATGCCACCTTCTTGATGTCAGCTGCAGAGAATTTCTACAGTGTGTGTGAGAGAGAGTGTGCATGCACACGTGCATGAGAAAAAGAGGGATTTTTAAAGTCCCTTCTTCCTACTGGAGAAAAAGAGGGATGTTTAAAGTCCCTGCTTCCCACTAGCCTGTTTCTTTTTCTTATCTCCTTCAGATGCTCCTTATTTTTGTTTCAGTTCTTGAAATGCATTGAAAATTTGGTAGAGACTAAAGGACTTTATCTCTCCTACCCTTTTTTAAAGCATTTTTATTCCATGCTTCTTCTAAAGAACTTCTAAAGAACACCTATTATATCCCCACCACTGCACCTTGTTAATTTGTTTTATTATTTGTATATTGATTTTAGTTTTTGTTTTTATCGATTTTAACTGTTCACCGCCCAGAGCCCCTGGGGATGGGCGGTATATAAATTGAAAAAATAAATAAATAAAATAAATGTTCATCTCATTCCTGTATTCTAGGTTAAAGAGAAGGATAATGGGGAGTATCCAACCATCTACAGACATTGTAAAGTTAGACTCTCCCCTCCCACTGTAACCCAGTGAGCTCTATCCCTCAAATTTCTTTCCTGGTGGGCAGGAGACCCCCAGGAACACCACTGGGGCACAGTGAGGATCTGCGACCTGTTCCAAAGATTTCAGTTCTATAAAATCTTTGGAACCACACAGTCCGATACATGGCACAGTGATTGGTTCAGCTTCCTTCAGAGAGCTTGATAGCTGAACAGGAATTTCATCCTAGGTCTCTCTGGTCCTAGTTCTCTGGACCTCTCTGATCTCTGGTCAACACACTGTTCATTACACATCATGCCACTGCACCAGAGAACCTGTGTCTGAAGATGGAAGTGCAAGGGCTGGAAAGCTCACTATGTGCAACTCACTGGTTGTTATATAAGGGAGGGGATCTATAGCAAGAGGAAGAGGGAAAGTAGAAATTTGGACACATGCTGCTACCATTTGCCACCCTAATCTTCCTCACACCTGTCCATGGCATCAGCAGCTCCCATGCCTTCAGCCCATATGTGTGCAGTTAGTACATTCCTACCTTCCTCTCTTGAGTGAGCAGACTGCCCTGCCTGCCTGGAAGCCAGGACTTTAAGCTACAGGAAGGGGAAAGTATAATTCTATTTCCTCACTTCCTGCCGAGGGAGTGAACACTTCCTTGGAAATGTCTCATCTTTCATGCCTAATACACATAAGGCACACCTTCCCCATTTGTCTCTGCACTCCAGACATCTTCGTCTCTCTGCAACCGCACAAGGAGAGGCAAGGAAAGCAGAACTACAAAGACTCCATTCATTACTTGCTCTGCTTTAAACATGGCTTCCTTCTCCACAAAGCTTTTCGGTTCAGTGGGAAGTTTCACAGGCATAATATAAGATTTTCACTTGCAATCAACCTGTGTTCTATGCAGATTACTTCAACTGTTATCGACTTTGCCACCTTCTTGGGTAATTCAAAGCATAAGAAAGAAATCTTGGGTTTTTAGGGGATAGGTCACTGAAAATGTCAACTCAGTGTACAAAGGCAGTTGTTCGGTGATAGGAATTATTAGGGAAGGCATTGAGCATAAAACAGGCAGTAGAATTCTTTTATATAAGTTGATTTGTGGTAATGTTGAGAATGTTCTATATAGTTCTGGTCATTCCATATCAGAAAGATATTAGAAAATACACAAAGCAGCAAGTAAAAGGAAGGAGGTCACAGAATGTCTTCCTTCAAGGAAAGGCCAGTCTTTGGATTGTTTAACAGAGGATCCTATGAAGATTTTAAAGATTATGAATGTATGGAGAAGGCAGTGAGAGAGAAACTGGAGAACTTTCCTCATAATACTAGAATTTAGGTTCATCCAATAATGTTAATCAGCAGTAAGTTCAAAGCACAGAACAATAAGGATAATTTTGCATAATACTTAATTAACATATTGAATTCACTACCACAAAATGTGATGGCCTCTAGATAGTAAATATGTTAGACATATCCTGTTGTCTAAATATGTTATGTCTAAATACATTAGATATAACGTTTTTAAATACATTAGACATATCTTCATAATTTACCCCTCAATGGCAGATAGTTAAGTGCTCAACTAGATGACATGGACAACAAGAGTTGGGTCACAGATCCAACTCAACTCAAGTCCCACAATCTTTTAATTGAGCCCTAAATTGAGCCTTGAAGTCTAGAGGAAAGATCTCTCCAAATACCTGGATTATGGAGGCAAACTATAGGGGACAGCTGTTGCTGTCCTGCTCGCTTCAAAACTTCCCACAGGATGCTGGACTAGTTGGATTCTTGGTGCAACCCAGCAAGGCAATTCTAAAATGGATGCAATAAGGGTACTTCCATACAGAAATTTCTCTACATTTCCTATGCATGTTTCCCTATGAGACATTATGAGAAAGGTGTGGAAGTGGTCCAAAGCAAAGGAGATATGACTTCTTATGGAATTTCTCATTCTAATATGGCATTTCTGTTTTGGGTGCACCGAGGTTTCTGTGTGTAGCTCAGCATTCTGAGAATGAGCACAAATATAATTTTAAAAATCTATATGAAGACACCGTTATACCAGTATATAGGAGAGATAAACAAATACATGAAGATATGGTATCTTGTATATTTATGTATTATTTATTTTATTTATACCCTGCCTTTCTCCCCAGTGAGGACTCAAAGTGGCTTTCATCATTCTTCTCTCCTCCATTTTATCATCACAACAACCCTGTGAGGTAGGTTAGGTTGAGTGTGTGTGACTGGGCCAAAGCTTCCGTGGCAGAATGGGGATTCGAACCTGGGTCTCATGGATCCTAGACTGACACTCTAACCACTATGGAGTCACACTTTAGTTTGATCATTTTGTTTGAATTAGAGAAGTTGTCTGCAATGCCACATTCTGCACTATAATGGTAGTAAACACTGTACAAAGTGAAAGACATCCACCCGGCTCTCATTGTTTCAGTCTTATAGGAGTTAAGTGAGTCGTTATCTTGCCTTGCCAATGTAAAAGTGTCATACTGCAGGGTAAGATAACATGTCAATTTATTTTATTATGGCACTTGTAGGTTTCTAATGTGACATGGGTGCTCAGAAATATGACAAAAAATGCATCTCTGCAACATCGAGATGTGCATTTCCTGCCAGATTAGGACTATTTATTAAATGGAAATAAGTAGCACATTGTGCTTGAAAGGTTTGCCTGAAAGCTGCAAACTTGGTGCTAATTCTGTAAAAAATAGTTTCTATCTGATTTCCATTTTTGCATTATATTTGCTGCCATTCAAAACCAGAGCTGGGGTAATGTAATTGGTCTATTGAATTTGATGGTTGGCTTTATCACTTCAAAGATGCAGATGAAACTCTCATCTAAGCAAATTGTAGTACTCTTCTGTTACCCATTTCTGAAATGGTTTTCCATTTTAAAAAATTAAAAGAAAAATAGGAAAATAAAAGCAATAAACCCCTTTGATTTATGCTTGGTTTTTTGTTCTTTTATAAATAAAATAATAATAATTTCTTGCTTGATACGGTTCTTTCTTCTCCCTGAAAATGGCAAATTCATGGCTTTGCTGCCTGAAACACTATAAGGTTCTCAACAATGGAAATAATATCATTTACGCTGCTTATAAATCTAGTTTTGGGGCTTTAATGTTCTCTACAGATGATCTGAACTACAGTGGCACCTCAAGCATGTTTTCAAGTCCTTGTGGAAAAGATTAGTTATTTGATTTTACATGTCATAATTTCCTGACATACTCCTAGTCATACTCCTATCTCAAATCCAAAAAGATAATCTGGTTACATTAATGGCCAGCCACATACAAGCATATTACGAAAGAGCCTGGGGTGTTAAAACTCCAGGGCGTGCATAAAAATCGGTATTTTCAGATCCAGGTATCCAGAATACCATGTATTTTTGGTATTCTGGATATTAGGATCCAAAAAATACCAATTTAATATTCATATCTGAGTTTTATTTGGAAATCTGAATACATTCGGCTCCATTATTTCCTATGTGGAAACTATTTCTATGGGGGAAACTATCTGGGGGCTGAGGGGGCATTTTCCAAGCAAACTCCACCAAAATTGCAAGCAACTTATTCCTTCCTGTCCACTACAGACCACCCCCAAGTTTCAAGAAGATTGGACATAGGGGTCCGATTCTATGGGTCCCTGAACAAACTGCCCCCACCACTCTCTGTTGTGTAAGGAAATTTCCAAACTGGCATTCAGGCAAAAAAAAAAACCCTAACCAAATACACTGGTCAAAGGCCCACTCCCAATGCAAGCTGAACCAAGATAACCCAACAGAACCAACATCAAACCAGAGAATCCTAGCAGAATCAATGTCAAACCAGAGAATCTCAGAAGAACCAAAGTGAAGCAAGGGACATCATTGAAAGCCCAACCGAACCAGTGTCACTAACAGAAACCAGGCAGAACTTAGGGCCAATGTTGTAAGATAACACCACAGAACAAAACTAAGTACCAAAATCAACCATCTAGCAGAATCATCAACCCAGCACAAGCACAGCAATGGTAAGCAAACAAAACACATACAATAGTAACAGTATAAGATCCCTCTCCCAAGGAAGGCCTCAGAAAGTGAGCGGGAGGGTAATTAACCCAAGTTCTCTCTCTGCACTCTATTAGCAGCCTACACTGTGACTCATCAGCTCAGAGAACCCTAGAGACAGAGCTGCAGAAGCTTCCTTTCATCACTGGCCCTCCTGTGCCCTCCCACCTCTGCAAAGAAATAAGTTTAGTTATCACAACAACAACACAACAGCATGCTGCAGTTGCTTTACTTTTGGTCCTTCTGAGGGTTTACTTCTGCTTGCTTTAATTTAACATTGGCAGATATGTGGGTCAATTCTCTACTTTCCCTAACATCTCTCTGCTAGGGGCAAGAGAGCAACATTTTTGGTGCTGCTTTTTTAATTTTCTGCTCAGAATTGTGCCAAGGCCCAAGGAGTGTGCTGGCTGGGCTGGTGGTTCTTGTGGGAGAGGAGGGGATTCCAAGCATTTTATATATTGTGTCAAGTGGATAAAGTGTCCTGCTAGTTTTCTACCTAACTTTTAACTTTGAGAAGAGAGCTTTCCCTCACCTCCCCAACATATATTGAGAGAAGAAGTAGGCACAAGTGAGCTTACTTCATTTACTCTGATAGTCCAAAGCTGGGAAAGTGAAGAGTGGCAAGTTGACTTTCAGGAAGACCAACTATTCAAATCTCCAGGGAAGCAGGTGACTGAGATGAGGGTTGACAATGTCGGCTACATGGGAGAAGTCATAACTCTCTCTGCACACTCATTGGAGGGCATCTGAGGAATCTCTGAGCCATGAGAGAGGGGTCTGGACAGATCACATCTTTCTTGACCCAGTAGCTCAGAGGACAGATGGTACGCAACTTGCACGGCTCTGAAAAGTAGTCCCTGATTATTGCCTTGGCCAAATCCTGCCTCAAACATCCCACGTACCCAGAGAGGCCAAACACATCCCCAACGGCCTCCATCTCCATGGACATCTGGGAATCTACCATGAAGGCAAAGTACAGGGATCAACAGAGTGCCTATCTTGGCCCATGTATGATGCACTCATTGAGAGAGCTTATCTTTCAAGTTCATGAGCTTCCCAGCCCTCTCGGCAATGCTGCCTTTGATGCACCAGTCACACATGGTCACCAACATATATAACTTGTTCTCAGTGAGAGATTGCAGGTGGGACTCAATGCCCTCTTGCAGATTTCTCACAATCATGCACACTGCTGAAACAGCATCTGCACATTCTGCTGAAAGTCTGCACATTCTATGCCTGGGTCCAGAAAAGCAGCCCTCTTCTGAAGTGTTTGGATCAAATGAATGACCAGACCCAGGGTTGCTGTGTCAGACATGACCATCCTGGTGAAGTCCTTAAAGGGCTGAAGGACCTCCTCTGTCTGGGAGATGGTCAGCCACTCCTCTTGCTGAACTGACTTGCCACCCTCCCAGTGTCACTGTATGAGAGCCACACTGTGGAGCATGTGCTCCATCCAATGCTGGAGCATGGCATGAGTATATGCTCATGTCACTGATCAGACAATGTTATGTTATGCCTACCAGAACATGCTTCTAGTGCAGCTGATGGGTAGCTTTCATGCTGTGTGAGAAGTGACCTGTAATGTGCTGGCCTCTCATGAACTCATGAGTTGCAGCATTCAGTCAGTCATCCTCAGGATTCAAATCCAGACCCAATGAATCCCTTACCATGAGTTAAAGTTTGTGAGTCACACAGTAAATGCATGTTTTTGCCTCCATCAGTCACCATATATCTCTGGGGTGATATACCTGCCTACCCACTGCACTAATTGCCTCTCGATGGCAGCAGAGATGTTGGCCACCATGTGCACCTTGTTGAGAACCTCGTCATGCAGCAAAGCCTGACAGCAGCCCACCCAACTACCTCCTATATCACCTTGCCTGATGCTGGGTTGTCCCATCCCCACTCAAAGTTTATCAGGTTGCCACCAGTGTGCAGTAAGCAAGGGGAACACATGCTGCAACTGAGGGCAGCTCCAGATGTCTGGTGTGAAATGCACACTTCTCCCAGCAACTCAGGACAACTGTACCTTCACATAGTCCTTGGCAGCCCTGTGAAGGGTGGACACCAAGGTCCTGTTCAGCATGGTGCGAGCAAGAGGCATGTAGCAAGAATAGGCATCTTGAAGCAGCCTCGGTTACAGAAAAAGGTGCCTACGGTGATCATCTCGCCAATGAGGTGAGTGACCCTCTTCCTTGTCTTCTGGATCTCCCTACCCTCCCCCCCTCCAGCAAACTAGTGCCACCTCCATCAAATATCTCCATCAGAGATGCTTAGCTTCCCTTCCCTACAGGAGACCTGGGAAAGATAGCACCAGAGATATGCCAGCTTCTGTAGGGATGGCACTCCTGCAGCTGCCTCTGCTAAGAGGACTTCGCAAGTCCTCTTGCTGTCACCAGCCAAGCCGGAGACTAGTCTGGTGGAAGGCAGCTGTGGGGAAGATGCATGAGGAAAGAAAACGTCAGCCTCCCCCTTCCATCCACATCACCCTGCTACTCTTCTGTTTCACCTTTCCCTCAGGGCCTTGCTGAGCTCCTTTCCTCTCACTCATTCTGTCCCCACTAGTACTACTGGAACGTTCAGAGTAGGCCTAGCTGAACTGTGCTACACTCACAGCACTAATCTACAAAATGTTTACACACACACACACACTTTTTGGGGGTTTTCAACTTCAAGCCAAATATCAGGGTTTTTTAAAACAACTCTTGACTACCTATGCTAAAAGCTGTCTAACCTGGAGATGGAAATATATTCTCATATTTAAAAGCCTTATTTAGGCTATGTTATTATTCTAACTGCACTAGCAAGAAGCTTAATTCCTCTTTGAGAATCAAAGCAGTTCCCTTCTTTAAACCCAGAGATTTGTATTGGTCAGCCTATGGCTACAAACACTACTTTTCTAAGCCACCTGGCCTGGCTCCACTAAAGCAAAGAGACCAAGAGCAAGGTGAGCAGCCTAGTTATTTTTTTATTTTTTTTTTACTATGGAGCCTATTTATCTATTTGACAGCCTTAATGTCTACACAACCCTTCTTAATGTCTATACAAGCCTCTTTACGGAAAAACTCTGTTAGTGCCTAAGCTGGACATTAATTTGTGTTTTTAACAAGACCCACACCTCACCTATGTTAAAAATCTTATGAAAAATTTACCCAGCAACAAGTTATCAACTACTTAGAACAACCCAACAAGAAAGCACCCCAAAAGACCACTAAAGGCACTTTACTTTAATGATACTGCTCAAGCAGCCTGTTTGGCTCTGAGCCCACTAAAGGCACAAACAATACAGAACTGCAGTACAGAACAACAATACTTAACACCTCTTTAATACAGAGAAAAAGCAATCTCCCCCACCACAGGATAGCAGCTCCTAATAATATATTAACAATGAACAGCAAGCAACTCATTAAACCAACACGAAAAAAGCAATGTTCACCCCTCACACAAGAACAGGAACTCTTAATAATAACAGCAAGCAACTATCAAGCAAAAAAGTAATCTTCCTCCAAACAACAGTAAGCTATTAACAATCACCAGAAAACAAACAAACAAAAGAACCTCCCACACAACAGCAAAAGCAATAAATAAATAAACGTTGAAAAGGAAGATGGTTGTTGTGGATTTTCGGGCTATAGTCGTGGTCTTGGCATTGTAGTTCCTGACATTTCGCCAGCAGCTGTGACTGGCATCTTCAGAGGTGTAGCACCAAAAGACAGAGATCTCTCAGTGTCTTAGATCTCAGTGTCTCAGTGAGAGATCTCTGTCTTTTGGTGCTACACCTCTGAAGATGCCAGTCACAGCTGCTGGCGAAACGTCAGGAACTACAATGCCAAGACCACAGCTATACAGCCCGAAAATCCACAACAACCATCGTTCTCTGGCCATGAAAGCCTTCGACAATATGTTGAAAAGAAAGTTGCCTCTTTTTCCACCCTTACGTTACCCTCCCAACTCAACACCAGGATAACCCCCCTGCCCCCCAAAATGGAGGGGGGAGTCTATGATTCTCAAACCAAGTACAGGTTCCTCAGGTGGTCCTCTAAGCAGGCAGGCAGGCAGGAGTTCCTCAGGTCACATCGTCCTTGAGGCAGGGAGCAGCAGTAATCCAAAATGCAAAGGCAGTAAATCCCAAATGTAGACAGACTCCCAGAGCAGCCAGAGGCCAAAGAGCACTCATAGCACAGTCTCTAGAAATCTCGCTCAAAATGGATCCTGCTCTGACCTAGCCCCACTTTTATGTTCTTGCAAGAATTTGAAAAAGATTCTACCATCAAAGAATCCCTGTCATTGGCCAGACAACTAGAACTCCTCCACCCATTGATCACTCCCTCTCCCTCCTGCTTCACTCTCTCCTCCCCCCACTGCCTGGGGGAAAAGCCCTGGAAAAAACAAGAAAGGTGAAGCCAGTGAGATTCAAAATGGCAGGCACAGTGATTTCCCAGATAAATCCAAATCATTCAGGAACCCACTATTCAGTATACCTGGATTTATCTAAGTATGCCAAATATAGACAAATAATACCGCTAAGGTATTATTCAGATATATTTTTTATATGGGAATACCAAACTGCACACCCCTAGTATCTGCTTGAGCTATATAAAGATCTTAAAGAGACAGCTGCTGACAGCATCTTTGAAAATGATATGCAAAAGCAGCCTAGCAGCTGATAAGCTGATGAAATCTCTTGCATTCCAGGGGGCACATTCAAGGCGCTTCTATCAACTACTCAGGTCACAAATAGTTATAAAGAGGAACAAATAAAAAAATAAGGGATGTTAAAAGACCAAAAATAAGGAAACAGTATCCTGATCTTGATTAGTTAATATGTTACAGTAGTATATGGGAGAGGTGGGATGCATACAGAAGTTTAATTTGATTGTGGTAGCAAAAAAAAATTGGACCATTTCTAAAAGGATACTATTTTGTGTTGTCTGCAGCTCATAAAAAGTAAGAAGTCTCATGTCAGTATTAGTTGGTATGAGAACAATAAGGCATCGTATTTATAATGCAGATGAGTTTGAGTGGCTTTGTGTTAACATCATCATCATCACTTCTATAATGCCTTATTTGGGCCTGGTTCAGATGCTTCTTGAACCCATAGAAGGGCTTCTATTCCAATTTTACTGTTTCAATTGATTACTTTTCCAGTTTTGCAGACCAGTGGCTGAGATGTGGTGCCTTGTCTAGGGTTGAAAACACTGGGTTGGGAAATTCCTGGAGATCTAGTGGTGGAGCCCTGGAAGAGAGGAATTTGAGGAGAGCAGGAGCTCAACAATGATGATATGCCAGTGTCCACCTTCCAAAGCTACCATTTTCCCTAGGAAAACTGATCTCTATAGTCTGGAAATCTGTAGCAGCTCCCTGAGAACTCCAGGATCCACCTGGAAGTTAGCAACCATAGCTGTGCACAAGGCTGCCCATGTCTGAAACAGTTCTCCAATGTGCAAGGCTAGTACCAGTCCTGTTGATCACCTTATCACATGGAGCTTCTGCACAAGAAATGTTGCCTATTGACTTCAATGGAGGGAGCAGCAGCATTTGTGGGATGCAAAATCAACCCTGACGTGAACAGGAAATTTACTTGAAATATGGGATTTTAAATTCTGCATATTTCGTGTATAACGTTTATATCATACCTTTCTTGCATTGTGGAAATCAAGGCAGTGTGCATGAGGTCTGAAGGAGGTCTCCCCCAAGCAATGACCAGAACCTGACCTGGTTAGCTTCAGCAAAGTTGCTGCATCACACAGGTGTATTATCAATAGCACACAGCAGTGCCCTTGCACTATCAAGTTTACAGTATGCACCATGAATCATCACTAGTTTAGTGGGGGAGGGGATGCT
Organism: Eublepharis macularius; assembly: GCF_028583425.1. Lineage (NCBI taxonomy): Eukaryota > Metazoa > Chordata > Lepidosauria > Squamata > Eublepharidae > Eublepharis > Eublepharis macularius. The sequence continues at coordinate 53,635,547 of NC_072796.1, forward strand.
GTGGTAGGATTAGCCCAAACCAGGAGACAGATCAAACGGAGACTGATGGATTTCCTAAACTGGAAAACAATGTGTGTTACTCTACTATTTCTATCAATTTGTTAATTTTCACATTGTGAATCCAAATCCCAAACCTCAAAGCCATCTTTTGTTGGTTGTAACCATGTTCATGGTATAGACACTGACGCTTCCTCCTAAAGAATTACACATCCCCTTTTGTTGTTTTTGAAAAGCAGAAACATTTCTCCTACACCATCAACTCAAGCAGTCACCAAATATCCATGCTCGGCTGTGTGCCTTCCTACTATGTCTAAGTAAGGAAATGCACAATGTAATTGGCTGAGCTTATCTTTTGTCAGTAGAAAATGTGTATACCCTGAAATACATTCCAGAATTTCTGGATACACAACTCAGCTTCAGCAATTTGTACTTACAAAATAATCAGTGTGTCAAGTAAGTTGTAGCACCTATCCTATGAAGCACAACTTTAAAGCATATGCATATATTGGCTGCTTGAAAAGTGGATACTTAACCAGGTTCTTAAGAACTTTGCTGACTTATGACAATAGCCAGCAGTGCTTTGTTTATTGGTGCAATCCACTTAGTGCTATGCCCACTCAAGTGCCACCAAAGTGACTGAAAGTTATTCAGGAACACTGCTTGTTAGATCATTCCTTTTATTTGACATTCTTTGAAGAAGAAAAACAATCATTGGCTATAAGAAGATTTGGCTTTATATTATATTAAGTCTGAAAACCTCTTTAGTTTCTGAATTTGAACACATAACAAGATGATCCTCCTCTTCCATAACAAAATTCTACCTAGAGTGGTTTCTTTAAAAAAAAAAAAAACTTAAAATATGCCAGAGGATAAGGACACCAAGTGAGATTAGGACTCACTGTAGCAGAAAAAGAACCCCCCCCCCCACAAAGTCATAATCTCCTTTCTTTAATAATAAGATAAATTGTTTTCCTGTCTGGGCCTGAAAGTAGCGGTATAAAAGAAAAGAACGGTGTTAGATTTTGTTTGTGTATTTTTGTACTTTGTATGCCATTTTAAATCTGACACTTATCTGAATGGTCAGAGGAGGATAGAAGTCTCAGCCAGCTCCTGTGGCACCCATTTTTCTTGTCTTAAAAGCCTTTTCATATCATACTCCTGTATCTTCTCCCATTCACCACCAACTGCATCATGACATCTCTGTTATCATGTAGAGTGTCTTTCGGGAAACGAGGAGGCAAGGATGTTGCTCTAATAGGCATGCTCCCCTTAGCTCGTGCATATCTGCAAACACACTGCTTGACATAAGTATGATTCCTCAATCACATTAGGCTTTTCCACACAAAGAGAGAGATGGGTGAAAAGTGTGTGACTAAAAAAATAATCTATTTGGGTTTTTTTTTCAAAAGTTTTAAATACGAGCCTAAGAGGGATGCAAGACTGCATGACTGAATTATTTATTATGATCAAAGACCAGCCCAAAAATAGATAACTTACCAGAACTGTTTACATTTAGAAAAGTTACAGAGATGATATTAAAAATAGCAAATATAGTTCATTAAATTAATACAGAAGTATGATAGACTCTAGCAGCTGCACAAAACCTGGCAATTTTATCCATAAGCCAAGGCTCACAGTGTGAGAGAAGAAGGAAAGGATAAGAGTCCTTTGATCTACCAGGGGTTTGGGGGGGGATAGGAGCAATGAAATCTTATCTAAGATGGATGTGAGACTGAAAAGCATAAGTGTAGCCTTTTTGCACACACAATATTAAGCATTTAATAGTAACAAAATCTCCTCCTTAGTGGCCAAGAAGCTCCATAGCAGATAGAACTGTAGAATCTACAGAAGAAGGGGGCATTTATTCTTACAGAAACTATTTGCAATAGGAGAAGACAGCAAAACTCCAGGAATTTCCCAACCTGGAATTGCCAATCCAAGTAGCAGAATGTAATAAGAATGAGGCAGTATTGAGGTGATGGATGGATTGTATAACTTCAAACTGCTGGCAGGAGGAAACGTTTTTGAAAACACTCCACATTTTTTTTTAAAGTCCCATTCTCCTCCTGCTATAGGTTGAATCCACACACCCTCGGAGCATCCCAGCATTGCGCTAAATGTTCGCTAAACACCCGGAAGTGTAGTGCCTTTCTAGCGTGATTCAGAAATTGCACTAGAAAGACGCTATACTTCCGGGTGTTTAGCAAACATTTAGCGCAATGCTGGGACGCTCCGAGGGTGTGTGGATTCAGCCCGTCAGACAGTCCATTCACCACCTCAAAAAGCCTATCTGTTCGGGATTCGGTTTCGTTTTCTCAGCCATGCCGGACGCTCCTCTCGGCTGGTCCGGGAGGAAACGACCGGGCACCCTGACCGGGCGGCTGATCCGCGAGGATTAGCCCCCAGGACTCCCAGGGAGGGAGCCAGGGTCCGGGACGCGGCGGGAAGAACTCCCCGAAATCAATGCGGGGGGGGGAATTGCCCGTTTGTCCCTATGGAGGCCGGCAGATGTGCGCGGCGCCTCGAGTGCCGCCGGGCAACGAGAAACGGCAAGTAAAAGAAACAGGCGGAAGCCTGTAAACAAGCGAATCCCTTCTGTTCTACAAGCGTTTGTGAAGGAGAGGTTGATCTGAAGAAGACTCGTTCTTCCCCTTCGTTGAGTTCCAGAATTTTGTTGGCGCCCCCCCCCCCAAAATGGCAGCAAAGAAGCAAAGTCCCACTCTCGGTAAGTCAATCTCGGCTACCTTGCAGAAGGGGGAGTCGCTCGAAGAGTTGGTGCGCAGGGCGGTGGTGGAAGCTATAAAACCCTTTGTTGACAAGCTGAACGAAACTGATCAAAGGGTGGGCTTAATTGAAAGCGAGGTGAAAACCATTAAGGCAGCAGCGGGGGGGGGGCAGAAAAGTCTGCTCTGGAAAGTGCGTCACTTGTGAAGGCTACAAAAAAGGAGCTGAAGTTGGTGGAGAACCAGCTGATCGGGCCACAGGTGGAACGAACGCAGACAATTTTGCGTCTCCAAAACGTGAAAGAGGAGGAAAATGAGGATCTGTGGGATTTGGTCTCGGAACTACTGGCGACACCCGCGAGGACGACTAAAGAAGAGGTTAAAAGCGCCATTTTGGAGGTCCGTCGGGCTTCTTCAAAATATGCAACAAAGCGACAGTTGCCTCGTGAGATCATTATTGACTTTTCATCTAAAAAGATTCGGGACACCATCCTATATAACTCATACAATGCGGATTTGGACTTTATGGGTTTGAAAGTCAAGATTTTGAAGGACGTTCCATTTCTAGTCCGGAAACGGCGTTTTAAATATAAAAAGTTTGCAGCTCTTCTGAGGGACCATGGAATAAAGTACAAATGGTTATTCCCGGAAGGAATATGGTTCAGATATAAAGATCAGGCCTATAAGATATTATCAGAAGATCAACTAAAGGATTTTGAGAATAAAAACCCAGAACTCTGCTGCACCAAGAACGAAGAAAAGGAGGAGCCGGAGGGGGGGGAGGAGGAGGAGAGCATCGCAACAGCAGTTGCACAGAGAGAATTGCGTCCGGGACCTAGAAGGGGGAGGAAAGTTTAATCAGAATTTGAAATGTTTATTCTCTGTATGATTAACCACTCCATCATTATTCTATGGAGCTATTTTTGTATTATGACAGTATGAAGGGAAACATTGAAGTGTACTGTTTAGTGTTTGTAGTTCATTCCCCCCCCTTTTCTTTTTCCACCTCCCTTTGTCCCTTCCCTCTCCCCTTTCCTTGTGATAGTCTGGTGTAGTGTTTTGTAGTTATGAAAAATAAAAAAATTATAAAAAAAAAGCCTATCTGTTCATGACAAATATAATTTTCAATTTTTCTCTTAGTCTGTTACAAAGAAAAGCTCTCTTTTTTCTAATATCCAAAATCCTTATTCAGCAAACCCTAAAATCATCAAATCATTAGTATCTAATTCATGCAAAAAGTCTATAAAGGGTTTCCATTCAGCAATAAATGAACTTACAGTCTTTTCTTTAATCAATGACGTACATTTTGCCATTGTTGCTAACTCCAACATCTTTAACAACCATTCCTCTATTATAGGCAATGTTGGACTCTAGAGATGGGCACAAACAGCGATACGAACCAAAAAAAGCCACGAACAGCCCAATATGCTGTTCGCGAACAAGCTGTTGCTGAGGCCCCATTCTAAATGTACAGGAGGTCCTTGCAAGCCTCGTTCATTGCTGTTCATCAAGCCAGACAGTCGGGCACCTGCAATCAATTCCCTTGGCAACTTAGGCAGGGATTGTCTGAACTCTGTCTGAACTCCTACTGTTGCCCTGGAAACTCCAATCTAAGCCCAGTTTAGCTTGATAGGCAGGTCTTACTTTCAAGTGTGGATCTCCAAATTTGTTACAAGGGAGCAAAGACCAGGGGGGAGGGGGCCCCCCAACTCTGGCTTTGCGGACAGTGGAGACAGAGAGAGACAGCTGCTGTTGGCATTTTGATAGAGAGAGTGCATTGGAGCTTGAATTTTCTTTATGTGTGGTGGGATAGGGGTCTACCCCTTCAAGTTCCAGGGCTGCTGCCAGGCTCTGGGTCAAGCTATTATTTATTACTGGTACCTTTCCTGCTGCCTGCTCAGGTAAGGTTTCTGGGAGTAGTGCGGTAGGGATATACCCCTTCAAGTTCCAGGGCTGCTGCCAGGCTCTGGGGCCAAGCTATTATTTATTATTGATACCTTTCCTAGTGCCTGCTCAGGTCAGGTTTCTGGGAGTGGTGCAGTAGGGATCTTAACCAAACTTGGATGATGGCTGGAGGAGAGCCTGCTGGCCTCCACAAACAGCCCACCACCAACATGTTCATGAACAGGTCATGCTCATAAGTGTTCATAAGTGTTCATGGATGGCAACAAACAACGGACATCATGTTCGAGTTTTTTTCTGTTTGTGCCGATCTCTATTGGACTCTTCCAATTTTGCACATATAATAGTCTCACTGTCATAATCATATATAAAAACAAAGTTCCATAACTTCTTTCTTGCTGAGTATCCATTGATATATTAGTCTTTATAATATTCTGAATTAATAATACCCTTGTACATTCTGGCCAGTTTCTCTGGAATCATATACTAATGATGCATCATCTTATAAAAATTCTCTTTAAGAGACTGCTTTCCAATTCATTGTCCCACCCCAGAAACAGCCTCTCAATTCTTTGTCATGCCCCAGAGATGGCCATGAAGTTATTGTTTTTGAACAGAAGATGCAATCCTGCCCCAGGGTATGTTTCACAGTATAACTGGACTACTTGCTGCCCCATTCAGAGTGTGTGCCTTTCAGATCCACATGTGCACACCCTCAGGGCCAAGCTACACATGACGAATGACACTTGAACAGCAAGTGTATTTCTCCCTGTTCACTTGCCCTCCACTCAATCCACTTGCCGTTCAAGTGTCATTCGTCATGTGTAGCTTGGCCCTCAGACTCCTTTCTTGCTGTACAGCACAGTATGCTGAAACTACTTCCTTCTGGACTAGTAACTATAACCCAAAAACCCTGAAACTCTATCCGAACTTCTCCCTGCTTTTTCTAGGAAACTCTGTATGCGAGGGCCAGCTACACATGATGAATGACACTTGAACGGCAGGTGGATTGAGTGGAGGGCAAGTGAACAGGGAGAAATACACTTGCCATTCAAGTGTCATTCGTCATGTGCAGCTTGGCCCTAAGTGGTGTATGTTCTTGTATGATTAATTTTGATATCCTTTTATTAAAAACCATTCTTTAAACACCCACTTGGAGAGTCCTCTGAGGGAAGGGACCAGGTAAAAATTGGTAGAGGATCTTTCTTGTTTCCCCATCTTACTGCTTCTCCTTGCATGCTAATTCCCCAAACTCACAAGGAAACCTCCATTAAGGGTAACACACAGGCTCTCCAGGGCCTCAAGTTGAGATCTTTCACACCATCTACTACCTGATCCTATTAACTGGATGCCAGGAAATTAACCTGGGACCTTCAGCATGTCAAGCAGAGGCTCCACTGCTGAACTACAGCCTATAAATGATGTACAAATCAATGGCTTTCTGTTGAGATATAAATATGGTTGTAGTTTAGAATTGTGCCTTTCAGCTTACTTCTGAGTGTGAATTCTCTAATAAGCTCTCTGAGCCCATATGGACTGTGTACCTACATGTGAAAGTTTACGGTCACTGTTTGTCAGACAAGACAGTATGTCTGCTTCCATGAAGGCTGAGACCTAAGCTCAGAGCCCCTACCCCAAGAGAAGCCAACACAGAGTTCAACAAGCATATTTGCACATTGTGCACTATGAAGTACTGTCCAGTAAATCCATCCATTGCCTTTCCCCCCATCATATGTATTGTTTTCTGAGCACAGTTGGGCACACTCAAGCACAGATTTTTTTTGTCTCCGAGTCCCCACCAAGAAGTTATTACAGCTTCTCACTTGAAACACAAGACCCTCTTGGTAGAAGTATTTTGAAGACTAAAATAAATAAAGGAGAAAAGTGGAATGGAGTCAAACAGGCAATTATTTGTAATAGAAAAAACTATTGATTTTTTTCTTTTGATACATAGTCTAAATTATCCCTCAAGAAAAGTAGTAATGCATCTTTAAACAGATTTATTGGCACTAGCTATAAAAAATGTGTTATTTAACCTCAACACTATCACATTTTTCCATTTTCATTTGATATAAAGATGGAACATTGAGACAGACATTGGATGGAAGATTTGATTTAAGGGCCATACAGATCCCAAGGATTCTAAGCCAGGAGTAAAACCCACTGCACACTGTGGGATTTACTTCTGAGTAAACGTGCTTAAAATCAGATTGCACTTACTTAAGTGTGCAAAGGTTCCTCCTCAAAATCCAACTCTTCACTGAAGTTATGGCCGAGCCTCTTAAATCTTCATCTGCAAATGCTTAATTCACAAACTGCATTTGTTCATCTTATACACTAATAACCAAGTGGAGCCATGAATGGACAAGACAGATCTTCTTACACACTTGGTCTGCAGAAAAACCTGAAATCTAGAAAAATATTGGGAAGTTTATAAAAACGGAAAATGCTAAAAGGAGAGCTTGTAGCTTTAACCGTATGCCCTCAATGACAGTTGCTGGGCAACCATCAGGGGTCATTTCATAGAAAAAGAGCTACAGGAACTTATTAGCATATGTCACGCCTCTTGACATCACCAAAAGTGTGTCATTAGCATATGCAACATCCCCTGACAACACCTATCCTGGCTGTTTTGGACCCAATCCTGGCCATTCGGGGCTGAAATTGGGCCCAAAATGTCAAAAGGGGGCTGAAAATGGCTGAAAAGGGGCCCAAAATGGTCAGGATCCATCACCCATCAGATGCCCGATCTGGGCCATTTTGGGACCAATCCTGGCTGTTTGGGGCCCAAAATGGCTGAAAGTGGCCATTTTGGGCCCAGATCAGGACTGAAACAGCCAGGACCATGTCAGTGCCGGGCAGGGGAGGGTTCCTCCGCCTGACACTGACCCAATTCATGCTGTTTCGGGCCCGATCCAGGCCGCAAGGGGCCCAAATTGGCCAAAAATCAGGTGGGCGGGGCCACCTGACATGTGACCTCTAGAAAAATATTGGGAAGTTTATAAAAACGGAAAATGCTAAAAGGAGAGCTTGTAGCTTTAACCGTATGCCCTCAATGACAGTTGCTGGAACTACTGGAACTCTGTTCCTGCGCGTTCCCCCTCAAAATGAGCCCTGGCAACCATAATAGTTTAACCAGTATTTCAGGCTTGGTTTCTGTCAGTAAAAGGCAGAGGGAGAGGGAAGGGCCCTTTCCAGGGCTGTTTAATGGGGCTAGGCCAAGAAGCAACCACTGGGTGAACTGATACCACATGACTTGCATGACCCACACAGGCCTGGCTATCTGCTACCAGAGCCAGTTTACTGTAGTGGTTAGAGTTTCAGAGAGGGAACTGAGAGATTCAGGCCCGAATCGGCCCAGATTGGGTCACTGTGGAGCATGGGAGCACTCTCACTCCGCAGCGACCAGTGAGGCCAATTCAAGGCCCAATCCAGGCCAATCCGGGCCTGAAACAGGCCAATTCTGGCACTTCCACACTCCGCAGCAGCCCGTTCCAGGCCGATTCGGGCCTGATTCGTCCCCCCATAGAGCACGGGAGCACTTCTGGAAGTGATGTCACCAGACACCAAAGCAGGTAGGTGCCAGGGTCCTCACCTCCAGCCGAGAGGACAGGGGGATGTGGCAACCCTACATAGGGGAGAGACTGCTGGGGGGAGGGGGGAAGTGAAGACAGAGAGGCAGGCAAAGGTGAGTGGGGAAAAGAGAAAGAAACATGAAAAGAAGGAGATGCTATGGGGAACAGGGAAGGGAAAGATGATGTGGTGGGGAAGGGAGAAATGAGATGTCACTCAAAAGTCCTTGCAGTTCCCCACTGTAGTCATCTATTGATTACCTGGCCTCTACATATCCTTCCTTCCCTCCTCTCCCTTTCTGGTCTTCCCATGATCAAAATTTAAATTGCAGGCTCCTTAGAGCATTGACTTTTTGTGTGCAAAATTCTGTAAAGCACACTGGGAGGTCTATACAAAGTTCCCAATGTAAAGGGTTTTGATGAACAGCAAGGACAAAAATATCCTAGCAGTGGAAGGAACCATTTTGGCACTAGAAATGCACAGTTCCTATTTTAAACAATCATAGAACCTCAGAATCACAATGGTGTGTGAGACCTAATCTAGAATTTGATACTTGGTCAGGCAGAACCATATGTTTTAATATCACTATTATTAACACAATTAAGAACCCTTTATATTTAAGAAACCTGACTCAGAATGCTGCACACAATTTATCCCTAATGAACTGCTGTTGAAAGCAGGAAAGTTGAAAATAGAGTTTAGCAGATTTATGAGGAGGGGCATAATTTACTTATTTAGAAATTTTATTAAGAAATATTTATGTTTGCATGGGTAATGGACAAAGGAAGGCTGCTGCACTGGAAAAACACAGCAACTGCTTCATCAGAGCCTAAATGCCCAGTTCAGTGGAGACTGAGTTTGTAGAACAGCATTTTTTCTGCACGCACACACCCAGCATTGGATCATCCCCAGTGCACTGGAATAAAAGGCCAAACACAATGTTCCATGCACTGTATGTCTACTGAATAATCAAGAAAGGAAAATGTATTTAGCACTGCAGCTGCCCTACACCTTTCTAAGACCACTGACTTCAATAGATGTAAAAGGATATAACTCTTTTTAGGATTACACTTTTCAATAGTTCTTCATACTCTTAACAATGTGGTGTCTCAACCATAAATGAATGAGCAAAACCTAACATATCTCCTATTTAATTTTATCTTATTCTACAAGACTGTATTGTTTTTGGGATATTTTCTCTCTGCTCTACATCTCTATACCTTGTAGTTCCTGCAGTTTGCTTTTGTCTCATTCTTCCCAGAGGGTTTCTTGTTATCTTATTCAGCCCCCTCTCTTGTTACTCAGTCTCCCAACTGTGAGATTTGGCTGTACCTGGTGCATCCTCAAATGATCTGTTGTTGTCAATATCTCCCTTCCTGTTCATTGGTAAACTCTGGATTATACAGGTGGCAGAATGAAGTGTGCCATTTCATAATTAATCCCTCAAGCATTGCCTGCAAGTTATCATCAAAACAATCAGCCAAGCAACTTTTTGTAAATATATGAAATGAAAGGAAGATGGGAAATGGAAAAGGGAACCACTTTTGAAAATACTGATTGTAAAAAGAGTCTTTCCAATTAAATTATTCACCCACTTCTTGTGATTTCATTAAAAGCACTTGCTTTTCAGTAGTCTAAGAGAATTTGGCCTTTACTTTTTGAATTTAATCAGTTCTGTAATAAGGAGAAATATATTTTTGTTGGCATTTGTTTACTTTAGATGTCTTACAGTGTGATCCTAAAAAGAGTTACTCCAGTCTAAGCCCATGGATTTCAATGAGTTTGGACTGGGATAACCCTTTTTAGGATTGCACTGTTAGTGAACTAACCGTATGCTGTGCTAGGCAATACCAGATGAAGGCAGAAAAATGAATAGAATGCTCACCAGGGAGTGTTGGCACTTGGCAGCCATGTACATTTGTTGCATACACAACAGGTAGATGAGGCAGTCATTGCCTTCGAGCACAGAAAAAGTTGTTTCTTATATCCAGTACGGCCCATTTCTACACAACAGTATCCAACACAACTGGTTCTTTGCATTAACATGTATCCAGCAATACAAGAAACAATCCTAGGCACAATGTTGAAGCAATGACTTCACCCAGGTAGACTGTGGTATCCATGCACAACCGACATGCTACATAAATAAAAGCAGGGGAGGGGGTTTGGTGGAAGCATGCACTGGTGGGGTCTTACAACACTCATGCAGGGCATGCATGCTGGAATGTCATAATTCCTGGTGCAACACAGAAGTGACAGGTTGCGCCAGTGGGGCAATTCAGTAAAAATCAGCCCCAAATTTAGGGAGCATTCCAGAGTACTCTGCACGCTCTATTGTTTCCAGGTCCATTCCCACACCTTTCCCCCACTCCATTGCCAGCCAGGTGAGAGGTGGAAGAGGTAAAGGCAGGAGCAGAAGAGCCCGCTCCCGCTAATAGGGGGCTGGTAATCAGGTCAAGTTGTGAAGACCATCATGGGGCTACAAGCTTAGTATACCAGATGTGTACTCCTGAGATCTAGAAAAAAATCTCAGTGCAGGATTCTCCTTAAAAGCACAGCAGCCTGAGGTCCAACTGATCTGGTTTGCAACCAGACGCTGAATCATGAGAAGAAATATTTATACAAGAATGTAGTCCTAAAGCATGTCTTCCCTCTTAAACACTGAGGTGTTTATTCTATTCCCCTTCTCTTGAGTAAGATGAGTTGTTTGTTGCTTTATATGGAACAGGAACACATCTTCACATTCAGTCTGATCCAATACAAACCATTTTCAGTACAGATACAGCCAACCCCCATTGTCTGCATTGTCATCACTGTGTGCCTGTCCTCTGCCCCTGTGCACAGCAGAAAGTTAGAGCAACACATCATTCTTAGGCAATGTGGTCTCCATCAACAGATAGCAGAAAACATCTTTTTATAAACTATATATATGGTGACTTAAAGGTCACCATAGTTCAACAGAAACCTTTCAAAAACAAAACCCAACGGGAAGCTGCTGAATTGGAATTCATATGTAAATTTGACTCAGTCAGACTTGGATTGAATAGAGACTATGAATGGTTCTCATTATCAAAAGTAACTGATTTCATTATCAGAAGCAAACTGATCTCATTATCAGATGCAACTTATTTGCATCTACTCCCTTCTCCCCTCACCACCTATATATATATGGCCAGTTTCTTCAGACCCTCTATGCATCTGACAAAGAGAACTGTGGTTCTCGAAAGCTTATGCTACAGTAAAGTTAGTTAGTCTTAAAGGTGCTACTGGACTCTTTGCTATATATGAAACGTATGAAACGTATGGCATCTCTACCAAAAGATGGAGTGATGGCCATTATCTAAGATGGCTTTAAAAGAGAATTAGTCTTCATGAAGGTGAAGTCCACCCATAGCTGTTAGCAATGACAGATTTTAAAAAAACTTCTGAGTTCAGAAAAAGTATATTTCTGAAATTTCAGGGGACAGCAAGATTGACTATTGTCTTCATGACCCACAGTGGATTTCTCAGGGACATCAAAGTAACTGCTGTAAGAAAGGATTCTAGGAGTGTACCATGAGAAAAAAATTAATTATAATTTGGATTTGGAGAGGGGTAGTTTTTACCAAAACTGCTAATTTGCAAGTAGCATATTACCATTTCACATCTGGGTTTTTTGGGTGGTTCTTGAATTTGGAACTATTATTTTCATTGGAGAATGTGTCTAAGATTCTGGGACAGCTTTTAAAAAAGATAATGGCATCAAATTTGCCTCGTACACAGTGCTCTCTCTAATATAAAGAATCTCTAAGATTCAAGAAAATTGAATATTCAAATTTACAACACACACACACATCCCAAGTAGGTACCTCTCTGTGCAGGCCTACTTCTTTCTAGTGAGTCTATGGGGTGAAATGGCGGTCAAACAGAGACCTAGAAGGAGAGTGCTGGCCAGCTGCCAGCATTTTAAAAAAAAACCTGTCTGCATTCATTTTCCTACTCTTACAGTGACTGATTGACAAAAAACATTTTTACCTTTCTGCTGAAAGCTCTACATTTGTCATCCTTCCATTCTGCAGTCTGTTGTTTGTTTCCTTTCACAAAGTGAAATGTCACCCATATTGCAGTGAATGTACAGCTGCCTGTCCACTAAAGGACCCCCAAGTTTCTAGTAAATTGCACCAAGGAATCCAATTCTACAAGCCCCTGAACAAAGTGCCCCAGTTACCCCACATGGACTCCGCCCCTACAAAGGAGGGAGGGAAGGAGGGAGCTAGCTAGAACTGCAGTTCTGCTGGGCTCTTCACCTGGCTTGCACCAGCTGGGAGCCACTTTCTCTGGGCTACTGCCTGGGAAATTTGGAGAATAAAAAAAGAAGCCAGCTACCGATGATGCTAAGCATCTGAACATGAAAACTAAACAGATTTGGGGGGGGGGGGTTGAGTGTTTTTCATAATGGCTATAAATCCCGGATTTGTGTAACCATTCCAGAAAATCACAGCAATAACCCACAGCAGTGATTTTCTCATATATTTTCAGCTTAGGAATTCCAAAATGCACACCTCTAGCTATGGGGCAATCTAGCTCAGGGCAGTGGAGCTCAGAAAGAGGAGGTTAACTTTCCTCCCTATAACATTTGCTAGATTGGAAATGTTATGAAAATTTCCTAAATTGGAAATCTCTCTTCCTTATGTACTAACTGCACAGACTTTCTCAGTTTTACATAAAGTGTTCTCTAAGGTTTACACCCAATTATTCCCTAGAGTTTACACCTGGTTATTTCCCTATTGCTGTGCTGAAAGGACACTTTCCAACAGGTCAGGATGTTTCTGAATGGTGGCAGCCAGTTACTAGGGGGCTTTCCAGGAAAACCTTGGTCAAACCGAGTTTCCAGCAAAGAAAATCAACTCTCCTTCCCTTCTTACCTAGATAAAAAAATTCCTAGATTAAAAATGTGAGCCAGTGTTTTCTAGTGGTTAGAGTACTAGACTAGGATTTGGGGGGGACAAGTTCAAATTCTTGCCCTGCCATTAATGCTTACGGGAGACCTTGAGCCAGTCACACTCTCAGCCTAACCTATTTCACAGGATTGTTGTGAGGATAAACTGGAGGAGAAGAGAAAGATGTGAGCCACTTTGGGTCTCAATTGGGTAGACATATGAAGTATAAATAAATAAAGTAAATGTTCCTCCAGTCTACTTTATATCTTGCTACGGAAAAAAGACAGTTGCTTATGATGTGCCACTATTTTTGTCCCTATTGGGGCTTAAAAAGCAGCATGGGGAAGTTTATCTCTAAGTAGGGAATTGGCACCTTGTGGGGAATTAGCCTGCTCTTTACAGTATCCTCTTATCCAGTTTATTCCTCACCTGACCATTTGTACAACTGGAGTTCTCCTCAGTAAAATCCTGCATCATGAACAGTTTGGATTCTTAGCCTCATCCAGAAGAGTTCTTCTGACCTTCTTATACAAGAACAATTGGCAGAAGGATCTTTCTTTGCATGTTATTAGAAAACAAAATTCTGGAACACGATCTTCTTACTTCTTGTAAGAACCCTTGAAAGAGGAGATATTTCTTGAAACTCTCAAAGCCTGTGGGAGAAGGGTACCCCTATCTCACCCAGAATGGTCATCTGCCTTCCAAAATACACTGTGACTAAACACCAAAATAAATTCCGTAACAATTGTTTTTGCCATACATTTCAAAATGATCATTACTGCCTGTGTGTCAAACTGAGTTTCCTACTTAAACAAACAATGTGTCAATGAAAAGAATGGACTAATGCTAACTTCTATTATCATAGACATGCCTGGAGATGAAGAGCATTTGATCTATTGCTACTACTTCAGGGCAACTTTCTTTTCCAAGGAGGTCTTGTATCACTATATCCTCTGCTTCCATTCTGTCAATGTTGCCTTTGTTTTAGAGGCTCTTCAGTTAAATTAATATAGTGATCAAAAGAAGAGAGCTGAGTTCAGGCTGGGTTTAGATAATAAATCTACAGTCGCTTTAGATGAGAAATGATCCGGCTAGAATTCAGCCTTAGAGGTAAAATTTCCCAATAGGTAGGAAGGTGAAGGTCATGTTATTTAAGGCATTAAATGGTATGAACTGATAGATAATTTTTAAACCAGAAACACACATATGGAATATATATGTCTATGCTCATTGTGTCCAGTGGAGATATATGCACAATATGATGAAACTAAATACCATAGGAAATAAAATAAGGGTGGACTTAGACATTATATCAAGAAAAGTGTGATCTCATCTCCACGTTTTCCGAGATATGTAGCAGGGAGCCTTGTAGCAGGCAACTGGCAACTAGACATTCATTTTCCCCTACAAATGCAGCCTGAGATGCCCCCCTCCCTCTGCTATCCCCAGACTGGCTCACTTCCAGTTTGGGAGGGAAGGCAATTTAAAACTGTCTGAGGAGAGAAGCAGTGAGCAAGGGAAAGAATAAGCACCCCATTCCACCTTCTGCCCGCCCCCCGCCCCCCAAACATCTCTTGCCCCGTATTACCATTAGGAAAGAAGCACGTTTAGGAATTTCATGCTCTTCAGTTGGTTAGTCTTAAAGATGCGACTGGACTCTTTTCGATGTTCTTCTTAAAATATCTAGTTTTGTCCTGTGATCCAATAGCATACAATCTAGCACTAAGTTCCTGTTTACCTGTTACTCAGAGTCCAAACTGGAGAATCCACAAGTGCCCCCAACATTTCTGAAGCAAAGCACAACAAAATTTAGCCTACAGTGAAGTCATCTGTTCCGGGTAAAATATTTTTAGATTTGTAGCAGAACCCTGGATGTTGGTGTCTTTCCACTTCAGCCATATTTCTATAAATTGTTATGACCGAAGAATGAAAGCTCCCCCCCCCCCCATTCAAAACAGTATTTTAAAAGCAGCCCGCCTGAGCCTGGGTTTATCAGAGCTTGGGAGATAAGCAGGGTTGGCCATCATCAGTACGTAGATGGGAAATTACCAAGGAAGATTGGGGCTGCTATGCAAAGGAAGGTGCAATGCCAAACCTTCGCTGCTCATCTCTTGCCTGTAAACACCCCATGAATGGGGTCACCATGAGTTGGTTGCAACTTGATGGCATGTTCTTCATTTTAAAAGGACTTACAAGCAAAAAAGACAGACTATTACTTCCCTACTGATCTGCTGACATTATAAGCAGCAATATTTTTCCACTGACCTAATGGAACAGCATAATATGACAGCATATATACAAGTGATTGGCATAAATCAACATAATATCCACTTTGTACCATTATATTATTGAAAATGTTCATCTTGAACAGTGGGGGTTGGCAAAGGCAAGGACAACAAATAATAAATTCTCTCAAAACTTTACTGGATGATCATGTGTGTGCGCGTGTATAAATCACCCACCCATTCATACCTTAATAACATTTCATTATTGCACATCCAGCACTACCTAACAGACCTTCCTTAAAGCAGATGTCCACAAAGTTGCCATGAAATATTCTGTACAGTTATTAGACCAAAGAACAACATTTACTAGATCTACCAGAGTTCTGTTTGTGTTCGTTTCTATTTCTAGGCACATCAGCATGTCTTCAGGTGCCCAAAGGGTCATCATGCATGAAGTCACTTGAACAGTTTTATAACACAATAAACCTAGATCGTTCCATGTCACGCAGCCCTAGATGTGAACTACAGCTTAAAACAGAATGTAAACTTTGGAAATAATGTGTAGGAATGAATAACCTTACATGGCACTGGTGTCGGCTTTGATAACAGAGATCCAGTTTTCATTGGAACCATTCAAAGATCTTGTACCTCTTCTAAGACACAAAACATGCATTCTCTCATTGTTCATTTGTTTTATGTATCTCAAATCCAGTGTGGCTTGGTTTTTAGGACATTTACATTGACTTATCTGCCTCTCAGGTAAATAGGTAGATAGGATTAATTTATATAACATTGGATATTACCAAACTTATCAAATAGGGGCTTTCTGATATAATAACCTACAACTTAATAAGCAAAAGCCAGTAGTCACTGCCAGAGGCCATTTTCTTTTTAAACCTTGTAGCTTACGCTGTCTCTTAAAATGCTGGAATTTAAAGAGACTCACACAAAGTTGTATTATAATTCACCTCACCTCTAACTCCCCCTCCCCAATCCCTTTCCAGTGCAATGCAATCTAATGGGCCATCCAATTCCACCTGAGGCCTTTCACCATTGTACTGGCAACACTTGTTGCCTGTTTCTTAGGTCCCACAGGCTGGTCCATTCAGGTACTACATGTTGGGACACAGGGAGACAGACAGTGAAAAGATGCTGCTGCTGGGAAGGGTTTTTCAGCACCAGTAGTGCTTTACGGCAGAACCATGTTTCCAGCATTACTGAATTCCAGTAGATTCACAGCAGTTTTTCAGTGCTGTGAAACACTGGTGGTTTTTACACGTCTTTACCCTCACGCAAAATCGCGCAAAACCCACAGAATGAGGGTGTCTTCATGGCGCAATTTCTGATGTCACCCCATCATGATTCTGTTTTGTGGTGTGATGTCAGAAATTGTGCCATGAAGACACCCTCGCTCCATGAGTTTTGCGTGATTTTGTGCGAGGGTAAAGACATGCAAAAAAGACCCCTGTTTTGTAGTCCGCAGCCAACTGGAGAATCATCTCAAGTGCTATAATGGAGCCCAAAGACAAAACTGGAAATAGACAAATGTTTTGTTTTTTCATTGCATGTTCTAATTTTGGCCTTGGACTTTCCATGCAGTTATTAGATAAGCATAAAAAAGTCTGTTTGTTTGTGCTCTTCTGAAAACACAGCAGTAAGATGCAGTAGGGCTTCAAATGCTATTAAATGGCCCTGCTAGGTTGTAGTTGATTTGGAAGACCATGCAGAAGTGATTGGTGGGGCAAGGGGCAGCATTATTACATGGCTCTCTTAACTGCTGCACACCCCACTCTCTGTGAATGCAGAACTGAAGCTTAGATGGATTAGTTTATTGAGGAAACCTGATATTTATCAAAGCTAAACAATTAAAGAATACTTTGTAGAAGCAAAACATAAGATTCATAGACTTGGATTGTCTGCCTTTCCTGCGCGCTCGCGTCTCCCTGGGAGCTGTGGAGTCTGTTCTCTGTCACAGAGCCTAATTCCTCTAGCACTAGGCACTTCTGCTTGTGTTGAAGCAATGTCTTTCAAGGAGACAAGCATGAGAGGAATGTGCCAAGCAGCAGAAGACTGCCCCCTTAGTACCCAGCGAACAGCATGGACAGGTGCAGGTTATAGAATGCAAGCCTGATTGTTCTGAATTTACTAATTTCTAATCGGTTTGAATGTATTAAAATATTTTACACTTCAGCTTATTTTAAAGGCATGCCAGTCCTTCACAGATCAGGTCCTCTGCACACCAAAAGATGCTGTGCAGGATGCATCCAGCCTTCAAGGGATGTGCACTTGGTTGTCCCTGTTGGACTGAATCCCTACACAGAACCTCTAACATGTGACTGAAGAGATTCACTGCCCCACTCCCTCCTATAAAAGTGATGGGTGCTGTCAAAGCTGAACATGTCCAACCGTCTCTCGGTGGGTTATTTCTGTCCCGACCTGCAGGTATTACAGTGCCACACAGCCCACCCTCGCACACCTAGATCTGTACTTGGGGACAGAGTCTGCAAATTGCAAAAATAATGTCAACTATCAAATAAATGTCACATTGAATTTAAAGATATGCTAAGCCTGCGAGGAAACAATTAATAATTGAAATATTCTAGGCGAGTAATAAAGAAAACAGAATAGATAGCATCACTTTCAAGATATATGGTCTTATTCTATTAAATTCACCGAACAATGCTGCTGCACTCTTTAAGTCTACAGAAATAGTAAACATCACGACATGGACGGGGGCGGGGGGGGGAATGGTGTGCAAATTTGCTGCAAATTTCCATTCATAGCTCTTGATGCTATCCAATTACATCTTCTGGTTAATGGTGTTTTGCAGATGATGGCTGAGCTGCTCCCAAGGCCAAGCGTGCAGCTCTCTGTTAAATGCCCAAAGTATGAAATAAGACATGAAGTGCAGTTCTCCTACGACAGATTCCAAAGGGGAGGGGATCAGGAGAATTGTCTAAAACACCAGGTGCAACATTCTCCCCTGCTGTGTACTGGAGGGAGGAGGGGGACATGGATGCAGCCATTTATCATTTGTGGACATCATGACATTGGTTTATTATTCTACTTCCTCTTGCATTCTGGGATCCTAATTCTAGTCTTTCACCTGATCAACACTATCTTCGGCACTAGTCGCTGTCTCTCTTGATGATAAGGCAGGTGCAGAGGAGGCTATTTTTGCATACTGTGCTGAGCTGACATAATATCTTTGTCACAGGAGACTAGGTAGCTTCCATTATGGGGCCACACTGCAAAGAAAGGTTGAAAAAGGAATGCCTTCATCAGGTATGTGGTATGCTTAAATTGAAACCTCCTGACAGTATCTTTATGAGAAGTAACAGTCTGTAAATTACTGGAGATAATTAGAAGACTGGATTCAATGTGCTGAGAGTGGGAACAGCTCTGAATCCTACAACTTACCTAGATATCAAGTGCCAAGCGGCCTCATGGGGCGAAGAAGAAGAAGAAGAAATATCTTCAGCATATTTCTTGAAGAAAATAAAGCAACACAAGTGCAATTAGCAGATGTTGGGGAAATCAGTCAAGAAACTGAAAATTAGTTTGTGCTTCAGAGATTTTGTTAAGAACTTTCAGAGGAAAGTTGCAAATGCAAAGAGGGAGCAGCTTTCTCTTGGGCATAGACAGTTGGGAGTGACTTTGTGAAAGGTACAATATTATACTGGGAATCAAAGCTTCTTGATTTGCACAGGGTTATTGGTTGTACATATATCCATCCACGTCCTCTGTTATGCTACAACTCTGGAAAGTTGTGAATGGGCCCACTGCCTAACTGGACATACAGTACTGAGACCTGGGCTGTAGTTCTTATAGCTCCCACTTGTGTGTTTTAACAGAAATAATTCTAACTACAGAGAATAAAAAATGTGTACACTTGATACTAATATTTTACCCTCTCTTACCAGCATTTATGAGTAGAGCCCATTACTGTTTTACTATTTTGAAAAAGAGTTATTTCATTAAAAAAACACTTTCATTTCTAGAATTTCATTTTTTTCCTGCTTCTTCTCTATCACTTCATACTGAGTATATCAAAGGAGGCCAACGTTATTTCAGTATTGACTTTTATTTTGATGAATGCGCTTCTATTTCATTTATTCTTTATTTGTACAGAAACTACACAGTATTTTTATATTGTTCCCTACTTCCTTTTTGATTAAACTGTTTTATTTGATTTCCCAGAAATAAAGCAGTGGAAAGGTACAACACAGAGGCAATAGGCTTCCCTGACTTTCAAAATGAGTTCTTCCTAGAAAAAAGTCTTCTTGCTTGCAGGCGTTCCATCCAGATGCGATTCATTGATGAAAATGCTAAAGAAGTGCAACCATTAATAATCATGGTTATTTTCTGAGAGCATTCTAATGAGTTAAGGTTGCAAACCTATGTGACATTTTCCCTGGAAATAAGACCCACTAAAGACAATGGGATTTATTTCTTAGTAAGCATGTATTGTATTGGGGGGTAAGTGAAGGAACCATAGCTTCTTAGTCCCACCAACTGGTATAAGCTACAGCAGGAATATCTTGGCTTTGTCCACAGCAGTGAGATGTAATCCTGTTTGGGCGGGGAGCAGGTAGTAACCAGATGACATTGCCTGACTTCCCAAGAAACCTGTATTCTTTTCCTTGCCATAAAAAGGGACCTGAAAGGTATATAACATGCTTCTTGGGAATCTGAGTCAAACAATGATGCATGGAATCTGGCATGGAAAGTGCCCCAGCTCTACCATTAGGCAGGAGCTGGTTTTAGGAGACCATTAAAGGGCAGGACATTGTCAATTATCTAGTTTAGTCATTTATAGTTAATTGGAAAAGCAAAACAAATCCTGGGAGGAAAATAATATTCCAGTATGTTTGGGAAACTGGTAATGGAGAAACGTCTCCGTCAGATTACAGCAATGCGTAGCTAGATGGAGATGGATAACTTTTTGATAATGTGAGTTTCCTTTACTGACATGCTTTGCATATAATTCATGTAAATATTCACTTCTCAATCAGTATACAGTGTACCTAACATAGTAAATGACAAGATAGCACGTATGATTATATATAAAGAACTTGGTTGCAAGAAAATAACAATCTGTTCTTACCAGTAATCTGACTCTTCTGACTTTTATGGTGATGGCAACCAGGGCACCAGAGACAATTATTGTTTGGAGTATGTTGCACTATAGCTGTGATTGCTGCATTGCTCAAGTCCCTTAATAAAGCTGTGGCCTCTTTAAACCCAAATTGATAGCACTGGTCATGCAAAAAAAAAAAATGAGCTGTGGATCAGAATGCATAGAGCAATTAACTGAACGTTGTTCGTGGACAGACTCCATCTAAATGGGACAGAACATGTTATGTTAAAATTGAGGAGTTTTAATAGCAGTGAAACAACAAACAGACTAAAATAATGGGATAGATAGATAGATAGATAGATAGACAGACAGACAGACAGACAGACAGACAGACAGACAGACAGATGTTTCTGTCAGAAAAACATCTATAGAAAGAATGTATTATTTATTAACAAGCATGGAAGCAGCAAGGACTTGAGGGGTGGGATTTCATTTTTTCCTTGTCCACCCTTTCCTGAAAGCCCCCCTAGCCTCTTGCCTTTCCCTGCCTCCTCCTCTCCTTCCCACTCTACCTTTATGCATCCCCCTGTCTTTACCTTTCCCTCCTTCGTCCCCCAAGGCAGCTTCTACCAAGGAAAAGTTTGGCCAGGTTGTGCAATGCCAGCTGCCAAGCTGGAGTCAGTTGCATTGTTCAGATGGGCCAGGTGCAGTTGTGTAGTGAGAGGACATAAGGGGACCTCACTTTCCCCTGTATCACCTCCTCACTATTTCTTCTTTCCCTCCTCCTGGCAGCCTCCATATCCTCATCTTTCCCTGCTTCCTTCTATCCTTCCCATCCACCAACCAATGTAACTTTTACCTACCCCCCCCATCTTCAACTTTATTTATTTATTTCATTTATACCCCACCTTTCTCCACAGTGGGTACCCGAAGCAGCTTCCATTACTCTCATCTCCTCCCTTTTATCCTCACAACAATCCTTTGAGGTAGATTAGGCAGAGAGAAAATGCCTGGTCCAAGGTCAACCGGTGAGCTTCCACAGCAAAGTGCAGATTTGAGACTGAGTCTTCCAGATCCTAGTCTGAAATTGTAACTACCAGCCCACGCGGGGTTTTGTGAGGTGGCTACAGCTGAATAGCAGCAAACAGCTGGGCCTAGGAGAGTCATACAAGTCATGTGGTTTCAGTTTGCCCAGTGGGTGCTGCTGGGCCTGGCTCCAATGAGTCCTCCCTCAAAGGCCAAAACCTGATCAACACAAAAAAACACCCAGATGTAGAAACACCCAGAGCTGATATGAGGACCAAATGGGGGTGGGAAAATGAGGAGGGGAAGAGACCTGTACCCTTCCAAGTTCCTTTGGAAAAGATGAGAGTCCAAAATGTAACAAATAAATAAAACATACCATGTAGATTGGCAACTGTTATATGTCTGAAAGCCACTGTTATTAAAACTGTTTGACTCTGCATTTGCATTTCAACCTATGTTAAGACCTAACATCTCTTGAACCAACAGCATACTAGCAAGTATGCCAAGTAAAGCAAAAAAAAAGATTTGATAATAATAATTAGTAATATTTTACTAAAATACAAAGATTTGGATTTTGTCTCTTAAGGATAGCTTAGAAACACTCCCCCTCCCCACAACATTATCCCTTAAGCCTGACCCTCCATCACCATTTCTTTCTCTCCCCTACTGTGCAGTGAACAGTGTTTGTGGGGGTCACTGTTTGCAAAAGGAAGCTTGAACGGCAATGTCAAAAGGGTAATTGGCAGAAAAGAGATTCCTGCCTCTGAGCAAGAGGAATTAAGCTTTCCTTTAGCACCTTGGGACCATCTAGGGCTCATTGTTGCTAGACCTACAAGCCCTAATTATGAAGATCACACCAAGGGTCATGTTATGTAGTGAGACACGAGTTCTTTTGAGTGAGAACAAGGTCACAGTTCCTTGTGTGCTACTGATTGATCCTTGGAGTTCACATCTGGAGAGAGGTGGCCTGTTATATGGAGGGGGGGGAGACCTAACTTTACAATTCATAGAACTACTTAATTTATATTTAGCTTTGGCAGAGTTTTTCTGAAGAGCTCAATTTTGGTAAGATAATAGTTACTGCCAGGAAAAAAAAGCAGAAGGGCCTTAAGTATCTGCTTACCCAAGTATCCACTTAAGGAGTACTGCAGAAACGTTTTTAGTAAGACTTTAATCTTCTGTGTGTGAGGGAGAAATGTGATAATTGGACTTCTTCAGACTCAAAAGAAAGAATTACTTTGGTTTCTGTTCAGTCACATTCACAATTGTTGAAACAGCAGCACAAAGCTAACTTTATGCTGCTGAAGCACAGAAGAAAAATGGCTCATAATTCGTGCAATCCAAAGTTGGTCTGCAATATGTGTTAAAACCTTCCTAACTGTCAGTGCATTTAGGTACTTGCTGCAGCAATATCACAGCAAACATTACAGTAATCAAGTATTATACAGCATATATGTAGCATATGCAGCTACACTACACTCTTCCTGGCATACTTCACTTTTTGCAAGTTTGAGGCCCATACAAACCAAATGCAGCGCAACCTGGTGTAGCAAAGGAGCCTGTTGTAAGAGGCAGAACCCTCCATTGTTTTTCACATTTTTTAAAAAAACCCTTTTCTATCCTGTTTCAGGGTGAGCTCTCTGGATTGGTTCAAAGTCTGATCTCATACTTTTCACATTAGCATACCAGGCCTGAGATTTGCAGGTCTATTTTAGGTGTACCCAAGGGCTTAAGTATGTCTAGTAGGACTTATCCCATTTTCCCTTTAACAAACAAATTTCTACACCGTATCGTACAAACTTCCCTCATTTTTTTTAAGGGTCTTCTATAAGACGCAGAGGGTTCCTGGTTCAGAGCACAAGGAATAGCTGATCAGATCTTTGGATGAAAAAAAAAAAGACTTCACAATGTGGGTCTCTTAAGTCAAGAATTTTAAAAGTGAGTCCTCCTGAACATTATTGTCCCAAGATTGTTGTAAATCTTATCTGCAAAAACAGGCTGTTTCAGCCGCAAAGCTTGGAATATGCTTTGTGGGCATGCATCTGTACAAGCATTTTTTTTACAGAACTGTGTACTCCACCCTTAGAGATATCTATTTTGTTACTGTCTACATAATCACTTACCCTGACTTGGATAGCCCAGCTGAGTCTGATCTCGTCAGATATCAGGACCTAAGCAGAGTCGGCCTTGGTTAGTAATTGGATAGGAGACCATCAACGAAGACCAGGGTTGCAGAGGCAGGCAATGGCAAACCACCTCTGTTATTCTCTTGCCATGAAAACCCCTCCAGGGGTTGCTATAAGTCAGCTATGACTTGAGGGCTCTCCACCACCACATAATCACTTACCACAAAATGAAAGAAAAGTGAGTTAAGAATCTCTAATCATTTCAAGAACTGTAGCCTCATCTCAGTCTCTCATCTACCCTTGAATGACTAACAGAGACTCACCTAAGCTCAGAGGTTCCTCCCTTAGGATAACTGAATGTGAGGGGACAGGGTCAGGGAAAATTACTGCCATATGGGCCAGAAAATCCAAATTTACCCACCCACACAGCAACCATCCAGACTGTACTACAATCGTTCCCAGAACTTTAGAGCAAAGCAGGTTTGAGAAAGATTGGAGAAAAGCTAAGGAAACCCCCAGATGTGCACAAATGCTCCATGATGCTGTGGGGAAGCAGGAAAAATATGCACTTCCCAAAAGCATTGAACTCAGGGCAATTAGCCTGTGTGGAAGACCCCTTGGTACATAAGGCCCTATAATATATTGTTTTTACCTCCTGATTCATGCAACAACTTTAACATCAGGGTTGCAAGGTCTGCTACCCAAAGTCAGAACTTCTGGTAATGCCATAAATGACATAATCACCAGGAGACATGGGCATGCCCATTATCCCCGCATACCTGCAGGCCTTCCTCCAATGCCTTTCCTCCCCACTGGCCAGGTGAGTAGTGGCAGGGGACAGTGAGTGGGGCTGGAGCACTACTGTTGGAGAAAGGCATGTTCAAAGCCCCATATTCTTATAAATGCTCCTAAAAAATAACCTGAAGTGTGATACAATACTGAGATACTATAATACACTTCATAATTCAAAAGCAAAGCAATTGTTTAAAACTGTAACCTTGCATGTTAGGGCAATATTAAGTTAAGAGCTTTTAAAAGACAACATGAACAATTTCCATAAATTACAATGAATCACGTTTGGCCCAAACAGGCCCTTGTGAAATGACATGTCAGAATGGATTCTGTAGACAGGCTTGCAGAACTGATGAGAGTATATATCCCTTGACTTAAAATAGAAGATTGGACTAGATGGCATTTTCACCTTTTTACAACCTGTGTAGTATGTAGTATGTTTTTACAACTTATGTAGTATGATGACTGGATGAACAGAGAGCTCCAGAATAAGTTAAAGGAGAAAAAGGAAATGTTCAGGAAATGGAGAAAAGGACAGACCTCTAAAGAGTAATATATGAGGGTTACTAGGTACTGCAGATCAGCCATCAGAGAAGCTAAAGCTCAGTATGAGCTGGGTCTGGCCAGGGGGGCTCGCTACAATAAGAAAAACTTCTGCTGGTATGTGAGAAGCAAACACAAGGTAAAAGAGGCAATTGGACTGCTGTTGGGAGTGGAAGAAGAAATTCTGATGGAGGACAGAGAAAAAACAGACAGGCTTAATGACTTGTTTGGCTCTGTTTTCTCTCTAGACAAATACAAATCCCCTGGGCTGGATGATTTGCACCCAAGAGTGCTCAAAGAACTTTCTAGAGAACTTGCAGAGCCTCTGTCCATCATCTTCAAGGCCTCCTGGAGGACTGGGGATGTGCCACAAGATTGGAAAAGAGCAAATGTTATCCCAATCTTTAAGAAAGGGAAGAAGGATGACCCGGGAAACTACAGGCCAGTCAGTCTGACTTCTGTTGCTGGGAAGATATTAGAGCCGATTTTAAAGGGATCAGTCTGTAAGCACCTGAAGGACCGCTTAGTGATCCGCGGAAGTCAACATGGTTGTGTCCCCAACAGATCTTGTCAGACCAACCTGGTTTCCTTCTTTGATTGAGTGACGAGGTTACTGGATCATGGGAACTCTGTTGACGTGATTTACCTGGATTTCAGCAAAGCTTTTGATAAGGTTCCCCATGACATTCAAATGGGTAAACTGGAAGATTGCAGACTGGACTATAGGATAGTTTGGTGGATAGGGAACTGGTTAGAGGACTGCACCCAGAGAGTGGTGGTCAATGGCATTTCATCAGAATGGAGGGAGGTGTCCAGTGGGGTGCCGCAGGGCTCGGTTTTGGGCCCAGTACTTTTCAATATTTTTATCAATGATCTGGATGAAGGGGTAAATGGGCTGCTCATTAAATTTGCTGATGATACCAAATTGGGAGGAGTGGCAAACACCCAAGAAGATAGAGTTAAAATTCAACAAGACTTGAATACTCTGGAGAAGCGGGCGGTTGTGAACAGGATGCAACTCAACTTAAGTGCACAGTATTACATCTGGGCCACAAAAATGTGAAGCACAAATACTGGATGGGGGATACACTTCTGGGTAGTAGTGTATACGAAAGATCTTGGGGTAAGAGTGGACTGTTAACTAAATATGAGCAGTCAGTGTGATGTGCTGGCAAAAAAGGCAAACTCAGTCTTGGGTTGTATCAAAAAGGCCATTGTATTGAAATTGCAGGAGGTCATAGTGCCTCTCTATACTGCCTTGGTCAGGCCGCACCTGGAATACTGTGGGCAGTTCTGGAGACCCCACTTCAAAAAGGATGTGGACAAAATTGAGAGAGTTCAGAAGAGAGCAACGAGGATGATCAGGGGTCTGGAGACTGAGCCCTACGAGGAAAGGCTGAGGGCCTTGGGAATGTTTTGTTTGGAGGAGATTGAGGGGGGACATGATTGTTCTCTTTAAATATTTGAAAGGTTGTCATTTGGAGGAGGGCAAGGAGCTGTTCCAGTTGGCAGCAGAGGATAGGACCTGAAGCAATGGACTTAAATTACACGCAGAAAGGTACCAGCTGGATATTAGGAAGAACTTTTTCACAGTTGGAGTAGTTCAAAGGTGGAATCAGCTGCCTAGGGAGGTCATGAGCTCCCCTTCACTGGCAGTTTTCAAGAAGAGGCTGGATGAATATTTGTCAAAGATACTTTAGGCTCATCCTGCACTGGGCAGAGGGTTGGACTAGAAGGTCTGTATGGCCCCTTCCAACTCTATGATTCTTTGATTCTGTGACATATGTCCCCACTGCTGCTGCTGCTGCTTGGCCCCATCAGGTGAAAGATCTCAGGGTACTTCATATGTCAAAGAAGAGGAAGAACACAGCATGGAAAGAGCCCTTGATACTATTCCTATCCCAGAAAAGATATCAGTAGCATGATCAAGCCACTAGCTGGACAAAACTACTATCCCATCATCTGACTTCACCACCATTCCAGAGCTACAAGGTACGATGAAATGCATGTTATAAAAAGCCTGGAAGTGCTGTACACACACCGCTGCAGGACTGTTAAGAGTTAATCCCTCACAGAATCAGAACTTTGACAGGTTACTCCAAGGGAAGGAGGAGCTGGAAAGAGGAAGGGTTTTTTTCCAGCCCTAGCAGAGAGGAATCAAATAAAAAGGAGTTTGGAGACAGAGTCCTAAAGGAGAGTAGTTTTAACACCAACAGAAGAACTGGGGAGATTTGGCCAAGAAAGTTTGAGAAGTAGGTGCAGTCTCTCAAACAGGTCAAAGAAAAGAGATCGATCTTCTAAGGAGAGGAAATGTTTCTCTATCCAGTAAAAAAGGGAGGTAGCTCTGGAAAAAGAAGAGATCCCTGATTGGGTGTGGTTGGAAACTGCCTGTGGAGATATTCAGATTCAGTTAACTACTGAAGGAAAGCAGTGTTCTAGGGAAGAAATGAGGGAACCAAAGCTTCAAAACATAAGCCTTTAAGTATCTATGAACTATCAGGCTATGGATGACAGGGTATGGCAGATAGACCCCTGTACCATTGCAGCAAGAATCCAGGCTCTTGGTTAAATGGTTTTATTCAGAAATCAGATCATTTCCATAGATATATCCATAGGATTACTCAGAAGCAAGGTTAGCAACTAAGCGGTGAGAAACAGGTTGACAGGAATGGTAACACGTGGGAAAACCCTTCCTCTTAACTCACACATTTACTCCTTCCTCCTCCCATCAGCAAAACAGGACTTTTGGCGTGAACCCATCCTGAGAACATCTCACATATTTGCACTATCAAGTCTAGACACTGAGAAATTGTTCCACCCATTCTCTGTACGATTCATCAAAGTCCTTCCAGCTGACTAGGTAGAAAAGCTTGTTGTGTTTCACTTTAGAATCCTGGATTTCCTTTACTTCATAATGAATATGTCCATCCACTAGCATTGGGTGTGGGGCCCCCCATTCTGGATGCCACTGGTCAGGTGGGGGAGACTTTTTCAGAAGGCTGAAGTGAAATATGGGGTGGATTTGTCTTAAATTCTTGGGGAGCTCAATTTTTTAATAGTTACTTGGTTGATTAATTTCTTCATAGGAAAAGGTCCTAAATATCTCCACCCCAATTTCTTGCTAGGTTGCTTCCCTTTAATGTTTTTGGTGGAAGTATATACAAACTCTCCTGATTGCAATTTCCATTGCTCAGAGAGTTTTCTGTCAGCAAATTTCTTATAGTCTTCTTTTGCTTTGTCCAAAGTCTTTTGTATGATTCCCCATTGGGAAGTTAAATTAGTCCACCATTCTTCTAGATCTTCTGGCTGTTGGGATCCAGGGATTGTAGCAAAAGGCAAGGCATTTCCTTCATATCCATATACTATTTTAAAAGGAGTAGCTCCTGTAGAGCTGTGTATTGAGTTGTTATACACATATTCGGCAAAATCAAGAAAATCAATCAAATCATCTTGCTGATAGTTAATGTAGCATCTTAAAAACTGTTCCAGCACTTGATTTGCTCCCCCAGTCAGAATGAAGAGGCAGACACAAGTGTTGGGAATTAAAGGGCTGCTTTATTAAAATTACAACAACAGTACTGTCAAAGCGGCAAGGGCCTAACTAGGAGTACAGGTCGGACCCTGGGGTCACTCCCGGACCTCCTCCCCAACCTGTCTGGGTGATCCACCAACTGCCCCAGGGGCAAGCCATCCATTGTATGGCTGTGACCTGGCCAGCCCGGCAAAATGGTAGTACAGCCCCTTAAAGCTTGCCCACCTGGCCATCAAGCTGCAGAGGGGGACCGGCTTGTCTGGGGATTCCCCACCAGGGCATCTGACCTTGCACCTGGGCCATACAGCAGCCAGCCACTCGTGACAGACCCCAATTCCCCACCAATGGGGATATGCCAAGGATGGTCACTGCCCCGCTCAATTTTACCCAACTTCTAACCTGCCATGGGAGATTAAACTCAACCCACCTTAGCCAAATACCCCCTCTCCAGACAGTGCAAGGTAGGCCAAAAACTCCTTCCCCCAATGGCCAATGCAGAAAAGGAGAAAAAACTCCTACTTGGCCCTGATAAACAGTGACCGGCTAATCCTGCACTGAACTAGGATGAGGTGGTTGGCCCAAGCACAAAGTGCAACTGAGAAGCTGGGAGGGTGGAGCGGCTAAACAGAGCTGCTGTCTCCACCCCCGCTGCATACCCTGATGGCCAGGAAAGTGCTGCTACCTCTTTCTCCTTCCAAGACAGCAAATCTCGGCCCCCAGCTGTAGTGGCTGTTGCCCCCAGCTGTGATGGCTGTTGCCACCAGCCAGGAAGGGCCACATTGCCCCCCCAGTCGGAATGAAGAGGCAGACACAACTGTTGGGAATTAAAGGGTCGCTTTATTAAAATTACAACAAAAGTACTGTCAATGCAGCAAGGGCCTAACTAGCGGTACAGGTTGGGCCCTGGGGTCACTCCGAGACCTCTGCCCTGATCTGTCTGGGCGATCCATCAACTGCCCCGGGGGTGAGCCATCCATCATGTGGCTGTAACCCGGTCGGCCTGGCAAACTGGTAGTACAGCCCCTTAAAGCTTGCCCACCTGGCCGTCAAGCTGCAGGGGGGGACTGGCTTGTCCAGGGGTTCCCCACCAGGGCGTCTGACCTCGCAACTGCACCATACAGCAGCCAGCTGCTCATGACAGACCCCAATTCCCCACCAATGGGAATATGCCAAGGGTGGCCAGTGGCCCGCTCAATTTTACCCAACTTCTAACCTGCCACCACTAAGGCCAAGCCTCTGCTTAAGCCTTTGCGCCACCACTGGCAACATAAAGCCGCCTCCCCCCCCCCTTGCCGCGTATCATCCAGATGTGGCCATGTCCATCCCCCTAGTAAGGGTCAGCAAATCCGGCCTCTAATTTGTGGATGGAAACCCCAACTCAACCCCACTTACCACCTTCCTGCAACAGTTAATGTAGCATCTTTAAAACTGTTCCAGCACTTTATTTGTGTGTTCTGATTGCCCGTCGCTCTCAGGATGATAGGTGGAGCTAATTCCATGTTCAATTCCAGCAATTTTAAGAAGCTCCTGCCAGAAGTTGGCAACAAACTGTGGACCTCTGCCAGATATTATCTTATTAGGAAAGGAGTGCAGTTTGACCACATGTTTTATGAACAGGCTGGCTAGTTTCTTAGCTGTAGGGATTGTGATACATGGAATAAAATGAGCCTGTTTTGAAAACAAATCTGCCACTACTAAAATGACTATATATCCTTTCGAGGGGTGAAGATCTGTGATAAAGTCCATTGAAATCACAGCCCATGATCTAGGAGGGGTTTCTAAGGGTTGCAACAGTCCAGGGGTTTTTCCCCTCCTAGATTTTTCCATTATACACACTGGGCATGAAGATACATATCGAGAAACATCTTTTCTCATAGCTGGCCACCAAAACTGTCTTTGTTTGTTAGAGCGAGTGTAAAATAACGCTGCGGAATAAACGCTGAGCTGATTAGAGAGGCAAAAGCTTTATTTGAGGAAGTTACATACTTGAGGGAAAGAGGGAGAGAGAGATCCTAGCTATCTGACTACATCTTGCAGAGAGAGAGAAGAAGTGGGGCAGGAGAGAGAAGAAGCAGGATATTGCCCTGTTTAGCCCAGTAGGAGACAAGACAAGGAAATGACCCCCAGGAAACAAGAGAGGTGCTACTCTCACTGTCCTAACTAAGTGATCCTTGCTGCCCCCTGCATGGTAGGCTCTTCTTCCTTCTTGCTGCTGCAGTACACCAGACATTGCTATTTCTAACATTGTTTTGGTGTAGCATTTGGTGTAGCATTTGTTTTGGTGTAGCATTTTAAGATACCCAAAATGTCCAGCGGTTTTGGCATCATGACATTGTTGTAAAATTTATTTGCTTAAGCTGGCTGGGATATATAATTTGCCCATTCTGTACCAGTGGCCATGTCCCTCCTGTTTCAGATTGGCTTTGGGCACATTTTCCCCCTCCCTTTCTGTTTCAGCTTTTATCTTTTCTCCCCATTCTGAGAGATCAGGTTTCATGCTGCTTTGTGTTTTTGCAGCTTGGTTGTGTGTCGTCACCGTTCCTCCCAGTTGAGCTGGTGAGAAAACTCTATCAATTATCTCCTCTTTCTAGCTGTCATGTTGGGGCATGCATGAAAGTGCGTCTGCAAGGAAATTTGATCGGACAGGGAGGTACTTCAACGTGAAGTTGAACTTGGAAAAGAATTCCTCCCACCGTAACTGTTTGGTGTTCAGTTTATGGGGGGGTGCATAACACATTTAAGTTTTTATGATCAGTCCATACTTCAAAAGGAATTTTAGCCCCCTCTAACCAATGTCACCAGGTGGTGAGTGCAAATTTCACCGCAAAAGCTTCCTTCTCCCACATGCTCCAGTTGTGTTCTGTCTCAGAGAATTTCTTAGAAATGTATGCACAGGGGTACAACTTCCCTTTTTTATTTACTTGCAATAGAACACCCCCCACGGCAGTATCGCTCATGTCTACCTGGACCACAAATTTTCGGTTCTCATCTGGGTGCTGTAGAACTGGTTCTGAAATAAATAACTTTTTCAGCTTTTCAAAAGCTTCCTAGCATTCCACAGTCCAATTCAATTTAGCACTAGGCTTTTCCCCTTGTGTTCCCCCTCCCCTTGGTTTTTAGCAAGTCTGTTAGGGGGAGAGCAATTTGAGCAAAGTTCTTTATGAAGTGTCGGTAAAAGTTAGCGAACCCTAGAAACAATTGCAATTGCCTTCTCGTTTTGGGGGGTTCCCACCCCACTACAGCTTGGACTTTTGCCGGGTCCATTTTAAGTCCTTGATGTGAGACCCGGTACCCCAAAAAATCCAGTTCCTCCTTATGGAACTTACATTTAGACAATTTCACTGGTAGCTTGTGCTTCTTTAAAGCGGTCAGTACCTTTCTGACCAATTCCACATAGGACTCTTTATCAGGAGAATAAATCAACATGTCATCTACGTAAACAACCACAACTTTGTACAGGTACTCATGCAGCACTTAATTAATTAAATTCATAAACACACCTGGCGCCCCCTGCAGGTCGAAAGGCATCACAAGATATTCGAATTGCCCCGGGGGGGTATTGAAGGCAGTTTTCCTTTCATCCCCCTCCCTTACTTGGAAGTAGGCATCTTTCAAGTCCAATTTTGAAAAGATTTTCCCTTGCGCCACCGCACTGAGCAAGTCTCTGATCAACAGGAGGGGGTAAGCTTTGGACACAGCATTTATTCCACAATAATCCGTACACAGCCTCAGGCCCCCATCTTTCTTTTTGCGAAATAATACAGGCGCAGCATGGGGGGAGCTGGCAGGGCAGATGAATCCTTGTGCCAAGTTTTTATCAATGAACTCTCTTAGCTCCTTTCTCTCTGCTGGGCTCATAAAGTACAACTTTCCTTTAGGTAACTTATCTCCTGGAATTAATTCAATAGCACAGTTCGTATCTCTATGAGGGGGAAGTTCATCAGCTTCTTTTTCATCAAACACTTGTTTTAAATCATGATATTCGGGGGGAATTGCTTTTTCCTCCTCAGTGGTTAATAACACAGTCTCCAATGGGGAGGGTGCTTCTCGTCCTCACACTTTAGACCATGCATGTTTTGCACAATGATCCCCTTTAAAAATCACTACTCCAGTGGACCATTTGATGTATGGGTCATGGTCCCAAAGCCAATGATTTCCCAGTTCCAAGGGGTATTTGGCCACATCATTGACTACATACACTGTATTTTCCCAATGATTCCCTATGCCTGTCGGGGTAGGCTCAGTTCTATAGGGTGCAGGAGTCATACTAGACCCATCCATTTGATCAAACACTATAGGGTCTTTGAGTTTTATTACTTCTAGCCCCAATCCTGTGACCAGGGCTGAGGATATTAAGACTCGAGTGCATCCGGAATCTATTAAGGCTTGCACTTGGATATGGGTTCCCTTCTTGGGGTTCAGTAACAACACTAGCATAAACAGTATGGCCCCTCTTTCTCTCACCTCTGGTGGCTTGGGTTCTTTTGGGACCTGCCGTTGGGACCTTTCTACGGCCGGTCTGTCTTGTTTCCCAATGGCAGGGTGAAGCTCTCCTCTGCTTCCTTTTGTGTGGGTTCCTTGGATTCTCTGGGACTCTCGTTGGCATCCAAGCCTGTCTCAGGCCTCCCACGTTTGGAGGCAATCTTCAACCAGGCAGTTTAGGAGAGGCCATGAGTTTTTGTGTGCCTTGGCCTCTTCCACCTGGCACTGGCTGTACAGGGCATTGGGCTGTGAAATGTCCAATGCCTCCACATTTCAAACATAGTCCTTGTATCCATCATAATTCTCTTCTCATTCTGTGGATGGGGGCCCTTGGCCCCAGTTGGATATGTCCTCTTCCTTCGGTGGTTGGCCTCCTCGGCTGTGCATGTTGCTGTATTCTTACGAGTTTCACAACTTGGTTTCTATTTTTGACCTTGCATGCTAATTGGATCCAGCCTAACAGAGTCTGTGGGTCATCCTGCATGAGTGCTCTATCTAGCAGGCCCACATTTAGTCTGCTTTGGAAAAGTTCAATTTTAACTTCTTCATAATAGTCATGAACTTTAGTGGCTAATTGCCTGAATTTGGCAGCATACTCTTGTATGGATCTAGACCCCAGCCTTATGGTTCTGAGCTATGTTCTGGCCCTTTCTCCATTCAGTGGGTCTTCAAATTTGGGCTCTTAAAGCATACACAAAAGCATTTAAATCATTCAATTTGGGTGCTCCCATTTCATGTAAGGTCACATACTATGCGGCTGCCCCCCCTCCCCAATCAAGCTCCTAAATGGCTCACTTGAATGTGTTCAGTTGGAAACAAATGTCCTCAATCTTGGAAAAATTCCACGGCTTGTACTACAAAAAATCCCAAGTCCTCAGGTTTTTCATCAAATCTGGCGTCTAATTTGAACCATCCTTGCAGGAGTCCCGTACCGGGAGTGCCGAGTCCCGTACCGGGAGTGCCTACTCCCTGATACCCTTCTGGCTGGGACCGCTCAGGGGGTGGCTGGACATGTCCCTGTGCCATGAAAGGTATTTGGTGTGCTCCATTTGCTCCATACACAATAGGAGCCGCTTGAGTCACCCCTCTGTGCTGTGGTTGAAAGGTTTGTGCTTGACCCCCCCCCCGATACTCTCTGAGGGGGGTATACTATGGGACCTCCTGGCTGCAGATGGCCCATTTGTAATCCTGTCCCCATTGGGACGACAACAGGAACCCCCTGTGGTTGGCCAGTTCGGGGCACCCTCATCCCTGTAGTGGCAACCGATGCCCCTGCACTTGTTGCAGCAGGTGGAACACCCCCTGGCTGCGTTCCCCCTTGTTGGGGCCCCACTCTTCCATGGGGTAGTAAAGTGGGAACTGTCACTACTGTTGGAGGAGTTTGAACTTGTAGATTCCTTGATACTCTCATCCCTGTTGTGGCAATTGGCACCCCTGCACCACTCAGGATGGGGGGGGGACGATCAAATGATGTGGTCCCCCAGATGGACCAACCTTCACTCCCCGGGGTGGTATATTAGAGGCAGTCACTATGGCGGGAGGTGGAACAGATCTCCCTCTCCCGGTTCCAGTGACTATTGGAAATTGTGTAGTCGGGGGAATTACGTGGGCTCTCGTGAATTGTGCAGGAGTCATGAAAAGCATCCTTCCCCTTTCCGATGTCACTAGTCCTACAGTGTTTATTGGTCCCTTGCCAATCTGTGGGGTTCTCCCTCGCACGTCTGGGAGCGGCTGCTGCAGGGAAGTTGTTGGCTCTGACTCCCAGCACTCCTCATATGGTTCTCTAGCTGAGTCCACCGGCAGGATCCTCATTGCTCGCACTCTTTGAACGTCTCATTCCCATTCTTGCTGTATCCTAATTGCCTGGTCCTGTTCTTCCAGGGATCGATAGTTCTCCAACTCATACATTGCTTGCAGAACTTGTGTGCAGACCAGTGGAGGGTACCATGTAAAGAAACTTGGTGCGGGTGTCTCCTCTGACCCAATTGGCTGTGGCATCTGGCCCCCATTTGGGTTTAACAATTCACTTATATCCATGGTGCCTGTTCCATCTCTGATGGTAAGATCCAAAAGGAGGTAATGCAAGGCCCCCCTGTATTTGTACATCCACCAGCATCGATTGTGCTGTCATCTCCTGTGGCACAGGTAGCTGCGACATCTGGCCCCAACCCTGGTTACTCGGCCCAGCTGCGGCTCCCATTTCACACATGTCCAAGGGATTTGTCCCTGTTGCAACTGTACAGCCCCGATATTCTTCAAAATTGCCCAGAGTAGTCCAGGGTCCCCTGGTCCATGTAGCTCTTCCAACATATTCTGCAGCATCCCCCACTCAAGGGTTTCAGCTCATCCATATCTCCTTGGTGCAGGTACAATCACCCCCATTGTGAGCAGCCCTGTGTTGCCAGGGGCCCACACCCATTAGACACGGGCTGTTTTTGCCTCCCTTGGGTCAGCGATGTACTCCTCCATCCCTAGGAAGCATTGAAAATATGTTGTCCTTCCATGATGTTGAATCCTCTCCTCCGCAGTTATGGATCTGCAAGGGACCCACTCCCAGGTGGATGGTAAGCTCCACTGATAGTAGGTAGACCCAGCCTTGGAGATTGCTCCTGGTTCAAGATACCTTGGGAGGGTTCCTGTAGCTCCAAGTCCCCTCATCTCAGATATATTAGGTAGTCCAGTCTCAATTCAATCACAGGCACCAGCTCTCTAGAATGTCCTCCAGGAGTTGCACCTGGTCCCAGTTGCAGGTCTGGGTTGCTTGTAAAATTCTCTGGCTCCATAGTCTCCAGCTCTGGCTCTGACGACATGAAACCAGTAACCATTCTCCAAAGGTTACAGGTACAGAAGAAATAAAAAAGGATTCCTGTCAAAATGTCAGGCTATGGATGACAGGCTATGGCAGACAGATCCCTGTACCATTGCAGCAAGAATCCAGGCTCTTGGTTAAATGGTTTTATTCAGAAATCAGATCATTTCCACAGATATGTCCATAGGATTACTCAGAAGCAAGGTTAGCAACTAAGCGGTAAGAAACAGGTTGACAAGAATGGCAACATGTGGGGAAACCCTTCCTCTTAACTCACACATTTACTCCTTCCCTCGCCCATCAGCAAAACAGGACTTTTCGCATGAACCCGTCCTAAGA
Source organism: Eublepharis macularius (assembly GCF_028583425.1). Taxonomy (NCBI): domain Eukaryota; kingdom Metazoa; phylum Chordata; class Lepidosauria; order Squamata; family Eublepharidae; genus Eublepharis; species Eublepharis macularius. The sequence goes on from NC_072796.1 coordinate 53,671,618, forward strand.
ATGTCTCATATATTTGCACTATCAAGTCTAGACACTGAGAAAGCAGGAGATCAAAGTTGAAACATAGCAGCACATGGGAGTGAGCAGCATACAAGGTCAAAAGCACTGAGAGCTTCTACAGTCCGTTAGATAAGACACCTGCAACTTCAATAAGCCTGTGAAAGCAAACCAGTTATGGCATTGGCAATATGACATCGGGTTATAGCATGAAACATTGGTCCAGAACAACAGGCCAGTGTCAAGCATGGCACAGATGAGGCACAGACTTGACATTTCAGCCTAAGTACTGAAATCAGTGCATGTTCTGATTTTATCTCAGATTGTGTGTGTGTGTGTGTTAAATCACCTCAGAAATTTTCAACCTATGATTTCACCTGACCTTTTATCTCTAAAGGTCTAAATACATAGTTGTTTTTGGAATTTTAAAAATGCCTCTAGTGCCATTTCTATTGTTTAATGATGAAGGAAATCATACAAAAAACAGAAAACCAGAATTACTAAAAAATAGGTCCAAAGCTACTCTCAAGGGAAAAAAACAAAATATAAAAATGTGAATTATGCTATACATACTCTACAGCAGTTCTCAGGGAAGGAGAGAAAACTCGTTATATCCAATATCTTTCCCACTTTCCTTATAGATGATTCTGAGAACAGGCTTGTCCATGATTTCCTCAGCCAACAAGCCCTATCTCTGACTTATCAAGCACTCTATTTGTATTCACCACCTCTCTAGTGCGCTAAGGAGTCTCGTAATAAGCTATTAAGGGCATTTAGTTTTACCAATTTGAAACTGAAAAACACAAGCTACTGGGGCAGTAAAGTTGCCAGAAGAGACATCAGGCCCTATGTTAGAATATTGGATTCATCAACTACTATATGTGCTAAGCCTGCAGATTGAATAATTGCAGTTCTATCAATGAAAAGTATGTTTATAAGATCCAAATTTACTGAAATAAGAAATGCAGCTTAAATACTAGCACACAAGAGATATTAATGAAGAGCTTTATATTATAGAATGACCACTGAAGCGGTAAAACAAATGTATAATTTGAGTATCTTAGGAGATTGCTACCACTACCATCCATGTAAGTCCCATTGATTTAAAATGAAACAACTTATTAAGTTTGGAATCAAGTTGTTAATAAATGATGCAGTTCAATTATATGCTGATCTGCCCCATTCATAACATTGTCATTGAAAATATACAGAGGACTGAATGATTGCTAGCTACTACCAATAGAAGGAACATAGATCTTGGCTGAATTCCCCAGTTCTTACAGTTCCTTTAGACCTCCAGAAAGTAGATTGCTGAGGTTGCAGGACCCACATGGACTAAGAGCCATCTGAGGTGGGGGCTTCAGTAAGGGAACAGGGCAAAATACCTTTGCTGCTTTCTCTGTCACCACTGCTCCATCTTTGCTTTTGAAGCTCAGTTGTGTTGTTTTAATGCTATTTGATCAAGGATGAGTAAAAATTAAGACTACCCTTGCAATGAAGTTGTATGAATCATGAAAAAATGTGCATTTTTTCTAATTAAATCTACCAAATTGAAATAAAAATTGATCATATTAACAATTTATATTCATGATTGAGTTTCTTGGTGTATCCAGTAATCTCTAGAATTTATGGATCTGCAACTGCAGCTGACAGAATTAAATATATATATATAAACAGTGTCAGACATTGGCTAGGCAGCTGAGAATAGCTACAATCAGATGGATTTCATTTGCAAAAACCTGTTCTTTGAGTGTTACAATCTGTGGTCTGAAAGTTAGGGGGAAAGTTGCATTCCCAATTGGGCCGTTATGGCAAGATACAGGAAATAAATTCTAAAGTAAGTAATGGATTGTGAGAAAGAGGAGGAGTGGAGGAAAGAAAAATGCTCTGCCTTCTAGCACAAAATCTACACGTAGTTTTCAATAATGAAGACATGCAAACTAAGAAGGGCAGCTGCTGAAACTTATCCCCCGTCCTCCAGATCTCCTGCTTTCCTGTTTATCATGCTTCACTGGGAACTTGGCTGAGCTTCTCTCAATGTGTGATTCCAGCACAGGACTTTTCCTGTTTCTTTCTCTTTCTGATTTTACATCTCTCACCCCTGTAAAGCTCCTATGGATGTTTTCCTGGGACAACAAACATGCATCATACTTGGCATAATCTCAGGCAAAAATTTCATGGCTTTTCATTTCTTCAGAATGAAAAGCTTTAAGGTATTAAAAATACACCACCTCTCCGTTCTCACTAGCTTGTGTTTATTACACAAGTAGATATCGCAAGACGTACACTTAACTTTCCTCTACCTGTCATTTGTTTAAACAATCAATTAAGCAAATATTCTTAACCATTTTGCTTGACCACAGATTACATAACTAAAAAAAACATAGAAACCTCCTCTGAGAATATTAGACTTTACACTAGTCACCTTGATTCAATTTTTACTGCAGCAGTTCATAAAGTCATCCATTCTTTTCTGCTTAATAGTCCAGTTCTTCTTTGCATTAACAATACTTCTCAACTTGTATCATCTACAGATTTCATCAGCATGCTCCTAGTTTCCTCCCCAAGGTCAATAGTAAAAATACTGAATGCAAAATTGACCTTAAAGGCATTTGACTAGTTTATGTCAAAACAGTGTTGAATAATAAGTAATAATATAGAGCTGAATTACTGAATGCTCCCAGGGAGTTACTTCTATCCAATGTATGAATGCTTATTTACACACAGCAACATATTTCCCCTTCGTATCCTTCTCCTTTTAGAATCAGGGCATACATAACTATGATTTTTAAAAAGGTGGCTTGATATCTGTTTTTTCTTTCCTTACTTCTACTGTAATGTAATATGAGGAAGTTGTGGATATTACTGGGGGCATAAAACTATCGATACTATTCTGTTACTTAAGGAGGGGGGGTGGCTCAGTGGTAGAGCATCTGCTTGGCATGCAGAAGGTCCCACAATCAAACCATGGCCTCTCCAGTTTAAAGAATGAGGTAGTATGAGATGTGAAAGAGCTCTGCCTGGGACCCTGGAGAGTGACTGCCACTCAGATTAGACAATACTGTCTTTGATGGAACGATGGTCTGATTCAGTATAAGGCAGCTTCATGTGTTACTGATACATAAACCAGTATTATCAAATATGATATCAAAATCTGAAAAATGAATTTAAACTGTATTAAGTGCAAAGATGAGGAACAAGGTGGTTCATAGGAGTGACATCTTATGCGCAGAATTTAGAAAAGAATCTTGACAGATATCCTAGCTCTTTGCTCAGCAAAATTTGAAGCCTTCCTCCAGCCTAACAGTGCAATACTATGCAGAGTTATACTCTTCTAAATAAATCCACTGATTTTTTGCACAGTAAGGATTATACTGTAAGGAGCATTTCTCCAACTTCCATTGGTGGAAAAACCACTTAAGATGAAGGAAGGTTCTTTAGAGAGGAGGAAGGCTTCAGACTTTGCTGACTGAAGTGGCAGGATACACACCAGTGTCTTCAGAAGAAAAAAAATTGAGAAGAAAGCTGACAAAACTTTAAATGCTCATTAAAGGGATAATCCAATAGAAGTGGGAAAATGAAGAGTATGCTCAAACTTTCCTTCTTTTACTTCCATATATATTTACCTTTACAATCTATATAGTATTTATTAAATAGAATGGTTATTGTGCAATTGTGCAATTATTGTATTATTGTACAATTGTGCTGTAATCACTTTCTTATCCTTTCCTTTAAACCTGCCCCCGCAGCTTCTCCCCTCTTTCTCTTTTGTTTGAAGAAGGAAGCATTACATACACTCTTGCTCTGGATAGGAAAATTAGAGCACTTGCAAACTTTCTGATCTGTCTGCTTTCTTCCTCCTGAGTTTGCTACTCATGTGCATGCTCTCTCTCTCTCTCTCTCTCTCTCTCTCTCTCTCTCTCTCTCACTCATACACTCACTCACACACACACCCTTGCTGTAGAAGGGAAAAGAGTGTGTTATTGATTCTTTCCCTGTGAATCAAAGCTACTATTTGCCTCTTCCAGAGAAAACACAGGGACAACTATATATTTTCCCCTATGGGCCAAGTTACAGTTTGGAGTAGTGGTGGTGGTAATCTTGGGGGGGGGGGGATAGGAAAGGAGAGATTTCCCCAGACAAGCACTGCAGACCTGCTCTGAAATGATATAATTTTTTACAGACCACCATTTTGTGACTGGCTCCAACCACCAAGCCATTATTTTATGGCCAATTCCCCCCTCAGAGACATGATTTTGTGAATAGATCCACCAACCATGGCTACATAGATGGTGTCATCAGGAAAGGCATGGACCATGTCTTACACTTTCAAGATGAAGCTCTTCTATCAAGAGAAGGGCTGAATCCACATTACCTCGGCGCGTCCCAGTGTTGCACTAAATGTTCGCTAAACACCCGGAAGTATAGCGTCTTTCTAGCGGGATCCAGAAATCGTGCTTGAAAGACATTATACTTCCGGGTGTTTAGCGAACATTTAGTGCAACACCGGGACGTGCCGAGGTAATGTGGATTCAGCCAAGGTTTGCACCTCATGAGGGTAGGAAAAAATGTGTTTGGCAAGAGCCTTGCAAACCTGATAAGGGCTTTAAACTAAATCTGATGGGGAAGAGAGACAAAAATTCAAAGCCTATAATTGGATATGAGAACACTGAAGATTTGCAGGGAGTGGAACATATGCTAGGAAACATTAACTTGCAGGTAAGCACAGAAACAAAAACCTCAGGGCATATAACTCTTGGTTTCCTATGTCTCTAGTCTAATGCAGAGTATGGGAAACAAGCAGAAGGAATTTATACAGGAAGGGAATTATGACATAACAGGCATTACTGAAACTTGGTGGAATGGCACTCACAACTGGAATACTAAGACTGAGGGATACAACTTGTTCAAAAGGGATAGACAAATAAGGAAGAGGAAGGAGTAGCATTATATGTAAAGGATGTATATATTTGTGAGGAAATACAAGTATCTGAGCATGGATATTCAGTTGAGAGTCTCTGGGTAAAAATAAAAGGAGTAAGAAATAATAGTGATATTATGGTGGGGGTCTGCTATAGACCACCAAGCCAGGTAAAGGATGACAAAATCCTAGAGCAAATTGCAAAGTTCACAAAGAGATGGGACACAGTAGTCATGGGAGAACTCAGTTACCTGGATATCTGTTGGAAATCTAACTCAGCTAAAAATGAAAGGTCAAATACATTCCTGACTTGTCTTGCTGACAACTTCAGTTTTCAGAAAGTGGAGAGGGAAACAAGAGGTTCTGCTATCTTGAAGAACTGGCTGATGAGGTGAAAGAAGTAGACACCCTGGGTAGCAGTGACCATATAATTCTGGAATTTACAGTCTTAGGGAAGAGAAAAGCTATATGGAGTCAGACATATAGGCTGTACTTCAAGAAACCCCATTTTAAAAACTGAAAGTTATGCTGGTAGAATTCCATGGTCAGAAATACTTAAAGAGAAGGGAATTCAAGATGGGTGTGAGTTTCTTAAAGGGGAAATATTGAAGACACCATCACAAATGAATCCTATGAGAAGGAGAAACAGGAGGAGCCTAAAGAAGCCTAGGTGGCTCCATAAACAACTTTCTAATGAACTGAGAAATAAAAAAGACTCATTTCAGAAATGGAAGGAGGGCCTTATAACCAACGATGAATATAAACAAATAACCAATGCTCGTAAGGAGAGTGTTTGAAAATCTAAAGCTCAGTATGAGCTTAGGATAGCAAGAGATGCTAAAAAACAACAAAAAAGTGGTCTTTGCTTATGTTCAAAGTAAGAAAAAGAGCAAGGACATGGGGACTTTATTGTCCCCATTGCAGGGACAAGAAAGTGAAATTGTAACAGGCAATGAAGAGAGGGCAGGACTTCTCAATTCCTACTTTTCCTGAGTCTTCTCCTGCATGAGAAATGGTGCTCACCATGGCAATAATAAACAGATGATGAGGGAAAGAAGTTACAGCCTAGGATTGGCATAGGGTTAGTACATAAACAACTAATTTCTTTAAATTAAACTAAATCCTCATGGCCAGATGAATTGCATCCAAGGTTACTAAAAGAACTCACAGAATTCGCGGAGAACAGACAAGGTGCCAAAAGACTGGAGGCGGGCAAATGTTGTCCCCATCTTCAAGAAGGAGAAAAAGGAGGATCCAGGTAACTACCGACTAGAGATGGGCACGAACAGAAAAAAAAATGAACATAATGTTCATTGTTTGTTGCCATCCATGCCATCCACTTCAGTGGCTGCAGCGGTGAGCAACAGTGATGACAAGAGTGGCATCCAGAAATGTTGGAGGAAATTTAAATACATACAACACTAAGTTTCCTATTAAATTAAACCTATTTTGATGCTTTAGCAACACAAAATGCATAATTTATAACTCAGCTAGAATATAAAATTGTATTAATTGACATATGTATAGAATTTAATAGTAAAAATGCTTTAGTTTTCTTTGGCAAGATTGCAAATATACTCAATAATAAAGTGAAAGAAAGCGGCAAACTACAGAACTCTTTCTACATTTCATTCATTCCAAAAAGGGCGGGAAGTTCTTTCTCCAATGTTTCACAATTTTTTTCCACTGGGAAATAGTGGAGGGAAATCACTGGGAAAAAACAGAATGAAAAATATCTTCCCATCCAGCATTCTCCATCCCACACCCCAGTCCTCAGATCTCTAGGCAGAAATAACCAAAGTTACTATATTCATATTAGAGCTTCCTTCTTAATTCAACATCATTTATTAATTATATGAAGTAGTATTTTATCTTCCTACATTCCTTCAACATTTAAAACATTTAGAACAACCCTATTAGTTGGCTAAGATGTAGGTTTGGTTCAGATGGAATGTCAAAACAACGTTGGGTATTATGAAAAGAGTCTAGAGGGAGCTTCTGAACTAAACCTTACTTGCTCATTATTAGGGTTGTGCACCAAGAAAATATCATTTCTGATCTGGACTTCAGTAGGGGAGACTTTTACCATGCTTGCTCATTTCCGGTTAGGATATGACTAGTTCAGGAGTCAAACCCATGCGGCTTTTCTTCAGAACCATTATTTTCAAAGGGAAATTTATTAAAGGGTCTGGCGCAGCTGTATATAAATATAATGGCACCAAATTTGCACAGAACACAGTCCTTCCTCTAATCTGAACAGCCCCTAAGTTTCAAGCAGGTTGAACAAAGGAGGGGGGATCTCTTTTACAGACCTCTGAAGTAAGTCCCTCTCTGCACAGCTACAGTTTTCTCTCTACTGATTCCTAAAATGATAGCAGCCTAGCAAGAGGCCTCCAGAAGGGCATCAATCAGTATTTAAAAACACCTGTCTGCATTCATTTCATTTCCCTATCCTACAGTGACTGTCTAATATAAAAATTGTTTACCTTTCTATTGAAAACTCTTCTTTTATGATGCTTCCTTGGTGTGGACTGTTTGTTTAACAAAATAAGGAAGGAGATCAATAGCTTTTCCATTATTCCCTATGGGGGACAATGGGGATGTCAGATTCTGTCAGGGGTGAAGCTATGTGAGGCGCCAGCATGCCTGACCTTGATCCTGGGAGGCCATCAGGGACTGTGCAGGTTCCCACTCTGTGGAAGGAGGGGGGTATACATCATCCTCGCTCCCTTTCAGTCCACTTACAGGCCTGCTCAACCTGATAGAGCCCTGGCTGCCTTCCCATGCCTCCTGACTGCCTCCACCAGCCACCTAAACTCCACCACACTCCTACACAACCCACCCCATCCTCTGGGTTGACTTCCCTTATATCTCTTCACTCATTCCTGGCTCCACCTGCCAGCCATGCCCCCCAGCACTCTAACCACGGCCCAGGCTGTCCTAGGCAGCCACACCTGGTGTTGCTCTGCTGGATGCTCTGGCCTGCCCCACCTGGCTCTCCTTTGCTGGCTGCCGGGCTCTTTCTGCTGATTTCCTCAGGCAGTCCCACCTGAGGCTGCCTTGCTCCCAGTCTTACCTGGTCCTTGCTATTCCCTTCCACCCTGCTTGCAGGTTGGGGTGTGGCCCTGTGCTGCCTTTCTTTCCTCTGCTGGTAAGGTTGCTGTCTGGCTGTCCTTGTCTCCTGTGCCTTCTCCCTCTGGTCTGGTCCCCTCCTGGCTGTCCTCATTCTCCCTGCCTGGGCTCTTAGCTTCCCACTGGACGGTGGGGCTAGCTGGCTTCCACCTGCTCCTTCTGACCCTCTGCACCTTGGGTGCTTCTTTCCCCCCCTCTGTTTCCAGCCTGTGTGGGGCCTGGGTAACTGTCAGGGCAGCTAGGTAGCTGTCTCCTATCCCCTCCTCCTGGTAAGTCTGGGGACTGAGCCTCAGGCCCTGGACAGGGGAGACTATTTTTCAGCCAAATGACACCAAAATTGCAAGGAAGTAACTATAGCTTGTCCACTAAAGCTCATCCAAGTTTAACCAAATTGGACCAAACATTCCAATTCTCCAGCCACTGCTTTCTCCAGGCTTTATGGCTTCAGAGGAAAATTCCCACAAAAGAGGGGGAAAGGAGAAGGCAGCTCTCTGCAGCTTGTGATTAGATGGGATTGGCTGTGAGCACTCCTCCCTTGCAAGGATCTGTTTTGAAGGGAGAAATTCCATTGTCCAGGAAATCAGTTCAGATCAAAGAAAAACACTTGCTCATGCTGCATGGCTGGTAAGCATTAGAACTTGAAAAAAATGGGGGGTTCATAATTCCCAAGCATCTTGGATTTGTGTTACCATTATGGAAAATCAAGGTAATGAATCAAAACACTGGTTTCCATGCATATCTTTAGTTCAGGAATTTTGTTAGACACACCCCTGCTTATTAGAGTTGCTGTACCACAGTAGTTAAGTGGTTGGGTTGTGAATCAGCACTCTGCTGGTTCAAATCCCATTAATGCCCTGAGCTCAGCAAGTGGCCTTGTGTAAGCCACTTTTCTCAGCCCCCGCTCCCCAGCTGCATTGTGGGGATAATAATAACACTGACCTCGTTCACCATTCTGAGTGGAGCATTAATCTATCTTGCAGAGCATTATATAAGCACAGCTGTTGTTATATTCTTCTTGTTGTTACTATTACTATTACTATTACCCAACTATCCATAACTGAGCAGGAAATTGAATCTGCACCTCCCACTTTCAAGCCAAGTCTCAAACATTAATATCAGAAGGATAGAATTCCATAAGAAGACAAAAAGTGAATGAAGTATTAACTTGACCATCTCTAGTTCATACCATAAGGGTGTAATTCACATCCCATGTAAACCAATTACAACTTTTGGAGTTAATTTAATGGTGCAGATTGCCTCTCTAATGTTCTTCTTGGCTGGTGGAGAGAGAAAGATGTATCCTTGGTGATGTACTGAATAGAATACTACTTACTGTATTTAGATAAACTGATCAGTGCTTCATTATATACACCCAAGTGATGCTATTCCAATTACAAACAGAAGAAAATACAGCGCTTCTTTATCTGTGTTCTGCATTTTCTGATAACTATGCTCTGCATGAATGTATAAATAGCAACTAATAATCATAACACAAAATGAAGCATTTTGTGGTATTTCACAATAATTACTATTGTTAGGAAAAAGGAAATTGCAAAGTAGAATATCTTCATGGTAACAAAAAAAATACCTATTTTCCTAAGGCCTTGGTATAATTTAGGGAAAATATACTGATCCATGGAGGGGGAAAACAGGGTTACCAGGTCCTTTTACTCTGACCAACCCACCCACCCCCGCTGAGAGAGGGGAGCATGGCATTCACCTCTTTTTTGTTCCTCACATACACGCTTTGCACACATGTATTTCTGAACCTGCACAACGACTTCACTTCTGGGCATGGCTTGTATACACAGTTTCCCCTCTTCATTTTCCATAATGCCAGGTTACCAAATTATGCCGATCTACCAGCTTTGCAGAGGTAGATCAGCATACTAATAATACACAGATGTATTATGAGTATACAAAAGGATATATTTGTACATAAATTTTATGCTTTAGCTATTTTTGGAATTTATGTTAAAACATATCAAATTGAGCATAAAGCTGGATTCTGAAAACCTTACATGGTTACCAGTTCTCTGAATATACATGACAAGACCAAGTTTCACTGTTGCCCAGCTCTACAAAAAAATTATTACTGTTCCAGGAAACGGTGAGCAGTAACCTTGTAACACAGTTACATGATTATGACAAGAACATTCAAACAAGTAATCATAACCAAAAATTCTCTATCAGTTCTTTTCTCTTAATCAAATGCCATCTTAAAGGGTCTATCTGAACCCACTCATAGATATTGAAATATTCAAATTATCTTTTCTGATGCCATCACAGGGATCTTTGCATACCTTCTCACACTAGTAACTTTGCACTCTTTGTACTTGGTCTCACTCTTCCTATGATCTAGTTCTAACTTTTGAATATCTTATTAATTCTGTGAGGCACAATTTAACTAACTATCTTTAAAAGGTTCAGGTCTTCTTCATAAGATTCCCGAAGTGCTGAAACGGTCTCATGAATAGTGTAATGTGAGTGCAGATTGCAAACTGGAAGAAGCTGAAAAAGGGCTTTGAAAAAAGTGAGTATGCCCTGAAAAAACTAGGACATGCTGAGCAGCAGAATATTTCCATTCAATTCAGTTAAAAGAGTCAACTATTACTGACTTCACCACATCAAAATTGTTGGTGGAATCGAATATCCTTTGCAATATCATATTCATGCATACCTAATCATGAAACATGGGCTTGTGATCATTTTATCAAAGCCATTTTAGCAGAATGAAAGAAAGAGCCTGATGAACTGTTTTTGTTAAATGGCTGTTTCCTTATTTATGCTCCCTACAAGCTAGATACACCAACCCGTCAAGTGATAAATGCTCCTGTTTCCCATCATAATTAGCTAAATATTCTTTTCCTTAAACAAGCTTTCATTTTGCTATAGACACAGTATAATAGATCCATTAACATGGTCTATCAGAGGCCAAGGATCTTTTATTTATGAGTGCAAGTACAAATGGTAACTGTTTTTTACATGTATTTTTCTTCTTCATGTTGTAACACCACGTAATGGCTCAGCTCCAAACAGTAATCACACAATGGGTGCCATTCCGTCTTTCTTGACCTACCACACTCCACATGATTTAATCCATTGTTTTGGATGCTGCTGATGATTTATTGTATGAAAAATGTAAATGATCTGGATGGCAGATGTTTTATATTTTCTGACCATTCATTTTCAGTGGGAATGTAATTAAAATTTATGAAGTGTATCTGCTGAATTGCATTGGCAATTGATGATCTCTTCCAGTCCTGTCTGTCTGGAGATGATGAGTGATTGTGGACAGTGAGATGTGTTGACAAGGGCAGAAACAGACGTGATGTTACTGTCAGGAGTGAGGCTACCTGAGAAAAGGGCTGTTTCTCCCCCCCTACTTTTTCCCACAGGAAGAAGGTGGCAACCAGAGCTGTCTTTCTTCTTGCTAGACAGAGTACAAAGCCCCACCGTACTCCTGAAAGCTGTCACTCTTCACAAGTACAATCTCTGTCTCCCTCAGCAATAGGCATCTGGAAGGGAAGATATCACTTACAGCAGCCCATGTCAGGGATATTAATTAAATTTCTGATGGCCACCCAGAAAAGTTAATGAGTGTAGATTTCACAATATCCCAACTGGTACAGCTACACATTTAACCATTTAATTGTCAATTTCATCCTTGATCTGAAAGAGATGAGGAAAGAGAGAGTAAGTTGGTATTGGGGCCTTAAGGAAAGAAGAATATGTAAAAGAAATCAAGGCAATCTGCACTATACCAAAGACAAAGAGTGGCTAGCTGGTAGTTTATAATAAGTTTGAGTGAGATCATTGTATAAAAAATTAGGCACTCAGGCCAATAGTGGTAGTATTCAAAGACCAAACCCATATTAATACATAGCTCTTAAGTTTACAAGTAGCCCAGCATTCTCCACCCAACAACCTAGAGATTCAATGAGTTCAGAAAGTAGGTTTTAATACGCACATTATAGCTCCAACTTTAAAACTTTAAACAACATAAATAAAGCTAAAAGTTAGAACCAAGTATTAATTTTTGGACCTCATGATGGCAATGTGCTGAAAAAGTCAGTGACATCTTTGGTATTTTTAGGAGCTTGAAACCCCTACAACACCTGTTTGAGCAGAGAGGGGTAGGATTTAAAAAAATGAGTTATGTCATCTTCAACTCTCCTTTTTAAAGAAACTACTCTGTCTACTCAGACATGAAATATTACACCAAAACCTCTGTGTGTGTGTTTTTTGTACAATGTTTGGTTTCAGTCTTCACACAGAGATTTCAAGGTACATATTCTTACAAATTCAGTTGTTGAATCTGATCTGCTGAATGAAAAAGATAAGTTCAAGTTCTAATAGCTATGACAACACTTTAAATTGTGTTATATAACTGCTTAACATAGATAAATTTCCTTCAGTGGAGTTACTCTGAATATGGAAGGCAGAGGGCCAAACTAGATGCGATAGCCTCCACATGTTCCCCTCTACCATCTCAGCAGCTGTTTCAACACTTGTAAAGGTGTGGGGGAAACAACAACATCTTGTTTAATTGCACTGTGGGCCTCGATGTATTTTTAAATCACTTGTGTGAGGCTTTAAAATGACAGTGGTGTCCCCATGTCGGACATGCAGATATTGTCCCATTTAGTTTGGTTCAGAGGACTGCAGCTTTAACACATGAAATGTGAAGACTTTTTCTAAGTATTTTTACTAGCATCTTTTCTAGAGAAGGAAAGGGTTGTGTGATGTATTGGCAGGTGGACTCCGTAGACCACACACAACCAATTATTTCTGATTTCTTCCATCTGTAGTCTTCAATACGACACCCTTGTCCATCTAGAAATCCTAAAGCCAGTGCATCCTGAATGCAGTTGAAAATATTCAGCCAGAGAAGGAAGGGTGCCCTGCTTTCTTGCCTGCTGCACTATGCCACCAAAAGCTGCTGTCTCTTAACAGCATCACAGCTGCACCAATGCTCATGGGTTGGGCTGCCATGCCTTGTCTTCAGACTACTAATTCTGAGGTAATGACACCGAAGTCTGCAAAATTATAAAAACTTGTGTGTGTTGCCAACAGTAGGTTGTGTTATATCTCATATTTACAAGGCCCTCAAATTCATACACAAATTCTCAGGACTCAAGGAAGAAGAATGGTTCATTATTCCATTATATAACGACTCCACACAATAAATAAACATTTATTAGTTTAAATTATCGAAAAACAGTCTAAAAACAATTCAGCAAGAGGTTAAAATGTTTAAAACAAAACAATAGAATGAATATACATTTTCACGAAAAGTGGATGCCTTTTATTGAATTTGTAACTGAAAACGAAATGCAACCATCCAATATAATATATAAAAAAATATGGGACTCTTGAAAAGCTATGTTAGATTTCAATATAATATACAGAAGCGTACTATGTGTAAATATAAATGAAAATTAATGTGTATATACTGTTATTGTTATTGTAACCTTCCATTTGAAGTAAATAAAATTTATATTACAGAAACATGTTTAAAAACATATACAAAACAAAGATAATAATATTAACCGAATTATTTGGCCAATAAAAAGTATTAATCTGTCTCCAAATACTTAACAAACTAGGTGCCAACCAAACCACTGAGGAAAGGGAATACTATCACCACAGAAAAGGCCCTTTATCTGGATTAGATCCCATGGATGTTTTCCAAGGAAGGAAGGAATTTTTATTAATCCCACCTCCCTGTGTAGAACTCTTTCCCCTCTCATGCTATTCCTGGGCAGGGCTTATCCCCCAAGAGTAGCATTTCATGGGGCATTGGATGCTGCAGCAGTAGGGTAAAAATGATAGAAATCTCTGGGGCATTGGATGCTGCAGCAGTAGGGTAAAAATGAGATAGAAATCTCATGGGGCATTGGATGCTGCAGCAGTAGGGTAAAAATGATAGAAATCTCTGATAGAAATCTCTTCCATCAGCAGAAATATTCCATGGGATACACGCCCCTGCTTGCTAAACATCTACTTCAAAAAAGTTGGAGCACACAGAACAGGGCCTCTGACATTGAGCTTTACAGATGGTAGGTCCATATGGGAAGTCTCTCAAGTACACTGTTCCAGACCATTTAGAGCTTTAATGAACTGGTACTTTGAATTGTGCCTAGAACAGGCTGGCATCTGATTAAATTCTTTAAGAAATGGCAATATATGGTATTTATACCCATACCAGTCATCACTTTTAAATATACAAGAATGTAAAAAGAATTCTATTATATCAAACCAAGGACACTGTTTCCAGCAGTAACCAGTGTGGAAGCATACAAGTAGTGTATACAGTTTTTATCAATGCCTGTATTATCAGTAGACATGGGCACAGACCAAAAAAAATGAATGAACCTGTGGTTCGTTGTTCGGTGCCGCCGACAAACCCGAACAAACAAACCATAATGAACATTTCCCGTTACCGAACCGGTTCGCAGTTCATGATTCGTGGGTGTCGGAACAGCCCCCGTTGCACTTAGAGAGTCCATATTCACAGGGAGTGTTTAGCAGGCTCTCCTCCAGCCAGCACAAGTCTGGTCAAGATTGCAATAGGGATCTTGGAGTTATACCCTCTCCAATCTGAGGCCCCCAGGAAACTCCCACTTGATACAATTTTAGCCACCAGTTGATGTTGGCCCAATGTACAAGGGGTTGGCCATCAGAACTGCCTATCAGGGTTTGCAGGGATGAGATTGGAGTGCCCATGGCTACAGAACACCCCCTTCCCCCTCCCTCCCCTGGGTATCTTCTCCCATGTAACCAATTGTAACCAATTTGCAGCTCCATGGTTGGAAGGAAGACCTGCCAATCAAGGTAAGCTGGGCTTCAATTTGGGTTTCCAGGGTGACAGAAGGAGTGCAGACACAGTTCAGGCATTCCCCCAGCTCCGTTTCCAAGGGAATTGATTGATGGTGCCTGACTGTCTGGCTTCATGAACCGCGGGCGAACACAATGAACTGGTTCGTTGGCCATGGACCCTCATGAACCACCGGATTGCGAACAGACGATCCAGCGGTTCGTGGGTTTTTTTGGTTCATAATGCAGTTTGTGCCCATGTCTAATTGTCAGTCTTTGGGATCTGATGGCATAAGAGCAGGAATAATCCCTCCTGTATGGCTTTTTCATTTCATATGTTAACATAGCAATCTGTCTGTTTCTCTAAGGAAATCAGGATGTCATTTCCATATCTCCACTTTATTCTCACAACAACCCTGTGAGATAGGTTAGGCTGAGAGAAAATGATTGGGGCAAATCAGTGACATTCTCAGCTGAACAGAGTTAATTTATGGCATCGGAAACACTATTATACTGGCTGTCTCTTCTGGACATAATATGCAAGTCTCAATGACACCACTAAAATTAATGTAAGAACTGTTTCTCAACCAAGTAGTTCACTAGATGGCCACAGGAAAGTAAACTTCTCTCTCTCTTTCTCTCAGACACACACATGCATGCACACGTGCAAAGTAGGCAACCTCCCAGAATTCTTGTGTATACAAAGTGAGCAGCCCATGAAGGCTGGCTTTACCTTCTTGGGAAAGGGTAGGATACAAACATACAATAAAAAATCTTTAACAGAATACAGAAGAATCTGTTTGTTCAGTACTGATTTGGTTTGAGGCTTTAGGAATGACACTTTAAAGTGAGAGTTCCAGTTCAACATTTGCAAAGGTAATTACTGACCTTTATAGGAATTCTTTTGGCCTCAAGAGAAGAAGAATGCTATATCTACGCCTTTCAGTAATGATTTCTAATGACATCAGAAAACAGGACAAGTTCTTCTTGCTCTATTAAACCTTCATAGACAACTCTTCTTCTATTAAACCATTATAGATAATTGGAGAGGAGTTCTGTGGATCATTCTGATATCAATGAGTTTTGAGGTTTTCAGCCACAGAAGCTTAAAATGGAATATCAAAGAAAATGGGTACCTAATAAGTCCCTTTTAATATATTTTCTTCCTCAAATGAACAGAATGAAAGAAGAAAGCTAAGGATCCCCAAACTCAGTAAATTTTTGTACTTTCGTTTTTCTCTATTGACTTTTAATTAAGCTAAGCCAGGATTGCAGGCCTGTCATTCGAGGAACTTTTCCATAAAGAAAAAAGGATCTTGCTCCCCAGGTGGGTTTTCCCAAGTTTCTCAGGGTCTAACCACAATATATGCTTGGCATCCATGACAAGGTTGTCAAAAATAATAGCTAAGGAACTCACTGTCTGTCATTCTGAAATAATTATGTATGGGGCTTTACTTGCACCCTAGATGGATTATACATTTCATTGAGAATATATATGCAACCTTTTAGGGAAAAAATGTAATTCATTGAGGGCATCACTGAGATTAGCAGCCAAATAAGGATGACGGGGAAAGAAGGGCATCTGTTGATGTGCATGTTAGCTGGGCGTAGGTTAGGGGGCTTGTCATTCAAAGCCCATTAATTGCAAAATGCATTCATGTTTTATTAGCCCTTTTATCAGGAATTAATCACTCACTCTGATATAAAATTCTGACTTGCAAATGTACTGTCCTTCATATATAAGCCAGAAATCTGGTCTTTGCTAACACCATAGTAAAGAAACCCGTGTAAAATACCTTGTACATGATAAAAAGTAGTTGCCATTAAAAAACAATGTTTTTAGCAACCACCATCTAGTAACAGTAACGAAGGAAGAAGCAAAGCAAACTGTACTCAGTGATGTTCTTCAGGTGCACAGTTGGAATAGAAATGCAAAACAGGATGTTCCTGTTCAGTAAATATTATCATTTTTATTCAGTCATTAATTAAGTTGCTTAATTGCTGCTGTCAAAAGACTCTCAAGTTTGTGACTAAGTTGTTGTACTGTTTTGATAGTTGCTGAAGAAGAGAAAGACAATATTACCAGGTTTGTGCTGTACCTTAAAATAGGTAGGGATAGAGAGTTGATCACAACTGACATGTGACACTGGGGTCCATACGCGAGTGCATTCCTCTAAATATATATATTTGAAGTGTGCATTTATAGAGATGTAGCAAAAAAAAAGTGTACAGGAAATATAGCTGAAACAGAAATCATAAGCAAAAACCACCATAAAAATTATAAGACGTGAACATGAAATCCCTCCCATTTCTATTAATTTATTTGGACTCTGATTGACCATGATGCACTGTTACATATATTCTACACATTTTGGTGGTTCTGGAGAAGGTAGGAATTGCATTAATAAGTCTTTGGAAAAGACCACATAAATGGCTGCTGTTCCCCCACCCCTTCCATCCACAGTCACTTTTGTCGGATCCATAACTTTTAATATGTGAAACTAACAGCATCTTGATAGAACTTTTTGAGAGAGGGACTGTATGGCAGGGCAAGGAGAAGCAGGAGACGGTCAGGAAGTCATCAATAAGGGGAATTTTAAAAGTCATCTAGACACATTTTAAATTTCGGCATGTAGACCAAAAGTGTATTTATGCACATTGAAGTGGTTTCTGGGACTACCATACTCTCTCTCTCTCTCTCTCTCTCTCTCTCTCTCTCTCTCTCTCTCTCTCTCTGTGTGTGTGTGTGTGTGTGTGTGTGTGTGTGTGTGTGTGTATGCATGCATCCAGAAGACAAAAGATCAGTTTATGAAGCCTCTCAGCTGCTATTTCATTGGTGTGATTGATGCTCCATGGCCTGCATATTATCATTTCTGTCATTACTCTCTGAAAATCATTTTTATGCAAAATATTTCCCCTCCTTTTAATCTAACTTTCCCACAAGGGCCTAAAAATGGAAATGGGCTCAGGCCCTGTCAGTCAACACAATTATAAATATTTTTTTTCCTCAGAAGGATTATTTTAAGCTCTTTTAGGAATATATCTTTTCTAGTGCACTGTGCTGATGAATAGCCAACTCTTACAGCATATTGTGCGTGTAATTTGAGGTATTAAGTGTGCAGTAGGTTGATCAGACTGTCCTGAAAACCCAAAAAGCATCATTAACACCAATACAGTGATTCAGACTGACAGTGTTTTGCAAGGATGGGGCTGATTTCATTGTTATACAGTTCACTTTTTTAAAGTAAGAATTCCCAATGTCCATTGATGCATTTTAAATTTACATACATAAAGAGTCTCTTAAATTAAGGTGTTCGTTATCTTTGTTGAGTTGTCCTAAATATATGCTCTTGCTTAATAAGAATGTAAAATTTGCTTTATGAGACCAAGAAGCCCAGTGACCAAAAAGATACCAGCTGAACCACTGGAAATTGCACAGTGGCCAACTGTTGGACTGCAGTCCACCTTTTCCCTATCCCTGCTTTAAAATATTTTGTACTGTCCTAGAAACCACACCTCGAAAGGGGTATAGAAGAGGTAGAGGAAATACAAAGAGGGAGGGAGGGACTGTCAATGATCATAAAGATATATTAAGTTCAGGGCAAATGAAGGTGAAAAGATGTCCAGTCCAGTAGCTCAGACTACAGGCGCAAAACAAGCACAATTGTAGGGATCTGTTGCATTAGCAGAATCCAGACAGCTACTTAAGAGGTTCATAGCAGGCCCTGCAAATTGACCTCTTCCTGAGCTGATCCTGAAATTACTGAAATCACATGGTGTCCCTCCCAAGTAGATCTAGCTGGAGGGAGGCCTCAAGCTGCCAAGGAAACATTCTGCATTCTGCTCTGGGATTCAGCTCAGAATTGCCTTCAGTCTTGATCTCGGCATTTCAAGGCAGGGTTACCAGGTTTCCCAAAGGACAAACTGGGGAAATGGGGAGGTGGGGGGTAGTGGGTACTTACCTTCATATGCTTGCCAAGTTTGTGCATGTTTCCACACTTCTGTCACATCAGAAAATTACATAATTTTCCAACACAACAGGGAAGCTAAGGGTTGTGCAGGGCTGTGTATGATTCATTAAAGATCACCCTTAGCCAAACTTAGAGGGTGATTTTTAATGCCACCCCCACATAGCCCATAACTTTGCTGTTGTGCTGGAAAATGACATCATTTCAGGGTGCAATGGGGGAGTGCCTGGACATTTTGTGCGTGGGTATCCATCTCAGGTGCCTTCCCCCCTGGCCTGCAGGTGAGCAGAGGCAGGGGGCGGGGGATCCCCTGCCTCCAGTGAGAAGTTGGCAGCCCTTTTTTAGGAGTGAAATTCTGAGGTTCTGAACAAATATTTGTTGAGATATCTGGACATTCTCAATGTCTCACTCTATATGCTAACTTTCAACCAATGTAGTGTACTTTTAAGACTGCAATTAGGACTCAGGGCCAAGCTACACATGACGAATGACACTTGAACAGCAAGTGTATTTCTCCCTGTTCACTTGCCCTCCACAATCCACTTGCCGTTCAAGTGTCATTCGTCATATGTAGCTTGGCCCTCGGAGTCAGCTGCTCTGGGTTCAAATCCCCACTGTGTCATGAAGGTCAGTGAAAGACTATGGGTCAGTCAGTCACTCATTCTCAGCCTAAACTATCTCACAAGATTGTTCAGAAGTTAAAACAGAGGAGTGTGTACCATCCTGAGCTTTCTGGGAAAATGGCAGAATAAAATGTAAAGCATAGTTTTGCAACTTTTTGGTAGGGAAAGGAAAATACTCTTCAACAAGACTTGAAGGTCTCTGCCGTTGTCCAGATCACTCAACTTGATACAGGGCTAGATAGATGTCTCTGTGGTGGAAGGGAGAAATAGGTTATAGAGAAATTTACATTATAGAAAGGCAAGATTTACATTAAATAGTAAATAAATGGATTAAAATTCTCATTATATCAAGAGTATGTAATATGTGGTTAATATATGGACCCTTAGTAGATTCTTTTTACAGAGCGGGCAGTTTTGTTTTTTAAATGCTAACAGATATGAAGGTATATGACATGAGGAAAGGTTGGAATTGGATTTTTAACATCAGGCATGAAGAAAAGGTGGGTTAAGAGCCTTTTGGCACTACAGAGGTCTAGATCACACGTTAATATGTGTCAGAGTTGAATATGGGGTCACAAGGTGAAATAGAGTTCAACCATAAGTTGACTGATAGCTCTGTGGGACAGATGTGGGGGGAGGAGGGATGTCTAGACTCAGGGAAAAAGTCACTGGAGGTTCATCCCGCCTGAGAGAAATGCCTCTCAGCAGTAGCTATCCCAGTGATGAATTGACCCATGGCCCTGAGATGGAGCTGGCAGTTTGCACTCACTTGTCTCCCACAGATGTGATATAGTTTCTTAACATATGCATGCTGCCAGGTCCCGTCATTCTCTGAGCTAGCAGCCACCCAGTGTTCTACCCAGATATTTCAGTGCTCTGAAAATAAATTATATACAGTAGTGAGCAGTGAAGGAGTCATATAGTTCACACTTTTATTTGCTTTATTCTTTCCTGTATTTTTCTTTCCAGCTTGTTTGAGCAGGGTGGCGGGAAATCATTTATTTATTTTATACCAAGGTTTTCTTTTGGATTCTAAAAGCATTTTTTGTTCAACTTCTTTGTTGATTGTAGTAAATGAACAAGAGTGACAGAGCAACAGGCAGTCCAATAGGAAAGCTAAAAGTATCTTTTAGAAACCAAGCACCCCTCCTCTTCCTTCCCTCTGTTAGAAGTGATCTCTAGTAGCATCTGATTTCACCTAGCATGTAACTTTATCAAGAGAAGTAAAGAAGAGGGGGAAATCATTGTGAAATGCAAGATATTCATAGTTTTAATTTAAGCAACTGTGATTTTTTTGTTTGATGACAAAAATGCTTTGAAATTTTTTAAAAAGTTATTCTATACTGTTTTAAAAGGCAAAAATTAGAGAGAGGCATATATACTGATTATTTTTTCTTCCTTAACAGCCATGATGGATCAAAGCAAGAAAATAAGTATCTTGGAAATGACACATCTCTAAAAATTTCATGATTGTATTTGATGTGACATGTTACCAAACTATGTCAAATCTGAGGGGGGGGGGAGGAATCTTTCAAAAATATAAAAACACAAGAGTTTGTTTAACTACATTTATGATGGGTGGGAACTGCATGATTTGAAATCCTAACTTCTACCCAATCATTTTAAACAAACTGACAATATTTAAATGACACTCTAAGAAATTAAATAACAAAACATAGATTACCAGCGCAAATCCTAAAAACACTTTTCTGGGAGTAAGCCCTACTGAATAGACATAAAATTCTGAGTTGACCTGCTCTGGAGGGCACTGTAAATGTAATAGACCATAAATAGTTGTTGCCTTGCAGAAATGTTATCATTACAGACCAAATCCTGAAAGCACTCACAAGTGTGACCGTCATTCAAATTAATGAGGCTTCTAGCCATTTTTCTTGACTATCAATCAATCAGCCATTAATGAATAAACTTTATAATTAGTAGTCATCCATAGAAATATAATAGTAATTGATAAGGAAAAGAGTAACAGTGAGAAATTCAGATACTTCTCTGCTTATCTCAAATACATCTGTAACTGTCAATAAAATTAGGGAGTTTATATCTAAGAAGAGATGCAAGACAAATTTGAAAAATAAGTAAGTAATAAATCACCAAATAATTCTGCTAGTTCGAAGATTCTACAGGTAAGAAAACAAAAGCCACTAACCTTTCCACGCAGTCCAACAGATATTAGCGGGCCTTGCAATGCAATCCAAAACAGACTAGTTATACCCTACTTAGTGCCTTGAACATTGTAACTCTGTTTAGGATTACACTGTAAGGAAATGGTTCAGAATGATGTGATGGTGAAGGGGTAAGTATACTACTTTGTACTGTCTGTAATATACTACTGCATACTGCTTGTTGCTCTCAGTATGCTCCTCCTGGATAGTTCTGTGTAGTTTACTGTGTCATATCAATCTGCTTATGCTTTGTTTCAGTATCTTTTCCCCCAGCTCTTTACTGAATTTGTGCTTGGTTTCAAATTTCTGCCATCCTTGTGCCTATTGTATTGTTTATTAAATGTCCCAGTCATTAATCCTATTGACCTATACTGTATAATCTGCCTTGACTCAGTGAGAAAGACGGACTATAAATAACGATCATCATCAACATCTATAGGATTTGATTGCACGGAGTGAGGATTACTCAGTACTAGTCTATTCAATACATGTATGGGGCCCCTTTATAAATGGCTTTATAATACAGCTTTGTAGCCAAATGCATCATTTCAGCTGTCACTCTTCATGATGTGGGAGGGACAAGGATCTACTTGCTTTATAGAGCTGTAACAAATTCACTGCTGGATCTCTCGGTGGTACTATCCACCATAATATCCTGTTGAGTCACCTCTCAGGCTGGGGCTAAGGGGCACTGTGCTATGGTGATTTGTGGTGCTGAAGGATTCCTGCTTTGCCCCCTAGCCATTGGCCTGTGAGGTTCTGCAGGGTTCAGTCTTATCCCCCATGCTATTTAATATCTACATGAAGCCACTGGGATAGATGATCAGGAAATTTGGGCTGCGGTATCACCAATATGCAGATAATACCAAGCCCTAGCTTTCTTTTCAACCTAATTCCAAGGATGCTACTGAGGTTTTGAACCAGAGCTTGGAGTTAGTAATGTGCTGGAGGAGGGTGAACAAGATGAAATTGAATACTGACAAGACAGAGGTTCTCTGGGTCAGTAGTAAGGCAGACCAGGAACTAGAGATCTTTCCTGTCTTGCTTCCCTTGAAAAACCAGTTTGCAGCTTGGGAGTGCTGCTCAATGGAGCAGTCTCCCAGAAAACAGGTGGTGTGGAGTATTTTTGTCCAGCTTTGGGGTGCCAGCTGCACCTGTATCTAGCCATAATGATCCATGCTGCAGTTACATCTAGATTTGACTACTGCAATGCACTCTACTTGGTGCTACCCTTGAAGAGCATTTGGAAAATGCAGCTAGTACAGAATATTGCAGCTAGACTGCTGGTTGGAGCCAGCTATCAGGAACATATGACCCCAATATTACAGTGGCTACCAATCCACTCCCAAGACCAATTCAAGGTGTTAGTTTTGGACTTCAAAGCCTTACCAAGAATTGGGACCAGATTATCTAAAGGAGCATCAGCCTCCACATAGTTCTGCCGGAAATTAAGATTAGAGATGGGCACGAACAGCAATACGAACCAAAAAAAGCCACGAACAACCCAATCTGCTGTTCGCAAACAAGCTGTTCTAAACGAACAGGTGGTCATTGCAAGCCTCGTTCGTCTTGCTGTTCATCAAGCCAGACAGTCTGGCACCTGCAATCAATTCCCTTGGCAACTTAGGCAGGGATTGTCTGAACTCTGTCTGAACGCCTGCTGTTTCCCTGGAAACTCCAATCTAAGCCCAATTTAGCTTGATAGGCAGGTCTTCCTTTCAAGTGTGGAGCTCCAAATTAGTTACAACAAGGAAGCAAAGACCAGGGGGGAGGGGGGCTCCCAGCTCTGACTTTGCAGACAGTGGAGAGACAGTTGCTGTTGGCATTTTGATAGAGAGAGTGCATTGGAGCTTGAATTTTCTTTGTGACTGGTGGGATAGGGATCTACCCCTTCAAGTTCCAGGGCTGCTGCCAGGCTCTTGGCCAAGCTATTATTTATTATTGGTACCTTTCCTGGTACCTGCTCAGATCAGGTTTCTGGGAGTGGTGCAGTAGGGATCTTGACCAAACTTGGATGATGGCTGGAGGAGAGCCTGCTGCCCCCCACAAACAGCCAACCACGTACATGTTCATGAACAGGGCCATGTTCATGGTTATTCGCAAGCCCCTGTTTGTGGATGGCACTGAACAATGAACATCATATATTTTCGAAGGCTTTCATGGCCAGAGAACGCTGGTTGTTGTGGATTTTCTGGGCTGTATAGCAGTGGTCTTGGCATTGTAGTTCCTGACGTTTCACCAGCAGCTGTGACTGGCATCTTCAGAGGTGTAGTTCCAAAAGACAGAGATCTCTCAGTGTCACAGTGTGGAGAAGATGTTGGCAGGTAATTTATATCTACTCAGGAAGGTGGGTTTGGGCTGAGTCATCCTGTAAGAGTTTCCCAGGGTGTGGAATGCTAATGGAAGGGAAGCTTCACTGTATCCTGAGGAGGTTCTTTTGCATATGGATTGGTGCTTGATATGCTAATCTTCTCTGCAGGGCTATTGTAGGATGTAGAGTATTTTGTTAGCCTGGTGTTTTTCAGGACTGGAAACCATGCTCTATTCATTCTTAAAGTCTTTTTCTTTCCTGTTGAAATTGTGCTTATGCTTATGAATTTCAATGGCTTCCCTGTGCAATATGACAAAGTAGTTGGAAGTGTTGTCCAGTATTTTAGTGTCCTGGAATAGGATACTGTGTCCTGTTTGGGTTAGGCTATGTTCAGCCACTGCTGATTTTTCCAGATGGCCAAGTCTGCAGTGTCTTTCATGTTCTTTTATTCTTGTCTGGATGCTACGCTGTGTGGTCCTGATGTAAACTTGTCCACGGCTGCAGGGTATGTGGTATACTCCTGCAGAGGTGAGGGGGTCACTACTGTCTTTTGCTGATCATAGCATAGTTGTATTTTTCTGGTTGGTCTGAATACTGTTTGTAAATTGTGCTTTTTCATAAGCTTTCCAATCTGATCAGTGATTCCTTTGATATATGGCAAAAACACGTTTCCTGTGGGAGAGTGTTTTTCCTTAGTTGTTTTATTTATCCTTGGTTTAATCGCTCTTTTGATTTCATTTCTGGAGTAGCCATTTGCTTGAAGTGCATAGTTTAGATGATTAGTTTCCTCGTTGAGAAAGTGTGGTTCACATATCCCTCTTGCATGGTCTACTAATGTTTTTACTATGCCTCTTTTCTGTCGAGGGTGATGATTGGAGTTTTTGTGTAAGTACCAATCCGTGTGAGTTGGTTTCCTGTAGATCTTGTGACCTAACTGAAAGTTTGCTTTGGGGATGACCAGGGTATCTAGAAATGGAAGTTTACTCTCGATTTCTTTCTCTATGGTGAATTGTATGTTCAGATGGATATTGCTGAGGTAGTTTAAAAACTCTATCAATTCTTCCTCACTGTGGCTCCAAATGATAAAGGTATCATCCACGAACCGAAACCAGACTGTAGGTTTGTGGGGTGCTGATTCTAGAGCTGTCTTTTCAAAATGTTCCATATAGAAGTTTGCTATAACTGGGCTGAGCGGGCTTCCCATGGCCACCCCATCCATCTGTTCATAGAATTCGTTATCCCATTGGAAGTAACTGGTTGTCAGACAATGGTGGAATAAGGCTGTTACATCCCCTGGAAAAATCTGATTAATAAGTGCAATTGTGGCTTTTACCAGAACCTTAGTAAACAGGGATACAACATCAAAACTGACAAGTATGACCTGTGGGTTGAGTTTCAGAGAACTGATTTTGTTGATGAAATGTGCTGAATCTTTGATGTAAGACGTGGTTTTTCCAATGTGGTCCTGTAGAAGATTGGCCAGATGTTTAGCTAATTCATATGTTGGTGAACCAATGGCACTCATGATGTGTCGGAGTGGGACTGAATCCTTAAGAATTTTAGGGAGTCCATATAGTCGTGGTGGCTGTGCTTCTATCTTGCATAGTTTTCTGTGCATGTTGGGATGAAGTGAGGAATTTTTGATTAGCGCAATCATTAGCCTGGTGATTTTGCGGGTTGTATCTCGTTTTAGTTTTTTGTAGGTGGAAGGGTCCAGGAGTTCCTTAATCTTCCTTTTGTATTCTTCTGCCCCTCCGTCAATCCGGCCCTGTGAGCATGTTTTAGCCTTTCCCAAACAGTGACTGGGGAAGGTGTGGATTAGAAACTGACCTTTCATGACACTATTGGCCACTGATCAGTTTTAAATAGTAGTATCTTTGAGCATGCTGTTTTGTGAGAACCCAATGCAAACCAGTTTGGCAGAGAGATTCACAGCTGTTTGGTATGAACCAAAGAGATTGGATGATGGACTTGCATATGATCAGCACCTTTGAATACAGTAAATTAGACTGTTGGATGTGTTCATTGCAAAATTTGCTACATTCCTAACAGAGAAAATACCTCATTTATTAAACTTTGCTTCTATTTAAAACTATACTGCTTCTTTAAACTGAATTTTCTTAAAATTAGAAGCCTTTGAACATTCTCCTTATCTAAATCTCTCTCTGATTTTAGAGTTCTGAATTACCTGGTCTTGTTTCCAAAATGGACAGAATGCATTAGGAAGTCTCAATTATTTTGTTTCCCCATTTGTACAGAGATCTTTGCTGCAGCTATAAATTCCTTCAGTTCATCTTTTTGAAGTGCACATGCTAAAATCTTGATCCATATAAAGCTGTACCAGTGTACTTTTGTATGAAGTACTATCAAAAGAATGGTGCGGTCATATCTACATTGAGTGCTCCTTAAATAGTGTTTTATCAATGCTCATAAGCACTTTAGCAGCATAGAGGGGAAATATGCACATTCTCAGTTTACCACATTTATTTTAGAAATCCTACTAGTTACTCTGGAATTAAGAAATAATGCAATGCCATGCAAAGAAAAACTCTGAAGCATAACAGGAGTAATCTGCTCATTCCTACTTTAAAATAAGGTATATTTCACAACCTGTTGTGAGTTGTTGAACAATGATAATTAAATAAAGAATCTACCCCCAAACACAAGATATTGTGGCATGGGAAATAGCCAAGACAAAATCATGTTCATTCAGACTGCATTTAAATATTAATAACATTTTGGAGTAAGCATCTTTCAGTGCAAACCTAATCACTTTTACTCAGAATTAACTCCCACTAATGGCTCCCAAGTAAGGGTGTGCATAACAGGAAAAAACCAGACAAAAATACACATAGAACTTGGTGGTTCAGCTCATTAAAACAGTTTCTGGAATGCTGAACCAAATTCGGGAAATGAAGATGAAACAACTCCCCCACCCCACCCCCTGCCAAAAAGTTTGTTTCATTTTGGTACTTACCATGCACAGGCCATGCAGGCAGGCCAGGCAGTCGGGGGCCATCTGGCAGCATCTTCTTTTCCTAAATGGCAAGTCTGTCTGCACATGAAACCAATTGGCTCCAAAGAGGAGAAACTGAGCCCTTAGCATTAACTCCATTGGCGGGAAGGGGACGTGCACAGCGTACATGAGTGCATTTTTTCTTCACAGCTTCCTGGGAAATGGCATTGACATTGAGTGGCTTGTAGGGATCAAAGGGTTGTTTTGCACTGGGTAGGAGAGCAGCAGATGGCATGGTGCCATCACCATCCCTTTCTGTGCACTTTTACTCACAATGCAAGGAAAGCCTGACAAAATCCATGTGGGCATGCAAATGTGGGTTTGAGGGATCTCCTTCAGTCTCTGAATCCTCAGCTGCTGCAAGGGCTCATGTTATGCAGATTAGGGTGAAAATTGGAAAGAAATAGCAATTATTAAAGGAGAGCCAGGAGGTCCCAGGCATATGGAGCTGGTTGATGCCTATTCAGAGGATTTCTGCTGCCACTGTCCTTCATTAGAGGCCCTGGTGCCACTCACTATGACTTAAGAAGTCCTCCAAAGATAGCAGGTTGAGGAGCACCAGGAGGATTTCATCTGGCCCAGAAAGCCTTCAGCCTCTGTTAACCCAGTATTAAATGATGTGGAGGTATGCTGCACATTCACACATGCATGCGCTCCCAAGTCTTTCCAGATCAGTATTCCACATGAAAGGACCAATTTGGAGGATGTGTTCAGTTCTGCCTGCCATTTTTTCTTCTTCTTCAATTAACTCTGGGTTAATGGTTTTAATTTAATTTAATTTAATTTATTATATTTATATTCCGCCCTCCCCACTTTCGCAGGCTCAGGGCGGATAACAAATACAAACATGTTTAAAAACATTTAAAAACATTAAATAATACATTTAAAAACATTAAATATAACAATTCATGCTGCATAGTGGTTCATACATGCCTCTGTGTTTGCATAGGGGTGATGGTTTAACCCCCCCTTCACGGGGGGGGGGGGGCGGGGGCGGGCACTGCCTGGCGTTAGCCATATGCCTGGCAGAATAGCTCTGTCTTACAGGCCCGGCGAAATGCAAGCAAATCTCGCCGGGCCCTTGTCTCGCAAGACAGAGCATTCCACCAGGTCAGGGCCAGGACTGAAAAGGCCCTGGCCCTGGTCGACGCCAGGCGGGCCTCCCTAGGGCCAGGGACACTTAAAAGATGTTTTCCGCCAGAGCGGAGAGTCCTCCGGGGCTCATATGGTGAGAGACGGTCCCTCAGATACGTCGGTCCCAGTCCACGTAGGGCTTTGTAGGTTAACACCAAAACCTTGAACCTGATTTGGTACTCCACTGGCAGCCAATGCAGCTGGCGTAGCACCGGTGTAATATGCTCCCACACCGGTGCTCCAGCAATGACCCGCGCTGCTGCATTCTGTACCAGCTGTAACCGCCGGATCAGGCCCATGGGAAGCCCAGCGTAGAGCGTGTTACAGTAATCCAACCTAGAGGTGACCATTGCTTGGACCACTGTAGTCATGTCACGGGGAGACAAATAAGGGGCAAGCTGCCTGGCCTGCCGAAGATAATAAAAGGAAGACCTGGCAACTGCAGTGATCTGGTCCTCCATCTTCAAGGAGGAATCCAGAATCACCCCCAGGCTCCTAACCCTCGGGGCCAGTGTAAGTGCTGCCCCATCAAGTGTAGGAAGCCGAGGTCCCAAAGCCATCTCCCCACGACCCACATACAGGACCTCCGTCTTCGTGGGATTCAATTTCAGCCGACTTTGTCTCAACCAACCAGCCACAGCCTCAAAAGCACGCTCCAGGGCATCAGGGGCCGATCCAGGCTGCCCGTCCAACAACAGATAAAGCTGGGTGTCATCCGCGTATTGGTGACACCCAAGCCCGAAACTCCGCACCAGCTGGGCGAGGGGGCGCATATAGATATTAAATAATAATGGAGAGAGTATTGCTCCCTGTGGCACACCACAAACCAGTGGCCTACGAGATGACACCCTCTCCCCGAGCGCCACCCTCTGTCCCCGATCATGGAGAAAGGAGACCAGCCACTGCAGTGCTGTCCCCTGAATCCCCACATCGGCAAGGCGGTGGGTCAAAAGCTCATGATCGACCGTATCAAACGCTGCTTACAGATCCAGCAAAATCAGCAGTGCTGATCCGCCCTGATCCAGATGTCTGCGGAGATCGTCTGTGAGGGCGACCAACAATGTCTCGACCCCATGTCCCGGGCGGAAACCAGACTGGAAGGGGTCTAGGGCTGAGGTCTCCTTCAGGAAATTCTGCAGTTGCTTCTCTGCCGCCCGCTCAATCACCTTCCCCAAAAACGGAAGGTTGGAAACTGGTCGGTAATTGAGCAGGTCAGCAGGATCTAATGATGATTTCTTCAGAAGAGGCCGTACCACAGCTTCCTTCAGCGCCTTGGGAAAAACCCCAGAGCTCAAGGACAGGTTTATAATCGCCTCCAAGGAATCCTGAAGCCCGTCAACACTGGCTTTCACCAGCCATGACGGGCACGGGTCCAAGGGGCACGTGGTAGGCCGTACCACATGCAGAATCCTGTCCACCTCTTCCCCGAAAAGAGGGCTGAAATGATCTAATATGGGTCCCGAAGACGGCCAAGGGACCTCTAGTTCATTTACTGTATCAACTGTGGCTGGTAAGTCGCGGCGGAGAAGCAAGATCTTATCAGTAAAAAAGCTTGCAAAAGCCTCACAGCTTATCTCCAAATTCAACTTTTGATGGTCTCCACCTGATTGGGAGACCAATGAACGGACCACATTAAATAATTTAGCTGGGCGAGAGCTAGCTGATGCGATGGAAGCTGCATAATACTCTTTCTTCACAGCTTTCACTGCCATCTCATAGGACTTCATAAACAGCCTATAAGATGTTCTTGCTTCCTCGTCACGAGATCGCCGCCACACGCGTTCAAGTCGTCTTAGCTCCCGTTTCTGTTGCCGCAGCTCCTCTGTATACCAAGGAGCTCGGCGATTCCGGCAGCGAAGAGGACGACGGGGGGCGATTTCATCGATGGCCTCAGAGAGCCGGACTTGCCAGCCCTCCACTAGCTCATCTAATGAACCACCGTGGAGCATTGGTTCCCGCAGAGCATTCTGGAACCCAATTGGGTCCATAAGTCTCCGCGGGCGAGCATAAATTTGCTCACTGCCCTTGCAGGAGGGGGGTGGCACGCCCAGCCGGGCCTTCACAACCGCGTGGTCTGACCATGGCACCAACTCTACTTTATCTACTTTATCTACTTTACTTGGAAAGGGAGACTGGCAGCCAGCAATCTGTCCAGTCTCCCACTATTACTAGTAAAAAAAAATAGGGGGAAAGGAAGGGCCATCCTCCCTCTACTTCCCTTGTGAAGGAAAATCCCTAGCCCTCCCTTTCTGTGCACTTTTATGCACAATGCAAGGACAGACTGGTGGTTGGTGGGTTTAAACAGGGAGTCATGTCCTGGCATGGTATCCTGCAGCAGATTAGGGAGGAGGAGTAGCCCAAATTAGGATCTGGGAGAGTCAGGCTTCAATCTCCACTCTGCCGTGGAAGCTCATTGGGTGCCTTTGGGCCAGTCACTTACGCTCAGCCTAACCTACATCACAGGGTTGTTGTTAGGATAAAATGGAGTGGAGGAAAAAGATGTAAGTTGCTTTGGGTCCCCATTATGGAGAAAGGTGGGATATTAATTAATAAGAGGGGGGGCAAATAAAAATTTGATTTATTGTCGAAGGCTTTCACGGCCGGAGAACGATGGTTGTTGTGGGTTTTCCGGGCTGTATTGCCGTGGTCTTGGCATTGTAGTTCCTGACGTTTCGCCAGCAGCTGTGGCTGGCATCTTCAGACAGAGATCTCTCAGTGTCACTGAGAGATCTCTGTCTTTTGGTGCTACACCTCTAAAGATGCCAGCCACAGCTGCTGGCGAAACGTCAGGAACTACAATGCAAAGACCACAGCAATACAGCCCGGAAAACCCACAACAACCAAAAGTTTGATTATTGTGTGGAAAGAAGAAGAACGAAGCAGGGAAAGTTGAGGAGATGTGTGCTGCCAACAGGAGGGAAAGAGGAAATACTATGGGAGAAGATACACAAGAAAGTAAAGCACCCCTGCACATCCTTGTGGTTTCCTCACTGTGGGGCTGAGCCCAGCTGGCTGGAGCTGCACAACTGGGCCCAGCTTAGTCTGTCCTAGTGACTGGCATCTCACAATTTGGCCATAGTTTCCTGGGTAGAGGGTGCCGGGGTGGGGGACCTGAGGACAGGGGGCAGATAAAGATAGGTTGGCTTGTGAGTGGGAAGGAAAGAAGGAAGTAGAAAAAGGGGAGAGGCTATTGGAGCTGTCCAGAGGAGGAAAAGAAGGAATAGTGGGGGAGAGGAAAATGAGATGCCCCTTACAAGTGTTTGTGGGTCCCCTGCTTGTCCTCTCATAATCCTTAAAGCACTAAAATATTTAACATGTCAGCAAAAATATCTTTGGCCAAAGGAAAATAATAAGCATAGATTATGGAACATCACACAAAATACAGAATCATTAAGCGAATGGTAGGAAATTATCTTTCTTGCTAACAAGAAAATAAATATCTCATTTCAGGAAGAGTAAAGTAACTAGTGTTTGGATGGGCTTGGGAGGGGGAAGGTTAGAATTTTAAGCAATTCTTTTTCATTATTTTTTCTAGAATCTTCGTTTGTGTTTGTGCCAGTTATGGTTCTCTTTTGTTTCCAAAAATTCATGTTTTTAGAAGCTATCTTCTTTTGCCTCCAGATTCCCACCTGTCTCTTTATATTCATCAGGCTGTCTATTTATTTATTCTAGCTGTGTTCTTTTTTTCCTCTGAGGCAGAGTCCCGACATATCCGATTTTTGCGGGCATTTTTCCCCATTCATGTTCACTACTTTTTTATTATATTTCTTTCTTAAGAGAAGCATAATCCTTTTAGAGTTGATCCTGGAATGCATCACCATTTCAGTCTTTCTAGCTTTCCTAACTTTATGAAGTTCTGAAGCTTCACATTGAATCAACAAGTGAACTGGAATGTTTTTATTACATTTTTATTGTCCAGTAATAAGTCTGTTTCGAGAATAAAGTCACTTGGAATACTGGACAGTCTGCCTTTTTTCACCTTCGGCAGGCCAGGCAACTTGCCCCCTATCATTCAACCCATGACCTAACTATGGTGATCCATGCAATGGTCACCCCCAGATTAGACTACTGTAACTTGCTCTATGCAGGGCTTCCCTTGGGTCTGACCCGGAAGTTGCAGCGGGTCCAGAATGCTGCTGCACGTTTCCTGGCGGGTACACCGTACGGGACACATGTGACTCCAACCTTGCAGCAGCTGCACTGGCTTCCCGTGGAGTTCCGGATCAGGTTCAAGGTTTTGGTCTTAACTTATAAAGCCCTAAACAAACTGGGACCAGCATACCTGAGGGACTGCCTCTCCCCATATGTACCCCAGAGAGTGCTTAGATCAGCAGGAAAACATCTACTGGTGGTCCCTGGCCCTAGGAAGGCTCAACTGGCCTCAACCAGGGCCAGGGCATTTTCAGTCCTGGCCCCAACCTGGTGGAACTCTCTGTCGGAGGATACTTGGGCCCGCCAAGACCTTGTGTCCTTCCAGCGGGCCTGTAAGACAGAGATGTTCCGCCAGGCATTTGGTTGAGGCCAGTACTCAGAGCCACCAATTGGCCTCCCTGCCTGTCTCCTATTAGTGGGGCGCTATATTGATCTGCCCCATGTAGGAACGGTGGCTAATCTCACACCAACTCACGTCCCCACCCCTCTCTTCCCTTGTGGTTGGCAGGGAAGGGTGAAATGAACCTGGGACATAGTGCAGAGTCAGAACATAGTGCAGAGTTTGTTTTTATGCTGTTAAATCTGGCTTTTATCATTATTTAATGTACCATTTTATTAATGTGTTTTTATCTGTATGTTGTAATCCACCCTGAGCCCGTCCACAGGGAGGGCAGACTATAAATTTTAATAAAAATAAAAATAAAAATAAAAAAATGGAGCCAGCAGCATGGAGTCAAGTTGACAGAGGAAGCACCCCTTACCTATCATTTTTAGTTATTTTACACTGGTGCATGGTATAGAAATGTGAATGTAGTTTCTTGCTTTAGTAACATTTCATTCCTACCTGTGGCCCGTTGACCTAGGTTTTACAGTCTAAAGCATTGATTCCTATTATGCTGCCCATAGGCATCACATTCACAGCACCCACCAATGATTTTCAGGACAGCCATTTGTTAGCAGAGATGCATAGTAAGCAGAGAAACATGGAACATGGGACCCTGCATTGCAAAGTGTGTGAGAGAGGGAGAAACAAACTTACGTCAGAGCCTTGTTAAAGCTTTAGAAAAGGAATAAGAGTTCTTTATTGTACAAACTCCATACAATACAGGAAAGATGAGAGATAGTTGTCTAGTCTAAAGATGCCAGTGGATGGGAGAATGGGAGGTCCTGCATCCATGGTGCTAACATGGAGAAGGGGAGAGTGTGACAGAGAGAGAAGGATGAGATGTCACAAAGAAAAGTCTCTGATAATAGCATTATGCACATCAAAGGATAGTGTCAGGGTAGTAAAGAGCAAAGGGTAAACAGATCCCTGGCCTCTCTATCTTTTAAAGTCTTTGTTTTGTCCCCCTCTAAAACCTGAGTAAGGGACAGCATTCCTCCTCTTACACTATTTGCTTCTTCAACAAAGCATCTGTTCTCCCAAAGCAACGACTTAGTTCTGGCTTTTCTCTTCATTACTGGAGTAGAAGATGCTTCAGAAGAACCAAAGAGGCATGCATCATCTTTGTGCAAGGAGGCTCTATTCAGAAACTACTGCCTCCCTCATAGAATATGTGGCTTGCAACCTCCCAACTTTTTCTGTTTGACCATAGCTCCCCATGGCAACCAGTTTGGGCTAGTACCAGCTGTCTGTTCTCAAAATTCCAAAAGTGCTCACAGACTCACTAAGATTAGGGGGCATGAAAATAATTGTTTTGTTCTAGCTCTACAAATGCAATATCTCTTGAAAGTTTAGTCAAGAAGCTCGGCTGCTTGCTAAGAAAGGTTCTTTAGCCCAGCTTCCCCCCGCTTCTCTTGCCAGTAGCTGTTTGAGAGAAGCATGTCTCCAAAATCTCCGCTTGCTCTGACCTTGGAGATAAGATAACGTGTACTGCTGCCAGAGAGAGTGAGCCTCCATGTATAGTCTTGAGCCAATTAACATTCTTGATTAATTTGCACCTTCAAGACTGATGGCTGTTGCCAGGGACTACAGCCTTGGTTTTATTTTTGGTCTTGCACGTAGTCACCTCTTGTGAGTGACATCA
Source organism: Eublepharis macularius (assembly GCF_028583425.1). Lineage (NCBI taxonomy): Eukaryota > Metazoa > Chordata > Lepidosauria > Squamata > Eublepharidae > Eublepharis > Eublepharis macularius. The sequence goes on from NC_072796.1 coordinate 53,705,898, forward strand.
GCATCTTGCTGCCTGATTGGTTGTAGGGCTGCACCATGGAGGCACCAAAATGGCATAAAAACCAATTATCCAACATGGACCTGAGAGTCTCTCCTGGAGGACCTTTGTGAGCTTTAGCCTTTGTTGGTGTGTCCTGTGAGGGGACTTTGCTGAGACTCAGACTGGATGGAAGCTCCGGCGACCACCCGTTTGCTCTACTGAAGAACTTAACCATTTTTTTGCCTCTTTAGAAGATTGTGTCTTTTGCCTTTGTGACAGCCTTTGGATTTATTTCTGCTAATCTTGGTATGTATAGTTAGAGCTTACAAAGCTATAGGTATTTTTTGTTTTAGCCTCACATTGAACCTGCCTCTTTGTAAACCCTCGGGCATCACCTACCAGAACGTAAACTTACTACCCAGACTACTTTGCCAAACTATTCTTGCAAGGTTGTCTTTGCTGTGCCTAAGTTCCTTACAAGCAGAGAGTGTGTCCCTTCACTCTTGGGCTTTGGACAACACTAAGGGACTGGTGGTGGCTTTATGGAGGCAACGGCAGGGTTCTGACAGTAGACATCTCCTTGCTTCCCCCTGATATTTTGATATAGTGGCAGCGTTCAGCTTTCATGCAGCTTCCCCCCACTCCCATTCCTTGATAGGGGGCCCTATTGAACAGGTTTAAGATAAAGTGTGCTCCCCTGCAAAAAAACCTCCTAGCGGTGTTTACATCTTGTAAGTGTAATTTACCAGACTGCACATGGTGAGAAAACAATCTGTACTGTTTACCCCAAAGACACCCTGCTGATGTGTGCCCTTTATAGTCACACATACAACTGTCCACTGCCTGAACAATTAGTATGGACCAAGACATTTGCATGGCTTGAAAAACAAATTCAAAATGGAATTGTTTTTATTGACTACAATACATCAATTTAAAGGCTAAAAATGAAATGTGACACTCAAGCATAGAACCCAAAATGTTGAATTCACTGCAACAGAGAAGAGCAAACTCTAGGCACCAGATCCCTTTAAATCTAAGATACAATATATAATTAGATTATGATATATCATGTACTCTGTTTATGCATGTGAAGTTATAGTTTGAGAAACAGGCATTTAAATAAAACAAATGCACAGATGCTTCCAAAGAGATTTCACCATCCCATTTCTGTCCTACAGCCATAATATTGTTGCCTATTTGTTATTATCTCCTAATATATGGTTCCTATATGGAACATTTTTCTTTCATTTCCATATTCCTGAAAAGGCATTTTACTATTTATGTGGTCAAATCACTACTAATATGATTTGATGGCACATAAATAGTAATATGACTTTTTATGCTGTCTCCTGCTTATGGAGAGGAGTTTTTTAAAAGAAACTTTATATTATATCAAATTCTGATAATATTCAGGGCTCCATGATTTTAATATATGGGTGGAAGACTGCTACTGTGATGCTGTTGTCAGCCAAAAACCTTGCTTTCAAATGTGTGTCATAGCATCATGTAGCATAAATCAAAACAGGTGTCAAGCCACCCATATATCTTCTCTCTGACTTTAAATATTTTTATAATCATGGCTGCAATATGAGACATTGGGGACATTTTACAACTAGCGCTGGAATCAGCTCAACATCAGGGGGGGGGATTGTACATTATGCTCCTAGGATAGCAAATAACTCTTTCCTTTTAACATAGATATTCAAGTTTTACTAAAAGCATATTTGCTGCCCCATATTACAATTAGATGTAGGAGAGTCAGTATGTATATATAGCTGGATAATGCCTCATCCAGCATTATCCAGTTACACTGATCATATCAGAGAATGCTAAACACATTCAGCATACTGGTTAGTGAATACTGGATAAAACCAAATATATGCAGTTTTATCCCATAAACACAGCTCCAGCTATTTTAAAGCTGGCTGTGGCTGCTTGCTGCCAAGATGATGATTTTTCCTGCTGCTTTCCTGGGCTTTCTTCCCCTCAGGGGAAGGTGGAGTGAGGCAGGAGGGAGTAATTGATTACGTGACCAATGGCTTGAGGAGGTGTTCTTGTCTGGCCAATCGGGATTCTTTGAGGGAAGAGCCTTTTTCAAATTCTGCATGGAGATAAAAAGCATGCTTGGCTTGGAGCAGACTCAATTTTGAGAGATTTTTGGAGGGACTGAGTGCTCTAGCTTCTGGCTGTTTTCTGCGACTGTTGGATTAACCCACTGCTTGCCGGGATCTACTGAGGACAACCTGGGAGAAAGGACTGCTACTGCCTGCCTGGAGGGCCACACCTGAGACTAGGATTCTTATCCTGGTTTGAGCCTTATAGAGACTCATTTTTTTCTCTTCTGAGGGGTGGGATTGGTCTTCTTGGGTTCAGAAGGGGTAAGGTAAGGGGAAAGGGTAAAAAGTAAAGGTAAAGGTACAAGCACTGAGTCATTAGGGACCCATGAGGGAACACTGCATCATGATGTTTTCTTGGCAAACTTTTTGTTACTGGGTGGTTTGCCATTGCCTTCCCCAGTTATCTACGCTTTACCACCAAGAAACTGGGTACTCATTTTACCAACCTCAGAAGGATGGAAGGCTGAGTCAACCTTGACCCGGCTACCTGGACCTGGCTTCCACCAGGATCGAACTCAGGTTGTGAGCAGAGCTTGGGCTGCGGTACTGTAACTTACCACTGTACCATGGGTCTCCTTGGGGTGGGGGGGAGGGGCAACCTTTTATTTACTAAAGTTAACATTGAATAGTGCTTTTGCTCCTGAGATAAGGGTTCTTAGCTGTTGTTGTGTTTGCAGTTCTTATGGTGGTGGAATTGCTTTTTCCTTCTTAAATAAGAGGGTTTTTCCCTGTTCTTTTCCCCCCTGTTGTTGAGGGAACTACAGGAATTGTATTTTATTTTCTGTTTTTAAAAGTTTCTTGAACTGTTTAGTGACTTGTCACTTTTCTTTGTGGTGGAGAGTTGCTTGTTTTTCTAACAAAATTTTGAGAGTTTTCTTGGTGTGGGGGAGGAATTGTATTTTGCTGCTTCTTGCTTAGTTGTTTACTGCTTTTCTTGTGGAAAAGTGTGTTTGTGTTGTTCTGTACTGCAGTTAGTGGAGTTTGGGGATGCTCTTTTCTCTTGCTGGGTTGTTTTTTCTGAGTAGTAGTAGTTATTTAGCTAAGCTTTTCTGAAGTTTTTTTTTTAAATGTAGGTCAGATATAGGTAGGGATCCTCGGTCCCCTGGTGGGGGCAGGAATCACCCGCTCCCACCCTTTGGCCCCCACCACCACTTATTTGTGCTCTGTGCCAAAGTTCTCAATGAAGCGCACATAGTGGCCAATATCAATGCTGCCACCAAGAGGCAATTAGTGGGGTGGCTAAACAAGTTCATCATCCCAGGGACACAAATGAGTCCAATTTGGCATGTTTGGGGCCCAAATCAGCCTGCTCCAAAGTGCAAGAGCATTCCTCATGGTGGCATGATGACGTCACTCCCAGGAATGATGTTGTTGCAGTGCCCCAGGTGCACACCACAAGGCCTGTTTCCCTGCTGTCCAGGTGACTGGTGGTGGGGTGGGAGCAGAGAGTGAGTGCAAGCAATCCTCCACCCCTAACAGGGGACCCTGCATGTACATGTATTAATACTGGGCCTGTGGAGCAGAGCAAATGTACTGAAGTGAGGAGAGCACAACTTACTTCGGTTTAATCAACACAAGGAGTTGCTGGTTTCTTCAGGTTTCCACATGGTTAGCTTATTTGTATAGCCTGTTCTGACCAAGACCTACATATACTCTCCTTGCTCATACTGAGCTGCCTTGCCTTCAAGAGTCAAACCAGAACCTGTGCATCTAAATCCCATGCTAACCTGTGTAACATTTTGTAGATTTTTTCCTTCTGTTGGAATTATAGAATTCCATATGCACCATACCATCAGAGATGAGGCTGGGAAGCACAGGGTTGCAGAGTCATGAGAAGAGAAGAGGAAGTAAGTTTCTACAAACCTTTATTGGTGGGGGGAGAAATAAATGTGTGCTGTCTTCCGCATCAGCACCACTTATACTCCAAGGCACACTGTCCCCAAGAGTGTACTGCCAAGCCACAAGATACTCCTACTTTGATGAAGTTTGTGCAGTTAATTTGGAGGATACATAAATGCAACAAAGTAAAGTAGTCTTTAATTCCACAGCATTATTTAAGCAGTGCTCCTTGCCTCAATTAAAACTACACTTGTGCAAGGTAAACTCTCCCTACCACCACTATACTGTACAGGGTCACATTTCCATGAGAAGACATACAGCGTACAACAATCAATGATAAAACTCTCTTCCCTACTGTGCAGTCTTAGTGACTGCTTTATAATCAGAATGTTCTCTGAGGGAGCAATCCTAAGCAGGTCTACTCAGAATCCTATTCAAATCTGTTCAGTTTCCCCCATCCTGGGAAAGTATACTGTAAGGTAAGCAATAATAAAAGCTCTCATTTCTATGGCTTCTCAGCTTATTCTGTTCTCCTTGCTACATTCCAATCTGCTTCAGACGAGAACCCTACGAAGAATATTCATTCCTTGCTTGCTCTGAAAGAAGCACTAGGGAGGAAAAGTGGTTAATAAATTGCAAGAGCAAGTAATTTGCTGTAATAAAGTGCAGGGGAATTCCCTCCAAATATGGGGTTTTAGAAATGAGGCCCTCATTTTATTAGGACCCTGCAACTCATCAGTGCCTTTCAACAAGGCTAATATCAGGTCCTGTACAATACTCCTTCTTTTCAGAAATCTGTTTCCTAAGGTCCAGATGATGTTATAAGTGGAATAACATGACTCAAAGTAGTTGTGCCAGATGTGATGTCCCCTGTTACAGCCTCAAATAGGCTGTGAATGAAGAATGCATGCTCCATTAATTTCCATTGGAGTGAAGAATGCATTACCTTTTCTGCCATTCCCTCAGTATTTCTTCAGAAATCATCTCAATACTCCGTTGTTTTGTTTTCTTTTGCTCAGGAAGTCCTATATTACACAGCTTGGTTCAGTATTTGCATTCCTTCTCCCCAGCACTGATGTGCACACTTATAGACACATACTATGTCATCAAGCAAGTTACACAGAATGCCCTAATACATTGGATATTGTGTGGCTGTTTTTCTCTTTCGAGTGATTAAGCGCACAGGTTTTTAGCAAATATGCAGAACAGGTTTCCTACATAAATCTACCTCTGTAATTGCATTTAAAATACTGGAACCACTTTCCTATCCTGTCATCCATTTCTTAGGTGGTGGCCTCCTTCTGTAGTACCATGAGTAAATCAAAATTTACACAACTGCTTTCTCTCGAGACATTCACACAGGGAGAACAGCCTTCTTCCGTGTGGTCTTCCTAATAATATTTTTGGCAGGTTTTTTTTAAAATCTGGAAAGATTGTTCAAAGTGTTTGGAGTTTCTCAGATACTCCTTACAATTTTACCACATGTTTACTCCAGGGAAAGTTCTAGTGAGGCCAAGTTTACTCTTGAGTAAACATAGAATGTGTGCAGGATTGCACTATTCAGCCAATGCAATGCTATGGTGGCTTGTGTGAATGTCTCAATGGCTACACTAACCAGCTAAGCCTACTGCAAACTGCTACTTCAAACTTCATGCAGGAATTGTGTTTGCCATGACTTTAGCAGTGCTTCCCACAGCATACACAAGAGGGTGCAGAACAGACTGTCATTCCTTAAACACTCAAAAGTAAGTGCTAGGAAGGTCTGATTGGCCACAGATCTCTGGCATGTGTCTACTGCATGTTCAAGGACTTGGGCCTGCCGTTTCATATTTGGTGTTTGCTGTGGGAATACACGCTAAAGCTAAGGTAGCATTGTCCTTAATTTCAAATGTTATTCTTTTAATTGACTTGCAACATATACTTAGTGTAATGTGCAGTGAAAAAATATCTGAGTAAATATGCGCTATGTTCTAGTCAATCTACTTTTGTTTTCTCTTAACAGCAACCATACTGTCTAATCCGTTGCTGTGCATATCCTTTTAATTTCCCAATGACTGGTTGATGTTAACATTTACACAAGGTCACTCTCTCTTTCATATGAGGTAGCAGCAGTAGGATCTGTTTTCATGGTCAGCTGCTTCAAAGTGAAAAGAGAAAGTGAGAGAAGAGTCTCTGATCATTAAGGGGGATCGTATGTTATTGCTGTTTCTAACATTAAACATTGCAGGTTGGAATCAAGTTGAGAAACTGCTGTCTTATATGATATAAGTTATTCCAAAAGTATTAGAAATAACCACCAAAAGACATGAAATAACAGCAAACCTTTCTTCTCTCAAATTTATCTGATGAGCATGAAACTTTGGTCCAGTTTCTCAGCTTGAAGGAAAATGGATTTACAATAGACATGGACATTTACACCAGCTCAGGACTTCTATAACATGTTTAATATTACATGCAATGAAACTCTTTGTACAGCAGATCTCTTAAATCAGCTGAGTTGAACAAATGATTCAAGTGGAATGATTCAAGTTGTACCATTAATATATGTTAAAACTCCACAATGGGTTTCACCTTTGGAAGCTTTCACACAACCAAATGTATTCTCAATGGATAAAATGGTTAGATATAAAGAATTATTGGATGATAAAGGGTCTTTAAAAGCAAAAGAATTATTAAAGCAAAACATCCATTTAGATTGGTGGTCAAGAGCACAGATTGAGTCTAGATATCATAAAGGTAAAAAGTTGGGAGGGTTCTACACAGAACAAACCTAATTTGAAAAATTGTTATGTGATTCTGATGAAAAATTGATTAAAAAGATATATGTATTGGGACAATGAAAAAGACTTACCAACAAGACTATGAGTATGGAGTGTAAAGTTTTATCTTGGAATGTAAATGGACTAAACTCACCGAATAAGAGAAAAAATATTTTCCACTGGCTATTAAAACAAAAATGTGACATTGTTTGTTTGCAAGAGACCCATATTAGAAAGCAGGATGTAAAATATTTAAAATCAGGAAAATTGGGCAAAGAATTTGTAGCGGCCTCCAATAAAAAAAAAAGAGGAGTGGTGTTGTACATAAAAGAGGAGCTACAGCCAAAATTTGTAATGAAAGATGTGGAAGCCAGATTTATTGCAGTGGAATGTACTTGGGACTTAAAGAGAGTGTTGGTAGTCGGAGTTTATGCACCTAACGGTGCAAAGGAAAGCTTCTTTGAGGATTTGAGGAAGCAACTAGATGATCTTTCATACGACCAGATAATTCTTGCCGGAGACTTCAATGGAGTGACGAACTTGGAATTAGATAAAAAGACAACAACTGCACAAAAGAAAAGAGGACTATTACCAAAGCTCTTTTTTGACTTGATACAACAGGAGACTTTAGAAGATGTATGGAGAAGAGAATATCCTAAAAGTAGACAATTTACTTTTTATTCTGCAAGGCACTGTACACTATCAAGAATTGATATGATCTGGGCCTCAAAAGACTTAGCGTTATGGACTAAGGAGGTAGAAATAATGCCGATGGTAGGCTCAGATCATAATCCAATCATGTGGAAATTAGGGAAAAGGAGAAAAAGGAAAGCATGGAGAATAAATGAGGACTTGCTACAGGAAGGAGAGAATATGGAGATGTTGAGAAGAGAGACAAAGTTCTTCATACAATACAACGTAAATAAAGAAGTACCAACTGACAAAGTTTGGGACGCTTATAAGGCGGTTATAAGGGGCATACTAATGGACTTAAATGGTAGAGCAAGAAAAAAGAAAGAGGAGAAAAGACAAGAGATTGAGGAGAAAATAAAAGCCAAAGAAATACAGTTAAAAAAGAGACCAGGGAAAAAGAAATTATATCAGGAAATTAAAATACTTCAAGAACAGTTAACAGCAATGAACAATAAGGAATTGGAGTGGAATCTTAAAAGATTGAATCAGAAAGCGTTTGAAGGTGCAAATAAACCTGGGAAGTATTTGGCATGGCAACTGAAGAAGAGAAGGGAAAAGAAAATAATAAATAGAATTTGCGAAGATAATAAAACGTATTTGGAACAGACTACCATTAGTAGAGCCTTTTACAAATTCTACGCTAAGTTGTATAATAAGAAAGAGGTAGATAAAGAGTCAATAGCGTTATATTTGGAGAAAATGAAACTTCCAGTAATTTCGGAAGCTTGGAGAAATAAACTGAACAGTGAAGTAACAGATGAGGAACTAAACAAGGCAATACAATCTGCAAATCTAGGAAAGGCGCCAGGGCCAGATGGACTTACAGCGAAATTTTATAAGGTAATGGCCAATGAACTGGCACCATTCCTAAAAGAGGTGATCAATGGAGTTTTAAAGGACCAGCGGATTCCAGATACCTGGAATGAAGCGAATATATCATTGATCCCCAAAGAGGGCCAAGACTTGACTAATGTGAAAAACTACAGACCTATATCGTTACTTAACAATGATTATAAAATCTTTGCGAAGATACTGGCGGAGAGACTGAAGGGGTGGCTTACGGAAGTCATTGAGGAGGAACAAGCAGGCTTTTTGCCAGACAGACAAATTAGAGACAATTTAAGGACAGTGATTAATGCTATTGAATATTATGACAAGCGTTGTGACAAAGAGGTTGGTTTCTTCTTTGTTGATGCTGAAAAGGCGTTTGATAATTTAAACTGGGACTTTATGTTTGCCACTATGGAAAAGCTACAATTGGGAGAAAGATTCATTAGAGCAATTAAGGAAATTTACAGAGACCAGACTGCAGCAATTGTGGTGAATGATGAAGCGACTAAGAAATTGATTATAAGTAAAGGAACAAGACAAGGTTGCCCGTTGTCTCCACTGCTGTTCATTTTGGTATTGGAGATCCTGATGATACAAATACGACAAGATGAAAAAATTCGAGGAATTAAAATAAAGGACTATTCATATAAGGTCAGAGCATTTGCGGATGACATAATGTTAATTGTAGAAGACCCATTGGAGAACATGCCAAAAGTGATAGATAAGATTAAGGAGTTCGGAGATTTGGCAGGTTTTTATATTAATAAAAAGAAGTCAAAGATACTATGCAAAAATATGACCAAGCAGAAACAACAATTGTTAACGGAAATAACGGATTGTGAAGTAACAAGTAAGGTGAAATATTTGGGAATCGAACTGACTGCTAAGAATATAGACTTATTTAAAAACAACTATGAAAAACTATGGACTCAGATAGAGAGAGATTTGATTAAATGGAACAGACTAAATTTGTCATGGTTGGGAAGGATTGCAGCAGTTAAGATGAATGTGTTACCAAGAGTAATGTTTTTGCTACAGACAATACCAATCATCAGTGACTCTAAGCAATTTGAGAAATGGCAGAGGAAAATATCAGACTTTGTATGGGCAGGCAAGAAGCCTCGAGTGAAAATGAAAGTTTTACAAGATGCAAAGGAAAGAGGCGGAATGCAACTGCCCAATCTAAGACTTTACCATGACGCAATTTGCTTGGTGTGGTTGAAGGAGTGGATGACGCTAAAGAATAAGAAATTACTAGCCCTAGAGGGATATAAAAAAATATTTGGATGGCACGCATACTTATGGCATGATAAAGTAAAGGCGAACTCGATGTTCCTGCATCACTATATACGGAGAAGTTTATATATAATCTGGAAGAAGTATAGAATCTATCTGGAAGAAGGAACCCCTTTGTGGGTAGTTCCATATGAGGTGATAGATCCGAGAGCTGTTGATAATGAGCAACAATGTCTAACTTATAAAGAAATAACTAGAACTGAAGAATCTAAACTCAGAATAAAGACTCAGGAGGAACTATCACCTTATTATGATTGGTTCCAGTATAGACAGATTAGAGATTTATATAACTCGGACTCTGTAAAGGGAGGTATACGAACAGAAAACTCGGAACTAGAGCAGACCCTTCTTAAAGAGGACAAGAAAAGAATATCTAAAGTATACCAAGCACTGCTGAAATGGTATACTGAGGATGAAATAGTTAAAGGACAAATGGTGAAATGGGCCATAAATTTCAACAAAGAAATAACAATGGAGGCATGGGAATACTTGTGGAAGACTACAATGAAGACAACGACATGCACTAGTATTAAAGAGAACATTTACAAAATGATTTACCGTTGGTACATGACACCAAAGAAGATTGCGCTAGGGAATTTGAACACTTCTAATAAATGCTGGAAATGCAGGAAGCATGAGGGCTCCCTCTACCACATGTGGTGGACGTGTGAGGTAGCTAGGCAGTACTGGGGGGAAATAATAAGAGAAATGAGTGAGATTTTACAATTTCAAATTAATAAGAACCCAGAACTCCTGCTACTAAACTTGGGAATGGAGGGAATTCCAGCCCATCATAGGACGTTGATATTTTACATGACGGCAGCAGCTAGACTTTTGTATGCGCAAAAATGGAAAATACAAGAAGTGCCAACCATTGAAGATTGGATCCACAAATTGCTGTATATGGCAGAAATGGACAAAATGACAAGAAAATTGAGAAACCTGGACTCAGGACAGTTTAACACAGACTGGGAGAAGCTGAAACAATATTTGGAGAAGAAATGGGAGGTGGGAGGAGAACTGTGGCAGTTTGAGAACTACTGAAGTACAATAAAATGTAGAGGGGGTGACTTTACCGGGGAGGAGAAGAGGTAAAAGAGAATTTCTAAGCAGTTATGATATTAGATTGATATATATAGAATAATAAATAGAATATTGATAGAAAATAATTAATCATAAGGGTTAACTATAAGGATTGATTAACTAATATTTTCTTTTTGATTCCGTACAGTGTACCAAACTGAATATGTTTATTTGAAGTTGTATATGAGTCAAATTGATTGATATCATATATAGACTTATGACTGAAGGGGAATAGAAATACTAATGTAAACAAATATAACTAAAATAGAAAGAAGAAGATAGAATGAATAACATATAGAGTATAAGTTAAACTGGCTGATTTATTTGAATGTATGGTTTACATAGTTTATGATATATAGAAATATTTGAAAGTGAAATAATGAAAAATGGGATAAATTGTTTATCCATTATGGAAAAAGGGACTCATAGTCAGGGTACAGAGTATTAAAAATAGTTAAAGAAGTATCGCTTAGAATAAAGGGAGAATATATATTTGTTAGATAGAGGAATATATAAAGAGTAAGGGAAAAGGGATAAAGGGTTGGAAAACTGTTGGAAGTCAACAAAATGGGGGGGGAAGGGAGGGGGTTAGAAATTGGGAAATGGGAATATTGACTGTAATGTGTAAACATTTGATCCTAACCCAATAAAAAATTTTTCAAAAAAAAAAAGATATATGTATTTTTAATGCAAATGAAGAAGGAAAATGTAGTAAAAAGATGTAAATGAGCACAAAATTTGGGATATGAAATTGATTTAGAACACTGGAATAAAGTTAACTAAATCGGTTAACTTTAAAGAAAATCTATATAAAATGTTTTATAGATGGTATTTAACCCCAGATAGACTGGCTAAAATGTATAAGAGAACAACAAGTAGATGTTGGAAGTGTGGAGAATGTACAGGAACATTTTATCATATGTGGTGGACCTGTAAAGCTGTTTGCAGATTTTGGATAATGATACATACATTACTCCATACAATTTTACAGATACCATTACCTTTTAAGCCGGAATTGTTTCTATTGAACTGCATTCCAGATGAAGTTAACAAAGACCAAAAACATTTTATAATACATGCAGTGACAGCAGCTAGCATTTTATTGGAAACAACAAATAATACCAACTCAAGAAGAACTGGTAGGAAAGATTATGGAAACAGCGGAAATGGATAAATTGACAATGATACTAAAAGGGAAAATGGAAGAAGAGTTGGACACCATTTTACAATTGGATTACAAATAAGCATCAAGATTTGAAATGTTCAAGAATGTAAAAGGATTCAAATGTTTTATTATTAATAGTATGTGTTATGTATTAAGAATAGACATGGGCACGATCCAAAAAATAATCCCGATTTAGCTGATCGTGATTCCACGGCGGTGCCGAACCCAGGTACCCGAACCTCACCGATCAAGTCCCGTTTCCGATACAGAATCGGGAATCGGGAATCGGGAAGGCTGATGCGTGAGGGCGCCCCGCGGTTTCCAGCACTAAAGGAATGGTGGGTGAGGAGGATGGTGGCCACCGGGCCTGGCAGGCCCGTGGAGGCGGTGGCGAGCCACCTCCCCTCAGGGGGCGGGGGGGGTCTGTCCCCACGGGAGTGTGCTGGTACCGTCACGGGGGGGGGAACCAGAGGAGATAGCTCCCTATTCCCTAATTCCCTATCCGCTGAAGCCCAAAGCTAAAGCTCCCTCTCTCTCTCTCTTGTGCTTTCTCTCTCCAAAAGTGTCAAGCGAGAGCTCGCCTCTGTCCCACTCCACCCACGAGCGGAAAGTGAAACTTTGTTGCGCAGCACATGGCTATTTATAAAGCCTGGGTCTGCTACGCAGGAGGGCTGTGTTTGGCCGTAAGAGCTGCCTCTCAGGCTTTGCAGGGATGAGATTTGAGTGCCCATGGCTACAAAAGAACACCCCCTTCCCCCGCCCTCCCCTCTCTTCTCCTAAATGGACGAGACGGGCATGCGCTTTTCTGGCTGCTCCATGGTTGGAAGGAAGCCCTGCTGATCAAGGAAAGCTGGGCTTCCATTCGCGTTTCCATGGCGACAGAAGGAGGGCAAACAGCTCCGGCATTCCCCAGGCTCTGTTTCCATGGGGCTCCATTCACTTGGGAACAGACGGCTGGTGCCAGACTGTCTGCAAACTGCAATCCCGAACGTAAACCAATCGATCCGATCAAGACCCGATAGAGCGCCCCACCCGAGCGCTGAACCGAGAGCCATGGACGGAACCGATCAGCCCGGTCCCGATGGCGCAAACGCCAAAATCAGGGCAATTTTCAGTCCGTAATTCCGATCGTGCCCATGTCTAATTAAGAATGTTTAATGATATATTGGGTATTGCTGTAAGCAGACCATAATGGATATATGCATTTCTTTTCAGTTCTTTTTTAATTCTTTTTTTACTTTTTCCTCTTTTCTTTATTTGCATTTTATTTGAAAATAATAATAATAATTAATAATAATTAATAATAATAAAGAAACTCTTTATACAGCACATCTCTTAAATCAGCTGAGTTGAGCAAATGATTCAAGTGGAATTGACTAATCTATTCCCTTTCTATTTGCATGATATCTAAGAGTTGGTCACAACTCCATCAAATAAAAGCTGAAATCCTAAGCATGCTCTTACATTAAAATGTGTTTAAGGTCTAGGTAGCATGATCTGATCATAAATACAGTGCAATTATATTAATGCATATTATTTGGAGACCCCAATGTCAGTGTGATGTCATGATCAGAGTGTTGGGTTAGGACTGGACAGACTTGGGTTCAAATCAACCATGAAGCCAACTCAGCTATGAAGTTTACTAGATGACCTTTGGCCAGTCATTCATTCTTTCTTAGCTTTACAAGATTGTTAAAGCAGATGAGAGAAGAACCACCCCCAAGCTCCTTAGAGGAAAAGGGAAATGAAAAAGGTGATGATAGGTAAAATACCAGACATTTGTCTCTATGTGTGTCTATCTGTCTCTTCACTCTAACTGCACACACACACACACACACACACACACACACACACACACACACACACACACACACACACACGAGTTGCTTATGCTTCTTGAGTAACATTCTACATTTGATTCCATTACTCTAAGCCCCATTTCCCTTGAAGCTTTTTAAACTTAGTAAGTTTCTGATGGTGTCTCCTAGTACAATCCTATATACTTGATCCAGTTGGATCATCTTCAGGATGTTTCCCAAATGATTAAGTTCTATGTCAGGAAAAGTAACACAGATGGCACATCTTGGTGTAAACTTTCCATCTGCACGTACATTTTCAAATATCATTGCATGACCAGAAAAGATATCTCAAAATTAGCCTAACATTAGTAAGTAGTTTTGTATAATGGGATTTACCCTGTATTCTAAATGTTTCGTGCAGTGATTGTATATCAGCAGTGCAGTGGACTGATGTGGTTTTCAGACTGATTATTCTTGGAAGTGTTCCCAATATACCTGAGTGAATTGGAAAATTTTAAATTAAAAAAAAAAAGCAACTTTTCAAGTTCCTTATTTTTCCTTTGATTTTAAACAGCATTTTGATACAATTTCAAAAAATGTAGATAATAATAGGGAAGTAGTTACATTATTGTCAGTTCAGGTACTGAAAAATTACTGTTAAAGTGCAAGGACTTATATCAAATGATTTCTAGTCTGATAGTATAATCCTTCTTTCTCCATTTATTATCCTATTTATAATATTCTACTAACCTTTATGTTACCATTTTTTCCTAGTGCTTTCTCAAACAGAGAAGCTGAACTTAAATCCTTTCCTAGCAAAGATTTAGGTGGCCATAGCTATAGATCTGCCCTTCCTCACTCCGCCCCCCCCCCCCCCCCGCCACAAACCCTACGTATTTATCCTTATCCGGAAATACTCTTTCCTATTCAGACATATTCAATGTGCCACAGTCACATACAAAAAAAGTCTCCCTGTTTCTGTAGAGTTCATAAACTTTTCAGTGAAAAAGAAGAATCTGGTTTTCTCAACAGGGTTATACAGATGTGGAACAAAGATTAAAATCCTGGCTTGGATCCTGTACAGCATGTAGAACATTTCTTGAGTTTTGTTTATGCTCCACCATTGTAACAGATGAGTCACTTGCAAATACTAATGTTAACGCACTAGCACAATAGACAGCTTTTTGTTCACATATGGTGTTTCTGGTTGTGCAACAGCAAATTTATTTCAGTAAAAGTATTTGCAATGTTCCAAAAATAAACTTCCATTGGTGCAACATGGTATGCACAATCAGAAGACAATTTCATAAACTTCAGTTGGTGCAGAATTAGAGGTGTCAGGTCCCCAGTGGCCAACCAGGGAGTGGGAGGAGTGGGGTAATTACCCCTGCATGCATGTGCTCCCACGCCCACCCGAAACACTGGGAAATGACATCATATTCCAGCATGACATAGAAGCTATAGATTGCACCAGGTAACTGGTGATTTTTACAGAATAGTTCTCCAACACAACCTGTAGTTTTCATGTTGCGCCAAGAAATAATGTCTATAACAATTTTGTTTATAACCTGCCTAGGATCATTAATAATAGCTCCTCCTTATGTCACTGTAAACTTTTACCTCAGAAGAGTTCCAGTCACTCCTTTTTTCTCTACACACACACACAGTTTCAGGTGTTCCCTACTTTACCCAGGTTTATACTTCAAATACCTTCCCTTTGGGGTTTGAACCCCACTTCTGACTCCACCTGTGGCATTTTGCCCTGTCTGCATGACCTATATATTGCTGCTTCCCTGACTCCCTCTCAGTGTTCCCAAAAGGTTTTCACAGACACCAAAGAATTTCATCTTAAATGTCTTCCAATTAACTGGTATTATAGGAAGCCTTATCTATAGGTGGTGGAATAACAGAATGGTCAGATTGTGGAGTGGTTGTAAGGTAAAAGGGGGCTTTTGGGGGGCTTAACCAACAGTAGAATTTATTTATAATACACAAGTGTGATGGTTGTAGAGCACTGCCAAGTGTATTGGTTTCAGAATAGTTATTAATCTTGGGGATTTCAAAATAGATATATTCTTAAAGGTATAGTCACAGACCCAATTACAAAGAACAATTTTCCACACATCTTCACTAACAGAATAAACATACATCTCATCCACACAGACAGATTCACTCAGACTTTTCCATACAGTCCATCTATCCTAAATAGAGTAACTTCTCTTTGAGATATACACAGACTGACCCAGGCTCACACACAGTTTGCCTGACTTAGGGCCAAACTACAAGTGATGAATGACACAGGTTGGACACTTGTCAGCTTCCCTCAAGTTTTGATGGGAAATGTAGGCAGCTTGGCAGAATGTTGGACAAGTGACAGTTGAAAAGTCCATTGGACAGCAGTCGGAAAGCCAAGCTGCAAAACCAGGATGCCTACAGAAAGAATTTCTGAGAACACCACACAGATTCACTGAACTAAACAGTATGAACCTCTTTCAGGTTTACACAAAGTTTGCCTGACTTAGCCAAAAAAACACTTCCCCTCAGTGCACAGTCTAAAAACTGCAGTTCTCTCTTCCTGCTAAGGTGCAGCTACCATCCAATCACAGCACACTCCATTCACCCATCCAATCCCCTCTCCTCACCTCAGAGGTCTGCATTTAAACACCAGTAACCAAATCAAACCCCTACATTAATACACACTACCTTATTTACATACAAAACATTACAATGTAATTTTCAATCATGACAAGGAAGCGTGCCCACACTTTGCATGCATGCCTTTCCCTTCCTCCCACTAGGAGCTGGGGGACAGGGGCTGGGGGAGGGAATCCCTGCCCCCAGTCAGGGATGGCAACCCTATGCAGAATGCTGCAGCCAAGATGTTGACTTGAGTAGGTCGTAGGGATCGTATCAATCCAGTCTTGGCTTATCTATACTAATTCCCAATCTATTGATGGGCACAATTCAAGTGTTGACTTTTGAAGCTCTATATGGTTTGGGACCAACATACCTGAAAGACTGCTTGCTTCCTTATGACCACAGTAGTCATCCTCTGAGGCCCTACTTTGGGTGCTCCCACCTTCTGACATTAGGCAGATGGCAACCCAGGAGAGGGCTTTCTTGGCCATAGCACCAAAACTCTGGGACTTTCTCATCAGGGAGACTCATCTGTCTCCTTCTGTTGCCATATTTTGCCAGCAGGCGAAGACTTTTTTATTCTGTTTGTCATTCCCTCAGTGATTCTTCCTTCCTGCAAGCCCTGGTTTTAGGTTGGGTTTCAATTGTTTTAGTGATGTGGGAGGGTTGGTTTTAATGGTTTCTAAGATGTGATTTTATTATGTATGTTTTAATTTGTAAGCCACAGAAAGGCAAGATATAAATTCTGCAAAATAAATTTATGATCCAAGTCTATGAATTGAAACTGCCCACTCATAGGTTGCTTCCACACACTCCAATTCTTTTGAGTTTTCCCTGTCCCAAAGCTGTGTCTTCCTGATCCACTTTGAGAACTCACCTTCCACATGCATCATCCTCATGCATGTTTTGTAGGTGTTTCTCATGGGGAAAAAAGGTCCTAAAACAAAAAACACGTTCTTTATCTGCACCTCATCACAAATGACATTGGCACATTCCCACCCAACTTTCCTTTAAAAAAATTTGGGGGGGAAGTGCATGCGGGACTGCGCTATACCGTTGTCCTGTGTTTCAGTTTCTGTAGAAACTGGGCATGTGCTGTATTCTGTTCTCTACGGTTGATTTCCTACTCAAAGTTTTAAATGCAAAAGTATTTAATAAATATGTGAACAGTAGAGTTGTGCGATCACACAATTCCATATCCTACTATATAAACTGCAAACCGTGTTCCTCATCATTCACTCCTTATCTCCATAGAGGCACAGTACACAGGGATAAGAAACAAGTGGAGGGGGAAATGGTTTGCCTCCCTACTACCTCCTTGGGGCCTCCAGAGGCCCAGAAAGGCCCAGCGCAGCTGTGGGAAGGCTCACCACAGCAGCAAGCTCCTCCCAAAGTCCCACAGCAGCAGGGGTGGGGTTCCCTGTGACCTCCATGGTGTCAGACTGTGGCTAAATAATGTCCTTCTCACAGGTTCCCCTTTACAAGCAAACAAGAGTCCATTGTTTGAATAAGGAAACTTTACTGTAGAAATGGTTCATTATAGTCCACTGTCCTGAATAGGAGACTCAGGATGGTACAAGATCATTGTTACCAATGAAGAGCAAAGCATGAGGTACAAAGTAACAGTTCCCAGCTGCACCAGCCTCCCCCCATAGTTCTCAAAACAACATCTTTCAGTCTCGGGAAAGTTGCTCTCTCTCAAGGCCAATCCTTGGTGGAACGGTGTTAGACATAACAATCTCGCATGGTGAGAAGTCGGCCTGGGAACCGGTGCACCTGTGGGGAAAACACTTAAGCACTAGAAGCATTAGAAAATGGAGTCAGTACAGTTTATATATACACTGGACCTGACATTCTGCCCCCCTTAAAACAAATTCCCCCCCGGTTTGTATGGGTAGCGAGTATGAAAAGCTTTAGTTAATCTAGGAGCATGAACATGTACAGAGTTCACCCACTCATCATAACCAGAATCAAAGTCCTTCCACCTAATGAGGTAAAAAAGCTGGTTACGTTTGAATTTAGAGTCCAGAATTTGTTGTACCTCATAGTGTATTTGGTCATCTATTAGAGTTGGGATGGGTGGAGCTTTGACGTGCCATTTGTCATCAGTTGGGGCTCTTTTTAAGAGACTGACGTGGAATGTATCATGAACATGGCGCAAATTTTTGGGTAAATTTACGGCAACAGTCACTTTGTTGATTACTTTGCGCACAGGAAAAGGTCCGAGGAACTTCAATGCTAGTTTGCGGCTGGTTTGGGCCAGTTTCAAATTCTTGGTAGAAATGTAGACATGATCTCCAGGATGTAAATCCCAATCGGCCGCACGATGGCGATCTGCGTATTTTTTGTAATCCTGCTTGGCTTTCTCGAGGTGTTGTTTTATAAGAGTCCATTGGTGAGCGGCCTCCCCCCACCATGAGGATACATCCGGCGAACTAGGGGAATGAAGAGGGGGAGCGTCCAGCGGGAAAGGGTTGAAGTGAGCTCCATATACAACCTTGAAAGGAGCCTCCCCAGTGGAAGCATGTACACTGTTGTTGTATGAGAACTCAGCTAGAGGGAGAAGGTCCACCCAGTTATCTTGTTGGAAATTAATGTAGCAACGAAGGAACTGCTCTAAGATCTGATTAGTTTTTTCGGATTGTCCGTCGGTTTGTGGGTGGTGGCTTGAGCTGATTCCTTGTTCAATATTCAACATTTGTAAAAGCTCCCGCCAGAAGTTGGCAACGAACTGTCCGCCGCGATCCGAAATCACCTTGGACGGAAAAGAATGTAATTTTACGATGTGTTTCAAGAATAAATCCGCCAATTTTCGAGCAGTGGGCACAGCAGTACATGGAATAAAATGCGCCTGTTTGGAGAACAGATCTACCACTACTAAAATGCAATTATGTCCTTTTGAATTGGGTAAATCAGTGATAAAGTCCATGGATATTATTTCCCAAGGTCGGCTAGGTGTTTCTAATGGTTGTAGGAGACCCGGAGGTTTCCCTTTCCGAGTTTTGGCGCTGAGGCAAATGGGGCAGGAACCAACATATTGAGAAATGTCCTTGCGCATGCCCGGCCACCAGAATTGCCGTTGTATTAAATGTAACGTTTTTAGGTATCCATAATGACCGGCCGTGGGGGCATCGTGACATCGCTGCAAGACCTCCCGCCGGAGGCTGTCTGGGACATAAAATTTGGTTCCGGCTAGCCAATCCCCCTGTGGGGATTGAATCAGTTTAGTTTTGGGTGCTTTACCCCCCTCCTTTTCCACTTCAGCTTTAAGTTTCGTTTTCCATTCTTGGCTGTGCGGGAGGGGCTGGCTTGCTTGGCTGCGGGTAGTCACCACGCCTCCCAATTGCGTAGGTGAGAAGACTGTGTCTATAGTCTCCTCCCTTTTGCTTTTGTGTTGGGGCATGCGCGATAATGCGTCTGCAAGAAAGTTAGTTTTGCCCGGGAGGTAATTTAAAGTGAAATTAAATTTGGAAAAGAATTCTGCCCATCGCAATTGTTTGGCATTTAGTCTGCGAGGGCTTCGAAGGGCCTCCAGATTTTTATGATCAGTCCAAACTTCGAAAGGGTGCCTCGCCCCTTCTAGCCAATGCCGCCAGTTAGTGAGGGCTGCTTTGACAGCGAAGGCTTCCTTCTCCCATACATTCCAATTCCTCTCAGCCTCAGAGAACTTCCTTGATAGGAATGCACAAGGCCGCAGCCTTTCATCCTCCCCCTTCTGCAATAATACCGCTCCAATGGCTGTATCGCTGGCATCGACCTGTACTACGAAAGGACAGTTTTCGTTGGGGTGGGAGAGGACGGGTTCTGTAATGAACTGCCCTTTTAGGCAGTTAAAGGCTGTTTGGCAATCGGATGTCCATTGTATTCTGGAGGAGGGTTTCTTCGCCTGGTCCCCTTTATTTTTGGTTTTTAATAGTTCTGTTAGGGGGAGCGTGATTTGCGCGAAATTTGCAATAAAGTCTCTGTAAAAGTTGGCAAAACCCAGAAAGGACTGTAGTTCTTTACGGGTGGTGGGAGTTTGCCATTCTTGGATCGCTTGTATTTTAGATGGATCCATCTTCAAACCCTCTGAGGAAATACAGTAACCAAGGTAGGTGAGCTCGGTTTTATGGAATTCACATTTGGACAACTTGATGGGCAGTTTATTTTTCATTAATGTAGCCAGAACTTTTTGGACTAGTTGAATGTGGTCTTCCTCGGTGTCTGAGTAAATTAACACATCATCAAGGTACACCACAACTCCTTTATAGAGGAATTCATGTAAGACTTCATTTATCATGGACATGAAAACGGAAGGGGCTCCCGCCAAACCAAACGGCATAACTAAATACTCGAACTGTCCGAGGGGCGTATTAAATGCTGTCTTCCATTCATCCCCTGCCTTTATACGAACGTGGAAGTAAGCATCTTTCAAATCTAATTTCGTAAAGATCTTACCTTGGGCCACGACGTTGAGGAGGTCTCGGATGAGCGGGATGGGATAGGCGTTGTTGGTTGACACAGCATTAAGTCCTCTAAAGTCCGTGCATAGCCGGAGTCCCCCATCCTTTTTCTTCACGAAGAGGACCGGAGCCGCATGGGGACTATTGGCTGGGCGGATGAATCCCCTTTGGAGATTGGTGTCGATGAATTTCCGGAGCTCTTCCCGTTCACGGGGATTCATAGGGTAGAGTCGGCCTTTGGGCAGTGAGGCCCCGGGTAATATCTCGACTGCGCAGTCGGTTCTTCTGTGCGGGGGTAAGGTATTGGCTTCTTCTTCGGAGAAAGCGTTCAAGAAAGGCCAATAATATTCGGGTATTTGTTTTATGTCCTCCTGGGTGAGAAGAGCCTTTTCGGTGTGGGAGGGATCACTGCCCCAATTTTGGTCCCATCGATGGGTTTTACAGTTGGCGTGATTGAAGGTGACGCACCCCTCTGCCCAATTTATGTGGGGGTTGTGATCACAAAGCCACTTGCTGCCTAGAATTAACGGGTATTTGGCAGTAGAGCTGATGACGAAAGATCTTTTCTCCCAGTGTTGGCCCATGCCCGTGACCACTGGAATTGTTTCTGTGGTAACAGGGTTCATGTTAGTGCCATCCATTTGTTCAAAAATCACCGGGTTTTGCAATTCGCGGACTGGTAAAACCAGTCCATTGACTAGGGCTGGGGCGATGATGTCTCTCGAACAGCCCGAGTCGATGAGAGCTTGTACACGGATGTGCATCTTCCTCTCCGGGTTAAGCAAAGTCACAGGCATGAATAATATGGACCCAGGCGGCCGGTCCCGCGTAGGGACTGGCTTGGGGTGGATCTGTCGTTTGGGCCCTTTTACGACAGATCCATTTCGTTTCCCGACTGAGGGCTTTCTGGATTCCCCTCTACATTTGGGGAAGCGGGGTCGTATTCCATGATTTCTTCCGCCTCTAACCCCCTGTCTGAGGCAGGTCGCAGGGGAGCGCCGCGACCTCTGCCCGTTCTGGGAGCCGGTGTCGGGCGTTGGAATGGAGGAAATGGGGTAGGGGTTGGACGCCGTAGTTGGAGTGGAGGTCTTTGCACAGGCCGGTAGGGGCATTGTGCTGCAAAGTGACCGGCTTGTCCGCATTGCAAACACAACCCTTGCTGCCATCTAGCATCTCTCGCTCCGCGAGTTGCGTACCCAACACCCCGTCCTCCCTTCTGTAAAGTCAGAGGGCGTCTTTGTCCCGTTTGTTGTTGTTGTTCAACCAAGCGGACTTCCAAAATGCGATTTTCAACTTCGCACGCGAGTTGGATCCAGCCCAATAGAGTAGGAGGGTTGTCCTGCATAAGGGCTCTATCTAGAAGTCTCGGGTTCAGCCCTTGCTTGAACAGAATAATTTTGGTGGATTCCTCACACCTAGGGCATTTAGCAGCTAATTGCCGGAATTTCGTAACATAGTCTCTTGCCGACATGCTGCCTTGTCTAATGGCTTGCAATTCTGTTCGGGCCCTAGTTTCCTCTAAGGGGTCTTCGTATTGTGCTCGAATAGCATCCACCAACCCCTGGAGAGTATTAAGTTCCGGGGCCCCAATATTGTATAGTCCTACATACCAGTCTGCTGCTTTGCCTTGTAAACGAGAACCGAGATGCTCAATTTGGCTGGCCTCGGAACCAAAGAGGTGTCCCCACCGGTTGAAGAATTGTACTACCTGCACTAGGAAAAATCCCAGTTTGGAGGGATCCCCGTCAAAAGTAGCTTCTAGTTTCACCCAGCCCATGGGGAGGTCTTGTCTCGGAGCTGGTGCTGGGTAAAAGTCCATCGGAACCATCAATGGCCCTTGCGGCACGAGGAGGGGTTGTTGGGGCCATGGTTGTGGCAGCGGTGCTGGCTGTGCTGGCGGCGGTAGCCCCGGCTGGGCTGGTGGCGGCGGCACCGGCTGCGCTGGCGGCGGTAACACCGGCTGGGCTGGCGGCGGTGGTCTTGGTTGGGTTGGTGGCGGTAGTAACGGCTGGGCTGGAGGCGGCAACCGCGGCCGGGCTGGTGGTAGCAACACCGGAGGCGTCGGCAGTAGCGGTTGAGGTGGAGGTGGCCGTAGAGGTTGGGCCATGATCGGCCGCTGAGGGGCGGGTCGGCGGGGTCGTAGTGGTATAGGCCCCACCGGTTGATTAGGGGGTGGTAATATTGGTTGGTCTAGAGGCAAACGTACCGGTTGCTGTAGAGGTATTAGTTGCGGTCGAAGCGGGAGGGGCCGCAGCGGCGAAGGCCTGATGGGTGCTGGGCCGCGCGGGCTTGCCCCTCCCGGCGTCGTTACTCTGGGAAGCAGGGGCTGTTCCTGTGGCACTGGTAGACCTTCCCTTGGGATTTGCTGAATGGGAACAACTTCTGGCGGTTGGTGTGGCGATCCCTCCCTTGGAGGAGCCGGAGGCTCTTCTGACTGATCCGGCCGGACCGTTATTGGGGAAGCTGGAGGGGGTATCACCGGCGACGTGGTCGGACGGGTTGGCCCTTCCTCAACGTCTCTAGGCACCTCAGCTGGAGTATCTCCGGGAGGTGGATCTCCGTCCGGTCTAGGGGGTTCCGTTGGGGCTTCTCCATGCACCTCAACTGGAGTATCCCCGGGAGGCGGAACTTCATCCAGTCTAGGGAGTTCCGAGGGAGTTTTTCCCGGTTCTCCAGGATAGGTTTCCTCCTCTCCTTCCAATCTGGGAGGGTCGATCGGGCCCTCGCCAGTGAGGCGGGATCCTTCTTCACTCTCAGCAGGGTAACTTGAATGCGGCGGCTGCCACGGGACGATATCCCTCATATGGGGAATAACGCTTTGTAGTGTTGCTATTTGTACGGCCATCTCTTCAGGTGACGGTCTCTCGCCTGCTACCATCACCGAGAGCAGATGTATGGCATGAGCTAGGCTGTCCTCCATGTCGATCAATCTAGCTTCCAGCTGTTGGACTCGACTTGGACCCGATTGTCCCATCGTAGCACCTCCTGCGGCGGCGGCTACCGGGGAAAACGGCCCCCAGGGTGGAGGGTCTCCCTGATCGTCTTGCGATCTCGCTGCTAGAATTCCTTTGGCTAGGCCCGTCACTGCCGAAATGCCGGAATCTACAGCAAGGGTGCGATTTTGCATCTGCACCCAACTTGATTCAGGAACCTCCTGTGGCTCCTTCCACTGGGCAAGTTCCGAATAATCCCAACTTAGGACGCCGCGGCGGGACGTATCCCATTCTGTGTGCTCGGTCGTTCTATTCCAAAACAGCCACGGTTGGCTGCTGTCAAATTCAGGGACTGTCTCTAGGCTCCGGCGCCCGTCCATGGATAATTGTTGGTGCACCCCACTGGCCCTGCGTTCCCTCGTTTCTCGGGGTCTGGGTCCCCACTCCGACGGTGTGGGCAACGAGAACAAGGGGAGGGTGGTGGCCGTCGGCCTTTCCCCTCCACGGCCGAGATCGATGAGAGGCGGGGTAGTAGTCGAAGCTCCGTTCCCCGTTGGTACAGGTTCCTGGGGTTGCACTGGTTGTTCGTCGGGAGGCGCATACGGATCAAACAAAGGATCCCTGTCCGGGACTGCCTTGGATTCCGCTGGGCCCGACTCAGGCATGATTGGTAACAAAATGTCAGACTGTGGCTAAATAATGTCCTTCTCACAGGTTCCCCTTTACAAGCAAACAAGAGTCCATTGTTTGAATAAGGAAACTTTACTGTAGAAATGGTTCATTATAGTCCACTGTCCTGAATAGGAGACTCAGGATGGTACAAGATCATTGTTACCAATGAAGAGCAAAGCATGAGGTACAAAGTAACAGTTCCCAGCTGCACCAGCCTCCCCCCATAGTTCTCAAAACAACATCTTTCAGTCTCGGGAAAGTTGCTCTCTCTCAAGGCCAATCCTTGGTGGAACGGTGTTAGACATAACAATCTCGCATGGTGAGAAGTCGGCCTGGGAACCGGTGCACCTGTGGGGAAAACACTTAAGCACTAGAAGCATTAGAAAATGGAGTCAGTACAGTTTATATATACACTGGACCTGACACATGGGGCCTTGGGAGGGCTGCACACAAGCCAAACAGTGGCCAAGGGGTTGGAGGAAGAGGGAGCCCCTGTTCTCTTCCCCGATCCCCTCCTTGACTGATGCTATGGGGAGAAGCACGGGGAGGGGGAGCACTGCTAGGGCCCATTTTATTTTCCCAAACAACAGGCCTTATTGCTAGTTTGAAATAAAATCAGAAATGGCATTCCTAGTTGTTGTTCCTAGACTGATAGTCTGATTGCTGAGTGATCCAGTGTAGCAACCACTACAGTATACATAGATATCATAATAGCACAAGGACTGTTAAAAAAAAAGTAAAAAGGGGGGATTATACAATCATGCATGCAAGCCAGACACATGTGTGGAAGGAGTAATGGTGAGAGGAGAGGTTGGAGATTTATGGGAGGGCACTTCAAAAGAGCAAAAAAGCATCCACATGCATTGATATGCTAGATAATCATGCCAAAAAAAGGCATCAAAAATGAAAACAGACTAAAACAAGTTTCACAAAAAACGCTTAAAAAGCGGGATCACATCATGACCTGCTTGTGCATGGGAAACTATGACATGTGTAATGAGTGAGATAACCCGCCAAAATTCCATTGGCAGGCCATCTCATTAAGGATGTGTGGAAGTGACCATAATGTTGGGAAGTGAATTATTTCATAAATTCAAGGGCATAGGAAGGTCTTGAAGGTCATCCTGTCCCATCTTCCAATTCAAATAAGGATAGTCCATACATTTAACTATACTTTATGCCCATTGGCTGAAGCATTTAAATATAAAGAACAGCTTTACCATGCATTAATGGCACAATCTTAAACACAACCCTGAATCAGTGGCCTTAGGAAAGTATACTCTTATTCAGAGTTGTACAGGAAGCCTCCCCTATAGATTAATCCATATGAACTGGACCGTAATATGCACACAAAAAGAATGGTCCATCACATATCAACTGACAGTCTAAAAATCAGAAATAGGTTGCAACCTGCATATGTTTGAATTAAAAGTAATTTCTTCAAAAAGCTAATGAAGTCTTGATTGATTCTGGGATAGCTGACAGCAAAAGTTGACCATTTATTCCTGTTCCTCACTCTAGCTATCTGCTTTAATCAGACTAATGAATTTGTCTATAAACTATCAATGCATCTACACATCACCACCAAATTGCATTAAAAGAGCATGTAACAGATTTGCAAATCCTGAGCATTCTCCAACTAGCACTATCCACACAGGAGTTGGCACAACTGACCATTAGCTTGGAGATATCAAGCATGTTGGCAAATTCACTGGCTAGTCACCTGAAAATGGCTGGAGAAAGCTGATCTGTCATAAAGGATCAACATAGGACATTAAAATGTTTATCTACTACACTAATGAAGATATAATGCATCTATAAGCAGGGATGTATCTATAGTAGCATAGCCACAGCAAAACTGATACTGTTGTGTTTTCCTCATCTTCTACTTTAGGTTTGCAAACAGTGCTATACTTCAATTGTGAAGCAAAACTAACTAGTTAAGAGGCATCCTTAGCAGGACGCCAGCTCTCTGCCTTTTTGATCTATCCACATCTATGATTTCTAGCTATGGTGTTATGTTTTAGGTACAGTAAACATATTCTGAAAACATTTGTGAACTCTTCTTTGCTCTGCACTACAGCTTTCATTTGGGTTCTCAGCTGACCAAAGAGGATTCATTCAATTAATTTATTTAATTTTAATGGGTAAATGACTAGTTAAAATCATTACAGTTCCTGAAACAGAATATTTTGAAGATATTTAATGAAGGAAAATACTCATTATTGAGGGGGGGGCATCCTAAATCCAACAGAACTGATAGTTAAAGAGAACAACTTGTTTTAAATTTCACATTATAAATCTATTTATAATCACAGTATATACCTACTTTTAGACTTAACTTGTATGTTTCTTACATACAATTAATAACAACAACTTCAAACCACTATCCCAACTTCAAACCAATATCCCAGTTTGTGCAGCCCAGATTAAGAATTGCAAACAGCCCCCTGACTCCCCCCCTTCATGGTGTATGTTGATTGGGATGGGTGGTGCATAGGCCAAGCCAATGTTTGTCACTGTAAACGGTGTCCATCTCTTATGGGGAGTGCATGTCTCCTCTCCCATTTGACCCTGCAGGAGATGAAAGAATGGTGCAGAGTGCAGACCATCTGTATCTAGCTGATATATACAAGGACCTGTGCAGACAGGACTCAGCCTGAGGAAAGAAAACTCACTGCGATCCAACAATGTCCTTATGACTGTGATATCTAGAGCGTCATTCAATGGCACTCTAATTTAATCAGGTTGCAAATTCTTCTGTTAACCATGTTATAAAATACAAATAGCAGTCTTAACATCCCAGTCCTTAGAACTTGCACTGTGAAGTAACATTGAGTTCTGTGAAGTCTAATCTCTGCTCTAGATTTTAGGCTTGTGACATTAAAGATTAGTTCACACAACAGCAGTTTTCTTATTTTTATATTCACTTAGATTTGTAACCAACCCTTGACACTGAAAATTTTGGGGTGGATGCTGGAACAGTAAACCATCAGATATGACTGTTTGTGTGCTATTTTTTCCACAACTACATAGAGCCAAGCCAGGTTTAATATAACCTCCTTAGTAATTGTTAGTAACAGATAGTTTGTTTCAAGTGCTGACAAGGCCCTACTCAGCATTAGGGACGGGCACGAACAGCAATACAAACAAACAAAAAGCCACGAACAGCCCAATCTGCTGTTCGCCAACAAGCTGTTCAGGAGGCCCCATTCTAAACAAACAGGTGGTCGTTGCAAGCCTCATTCGTTGCTGTTCGTCAAGCCAGAGTCTAGCACCTGCAATCAATTCCCTTGGCAACTTAGGCAGGGATTGTCTGAACTCTGTTGGAACTCCTGCTGTTGCCCTGGAAACCCCAATCTAAGCCCAATTTAGCTTGACAGGCAGGTCTTCCTTTCAAGTGTGGAGCTCCAAATTTGTTACAACAAGGGAGCAAAGACCAGGGGGAAGGGGGGCTCCCAGCTCTGGCTTAGTTTGCAGACAGTGGAGAGGGAGAGAGTTTCAGTTGGAATTTTGATGAGAGTGCATTGGAGCTTGAATTTTCTTTGTGTGTGGTGGGACAGGGATCTACCCCTTCAAGTTCCAGGGCTGCTGCCAGGCACTGGGCCAAGCTATTATTTATTACTGGTACCTTTCCTGCTGCCTGCTCAGGTAAGGTTTCTGGGAGTGGTGTGGTAGGGATCTACCCACCCTCAGGTTCCAGGGCTGCTGCCAGGCTCTGGGGCCAAGCTATTATTTATTATTGGTACCTTTCCTGGTGCCTGCTCAAGTCAGGTTTCTAGGAGTGGTGCAGTAGGGATCTTGACTTGGATGATGGCTGGAGGAGAGCCTGCTGGCCCTCATGGACAGCCAACCATGAACATGTTCGTGAACAGGATCATGTTCGTGGTTGTTCGTGAGTCCCTGTTTGTGGATGGCAATGAACAACGAACAACATGTTCAGGTTTTTTTTTCTGTTTGTGCCCGTCTCTACCCAGCATCTGCATCCAACTGAAGCAGGCCGTCCCTTCTCACCAGAAGCTGAGAGTGTTTTCATACAAAAAGTTCAACCTAGTCAGGACTGTAGCAGTCCCACAGTTTAAATACTGAACAGTACCAATCAGAGGGAGGAAACAATATTAATAGTGGCCGTTTCCACACGGCTTACCTGCTTGTGTTATGTCCCGGCAGATCGCGCAAAAAACATGGAAGATTGCGTTTTTCCACGTGAGATTTGCGCGACGTCGTGACAAATCTCGTGCGAAAAAATGCGATCTTCCGCGTTTTTTGCGCTACCTGCTGGGACATAACACAAGCAGGTAAGCTGTGTCGAAATGGCCAGTGAAAGTATATGAGTTGTCTGCAGCTCATCCCCTCCAGTGGTTTAGTCCTGCATTCCCCTCTCCCCAGATAAATGCTCATCCTAAGCTACAACACTTCTTAGTATTGAAGGTAGGCTTGCCAACTCTGGGTAGGGAAATTCCTCAAGATTTAAGTGGGGCAAAGCTTGGGCTGGGAACTCAGCAGGGATGTTATACCACAGCCTTCCCTCTGTAGCTGCCATTTTCTCCAGGGAAACTGATCTATGGAGTCTGGGGATCAGTTGTAATTTTGGGAGAACTCCTGGCCAATCTGGAGGTTGGCAAACCTAATTGCAGAGCAGGTTAGCCATTAGTGGGGAGTTCTAAATTCCTCATTCCTTTTGATTTTAAAATCCAATGTTGTTCCCCCTAATTCCTATGTCATTGGGGTAAGTTCATGTTTAAGTGCCACTATCATCTCTAGATTGGTCTTTAATCAAAATGAAACCTGTATCAACTAAGAAACTTATTCATATTTAAAATGGCTCTTTCTACAATGGCAAGCATCAGATGTTAACTCAGTAGCAACTCAAAGCTGACTGAAGCCTAACATGTGCGAAATTCCCTAAATGTGTGTAGGTTAAACAAGATTAAAACCAACCACAGGAACCAACATGAGCTTGCCCAGTGTCTGACAGGTATAAACTGAGTACGGGAAAGCCAAAAAAAAAAAGTGTTTGTTTGCAAGGTCTTTGAGAGACATTTACCCCAAATGAGACGCCTGGGCAAAAAGCCCTACAATTTATCATCATGCCCTACTTGTAACTCTAACCTAAGAGTGTGTCATTTTACTTTCTTGTTATTTATTTACAAGTGCATTTTCAGTATCAACCCTTTCATTCATTAATCCTAATGTGGCCTTTTTCAATGTCTATTTACCATTTTAAATACTTACTATAATTTACAGGGCTTTATTGAATACATCCGAGGTATATTATATGAGGCTAGCTTAATGGAAAGTCATGTATACCAAAGTAGGAGGGGGAAACACACATTTAATTTATGGTAGGCTTTGGATTTTGATCATAATTTACTTCCAAAGAACTGATTATTCATACAGCGTTCACACCAGTAAGATTTTTTCCCAGTAGCAAGACAGAGAAAAGCATTAATGTTGTGTTGTTAATTTTTTTTGTTTTAAAAGTTTTACCCAGATTTCAGTCTTAAATTATGCAAAAACCGTATCACTGCATTTACAGAGCCCTGTACTCTTACATAATCACATAAACACTTTTATAAAGTCCAGTCTTATAAGCATAATGAACAGTGGTTTATAAG
This sequence comes from Eublepharis macularius, assembly GCF_028583425.1. Taxonomy (NCBI): domain Eukaryota; kingdom Metazoa; phylum Chordata; class Lepidosauria; order Squamata; family Eublepharidae; genus Eublepharis; species Eublepharis macularius. The sequence continues at coordinate 53,735,761 of NC_072796.1, forward strand.
TGTTATTACACAAAGGAGGTATGCAATGAACATTATTAGGACCTGATATTACAAGAATCTGATAGTCAAGGCAGACTGACTGGTGACACAGGGCTGCAAGTCATACTTATCTACATGCTGATGACTAGGAAACTTATACCCATGTCATTATGCTGTCAAGTTGAGGATTTACCAACCACTGCTACATATCTTTGGCTACCAGTGCCAGGGAAATACTCAACAGGACAAATTGTAAGTGGCCCTACACATTTCAAGAGAAAGAGGAAGTTGACAAATGAATGGTAGTTTGAGTAGCACATCCATGTACTTTGTAACAAAGGCCATTTCCACACACGTTGAATAATGCACTTTCAATTTTGCAAGTGCAAGAGTCACATTTGGATTATTTGCTAATAACTTAGCTACAACCTCTTGTTTTGTAGCAGGACTCCATTTTTGGATATAGATTGTGATCCATTTGCTATAGGGTTGCCAGGTCCCTTCACTCCCCTGGCAGGAGATTGGGATGGTGGCTTTTACCTCCCCTCCTTCCCTTCCTCTTCTTTTTGCATGTACGTGCAGTGCACGCGCACTCCCAGTTGATGTGATGATGTCACTTCTGAGAAGTGGGTCAAAGTGCAGCCAGGAGCACTCCTGAGTTCACCAAAGGGCTGAATTGCCCCACTTGGGGCTCAATTCAGCCCAAATGGGCTCACTGCACGGCACGGGAGCATGCTGCTGCGGGGTGCAGGAGTGCACTGCACCACCCATGGGTACGCTGCATCACTAGGGGGAGTGCCCTGGAGGTGCACCCCCCACTGGCCCAGTAAGTGGGGGCAGGGGGTGGGGGTGGGAGCAGGGGATCCCCCGCCCTGGGCAGGGGAATGGCAAGCCTAATTTGCTACAGGCCAGATATATTAGTTGCAATTCATAAAAAAGTGTCAGATAGTGTCTAGATCCTCAGATTTACAATCATGAAGTTGCTCAGAGAAAGCGATTCCTAGGAATCTGACTGCTAGTTCCTCTAATGGCAGGACATTTAGTCTTGGCTTGGAGAATAATATTCTATATTTGGGAACCATTAGAAACTTGTAGTAAGTAGGTAAGTTCTTTGGGATTGAAACACACAGGCAGTACTCCATTATTGATATGTAGAATGCTAGATTTAATCAGGTTGCATGCAGAGGGATAATCTATTTGGTTAAAGAACTTGAAGGAAAGGCCCATTCTCTATAGCCTCATCAACTAATTTTAGCCAAGAATTTCAAAAACGATCCTTAGCTAAATGTTACTGATAGCATTCCTCCACAGAATAAAAAACTTTCTGTCTAAACAGGAAAGTTGCTATCCAAGCTTTAGCTTCCAGGCAAGGTTCAGCAAATTCCAAATGGATTGCTGGATCAGAGACACACACAAGTATATTTGACAAAGAATGTAGGAAAGATAAAATAAACAAAAGCAGTAAATAAAGTAAAACAAAATTATTTTAGGAAATATAATAAATATAAGTTTAAAAATTATAAAAGTAAAACGGCGTGCAGCCACAACACTTCACTTTGCCTCTAGTCTGGAACCAGAAACCTAACACAGGGACAGTTGGGGCTGCAATTTTAAGCACACACTTAAATCCCATCAGTATCCTTGGAAGCAAACTACATCATTCACTGCTACAAGTGTACCTATAAAATTTTTATCCCACCCTTTTCCCAAGGGGCTCAGGATGGCATGCCTAGTTTGTGTCTTCTCAGTTTTATGTTCACAACAACCCAATGAGGCTGAAAGTGTAACTGGCCTAAGATCACCAAATAAGTTCATGGTTAAGCATGGCTTTCAACCCGAGTTTCCATGTTGGAGGACCAGCAGCCTAACCACTACACCCCACTGGCCTTAACCAAAAATGTTAACAGAATCACGAGTCTTATCCCATCTTAAGAGTATTCTCAGATTTGCAACCGCAGTCGAAATGAAGAGACAGACACAGGCTTGGTATTAAAGGGCCGTTTATTAAAATGACCATTAACATAAACAAGGCATGGGCCAACTAAGCGGTACAGATCAGGTCACGGGATCAACTCCGGACCTCTGCCTTGACCTGCCTGGGTGAGCCCCAATGCCCTGGGTGTAGGCCATCCCTTGAATAGCTGCAACCCGACCAGCCAGGCAAGGGATCCCCCCATCAAGCACCTAACGCTCCAGCCATCTAGCATGAAGGAAGGCCTTGTACTTAGGGATCCTCAGCAGGTGTCTGCCTGTGCCATGGTAGCCGCCACAAGCATACCACACTGATAGCAAACCCTGTTCCCCACCCATGGGGAAGCGCCACTGGGTGCTCACCGGCCCACACCCCATACCCAAAACTCTCCTGTCACCGCAAGGGTCAAGCCTCCGCTTAGACCCTCGCGCCCCACATATGGCTTAAAGCCAAATGAAGCCCTTGCCACAGGTCATCCAAAAAGATGTCATTGCCCTCTGTCGACAGGTGTACACCGTCGCCTCGGTAGAGGTGGGCAAATTCAGCCCTAATTCTGGAGTGTGGTAAGTAAATACCCAAGCCATTCCCCAAGGATTTTTTAATGGCATGATTAGCCTTGTGCTGGGCCCCCTCTATTGACCTAGGAACTAAGGCCTCCTGCCAGACCTGCCACTGTAGCATCTCTGACCAAAATATAAGCACGCCTGGCCATCGGCTGGTTATAATCCCAAGGTCTTCAGCTACCTGCATTGACAGGGCCTTGCCCTGCATCAGCCCCAGGTCATTACCTCCCAGGTGAATGACCAAAATGAGTGGGGGAGGACCCATCCTTCCCCGAAACAAGAGAGGCAGTAGGCCCAGCCATCCCTGCCACTCAACTGTGGCCACAGCACTCAAACCCAACTGTGATCCAATTGGTGTTCTCCTGGCTTGATAGGCTGCCCAGAACACAATGCTGTGGCCACAAATCAGGATCCTCTTCGTCCCGTGGCCCAACACAGCACCTGAGGAAAGAGCAAGTAACAATAACCTTTAAAACTGAGGCAGGGGGCGGATATAGGTCCGAAAGGCTCGTGACCGCCACCTGCCCACACGCTGGATTGCCTGGTGAGTGTACCCCATAGCTGCTGCCATAGAGGCAGCCCCAATCCTAAAGGAATGGGTGCCAAATTTGACCCCAGACATCCCAATCCTCTTTAGAGACCTCTCCGTCATCGCCCAGAACTGGTACTTGGTAAAGGGGGTCTGATCTTCATGGTGGAATAAGACACCCTTGCCTTCCCCACGAAGTTCCACATATTCTTTGAGGGCCTTAACGGGGCAAAATTCCCGATCCCCACAGGAGCCCAGAAGCAACGTACACCCTTTATGCCGCTGATCCGTCTTGGACCGCTGAATACAAAGGGAGACCGTATCCCCGACAAATTTAATATCTTGGGCTGACAAGGCCTGGCCAGAGTTATCCCTACGAGACATAGGGACCAACTCACTGACCCGCAGGGCCCCAAAGAAGGCAACCAAGGAAGCAGCATGAAAGAGCTTCCCTTCATACGTAGAGGAGCATACCTCCCCCCATACAGCCCCCAACCTCTTCAAAACTAATGGGGAGATGGGCTGCCTGGAGTCCCCAAGCGTCCTCACTTCCCTAGACCATCCCTCCAACATTTTGCATAGCCTAAAAGCCCCTGTGAATTCAGGAAAGTCACGCACCTTACTGGCAAAGGCTAAGGCCGCAAGCTGTCCCCAATGGACTTTACCGAAAGACCCTGTCCCCGCTGCATGACACAAAAATGCATCAAGTGTTCCAGTGGGATGGGCCATAACTGCTGAAGTCCGGCCGTTGCCCTGAACTCATAGAGCTGCCCTACCGCACGGTTGTATGATCTGCGGGTGCTTGGGTTGGATCGCTCTGCACACTTCTGCCTTCCAAGCTGCCACAGCTCTTGGGGCATCCTCGCTGGTTGCCTGTCGGCCTATGGGGCAAGCTGCCAGAATCGTTCCATCTGTTGGTGAGACAAAGCATCTGCCACACCATTATTAACACCTAGAACGTGTCTGTCCCTGAACAAAATGTTTAATTGCAAACATTCCAACGTAAATGCCCTGACCTGCCTCATCACCCTGGGGGATTTAGACATCAGAGCATTCACCACATGCACCACAGCCAAGTTGTCACACCAAAAGTGGACTGCCTGGTTAGCTAGCTGTGGTCCCCAAAGCCAAATGGCCACCAACAAGGGAAAGAACTCCAAAAATGTAAGGTCTTTGAACAATCCCTGTGCTACCCAATCTGCTGGCCATTGGTCAGCACACCAGTGGCCCTGATAAAACACTCCAAAGCCCGTAGACCCGGAGGCATCAGAGGTGACTTGGAGTTCAGCTTCTAACAAAAGATTCTCCCTCCAAAAAGTCACCCCATTAAAGGAATCCAAGAATTCCTGCCAAACCAGCAAGTCCTCCCGCATACCTTTGCTAATTCACAAGTGATGATGGGGCAACCACAAGGTCCCCATAGCATTGCACAGCTGCCTGAGAAAAGCTTTCCCCGGAGCCACCGCCTTACAGGCAAAATATAAATAGCCCACCAATTGCTGCAGCTTGAGGAGGGAAACCTTGTCTTTACTAAGACAATCCCCCACCCGAGCCCTCAGATCTACCATTTTCCCCAACGGAAACCTAAAAGTCTGTTGCACGGAGTCCAACTCTATACCCAAAAATGTGAGGACAACAGCTGGTCCCTCAGTTTTTTCATGGGCTATAGGAACACCCAGTTCTTCAGCCATTACCATGAACCCAGCCAATAGCCTGGCAGACTGCCCAGTGCCATCTGGCACAGACACCATAAAGTCATCTAAATAATGAACGGTGTCAGGGCTAGCACAGCAGTGACGCAACTCCCATTCCAAAAAGGAACTGAAGCTCTCAAATGCCGAACAAGAAATGGAACACCCCATGGGAAGGGCCCTGTCCATATAAAACTTTCCTTCAAATGAGAACCCCAGGAGATCAAAGTCTTCTGGGTGAACAGAACAGGGAGCAGCTGAAATCCCATTAACAGACGAACAATGGTCTACAATTTGGTCTGGCAAGCCCTTAAATTTGAATGCAATCAACATTAAAATGTCTTCTTTTAAATTATTGTCAAGATGGTACATGACTCCTCGTTTGCGTCATCAAATTAACCCCAATGTAGCGTCACTTTGTTGGAAAAAATGCGGCCAAAATGGTGATTACATCCATCTGTGGTGGTCTTGCCCCAAGACCCAATCATTCTGGGACTTAATTTTAAGGAAAATTAAGGAGATCACAGACTATGAACTGCCTATGGCTCTGGAAACAATTTTGCTTGATCTTTGGGATGATCCTGCCATACCAATGGTGCGAAAAAATTTAATATTTATGTTACTTGCTGCAGCAAAAATGCTTCTAGCTGCTCACTGGAAACTAGACAGGCTTCCGAAGCTGCAACAGTGGTATCAGAAAGTATGGGATATTTTTACCATGGAAAAAATAGCAGATCATCTTCATTCTATTGATAAGCCTCAGTATCAGTCGTCATTCTTTACACAATGGCTGCACTTTCTGAATTATTTACATAATACTGATCAACTACCTAATGCTGACATGAATACCCTTAGCTTCTTAGTATATTATGAGTCTATCTCCTTGTCACTCCCCCTTGCACTGACTTTGCAGTCTATTACATTGACTGTGTTATTGTTTTTGACCGTTCCAAGGTTTGTTTCTTGTTTCACCATTATTTGTATTTATGAAAATTGAAAAATGAAAAATAGTTTTTTTTTTTAAAAAAAAAAGAGTATTCTCAGATCACTCAGTAATTAACATTGGCAGTAATCTTGAGCAAAAAATGACTCTTCTGTTATGCTGCCATGGATAAGGCCTAATACATATTGTCTTGGAAAACATGCAAATCTGTTATTATTTTGAACATTTAACTATCAACTGCGTGTACTTTACACTGAAACTTTAAAAAATAAACTTAAAAACTAACTACAGATTTTTAAACTTAACATCCCCCCCACTTCTTATGATTTTCACATATGAGGATTTCTGGTCAACTTGATAGTCATTTTAGGAAAAAATCGATGGCATTTAAAAATATTTAAACCAGTTTTTACATTTGTTTTCTTGTTGATTGACATATTTCTTACATTACATGTCTTAAAAAGGCAAAAAGTTAAAAACCAGATATTTCTCCATTAATTTATGGCCCAAAACCCCTACATCTCTTGCTCTTCTTTTGGATTTCTCGATCCCTAAATCTCTATCCCTAAATAATTTCATGTCATTTGATGAACCAGAATCCTGATGACCTTGAAAAGTATTCTATCTAACACAATGAGTTCTCCTATAAAATGGCAATATACACTTGGAATTCTCTGTATTTGTCAGCCTGCAAAGACAGCTCTGCTGACTGACTGAAAGGTATCATATTAACCTGTGGTCTTGCTCAGTGTAAGGAGCCCCGTGACACAGAGTGGTAAGCTGCAGTACTGCAGCCCAAGCTCTGCTCACAACCTGAGTTCAATCCTGGTGGAAGCCGGGTTCAGGTAGCTGGCTCAAGGTTGACTCAGCCTTCCATCCTTCCAAGGTCAGTAAAATGAGTACTCAGTTTCCGGGGGTGAAGTGTAGATGACTGGGGAAGGCAATGGCAAACCACCCCATAACAAAAGTCTGCCAAGAAAACATCATGATGTGACGTCCCCCCCCCCCCCCGCCCCCATGGGTCTGTAATGACTCGGTGCTTGCTTGGTGCCTTTACCTTTTTTTACCTTTCTCAATGCAGTCCATACTTTTTCAGAAATGGGGAATTATTTTAAAAGTGTGTGTTCTGATATCTGTTCTGCTATTTTCTATCCCTCTGTGAGAGTCTATATTGCTTTTAGCATGCATAGGGCTTTTGCCCTATCATTGCTTGCAATCTTTTCCTCCAAACTTGTTTGGCTTGTGCCACTATAACTGCCTTTCTAGAGCCAGCTCACAATCTTCCAGGAGTCTTATTGAACAGCATATAGTCCCTGATTCCCAGCACTATCTGATGTCTAATTAAGTACTCTATTAGGAAACCAAAGTTACAAGACTGATTCATCAGTTTAAGAGCAGGACAGAATTCTTCCACAAAATGCGCACTCAAGTTAGAGTTGTATCTTTTGTGTCATTGCTCTTGGGTATGAAATACCCATCAAATTTACTTAGGACTATTGCGAAATTAGATCACTGGTGCAGAGTGAACAGTATGTCATGGGATATGCACCCTGCCTCATGGTTATTACTGGCACAAAAATGATACCTTTTGAGAAGTTTTTTTTTCTTTTTTCTTTTTTTGCATCCATCCTAATGACTCGTACATACATGTTGAAGCCTTTCTTGAATCTTTTCTATGATTCTGAAGCGAGTTTTCTTGGGGTCTAAAGCCATTCCAGTGCAATCCTAAACAGTGTTACACCCTTTTAAATCAGTGATCTGAGATGGGTATAACTCTGCTTAGGAACAGACTGTCCATCTTCTTAATTGGTGCTCTGCTCAAATTTTCCCTTTTACCTTTGTCATTTTGGTACTCCACTCCTGATGTGATGTGTTGTTTTGTAGTGTCTCCAGAAAAGCAGCTGCACTATGAATAAACTCAAGAAAATTTATCAAATAGTTATATAACTATATAACTATATATAAGTGGTCTCTCTCATTCTCTTTGAATCTACTGAGAACTCATCCCCTATAACCTTGGTGATGGCTTGATCGCTCCAATAAAGACACACACCACACAATCCTAAGGAGATCTACTCAGAATCCTACAGAAGTCTTTTTAGTGGGGCTTACTTCCAGGGAAGTGTTCTTAGGATTTCACAGACATTCAAGTAATCCTATTATCCTTATACAATCTTCATAATATTTAGGAACTCCTTGCTCCTCATCTTGATGTGTGGAGAGGCTGGCTGTGGCAAGACTGTAGCAAGAGGATGCACTTTTTTTATAACACCTGTTTAAGGTTTAATTATCAGAGCACTATAAATAGGGATTAAGCCCTAGTGATTACTTATATATGAAAACAGACAAATTCTCCAGGGTAATTCAGAGGATCTCTACTAGCCCTCTAAAATGCACAAGTGAAACTTCTGTATTTATTGGCAATCATGGTGATGTAGTAAATTCAGCTTGTGACATTACTGCAATGTAGTTTATTGGTCTCTAGAGCATAAAACCATCCTGCTTCAATAGACAACTGGTTAGGACCTTTCCCTGGACAAGTGGCCAGAGCTTCCTGGCATTGGCTTCGTAATGAATTATACTGTATCATCTGTCTACAAATTCAGCCTAGGAGTCATTAAGGAGAAATGAACCAAAAGCTGGCAATGGTGCAGTTGAAATGTAAAGGACGAAACATTAAACCTTCCACTGCTCTGGTTGGCCCAAATAAAAGGAGCAGTTTATTAACAAAGCCTATGGGGACAGGAACTGTCTACTTTTTGCCTAGAATTAGCATAAGGGATTAATGTTTCCTAAATCCTTATCTGTGGGACAATCTTGTTTATTTATTGATCTGGCAAAGCACTCTACCAGTAAAATAATAATAATAATAACAATAATCAGCAGCAGGAGTAGAGCTGTCAATCCATAATCTATTTATATGTGTACATTTTTCTGAAATTTAAATAAAATCTTTTTTGACTAATAGGAAACACAGATAGTATACTATCTGCAAATAATTTTCAAAAGATTGTTCTGTTTCTAAGGGTTTGGGAAATGCTTGGTACAATTTAGCCAATTTATTGAAACCAACTGTGAAGTTAAAGTTTGTATAACCCCATCCATTTAATAGTAAATTAAAACATATACTTTTATATGACTACAATGTGAAGGGATAAAATGCTACCATAAATGAAGCAACACAACTTTCAAATCCTCAATCTATTACTAGGGAGGCACATCACATGTTAGGTGGAAAACTGCAAATAATGATACATCAAGCAATGTACATCTAGGCATGAATTAGAAAGTATAAACAGAAGTTAAGAGTCCAAAAGGCTAATTGTGCCTATAAATTTATCCTTGGTTTTCACAGAGTTTATGGAGCCCAGATTTTCTAGCCTTCCTTTCCGCTCATAGCCACATTACAATCTTTCTTGTCTGAAGAACCTTCCACAACAGTGGCAGAAATAGAGATTTTACACTCCATCCTCTGTCTTGCATTCCCTCATGTGAAGTGTAATGAGTTGAAAGGGGTTGGAAAGTTTTTCCTAGCCAAGCCAATATCGTATGAGTTATAAGTGACATTTCAGTCTCATATGCAGATTTTTTTTCCCTTGCCTAAGTGAATTATTTACAATGTACAGCTTGTAGGCTCCAACAGTCAGCTGCTAGAGATTTACATCTACATTGAGTCCTGGCTCCCTGCTGAGAGAATATGAAGTTTTCCACTGCCCTTTGTGGGTGCTGAACAGAGAACAACTCTTCCTGGGACAGAAGGATTTCCTATAAGGAAGAGAGACAGACAGAGAGAGAAGAACCAAAACAATAACCATAACAGAATTAGCACTTTTCCCTCCTCTTACATGCATGTGAAAACCAACAGCACCATGAGAAATTATACTTTTCCCTTTGCATTTTTCACACCCAAAGTAATTCTATCTTTATTTTATCTTAATATTGGTAACATAATAACAGAGAACTGTGGCAATTTTTACTATCCAAAAAGGAAGTAGGAAATGAGTAAAGAATAAAAGGGGCAGAGTAGACAAAGTCATTAAAATGTCACTGACCTGTCTTCTGAAGCTGGCAGGAGCTTTAAAAATTCTTGAGGAAATGATTTCTGGCACAAGGGGCAAAATTTCAGGCACCATTATGTATACCCACAGTGAACAGACAGGGAAAGCAGACACAAAGGGTTTGAGGGAGCCTTCAGATCCAACCCAAGGAGTCTTGCCTCCTTCTCCTCCTTGTGGCATTATTATTGACAGCCATAGGGTAGGTCTTATACATTCACTTTTCAAGCTGGTATAATGAAAGGCTATTTGATTTGGGTCACAAAGACAACTCAGAGTGGAAGGACAAATAGAAGTAGATATTTCACCCACCTTTTACTCTGCCACAAGCAGTACATTCTTGAGGCAGTCCAGATGACTTCAGGGGAAAAAGTTTCTCCTAAATTTGACTGTGCTTCTCCAGTTCCTCATTTCTCTAGTATATAGTTGTGCCTCCATCTCTAAGGCAGTTTGCATGATCTCAGTGGTGTAGAATACCTGTGTGTGGATTAATGCTTGGAGCTGCCAGTTGGAATCATAGACACATCAGACCAAGCACGACTTCTTCTAAACAGCAGTAATTCATATTTAAACAGTCTCATAGGCTTTCAGATAGCCTCTCTCAAATGGCATCCAATGAGTCATTTACTGTGCAATTCCTCAGAACAGTTATTCCACTCGAAGCCCACGGATTTCAATGGGCTTAGACTGGAGTAACTATTCTTAAGATTGCACTGTTACTGGCCTGGGGACCAAGAATATAGTCACAATTCTACACCATTCATGCATAGTTGTGGTGCAGCAGAGAGTATCTCACCTGCTTGTCAACACAAGATGTGCCACAATATCTAAAGATCATTCATAGGACAAAAATAAATAAGGTTTTTGAAATACCCACAAAAGAACAGAAAACAATTGGTAGCTTTTCCATGCAGATGAGATGCTTTAGTCTCTAAGCCAGAGAATAACAACATGCTAATTAATTAGCATCAGATAAAATATATAATTACCAGGTAATAAAAAAGAACATAAAAGTACCATGACGTTAAATTCATTTCATTAGCCCCATGTACACAAAAGCTCATTATTATAGCAAGCACAAATTTTGTACCCAACGTTTGAATGGTTTAATGGTCTTTTTAGAGATCCAAAACTCAGCACACAATAACAGGATGATACAACGCAGTACAAACACTTTCTGCTCCAACACAGGACTCAATCCAGCAAACACTTCTGTTGTGCAAGTCTCATTGCAATTAATTGTGTAATATATTACAACATCTAGGCAGGCATTCATTGCTGGAATTGTGCCATTGTGCTAGTTCAGGCCTTCCCAAGCAAAAGGAGATCATCATCCTTCAAGTCAATGTACCAGCAATAGTTGAAATCCTAAATCACGTGTAGATTGAGGGCCGATTCAGAGAACAGAGACTATTTTTAATAATGTATGTCACATGGGAGACTCATATGTCAATGACCCTATATACAGAAGCCGGAAATTGTCTTTTAAAAGGAAGATCTCTTTTTTTAAAAAAAAGTTGGTTGGTTGTAGACAAAGTTCTTTACCTTAATAGTAGAAGCCTACTATCCGGCAAAGCCTGTATCAGGCAAAGAAAGGGTTATAGGATCACTTGAAAGCAGGATGGGAACAAATAGGAGGACAAAACAAGATGAAAAGGAAGGAGTATGGAAGGCAATAAGCAAGAAAATCCTAGAACTGAAAGAAGTGGGAAACTGTACTGTATGTAGATGAATGGAGGCAGAGAAACAGAGAGACCCAGGCTAAGGGAGAAAAATGTGGCCATCTGTGGTCAAGTCACATCTAATTTGCCAAAAATTTGAGTGAGCCACTTGCAAGAATTCCCAGGAGTGGAGACTCTCTCTGACAAGAAATGAGAAAACTGATTGCTATAGGCTAGTAATTTTCTGTTAGTTTTGCTATGCATTTCCTATCTGAGAGTATGAAAAGCTAAAACTTCATGAAGACATCCATTGTAATACTGAATGAGTTTTGCAGTGAGAGGAATCTACTGCCCAGGTGACTGGATTGCGGGACTGACTCATACATCTCTGCCCAGACAACCCCAAAGTATGACAGTGGTAAAATAGGAGGGGGATATTTTTAAAATCAGTAAGTTACATTTAAGCTTGAGAAATGTGATCACCCATGATGGAAATTGACTGTTGTTTGAAGAAAGTCACCTATGACCAGTTGCAATCCAGCTGAAGCCTGGATTTTTCAAAAGATAAAACAATTTAATAAAAAAAAAGAAATAAGAAATAAAACATGTATATAATGTATGTAGTAGTTGTCTCCAACTCAGGTATCATCAAAAACTCATATATAAACAGGATGTAATGCCTAAAAGGAGAATCTCTCTAGGAAGGGAGTTCCCTAACTGAAGAGCGTGACAGAAAAAGGACCTCTCTCTGGCGACTACCTACCCAACCTCTGAAGATGGGAGCAAGCACTCTTTATTATACTCTTATTCCCATGCTATTTAGGGGAGGTTTAGGTAACCTTCCATTTGGGTTTTTGTTGTTGTTGTTCAATTGCCATATTTGGCCAGACACACCAGAGCAAACTGAGCTCCAGTACTTCTGCCAGAGCCTGAGGGTCTTACCTCAGCCCTTGAGCTGAAAAACAGTACTGCAGGCCAAAGAAAATGGTCTGGGGATTGTACATCTCTAATTTAGGGCTTTATATACTATTTTCTTAGAAGTCAGTGAAGCTCTTTCAGTACTGCAGAAATATATTCCTAGCAGCCAGCCAGTCCTGGTCAATAGTCTGGTTGATGTATTCTGGAGACGAGTTAAAATTTCTGAAAGTTCTTTCAAAGGCAGCTTCATATATAACACACTAGCTTGATGCTCATGCAGTGCTACAGTATTTAACTACTTTAAACCCAGTTATAATATTTATGGGTATGTAACTTTTTTGGTTTGGGGGTGGGGGTTGAGTTGGTTTTGTAGTATAATAGCATAGTACCTGAGCTTCCCAAAGGTGTTTGAATAAAGTGAAGCATGTTGATGCTGAAAACTGATGAAGTGAATTTCAAAATGTAACATTTATTGAAGAGATTTTTAAAAGGAAAATGTTGTAGTGCAAGAAATAAAGTGAAAAATACATACAACTTTTTTTTTCTACTGAAGGACCTCTTTGTAGACCTCATTGGTGGTTTTCCCCCACTTTGGAGCCCCCACTTTGAGGAGAAGCTTGTGAGCTGGAAAGCCAGGAGGGTTGAGCATATTGAGGAACTCCACAGGGTAGTGGACCGCTTCATCCATTTGCACCACTGAGAGCCAAGCTACAAGTGACGCCTTACACAGGCTGGACACTTGTCAGCTTACCTCAAGTTTTGATGGGAAATGTAGGTGTCCTGGTTTTACAGCTTGGCTCTCCATTACAGCTGCAAGACCAGGATGCCTACATTTCCCATCAAAACTTGAGGGAAGCTGACAACTGTCCAACCTATGCCAGGCATCACTTGTAGCTTGGCTCTGAGTCCACAGATCTGTACTCCATTTCTGCCCGTTCGAGGGAGTTAAGTTGTGTTTCATTAATGATGGCAGACTTGTCATTCTTGGGAGGCAGAATGGCATGCTTGCACAGCCAGTCCATGGACTTCTCCATGATAGTGGTGATATCAGGGTATATCTTGGCTGTTAGGTCTGCTAGAATCATCATCGCTACTGTGCCCAGGCCTGCAGGAATGGTCACCTTGGGACTTGATGGTACTTGGCCACTGCTGCTCAGTGCACTGCAGGAGTATGATGTATATATTTCTTTGCCGCATTTCTAAGTTGCTTCCTCCTGTTAGCATCGGTATACCTTGCACAACATCTGAGGTGGAGTTGGATTGAGGGAGTTGGATTGAGGGTTGCACAACATCTGAGGTGGAGTTGGATTGAGGGAGGGATGGTGTGGTGGGCACTTTGGCAAGTTCATGTGAGAGGTTCGCATTGAAATGGCCCCTAGATAGGTCATGCACCATCTCCCCATGAACATTTAAAAACTCTGTTGCCATACTGACTTTTATATAAAATCCCTTTTCAGGAGTCTTGTACTGTCTTTCTTCAACTGTCTGCCGTTTCCTTGACCTGATTTTTACCTCAGAACACAGAGTTCCACAGCTGACCCATCAGCCTGCCAGCCACATAAGAAAGCCAGACCCCACAGGAAGATTGGCAACTCTAGAGAAGACTGGGAGGCGTATTTTTACCTCAGGACACATCCAATGACTGGGAGTCATTGAATGTGTCCTGAGGTACTGCATGTGCCCTGCATACTGTTTAGAATGTTGGGATGATGACTAATCAGGCCGCATATGCAAATGACCTCAAGGAGGAGTGGCTGAGTTGGCAGTTGGTGGTGAGGGAGCACCCTGCCACCACCCAGAGAAGCTGTATCCCTATGGGAAAACACATTTTACCCCTTTTTACCCCCTTAGTGGGCGAATTTCACATTTCTAGGTCCAGGGGTTTGGGCTGGGCGTTGATGCGTCAGTCAGGACACTTGTCTTCATATATAGATTACTTGATGCCTGTGCTTTACTACAGCATTTAACTACTTTAAATCCAGTTATAATATTTATGGGTATGTAACATTTTTGGTGGGGGGTGGGGTTGAGTTGGTTTTCTAGTATAATAGCATAGTACCCGAGCTTCACAAAAGTGTTTGAATAAAGCAAAGCACATTGATGCCTAAAACTGATGAAGTGAATTTTGAAATGTAACATTTATTGAAGATATTTTTAAAAGGAAAAGATTGTAGCACAAGAAATAAAGTGAAAAATACGTACAACCAGGGTTTTTTTCTACTGAAGGACCTCTTTGTAGTTTGGTGGTTTTCCCCTCAGGTGCTAGGATCACCAGGTTGCTGGGTGAGCTCACTCTGGCCACATAGAACTGCCCATGTGAGAAGCAATCCTCCCTCAAGTCAATTCCTGCCACCTTCAGTGTCTGGCCCTGGGACTTGTTGATCGTTATTGCAAAGCAGGCCATGAGGGAAAACTGCAGTCTCTTGAATTCAAAGGGGTTCTCTGATGGTATGAGTGGTATGCGTTGTATAAACACCGACTCCCCCCCCCCCCGAGCACTGCCAGTGAACAATGTGGCCTCGATGATGTTTCTGTGGAGAACTTTCACTCACAGTCTGGTGCCATTGCAGAGTTTGGGTCCTTGAGCAGCATCAGTGGTGCCCCCGCTTTGAGGAGAAGCTTGTGGGCTGGGAAGCCAGGAAGGTTGAGTGTTGAGGAATTCCATGGGGTAGTTGACCGTGTCATCCATTTGCACCACTGAGGCCACAGATCTGTACTCCATTTCTGCCCCTTCGAGGGAGTTAAGTTGTGTTTCATTAATGATGGCAGCCTTGTCATTCTTGGGAGGCAGAATGGCATGCTTGCACAGCCAGTCCATGGACTTCACCATGATAGTGGTGATATCAGGGTATATCTTGGCTGTTAGGTCTGCTAGGATCATCATCGCTACTGTGCCCAGGCCTGCAGGAATGGTCACCTTGGGACTTGATGGTACTTGGCCACTGCTGCTCAGTGCACTGCAGGAGTATGATGTATATATTTCTTTGCCGCATTTCTAAGTTGCTTCCTCCTGTTAGCATCGGTATACCTTGCACAACATCTGCCAGGAGGCTTCTTGGGGGCAGTAAGAGGTGAAGGCTGCAAGAGGTGTGAGGTAGAGTTGGATTGAGGGAGGGGTGGTGTATTCAATATGGAGCCCGGCAATCTTATTTGCAAAGTACTTAGCAAACAAATCACTGTAAGCTTTCTAGGGTTCAAGATGATTGTTCAGAGGTTTCACTTGGAGAAGCCTGCTTACTCTGAAGAAAAACACCACTAAATGATACTGGCCTGTATCCTATGACAATGCCCAGCCAGGTTTGAAGTCTTCCTCAAACTTAAGTGGCTCTTCTGCCAGAAGCTATTTAGGCTGAAGGAAAGCTTCACACTGGGCTGATTGGAGAAGTACAATATAGGCTACTATGCACATGGTTACGTAATTGCTCTTCTTTAAGCAATGAGACTTTAGTTAGTTGTTGCCAACTTATTGTACAGTTTCAATCATAAGTTAGCTAGCTGAGCCACTAGGTTTCAAACATTATTATTTTTGACTGTTTTTAAAAAGAATCTCCATGATGAAGGGGGGGAAAAACCTATCGAATAATTATTTTTGTGTTCAACATTTTTGTTCTTTACAATCCTCTGTGCCATTTTACCCATCTCCCAAATCTAAACATTCCTAAAGTTTCATAATGACATAAAGATCTTATTAGGGTTCCCATTTTTTTAGAGCTATTTCCAATTCTGAGTGTAACTTTTTCTCTTGCAAGTGCTTTTGCTTATTCAAAGATCACCTGAGGCTTTGTCGGGTACACAGCAACAGTTTGAGCCATTTCTGTGATGTTCTGTACATCACATAGTTGCTAACAACCTGTCAAAGTCATCCTGACACCAAACTGAGAGGCTGATGGTTTGGGTAACATATTAGCAGAGATGAGAAAAGATAGTCCCTCATTACTGTAATAAAACCAGCAGAGGCACACTGGGAATCAATTACTGATTTGTGACCTGTTGAACTAAACCTCAGTCAAGTAGAGATCTGCACAGAGCTTCTTACATTATCAAATGATTTAGGATGGAGTACTGTCTGAAAGCTTGCAACAAGGCAAGGCAAACGCTTCCTTAAATTGTAACTCACTTAATTACCTTGTTCCCGAGCACAAAGATCAAACTGAGCAACTTAAGGTGCTAAAGCACAATGCCAGTGAGACATGAAAAAGAAATAATTAACACAGCATACGAGAGAGATGTTTAATGATGAGACATCTCCTGACAAGGAGACCCAAAGTTAAGGCAGACTCTGTGTCCTTGACTAGAAGCACATGCTTCTAGTGGCCTGAACAACACATTCTGCCCATTGAAATATCCAGATGGTGCTGGATAAAGAAAGCAAATTTTTCAATAGACAAGTTTAGCCTGTTAAATTTTTCAGAACCTGTTTTTTCATATGTCATGCAAAATCTGTCTTCCAGCTTAGGATTTCCATCTTTGATACATATATAACAGAAGAAGAACATGTTCAAGGCCGTTTTTACACGTCCGTATAGGGATAGCCCACTCATGGAACGCTGGCAGCTTTCCTCCAGGAATTCAGATGTCTCTGTTTGCAAAACGGTCGCAGGTTGTTTGGTTTCCACTTTTCGGTGCCTTTTCTGGGACTGCGGGAAACTGCGATCCCAGAAAAGATGCCAAAAAACCAGAAACCAAATGGACTGCAATTGTTTTGCAAATTGGATTCCTGGGGAACAGCCACCAGTGAGTGGGCCATCCATATAATGACATGTGGAAATGGCCCATATCTCAACCAATTCATGGAGACTCCAATCTACAGGGAGTTCCAGGAAAGAGACAATCAGAGGTGGTTTGCCCTTGCCTTCCTCTGCATAGCAACCCTAGTCTTCCTTGATGGTCTCTCATCCAAGTACTGACCATGGCCAACCCTGCTTAACACTCAAGCTCCAACAGACTCAGACTAAGCTGGGCTCTTCAAGCTGCTACATATATACTAGCAAAGCATAAGCAAGGTAGCCTATTCCATAGCCCATTTACTGGAATGTAAAACTATTTGGTTCCATGGACATCAGCACATGAAGATACTACCTACCTATAAGACAGATAGGAGATTAATTGAGATTGAGACTAGATCTAAATATTAAAGTTACTGCCATATGGAGTGCTAGGGGCATGGTGATAACTACAAGGTTCAAAAGATGCTCCATGAATCAATAGATTCAGTTGCATGGAAAGGCCCAAGTTATGGCAATGTATTTATCCATTGTTGTGTTGGTTTTTAATTCTTCTTACCCACTTTGGGATCTAATATTAGAAAGAAAGCAAGGCTTAACATAATGAATAAATATGCTGCACATGGAATGAGGGGTGGCTGAAACTAACTTCATGGTCCTCTTTATTCAGCCTTCCTATAAAAGTCCTCCTTTCCCTGACTGCCTTCTTCTCTATTTGCCTTCCTTGTCCTGTCTCTTCCTGGTTTAACTTCCCATGCCTGCTCACAATACTGCCTATTTGCCATGACATTTTCAGACCACTCCCACCATGGATGTCAGTCCATTCAGACCAGATCTTTAAGCATTCACTTGTGAACCTATTTGCACTTTAGACCAATTAGTCCCATTCTTGGTAGCACATCATAACTTAAATGTGCTACAGAGATGACACCTATCAGTATATCTAATTTTCAACATGGCCAAATCTGAAGATACTTAAATCTATTAATTGAGGCCATGTTGACAGAAGGGAGATCTCTCTCCAAACTTGCCCTCCCCCCCACCCCCCCGCAACAGGTTTGCAGAAAAACTTACCATCTTAAGGGGGGGGGAAGGTTTCCAAAAAACTGAAAAACAGAGACAAGTTGTTTGTGCTTTCACTGACAACTGTCTTCTGAAAGCCTCCTTTTTCCCACCCACCACTGAGGTGTGTGGAATTGTGTGGGTTAGCTCAGAAAATCTCCAACACCCCTGACTCTACTGAAACATCCACTAAGGCTGTTTGAAGAAGGGGGTGGCCAGGGAGGTGAGCCAAATCCCCTTTTGCTGCTGCCTCAGAGGGTGGCTAAGGAGGAGGAGCAGCTTCCACCACCCTCAATGTCCCATTTTTGCTGCCACTGCAAGGTGAAGCTGATGGTTGGACCACTGTTCATGTGAGTGGAATGGCAGCAGGGGAGATTTGGCAGGGTGGCCAGAGCAGCTGAGAGGGAGGATAGCCAGGCAGGTAGGCACAGCAGGAGAGAGTAGGCAGGTGAGTGAGCCAACCCCTCCACAAGTCTTACAGGGAGGAGGAGAGAAAAAGAGAGAGAGGAAGAGAAGGGCTTGGGTGGAGGGAAAGAGTGACAGAAAACAGCTGGGGGAGACAGAAAGAGAGGGGGCATGAGTGACAAAGAATAGGTGGGGTAGAGGGGAGGGAAAATTTCAGAGAGATGAGATGCCCCCTCCCTGCAAGTTCCTTGTGAGTCCCACTTGTGTTTGTGTCCCTCTATTTTTCTTTCATAGACAAGAATTTACGGCAGATTTTTAAAATCTGCTAAACACATATGCTGAAAAGTATCTGTAAGCAGCAGTAACTTGAGGTATTGCTTATCACATTTTTGCATTTGTTTTTTGAGCCAGGTACAGTCAACATATGGTGCATAAACCCCATGCCACTTTTGTGGCACTTTTGTACTGCCTCACTAGCTGCTGTTAGAATTTTAAGAATTCCAGAATATAGTACTAACCTCCCGTGGTTGTAGGGAGATGCATGAAAATGATTGAAATTGAAATGCAATGGCAATAATTTTAGAGAATCCCTAATATGATGTTTCTACATTAAAAAGGTAAAACTTTTGGAATAGGAATACTAGTAGCAATCTGCTTGTTAACTGTATTTTGGCACCTGCCACGTTCAAGAAAATTATAGGAAAATTATACAAGCCCCCTGTATTTAACATTAACAAATTAATTGTGACCCTCTGGCTCATGATACATTTCTCATTAAGCCCTTTGTACTGAAGAACTTGTCCAGTCCTATTTTAGACAATGGCATAAATCACAGAATGTCAAAGAGCTGGTGCTTTATTTATGCTCTCAATACTGAGCTACAAATCATCTTTGAGACTAACAAATCTCAGGAAAGCAATTTCATTTTAATTTCTTGACAGTTCAATGACAACATGCAGAGTTGATCAGAAAAGCTAACTGAATGTCCAAAGGTACTATACAAATTCTAAACATTTCTATATACATTGTAGTATTTATGCTTATAGATGCTTTAGGCTGATCCTGCACTGGGCAGGGGGTTGGACTAGATGGTCTGTATGGCCCCTTCCAACTCTATGATTCTATGATTCTATGCCTTACTTTTTCTCTGAGCTGCTAAGGTTGGGATGGAGACTTTATTTTATTTTATCTATGTTATTTATAGTCTGCCTTTCTCACTGAGACTCAAGGCGAATTACATAGTATACGTCAATACAAACATTGGCTGAGACATTCAGATACGATACAATAGAGGACAATCACCAATGCCTCTCTCTGAACCACTTCCTGACAGCACAGCCCTATTACCTGAGTGAAACAGCCCCCCCCCCCCGAATAATTCAGTTTTGCACAGTGTGCAAAAAGCTAGGAGAGTGGGAGCTTTCCTGACCTCTTCAGGCAGGCCATTCCATAAGGCGGAGGCTACTACAGAGAATGTGCATGTACAGGAAACCATCAACTTTGACCATTTGCGGGTGGCATCTGCAGAAGGTCCCATTCATATGATCGAAGCTGTCATGGCAGACCATAGTGAGAATGGTAGTCCCACAGATATGAGGGAACAAGGCCATTGAGGGCTTTATATGTGATAGCCAATACTTTGAACTGAGTCCGGTAACTGATGGGGAGTCAATGGAGTGACTGCAGAATGGTGTGACTACAGAATAGGAGTAATAGGCATGCACGACTTGTCTTGCCACGAGGCAAAAGGTTCTTTAGATTTGACAGCAATGAACATGCTAGTGTTGAAGGAAAATAATTTTATTCGACAAAGCAAGTTCAATAATCAAAGCAGAGCGTAAACGTAAAGACATAATAACAGGGAAACATACAGCATATTACGTAGCATAACATAAAGCAGAGGAAAGATACAACCTGAGGATTCACAATGCCCTTTCAGTCAGCAGGGGACCGTCAGGCAGAAATGGGCAGACTCCTTGGCCAAGTGTACAGCAAGTCACCGGTACTCATCTGTACTGAGTCCCTAACATGCCTCTCTCTCAGACTTATATAGTTAAAGCATCCTGTATGCCCACCCGCAACATAACCCTCACCAGAAGAGGGATGATTAAAGGGAAGGTGATTAATCAAAGGAGGAGAGAGCTCCAAGGCCGAGGAATGCTTTCAGTGCCAGGCTGTCTTGATGGTTCAAGGCTAACTGATAAGACTCAGCGCCTGGCACCCCTTCAAGAACTGATTACCTGGCCTCCATTAATCCCCACACTCCTGTACCAGGTGCCTAATAGACACCCCTCTAAGTATTGTGCCCAGGACAGGGAAAAATACCCGCACAAGGTCCAAAGCTTGCATCAGCAGAAAATAGAATAAGCTAGCAAGGCAGATTCATATGTAACAGAAGGCATATATAAGACCAAAAATGGCTGTTTAGGCAAGATGGATGGACTGTGGAACCACTAAACTCCTTGCCATACAATATTCTTCCACAATGCCTCTTCCCAACCTAGTTCCTGATAATAAAAGAGCTGCAGCATCCTCACCAGCTGTAGTCTCTGAGTTGACTTTGAGAGGAGACCTATGTAGAGTGCATTACAATAGTCGTCTCAATGTTACCACAGCATGGATCCAGGTGGCAAATTGGTCATGTCAGGGTAGAGAGGCATCTTCCAGGCTAGACTGCATTTGTAGAAGGCATTTTTTGCAGCTGCATTAACTTGCATTTCTAACAGTTGTGCTGGATCCAGTATAATCCCTAGGTCTTGATTGAATCTGCAAAGGTCAAATGAATCCCAATGAAAGTGGGGAGCACAATTTCGTTCAAGATCTCTGCCTTCCCAACAAGTATCATTTCTATCTTGTCTGGGTTCTGTTTCAATTTGTTCCTTTGAGCCATTTGACCACAGCTGTCAGGCAGCAACCCAAGATCTCTGCTGTATCAGTTAGTGAAATACAATTCCATAGCTACCGATGAGTTCTCCTAAAGGCTTTACTTATGTAGAGGTTAAATAACATGGGAGATTGGGGACGTTTCCACATGTTCCAGATTTTCGGGTTTTCCCTGTCCCAAAGCCACGTCTTCCCAATCATTTTCGAGAACTCACCTTTCACATGCATCGTCCTCATACATGTTTTGTGGATGTTGGTTGCAAAAAAAAAAAAAGGTCCCCAAACAGAAAACATATTCTTTATCTGCATCACAAATGACATTGGTGCATTCCCGTCCAACTTTTCTTTTTCTTTTTTTTTGAGTGCATGAAGGATCGCACTATGCCATTGTCCTATCTTTCAGCTTCTGTAGAAACTACACATGCATAGTACTCTGTTCTCTAGCACTGATTTCATGCTAAAAGTTTTAAATACAAAAGTGTTTAATAAATATGTGAACAGTAGACTAGCACAATCACATATTTAAAATATCACATATTTAAAATCAGAAATGGCATTCTGTTTTCAGTGTTGTTCCTAGACTAATAGTCCAATTGCCGAGTGATCCAGTCTAGCAAGCACAGCAGTATGATTCCCTTTGTATACGTAGATATCATAATAGCACAAGGACCATTAAACAAAGTAAAGGGGGGGGGATTATACGATCGCACATTTGAGCCAGACATGTGTGTGATGCTTAAAGGAGGGGTAATGGGAGAGGAGGGGTTGGAGATTTGTGGGAGGGCTCTTCTGAAGCACAAAAAAGCCTCCGCATGCATTGATAATCATGTGGAAAACCTGCATCAAAAATAAACACGGACCAAAACAGGTCTCACAAAAAACACTTAAAAACTGGAATCATCATCATGACCTGCTCATGTATGGGAAATGATGATGTATGAGTTACGTTGGCAGGCCATAAGGACATATGGAAGCAGCCAGGGTTGCATCCTGTGGAACCCCACACGATAATTCCCACTCTGAAGATAGCTGCCATTCAACAGCAACTCTTTGAGTCTGTTCCATAAGAAAAGATTTAAAGCAGGCAAGGCACATCCCTTTGATACCTACTTCTGCCTCCATCACATGGAGTTCTGGCTGTTTTCAGAAACATGGAAGAAGAGAGATATAAGAAACAATAGCAATTATAAAATATAGTTAGACCCAATTTTATACCCCAACAAACCTCATATTGATTTATTGGGCAAGACAGCCAGTTGACTATGGGAAAATATTTTGATCTTTCAATCTTATCTGCTGAGTGCTGACTGCCCTGATCCATTAAATCAGCAACTGCTTTATTGCCGGCCGCATCACTTTCATGATGCCCTTTGTAACATCTTTTAATTGTAGAACAACGAAGATATACTGGACTGGTAATATAAACACTGGGGTTATCTAGGGAAAGACCAGTAAGAGCAGAGATACAGTGGGTCTTCCCTTACTTCTTCAGCTGCAATGAATAGCTGCATAGTTATTTCTTAGATTTGTAACCAACTTTCCAGCAATATACATTTTAGATACATTCTTACTGTGGGATGGTAGTTAACACCCTGGCTAGAACTAAGTGAAATTAGGCCCCTGAAATGCCCCACGAATTCTCTGCAACATTCCAGGGTTCCACAGCAGATGTGCAGCAATTCCTCAGAGAAATTTACCTTCCAAGGGGTTCTGTAAATTCAGCAAATTTCAAATAAATAAAAATAATAGGTCATGTCTGAATTCCTCCAAGAGGCTCCAGAAACCCTTAGGAAACACCTTTAACTGCATGATATGGTATCTTGAAGTAGTACTGATCGCACATGGATTTTCATATTCCAGGTATCTCACACAGGCCTGCAGCAGCACTGTTATCTAATTCAGATTCAGCTACACACACAGCTGCCTCACAGAGAGAGCGAGGTTTCTTCTCTGACTGAATGGATGAAGAAACTTCTGTCTTCCAAACACCTCCATAATTTATTTCCTATGTGGTACTTGCCTCAAATGCTTGCCTCAAATGCCATCAAAGATGAACCAAAGACACACCTCATTTTAACATCCCCTCCTGGAGGACTGATCCTTTGGAGCATTAGACACTACATGATTTGTTCTGATCAGAAAGGCCAGATGTCACAAGATGAGCAGTTTGTTTGATGCCAAGCCACTAGTATGTGTTGCTCCCTTAGTTACTGCCCTGCCCTTATGGTGAATGCTATGGTTCATTGGATTTTATATCATTCCAACTCCCAGACTCCAGGGAGTCCCACCAGAATGGCTTTCTAACAAAGGCCCATGAGAAACAAAACACAGCCAAGGATTGCCCCTTTCAATGGAGGTTCTTCATTTATTCTCCATGGTGGTAACCAAACAGATCCCATCACAACAGCAGTCATAGGATAATTCATAGTTTTGTGAAAACATTCCATTTTGCTGCTTTATTCCTACACAGCAGGTTTCCATTCATTATTAAAGACACAATCCTCATCTTAAATAGTAGAAATTAGTGTAGGAAAGGACTATTAATTTATTCCACCAGAACTCCACATTTGCATAAAACTAGCAAATCTCTTCCATTTACAATCCAAGGGAATATATATAAAGGTTCATTCACACAGCTAAAATCCCTCCATTTGATCATATATAGAGCTGTCTAGAGAAGGATTAGTGTGAACCAAGCTGCAAAAGCAAATGAGCCAGCAGCCATTTCTTCATAACTGCTCAGGAAGCTCAATCACAAACTTGGCTCCAACACACTAGTGCTTAATAGTCCACCACTAACCTTGCATACCCATGTATACAACCACATAGAGGAATCTGTATTCCAGAGAAGTAACCATTTTAATCTGTTGCAGAAAAAACAAATGGGTCTTGTGGCATTTTAAGACTAGCACAATTTTATTCCAGCATAAGATTTCATGGACTAGACTGCAGTTTTTCAGATGCTATGAGCAGATCCTCACTTTGTATTTATTTTATGCAGAAGGTTCGGAAAAAATGGCAGGGACAAGATGCCATGAAATGCAGGAAGTTTTGAATGAAATGTATTGTACAAAATTCAAATCTAATCAGGAAGACATACAGAGACCATTCACTAGTTGCGTAAGCTAGTAAACACCTGTAATGAGTGTGAAATTACAGGTTTTGTTCGGATAGTCACAGTTAAAGTGAGATAAAAATCAAAGTCCTAGTTCAGCACAAGGGAGGAGGTAGCTTCAAACCTTTAAATATATCCTAATTCAGCCATTTCATAATGGAATATCGCTGAAGCTCTTTAGTTGAAGAATTGTGGCTTTCATGTCTAAAACAAGGCATCCTGACAGACCGAAATGTTTGCCCACTGGTTTCTGAATATTATGTCATATTTATGACCATATATTCTTTTTGATAGGGACTGTTCTGTTTGTGCTATGTGAAGCACAGAAGGGCATTGTTGACACATGATCACATATCACTTTGGAGGATGAGCCAGAGAATATGCCCAAGATATGGTACAGCTGATGTTATTTGGATCTGTAATAGTATTGCCTGGATGTATGAGGGGACAAACCTGGTTTGTTTCAGAATCTTGTCCATGGATTTATGTCTCTGTTAAGTGGTTCATTGCTGGTGACGGTTTTAATTTAATGGGGAGAGGGATATTGAGCAGTTTGAACTGGCATAATCTTGTGTTACACACAATGATGTCACTTCCAGGAAGTGATGTCACTCCCTGGAAGTGCCCCCCCAGAAGTGCCGGCTCTTCCTCTTCACTGCTACATTTTTTTCACTGCTGTTTTCAGCCTTAAAGGATAATTTGTGAATGGAGCGGAGAGTGCCGTCAAGTCATAGCCAACTTATGGCAACCCCTGGCAGCAAGAGACTAACAGAGGTGGTTTGCCATTGCCTGCCTTTGCAAGCCTGGTCTTCATTTGAGGTCTCCTGTCCAATTACTAACCAAGGCTGACCCTGCTTAGCTTCTGAGTTCTTGAATTTGCTATCATTCAAAGGGGAAAGGAGGAAAGATGTTGTTTTTTTAAGACTGGTTAAAGAAAAAAAGAGAGAGAGCAAAAGAAAGCCCAAATATTTCAAAATTAGCAGAGCAAAACAAAAGGAAAGAAAAAAAACCAAAGGAGACTGCAAACTCAAGCTTCCACAGACAATAGACAGGAGCACCTGTGCTCAGAATCTAGCAGAATGCAAAATTATAATAGCAACCTGCACCCCACCCCCCCACCCCCAGCCCAAGAGAAAAAAACAGAGACCAGATACAAAACAGCCGAGATATTAAAACACTTTAAAAAGTCTCAGAAGTTGTTTCCAAGACAAAGCTCTAGTGCAGAACCAATAAAAGGGTCAGGAACTGATAGACCAAAAGCCCTCTCAAAAAAAGACCTTCAGAATGGGTTACTAACTACAAGATCAATGTTGGAGTTCTTCTGCAATTACAACTGCTGTCCAGACTACAAAGATCAGTTCCTAGATGTTTTTCTAAGACTTTCATTTCTCAGATTCTAATGTGTATCATAGCTTTGTGGGGTGGACGCTATGGTATACCATGGAGTCTTCCTTTCAAAGCTGCCTTTTTCTCCAGGGGAACTGATCTTTGGTAGTCTGGATACCAGTCATAATTCTGAGAGAACTCCAGGCCCAACCTTGATATTGATAACCCTACTGGGGTTGCCAACCTTCAGGTGGGGCCAGGAGATCTCCTGAAATTACAACTGAAACTCCAGATGACGGATATCAGCTCCTGTGGAGAAAATAGCTGCTTTGGAGGTTGGACTGTATGGCATTTTATCCTACTGAGTTCCTGCCGCTTCAAACCCTGCCTTCCCTAGCTTCACCCTCCCAAATCTCCAGGAATTTCCCATCCCAGAGTTGGCAATCCTACCCTACAGAAAACTGTTTCTAAGAGGCTCACAGATTTTAAAATCACAATGCCCAACATGTTCAGGGCACATTGCTTCAAAACATCAGGAATTAGCAGGGAAAGGATGGGATGGATGAGAATGAATGCCACCTGGAGTTACTATGTTTGCATGCAAATTCTAGAAGATGGAAAACCATGAGAGGCAGAGCCTCTACCCCTTATTTTACCCTGATTTAAAGCATTCTGTCATTGCATTCTATCATTGCTCAGATCTGACAAACTGAAGGCCCAGGCTTCCTTTATTGAGTCAAGGCATCCTTTTTTCCTATTCCATTTTCCCTAGCATTATTGTTTTTTTCAGTGAGTTTTGTCTTTTCATGATGTGAAGAAAATATGATAGCCTCAGTTTTTTAGTTTCTAGAGAGAATTCAGGCTTGATTTGATCTAGAACCCACTTATTTGTCTTTTTAGCTATCCATGGTATCGATAAAACTCCTCCAGTACATTTCAAATGAGTCAGTCTGCTTCCTATCAGCTTTCTTCATTGTACAGCTTTCATTTCTGTACATAGTAATGGGGAATACTTCCGTTCATATTATCTTGATCCTGGTCCCGTGACACTTCCTTACACTTAAGGATATTTTCTAGTTCCTTCATGGCTACCCTTCAAAGTCTCAATCGCCTTCTGATCTCTTGGTTGCAGTCCCCCTTTTGGTTGATGATTGAGCCAAGGAATTGAAAATCTTCAACAATTTCAATTTCTTCATTGTCAACCTTAAAATTGTGCAAATCCTCAATAGTCATTCCATTTATTTTCTTGATATTCAGCTGTAATTCTGCTTTGGCACTTTCTCCTTAATCTTCATCAGTAGTCATTTCATTATTTTCTGCCAGTAATGTGGTATCATCTTCATATCTCAAACTGTTAATGTTCCTCTACCGATTTTCACTCCACCTTTGTCTAAATCTAATCCAGCTTTCTTTATGATATGTTCTGAATATAGTACCTGCCTGTAAATTAAGACAGTCATCAGCTTATTTGCCTGCTCTTTTCTCTGAAGAAAGCTTCGCTGATATGAGAAAAAAGGCCATTTGTGCCATTTAGATTGCAGCTAGAGTTGCCACTTGCCAGCCATTGTCTAGCGACCAACAGGAGAGGGAGGGGATGAGGAAACGATGTTCATTGTTGGCATAATGTCACTTCTGAATCACTGTTTTGGTATGATGCTCTAATATCCCCCCAAACTCTATGATAGGCCCCCTCCCACCCACCCCCTGCTGAACAGCTGTGGGAACATCAGGTAAATGGCAGGAGATCTTCCACCACAGTGGGAGATCTGGTAAACCTAGCTGTAGCACCCCAACTTTGGAACATCTTTACCTCATCCATTCACCTAGCACCCTGAAAAATCAGAACAACTGTTATTTCATGAACACATACTTCTTTGACCAGATTTTTAGTTGACTTTTTCCTCTTTTTCTGTTCGTTACCTGTTTCCTTAGTTGTTTTGATTTTATGTTGCCTACCTAAATAGTTTTTAGCCCTGACATTTTAAATCTTCTTTCACAGATTACTCATTTTAAGTTGTTCTGTGCAAGTTTTAAGGTGTTTATAGATTATTGTTATTGGTGGTATATTTTTAGACTTTGTTATGATTTTTAATTTTTATATGAATTCTTCTGTTTTAAGCTGATTTATTTGTAAGCCACTTCAAGAACCAGTTTTGGTTGAGGGTTAGGATAGAAACATTTAAAATAAATATAAATATATTGATGGAAAAGCTGACAGTGGCCTTTAGTGTTCTCAGTTAACCATCAGTTAGGAAAGAAGTATGGATGGAATTAATATATAATTTTGTTTCAAAAATCTTTTTTCTTTTAAATTAGTAGTTGTTTTTATAAGACTGAAATGAAGAATTCTCCTCCTTTGACTAAACTAGGTATTAGCATCACTTAAGATAAACACCAGTTGTAATTTATCTGTTAATTTGTACAGCAGTCCTCTTGCCAGAATTAACAAACCACAGGCCTGGTTTAAAAAGCACAGTCTCTCTGTCCAAGGGAAGGAAAGGTGGTTGTTATAAATGTCATTCACGTTATCGTACAAAGTCCTTACCATAGGATGAAGGAGGCAATCTTGTCACATTTCCGAATAGTTCTCTAACCCTTTATTTTGTTAAACCCGTCTGAAAACATATTCCACTGGATTCCCTCAAGTGGAAGATCTGGGACATAGAGTAGGTTTGTTCAAGGAAATCTAAAATAAGAATGAAAATTGCATTTTACCCTTCAGCAGTGATAGGCCAGCTGACACTAGCGGAATAACAATACCAAACATGCAATTGTTACTGTCTATAAGTTGAAATGCTCGAAAAATAGCTTTGTTTTTATTGACCTTTCTCAGCTCAGTCTATAGTATAGATTCACATATATCTTTGGTGTACAGTCACACAGATAGGTCTTTGTTTTGGGCCAGGAAAAGAATAGTTGTGGTTGTTAACCATGGTAAACTTTGACAAGTCACAGTATTTTTAAGAATGCTGGTGCTACATTAGACCTTTAAGAACCAGCAGAGTTCCCCACAAGACATCAGTAACAAGCTCCAGGCAATGTTATAGCTTCTGAATGGTGGCCAAGAATGAGTTTTAATTCTATGGCAAGTGTATAAAATAAGGAGCAATCCGTTTTATTATATATTACCTCCCCAGTCATTATGAAATCATTTGGTATTCACTGTGATCACACTAATCATTAATGTACTCATTTGGCATTCATATGACTGCCTTATGCACTTCCATAGAAATTCCATTGTAATTAAGCATTAGTTAATGTTAACAGTAATGGACATTTAAAGTAAAGTGTGACCAGCTAGGGTCACTAGCAGCAGACAATCAATTTATTCAGGGATTGCAGACATTAAACAAGTTCCTGTCACTTCAGAAAGCCACCAAAAGGTTAGTGGAAGCACAACTGTAAGCAGGGTTACTTTGCAGATATCTTAAGAGATTTCACCGGTCCCTGAATAGACCTTTCTAGCTACATAAAAAGCAAGTTTTGCTTTATGAATTAAATAAGCATTTTTAAAATGTGAAAAACATGCTCATTTGACAACTGAACCACAGCTATAGGAGATAGCGTAAAGAAGATCTCAGGGCCATTCCTAATATCTCAAAAAGAATCTGAGCTAGGAAGGACCTCTACCTAAGACTTTGGAAGGACACTGCCATTTAGGACAACAGTGCTGAGCTAGATCAAGCAGTATAGCCTAACTTTGTATAATCAGAAAACCTGACCTCCAGACAATATGATTATCCAGACATTACTACGAACCAGATTCTAGGATTTAGAATCTCAGTTTGCGTTAAGAAACAAACTCCAGTTGGTTAAAGCCCTGAATCAGATGCTGAAGTTAGAGAAAGACTTCCTACAAACAGGCAATCTTCCACCTTAGCTTTATACATGAGAAGAGGCAAAAGGAAGAGAGGGACAGAGAACAAACCTGCTGCAAAATCTTTATGAAGAATTCTGTTAGTGGATATTGAATACAGACTTGGACTAGAGTGTCTCCTACCCTTCTGGAAAGGAGGAAACTGAGTAGAAGAGGAATTAAAGGAATGGCAGGGCTCTCCCCTGTGATGAATATATGTGTGTATATCTTTAAGTATACCCTAAAGAGTTATAGATCCAGAGGAGTTAGCTGTGTTAGTCTGTAGTAGCAAAATCGAAAAGAGTCCAGTAGCACCTTTAAGACTAACCAATTATATTGTAGCATAAGCTTTCGAGAATCAAGTTCTCTTCGTCAGATGCATAGTACAGAAACTGGTCAAATATAGAAGAGGAGGGGAGGAGAGAGAAGATGCAGTTAGGACCAACTGACCCCAAAAGGACACCAAAAGGAGATGTTTACATTTACTAGCAAAGGAATGTTTTGGTTGCACCCTCCCTCTCCCCCCCTAACTGCATCTTCTCTCTCCTCCCCTCCTCTTCTATATTTGACCAGTTTCTGTACTATGCATCTGACGAAGAGAACTTGATTCTCGAAAGCTTATGCTACAATATAATTGGTTAGTCTTAAAGGTGCTACTGGACTCTTTTTGATTTTCCTAAAGAGTTAGTTTTTGATCCTCCCTCCAGGCCTGTATGGGAGGGGCCTCGCTTAAGTCTTGTTCTGTGTATGTCTTAGTATTCTCCATCTGTAGGTGTACTCTGTCAGCTGGAAGCAATAAAGAAGCGACCTGTTATCGAAGCTATCAGAGTCTCTCCAGTACTGGCCATCACTGAAAGGTGATCTGATAGGTACATTTACCCCTCTCCACTATGCTTCAAAAGATACTACATCCCCCAATAGACTAGCATTGAAATGTGCAATAATAACTGTACTTCTCGTTGAAGAAAGATAAATTATGGCATCAGAAGTAAATGTTGCAGAGCTTGCAATTGTTTGGGGTAGATGCACTGATCTCTGCTAGATTGTAAACATGCCAGACCATCTGGAATATGAGGAAGGTTCCTTCCACTGGAGGAAAGCACATCTACTAGCTGAACAGACCCATGGGTTCCAACCCATTGCTTCTATAATGTCTCCCCCCATTACATTACCTTATACTGTCTTTTTTTCATTTTGTATTTCATAGGAAACTTCTTACCTTTATCATCATTCTTGAATTTCACACTTATCTCCACCTCCCACCTTGTTCTCTCCATTCCCCTGCTACTAAATCATTTAGTTGAACTTTGGATTTTTAAATCCATTCTGTTACCTGTATCCACCATCTCCTGCAGAACTAGAACTTTGATTCACTTCTTTAAAAAGACCAAAAAAGAAAGAAAAATAATCTCCTTTCTCCTGAGCTTTCCCTATTTTCACCACCATCCTTTTCATGTTTTTCTTTTCCCTCTGTCTTGCTTATTAGATTGCAAACCTTTATAGTCTTTTACACTCAGAAATTTAATATTGTAATTATAATGGTAATTATTATGATAAATTACCTGATATAGAAATACTCAGATAAAGCAAGTAAAACTAGCTTTATGACATCATTTATGGATCACCTTGACAGATCAGAAGCTGAAATAAAAAAATATCTTACAGTACCACAAGAGTCTGCAGTGTGAACACCAACTTATTTGATGCCAACCAAAAGCAATTGTATAGAAATGTGCAGCAAGAGGCAAAAAAGAAGCTACAATACAGAAGAAATTGAAACCTACTGGAGGAAGAAGTTGTTATGCTAAGGGGCTACCAAACAAGCCTCCAGATATCAAGCTAGCCTTTAATTCACCTTTCTGACCAAGCCCTGTGAAAGCAGATTTCTTCTCAGAAAGAAGGATGACATAAAGCTTGCAGGGCATAGCCATTTGCTCAAATGGTCATCTGGGATGTTTGTTATAGCTGTCATCCTGTGATAGAGAAATGGATGTTTTTGTTGCCTTTTGGTCCATTATTTTAAAAAGCTCCATGGCCTATGTCCTTAGGGGTCAGCCTTCTCATAGAGTCTGGGGAGGCTGGTCCTAACTAGAGATGGGCATGAACCGGAAAAAAACGAACCACATAGTTTGTGGTTTGTCAAATTTCATGAACGATGAGCCACAAACTTTTACGAATGTGCCCCTGGTTTGCAAACCGGTTCATTTGGTTCATGAAAATGTCACATCCAGGTCAGAAAACCATCACTTCCGGGCCAGCAGAAGGTCACTTCCATGTCAGCAGAAAATCTGCAGGAAGTCCATCCTTTGTTGCCTAGGAAACTGATTGATCAGCACCAGGCTGTCTGCAGTGACAGACCAAAAAACAAAACAAACAAACCAACCTAAAGTTCATGGCGGTTCAGCAGAAATGGGATCTGATGAACCGCTAGTTCGTGAACCACGAACCAGCCTGGTTCATCATGAATTTTGGTTCGTGCCCATCTCTAGTCCTAATTCTCAAGGAGGAAGAGTGGATCTCCCCCTCTGAGGAGAGTGTTTAAAAGGCTCTGCTAACTTTTGTGCATGTAGATCATCTGTGATGGAGAAAGGGGGGAGGTAGAGAAAGTTTGTATCTACTCCTGGAGTCTCTAATCTGATGTAAACTCATCTTGAAGGGATGCTAAGGTATATTTTGTAACTCTCAAGTACTATACCTAAACATTAGTAATTTCCTTTCTCTTATTTAATTGCTAGCCCCATGTGATATGTCTTCCAACATTTTGTGTGCTCTCATATTTTATATATTGCTGTAATATAGTTAGTTTATATATTGCTGCAGTATAGTTAGGTTGATTAGAATAAGCTGTGTCAAGAAGGTTCACCAATGTCCAAACAGCTGCTGAGAGCTGGAACCTAGAGACTTTGGTGGTGGCAGGGGAAATGGAGAAACTACAGCTAGGAAGGAGTGAGAAGCCCTCCTCCCAGTCATAACAAATGTCATCTAAGTAGCTCATTATGCTGCTTGGCTTCCTATCTCGGCCACTAGAAATAACTGAACTGATGACACAGATGATAACACTGAAAGAGAACAGGAAACACTTTTTTAAAATGAAGATCCTGAAAGGAATCATGCACAATTATTGGTAGAAATATTTGTAAAGTATGCATAAAATCTAGCAGTATCCTTCCATCACATTTTTGATCCAAAATCCAAATTCTCTCTGGCATGCCATCACATACATGTTTTATTAAATCTGATAGTAAATCCCTGTAAATCAAAGAAATCACCTTCTTACCTACCATATATAAAATACTAACATCAGTGATTACTCATAGAAGACACTGTTACTTAAGCAAGTACTAGTTATAACAATGTGAAAATGGAATACTAATAAGAAACATCATGAATAAATAAAGATATTTCAAGAAAGCATTTATCATTCTAGAGCACCAATTAACACAGGTGTTCTCTGAGCTCAATATAGTTTTGTTGACTTCTGCCTTAATAGACTTAGCACTGGATACTGATTTTGAAAAGGCAGGAAAAGAATCAAACTACCTTTTCTATATGGATGACAAAAAACCCTCTAAATTTCTACCTAGCTACAGCTAGAAACTGTATTAAATGTGCAGCATTCCTCATAATTAAAAGATAAATGTGAAAATCCTCCACAACAGAGAGATACCTGGTAAACATTAATGTTACCTGTACTTGATAGTAATTCCATCTACAGTTACCTGGGGATCAGTCAGAACAACCAGATTCAGGTTTAAAATCCTCTTACCAGTTCTCTTTAGATAGAAAGTCCTTTAAATCCTGAAAACTGAGCTTAGAATAAAATAAGTGCAATTAATACCTGGGCAGTCCCAGCTCTGATTTCCTACATGGGTATAATTAAGTGGTCTGAGGCTGATTTGTATGAGACTGATAGATTAACCCCCATAGTATTCGCCAATGACTCAGTGAAAAGAGCTGAAAGAAATAGGAGTAAGGATTAGTACACATCTATGCACATGTGATGGAAAAGCCTGCACTTGATCCTTTTTTGAAGCAATCAGCCATTTGTAAATCCAGCCTGCTTTCCTGGTTGCCATAATGGAAATCTGACAAATTACATATGCAGAAGTGTGGTTCAGACATGCCACCAAACCACCATTTGGCACTGCAACAAGCCTAGGTGGAACTTCTCATGTGATCCCTCCTCATGCTCTGCACAAATTCCATACTCCTTTAGCTTTTTGACAAACCCCAGTTTGCTGGTTTATCTGAAGCAAAAGAATAAAAAATATTAGACTGAATTCAATCAGCTTTTCCATGGGTGAAAAAGGAAGGAGGGGCCCCTTTGACCACCAAAGGCTATTCTGGGAATCTTTGGACCTGCATGAGAAAAAGGCATGTCGATGGGAGCTTTAGTATGGAGACACATTAGGTGAGACTGAGTAGAAAGGCTGGCAGGATAATCCCATGATCTTTACACAGTTTGGTTAAAAGGACAGAAACATTATTTATGCAAAAAAAAAAGTTGAATGAATTATTGAAACTACAAGCTGTCTTCTGTAAGTAACAACAGCATTTTAATTGATGTGATGACTTTTTTACATTGTCTATTCACTCTGTCCTGATGTTGTTAACTATCCCCCAAATGTTTCAGCATAAAGTAATTAAAATGTACTTACAGGACCTGAAGATTCCTCTTTCATGTGGCTGCTTGATATGAACACCAAATTGCACGTTAAAACCAGTTTTGTTTAAAAGATGTGTAAAAAAATTGATCAGAACAGGTCTGGTTCCAAGTTTTGGGGGTGGGGCTGGGCAAAGAATGCTCATGGATCTCCCCTATGTCCAATACTAGGTCTGTCTGTCTGCCTACATCATTTATAGTCTACCTTTCCCACTGAAACTCAAGGCACATTACACAGGGTGAATTAGTACAGTCAATTTCAAGGATATTTCAATAAACAATGTAATGGGTATATATGCAAATCTGCAAAGATTTAAACTGGCAGAAATACAATATACTGAGTTAAAGAAATGCAGAACAAAGCATTAGCAGTTCTAAGACTGAAATATTAAACAATATAGAACTATTTAGTAGGATCATACTTAAAGCAACAGATAATACATAGTAGCACTCAGTAGTAAAGTCTATGGT
Source organism: Eublepharis macularius (assembly GCF_028583425.1). Classification (NCBI taxonomy): domain Eukaryota; kingdom Metazoa; phylum Chordata; class Lepidosauria; order Squamata; family Eublepharidae; genus Eublepharis; species Eublepharis macularius. The sequence goes on from NC_072796.1 coordinate 53,770,577, forward strand.
TTTCCTTCATGCCCTTGCATCTGCGTGCCTCCACCTGTCTGTGTGTCCTTCCTTTGCCCACTTGCAAGCTCCTTCACCACTTGCCACCACAGCTGCACACGCTGCCTGCCTCCTCTTTCCTCAAAGGGGCTGGGCGGTGGGTGCAGCTGGAGTGCCAGTGCTGTGGCCACCAAGAAAGCTGATGCTTTTGTGACCACCCACATGCCCTTCTGCAACAGTACTAGGCAGCATATCCAGCTAGGCTCAGAGATGACAAAGCTCTCACAAGCAGGCAGTGGAAGGGGTGAATGCAGGCATCAGAAGAGATGCATAAGTAGGGAGTCAGCAGCAGTGGACTCCTCCAGAAGCCTTGGGCCCTGGCAGGTGCCCTACCTTACCATGTCCTCCCGACACTGGCCTTAGGTCAGAACCATAATGCATGCTTCTCTCAGAGGGAGGGCATACCAACTTGCGTAGTTTTATTTTTTATTTAACTTTTTAGCATGTTCTGATTCCTGAAAGTTCAGATTGAGTAAAGTCACATTATCAGGGCTTTTTTTCAGGGGGAACGCGGGGGAACGGAGTTCTGGAACCTCTTGAAAATGGTCACATGGCTGGTGGCCCCGCCCCCTGATCTCCAGACAGAGGGGAGTTGAGATTGCCCTCTGCGCCGCTGAGCGATGCGGAGGGCAATCTAAACTCCCCTCTGTCTGGAGATCAGGGGGCGGGGCCACCAGCCATGTGACCATTTTCTCTGAGGGCAACCTACAGAGTTCCACCACCTCTTTTCCCAGAAAAAAAGCCCTGCACATTATAATAAAAATACTGAAGACACCTTACTCAGCCCTGATAACCAAAGGCTTGCCTGAATTTTAAGAAAATATTCAGGTTTGCTCTTTATTTGGGGGAAAGGGTTGCAGCCCTGCAAATGCTTCTCACCATTCAAAAGTGCCTGGAGAGCATTTTCAAGAAGCAATTGTACTTCATAAAAAATGCCCAATGTATTTCAAAAATAATGGGGGAAGAAATCCATATTGTGTTGACTGGCACAATTGCATATTATTCTTTTAATAAACTGAATCATCAATATGGTCATCTGGATTCAGTATAAGGTTTTGATATACTGGCTGTCTTCTCTTTTCTGTTGCATGCCCCATTAAGTTATTTTTAGATCTGTGAACACAGCAGACTGTTTTGTCTGTTTGCTTATCTGTTTCGTAATCCTTGGATCTCAACTGGAAGAGAGATTTCTGAGATGATTGAATCTCACTAAGATTACAATGGTCGGCTTGATCCTCAATTTAGGGTAAGGACACCACAAAGAAATATTACCTCAGTGTTATGTAAAATAAATATTATATTCCTCTTCCCTATCATGTACTGCTAAGTTTAGTGAGGATCCTTTAGTGCAGGACTGCAAAAGTTTTTATCGAAGTATTTCACCAAAGGGATTTGAGTAAACTTAGACGTCAGTCAGCTTGGTGTAATGGTCAAAGCATTAGACTACGATCTAGGAGGCCAGGTTTATATTTCCATTGCACCAGGGAGCATCCTGAGTGATGAGCCACTCTCTATCTCAGCCTATCCTACCTCACATGGTTGTTGCGAGGGCAAAATGGAGGAGGGGAAATCAAGATAGCCAGAGTAACTTGGAGAAATGAAATGCAATTGGGGTGGGCAGAGGTCACTCAGGAGTGACCATTCTTATTCCAAGCAATGAAAAGGAACTCTCCTTTTCTTCACCTCTAGTACTGCTGGAATCACTTTCGTTTCCATCCTGCAGCAGCTTCTCGCCTCCTTTTCAAAGGAAGAAGAGGCAGAGCCAGATCTACATATTTTTGGAGGAGGGGGGGGAGTAAAAAATGGCACGCCCTTATATTTTTCTTTATATATATGCATATGATCAATGTTTTTAATATATATAATAACTCTTTCAAACAACAGAATAAATTGTATTGACTTCTATGAATTGTTAATAATAACACTTTTACATTATTGTCGAAGGCTTTCACGGCCGGAGAACGATGGTTGTTGTGGGTTTTCCGGGCTGTATTGCCGTGGTCTTGGCATTGTAGTTCCTGACGTTTCGCCAGCAGCTGTGGCTGGCATCTTCAGAGGTGTAGCACCAAAAGACCGAGATCTCTCAGTGTCACAGTGTGGAAAAGATGTTGGCAGGTCATTTGTATCTACTCAGGAGGGGTGGGGTTGAGCTGAGTCATCCTGTAAGAGTTTCCCAGGGTGTGGAATGCTAATGGCGGGAGGCTTCACTGTATCCTGAGGAGGTTCTTTTGCATATGGATTGGTGCTTGATGTGCTAATCTTCTCTGCAGGGCTACTGTCGAGTATAGAGTGTTTTGTTAGCCTGGTGCAAAAGAACCTCCTCAGGATACAGTGAAGCCTCCCGCCATTAGCATTCCACACCCTGGGAAACTCTTACAGGATGACTCAGCTCAACCCCACCCCTCCTGAGTAGATACAAATGACCTGCCAACATCTTTTCCACACTGTGACACTGAGAGATCTCTGTCTTTTGGTGCTACACCTCTGAAGATGCCAGCCACAGCTGCTGGCGAAACGTCAGGAACTACAATGCCAAGACCACGGCAATACAGCCCGGAAAACCCACAACAACCAACTTTTACATTATCTTATCCATCATTAGCTAAGCATTCCTCCTAGAATTCCTTTTGTTGTAGGGAGCTAAGGGAGTTCACAGGCAGACGTGCCAATAAGCAGACATGCTTATTGGCCAAAGTCCCTTCAAAAGTCAAGGGTATGGAAAAGCAAATGGTTGGCTTCCAAATAGCAACTCTAGCTACAGCCAAGGACTTAGAATAATAAAGCTGAAAGGGACCCTAAGAATCATCTAATCCAACCCCCTGCATAGCGCAGGAAGTTCAGAGCTACCTGCCCCTTCCTCCACTGATCCCCGCTCAGTGCCAGGGGAAGGCAAAAAAACTCCAGAATCTCTGGCCAATCCAGCCTGGAGGAAAAGTTGGGATTCTGTCTGCCATCTTTAGAAACTGACCGTTTAAACATCAAACTTCCCTAATGTAAGATTTTGTGTTTTACACAAAGCAAAGCCAATCTAAGTGTAGAGGAGTTAACCGTGTTAGTCTGTAGTAGCAAAATAGTAGAGTCCAGTAGCACCTTTAAGACTAACCAATTTTATTGCAGCATAAGCTTTCGAGAGCCACCATTCTCTTCATCAGATGCATCAGACAGAGAGCTGTGGCTCTCGAAATCTTATGCTACAATAAAGTTGGTTAGTCTTAAAGGTGCTACTGGACGCTACTATTTTCCAATCTAAGTGGCATCTTGAGCTAAGGAAGCTCCTACCAAAGGACATCAATAGTTTTTTCCTAATGTTTTGAATTTGGTTAACTGTTGTCCAATAACCCTTCTAAATATTGTATATCATATTGATATGCAATATGATAGGAATTGTACATTTAAAAATATGTTTTAAAAACACTGGAAAAAAGGTATTTCTGGAGCTTGTCATGCAAAATAGAACACACAGACTTATACTCCAGGATCAGTATTAATGAGAATAGTTTGGAGTTACACTGATCTCACCACAAAGCCATTACCTTGAAACAAAATGTGAATCAGTTAAGTGACTTTCCAAGTTTTGGTAGCATGTAAACACCCTTTGACTACCACTAATGCATGTGTTATGCATTTTAAAATGATTTGCAAAATCAAGTGCACCAATTTGACTGGATTTGTTTGCGCCCAGGTCACAACGCTATTTGATTTCTATTCAAGCAAACAAGTCTATGTAACTTGGGCTGCAATCCTAAGGACATTTTCCTAGGAGTAAGCCCCATTGAAGAACATGGAGCTTACTTCTGAGCAGATCTGCTTAGGATTGCTCTCATAGACTTCCAAATTTATGCTATTAAGAATGGGAAATCAACTGGAAGCCATCAGCTTTGCTGTATTGGCACTATCCCCTTCCTTCTGGGAAGGCACTAAGCTCTACCTTTCACTTTGAATTCCAGTGGTCATTTACTCAATACATGAAATGTGCAGATGGCCTCCCCACCCCTTACCTTCCCACCTTGGTAATCATCAGTGCCGATCTCATGGAAGCACTTTCAGAGCTCTGCACCCTGCAGGTCCACCTGAAGCACTTGCAGGGCAAGCAGAGGAGAAGCAGGCTCTCTTTGTAGCAGCTTCCTGCAGGACAGAGTGAGAGGAAGACAGCGCATCACGCCATATAACCCCCACCCCCAGGCACCAAAGCCCATGCCAGATGAAGGAGGTGAAGCTCCAGGCTTGCAGAGCAATTAGAGATGCCTGCTAGGGTGATGGTGGCGGAGCCATTCCCCTCCCCCTCCACACGTATGTGCCTTCTGCGCCTTTCCATCTTTTGGCACACCTCGAGCTCTTCTCATCCCAGCATCACCAGAGACAGCAAAAACATAAGCAGGTGAGCCAGGCATGCATGTCCCCAGCCTTGCCTGTGCAGGCCGCCACCTCTTTAGCACCTCTTTGGCACTGCCTGGGTCAAGTGATCACCCTGCCTCTCCCCAAGATCCAGTTCTGGGAAGAGGCACACATGAGTGCATGCTCTGGATAGGAAAACAATGGCACCAGCACCCCTTTCCATCTTCCTCTCCTTCTCCTCTACCACAAATGCATACAGGGCAGAGCCCCCCTCCCCCGCGAGGATATAAAAACAAAAGATAGAGACCAGGCTTAAATTAGAAGCAAGCCAGCTGGGTTTAAATGCCCATTTCCATGCCACTGTGCAGCAGCATGAAAAGGGTCATTTAAACCCCAGTTTCAGCTGCCTGGCAGGGACTTCCTTGGCTTCAGGTGCTTGGCGGGGAGCGAGCCAGCTGGGTTTAACTGGTATCAGAGAGTGAGAAAGACTGAAGGGGTGGAGGGAAGAGACAAGGGGAGGGGTATAATGGGGGAAAGAGACTGAATGGGCTGGGAGCAGGGAGGTAAAGAGATGGAGAATGGGAGGGGGGTTAAGAGGGAAAGAGTGAGAGGAGGTGGTAGAGAGGGGGAACCAGTGAAGAGGCAGAGAGAAGAGGACAAGAAAGGGTTAATGTGGAAAGGAGACAGAATGGAGTGGGAACAGGGAGGTAAAGAGATGGAGAAGGCGGGGTTAAGAGGGAAAGAGTGAGAGGAGGTGGTGGAGAAGGGGAACCAATGAAGAGGCAGAGAGAAGAGGGGAAGGGGACATGGAAGGGTTAATGGGGGAAGGAGACAGAATGGAGTGGGAACAGGGAGGTAAAGAGATGGAGAATGGGTGGGGGGTTAAGAGAGAAAGAGTGAGAGGAGGTGGTGGAGGGGGGAACAAGTGAAGGGGCAGAGGGAAGAGACAATGGGAGGGGTGTAATGGGGAAAGACTGAATGGGCTGGGAGCAGGGAAGTAAAAATGGAGAATGGGTGGGTGGGTTAAGAAGAGAAGTGTGACAGGAGGTGGAAGAAAGGGAGAAAGAGTGAAAGAATGAAGGAAAGAGACAAGGGGGAAGGAGACAGAACGGATTGAGGAGAGGGAGGAAAAGAGATGGAGAATGAGTGGGTGGATTAAGAGCAAAAGAGTGAGAGGAGGTGGCAGAGAGGAGGAAGAGTGAAGGAGCGGAGAGAAGAGAGGAAGGGGACAAGGGAGGGTTAATGGGGGAAAGAGACGGAATGGACTGGGAGCAGGGAGGTAAGGGGATGGCAAATAGGTGGGTGGAATAAGAGAGAAAGAGTGAGAGGAGGTGGCAGAGGAAGAAGAGTGAAGAAGCGGAGAGAAGAGAGGAAGGGGACAAGGGAGGGTTAATGGGGGAAAGAGATGGAATGGACTGGGAGCAGGGAGGTAAGGGGATGGCGAATGGGTATGAGAGTTAAGAAGGTAAGAGTGACAGAGGTGATAGACGGGGAAAGAGTAAAGGAGTGAAGAGATAAAGGGGTTTAAAGGAATTAAGAGACAGAATGGGTTCGGAGCAGGGAGGTACAGAGATGGAGAAGATTAAGGGGGGGGAAGAGTAACAGGAAGTGAAGGGAGAAAGAGGACGAAAGAGTGGTGAAGTGGAGGAAAGAGAGAAGGGGTGTTAAAGGAGGATAGAGACAGAATAGGTTGAGAGCTTCCCTCCTCCCAACCCTTGTGTCTCTTTTCCCCTTTAACACCCCTTCTCTCTTTCCTTCACCCTTGCACTTTTCCCTCCTCTCCACCTCTCCTGTCACTCTTTCCTTCTTGATCGATCCACCCACCCTTTCTGATTCCTTACCCACTCTTTGCCTCCTTGCCCCTAATCCATTCTGTCTCTTTCCCCAGTTACCTTCTTTCACTCTTCCCCTCTTAACCCATTCTCCATCTTTTTACCTCCTTGCTCCCGGTCCATTCTCTCTCATTCCCCCTCCAATCACTCCTCCCATTTTTAATCCACACACCCATTCTCCATCTCTTTTCCTCCCTCTCCTCAATCCATTTTGTCTCCTTCCCCCTTGTCTCTTCCCTCCACCCTTTCACTCTTTCTCCCTTTCCTCCACCTCCTCTCACTCTTTACCTCTTCACCCCCTCACCCGTTCTCCAGCTCTTTTCCTCCCTCTCAATCCATTCTGTCTCCTTCCCCCTTGTCTCTTTCCCCCACCCTTCACTCTTTCTCCCTTTCCTCCATCTCCTGTCACACTCTTTCCCTCTTAACCCACCCACCCATTCTCCAACTCTTTTCCTTCCTGCTCCCAGCCCATTCACTCTCTTTCCTCCATCATGCCCCCTCCCCTTCTCTCTTCTGTTGGCCCTGCATCCGCTGGAGCAAATGGGGTGATTTTAAAGTTTAAAGTTTAAACTCTAAACTCCTTCCCTTGCTCCAGCTGACTGTCAGCAGTCATTTGGAGCAAGGAGGGAGATTTTAAAGTTTAAAGCTTAAACTCTAAACTCCTTCCCTTACTCCAGCTGGCTGACTGTTGACTAAAGTTCAATGGTCACATGACCATTTTCTAGAGGTGCCCAACGGCATTCCACCACGTTCCAGCTGAAAAAAAGCCCTATACCCAATTCATTTTTATACCCTTAAATGCTATTTTTATGTAAGAGGACACTCATACACAACTGACATAAAATAGAGAAGTTACTACACATCCCTAGTTAAGTGACTCCATCATAACCTCCCTATACAATCTATTTTTGTATGCCTCTTCAGATGTGAGATGAGTATTTTCTTGATACTCTTCCCAGCCTCTTCCACCTGCTATAGAACACGACAACAAGCCACATCTGAACCAGCAAAGTCACAGAACATGACATTGCTGAAGAAGCACTGGTAAAATGCATGTTCTGAGATTCAAATGCTATTCAAGGGTTACATTTTTAAAACAGTGGTAGAGCTTGCAGTAAACATAACAGCTGCTATTTCTTATACTGACATGTTTCAAAACTTTAGCTATTCCTATTGCCAATTTTTGATAATGCTGTAACTTTTCCTTTCTTTGCATGATATGTGAAAGTGGAATAGTTATATGTACAGTTTGTGCATGTTTTTCTTCCATCTGACAGAAATGTAGTTGGCCAGGGATTCCCTGTAAAGAGGAAGAGCAATGGTTTTATGCAAACATGTCTATTGATGGATGATCTATGGCAGGAATATTGTCCTCCCTGAATAGGCTTCATAAAATAGTTCCATAAGGAATCAAAGTTCCAGGGGGATTGATGGGGCCATTTTTGAAGGATACTTTACAAACCTTTACCGTTAATCGCCCTAATTTCAGAAGTATACTGCCTCTGAATATGGAGGTTTCATTTGCCTATCAAGACTAAGAGTCATGGACTGAATTAAAAATGAATGTTTCAAGACCTTTCTTAATAGCCATTTAAGTTAATACATAAATGGAAATGCAGGATTTGAATCCAGTGGCACCTTAGAGACCAACAAGAATGTAAAGTTTCAAGTGTAAGCTCCCTTCTTCAGACAGCTCATCTGACAAAGGGACCTTTGACTCTCAAAAGCTCATACGCTGGAGATCTAGTTGGTCTTTAAGGTGCTACTGGACAGGAATCTTGAGTCAACAAGCAGGATCAGAGCTAACAAAGTCTTCACATTATGGATGAAATGCTCAGATGAAGGGTCCAGCCTGGAGCCCGCAGCTGTATGTATCCAGGCTACTTCTTTATTTGACCATTAAGTTAGCTCCTCTTGTTGGATATTTCTAGGTAGTGTGTGATTCCTCTGCTCACCATCTTGAGGATGACACTGAAGAGAGCATTGGGCCAACCAGTATTTCTGAAGCCAGGCAGTTCACAAAGAGCAAGGTTCTCTGTTCAAGGCATTGGGGTATCTGACAGCAACATTATATAACAGGCCAGTCCTCTACTTCTTCCTTTTTCTGTAGTTTCATTTCAGGCTATTGGGAGATAGCCCTCTGCCCTCTTAGCTGTCAACATGTTTTAGACCATTGTGTCATCAGAAACGTCCATACAAATCCTCTGCATACAAATCCTCCCCTATTTTTATGTTTCCATCATTGTGAGATTATCATCCGCTAGACCAAGCTCTTCTTCTTTTTCCTGTGTGTGTGTGTGTGTGTGTGTGTGTGTGTGTGTGTGAGAGAGAGAGAGAGAGAGAGAGAGAGAGAGAAAATATATTGTATAATATATTTATATTTATAATATATATATTGTGCTATTGTGCTCTGCATGTTTACAGCATTGGGATATCACCTGCTATTAAACCATTCATTCCCTCTTCTCTCTCCCTTGTTTGCATGTTTCACCATATTAATGCCATCAACCACTGCAAAAAGCCACATCTGAACCAGCAAAGTCACAGAACATGACACTGTTGAAGAACCACTGGTAAAATATATGTTCTGAAATTCAAATGCTATCCAGTTTCCCCCTCATTTTTATATTAAGGACATACATCACCATTTTAAACACCAGTCTTCTCCCTCTGCTTTTTCTCGGACTTGCATTTCAGGCCATTTGGAGATTAGCAGGCTCTTCCCAGATGTTTTCCTTTATTTGCATATTCACCCCTTGTGACATCAGCATCCACTAGATGAATCTTCTTCCCCAGTCCTTTTGCTTATTTGCATGTTGGCTCAGTGTCTTCTCAGCCAAGTCTAGGCTAAGTCTCTCCAACATACCCACATTTGTATTTTGGGCCAGTTGTGACACCAAGACTCTCCTTCCATCTCTCTAATTTTAACTTTCTACAAGTTGGCCTTTTTTAATCAGATTTTTTTAAAAAATTGGTCATTGTACCTTTTACCAAACAAATCCTTCATGCCACATTTATTACTCCTAAGACAAGCCTTCATTTTATGATGAACAGATTTTTAGGGTTATGTTATACCAAGAGACTGAATATGATACTTTGACAATGGCCCCATATTATCTCCCTATAAGCAGTGTTCTTTGATAGCTATACTAAAGGTGGGATTCAGGCAGCTGAAGCTATTCAACTTCCATTCACAGCAGTAAGTAGTACTTACATTCTCCCTTCTGTACCAATATTAAAGGCAAATCATATGTGGTAGCCTTGAACAATTAACCACCTGCATACTAACAAGGATGGGAGCCCCAATACTGCATGGCAACCTTTTCACAATTTAGAAAAAGATGGTATTATGTCAGTATAGCATGAATAGCAGCAATTATAACATAGACTTGGGACTAGAGATGGGCATGAACCGAAAAAAAACCCAAACCATGTGGTTCGTGGTTTGTCAAATTTCATGAACCGCGAACTACGAACTTTCACGAACCTATCCCTGGTTCACAAACCAGTTCATTTGGCTCATGAAAACATCACATCCAGGTCAGAAAATCATCACTTCCGGGTCAGCAGAAGGTCACTTCCGGGCCAGCAGAAGGTCTGCAGGAAGTCCATCCCCTGTTGCCTAGGAAATTGATTGATTGGCACTAGGCTGTCTGCAGTGACAAACCAAAAAACGAACCAAACGAACCAGCCTAAAAGTCATGGCAGTTCGTCAGAAATGGGATCTGACGAACCGTGGTTCATGAACCATGAACCGGCCTGGTTCATGCTTAATTTTGGTTTGCATTTCGGTTCATGCCCATCTCTACTTGGGACACCTTAAACACCAACAGACCAACAGTACTGTAGCATAAGCTTCTGTAGGTATGAAAATCTCATACCACAGTGAATATGTTAAGTCTTTGAGATGTCACATCACAATTTTTTTTGTAATAAGAGACTAACATTAATGAATATGCATGACTGTTGTGGTCCTTGTAGTACTGCAACCAAGATGTAGTTGATTGGCTGGAAAACCCAAAACAGCAAACTTGTTGAAACTAACTAGGCCTGGCTCTGGCCAGTGCCTGGGCAGGAGACTTGCTGAGAACCCTCTATATAACATGTTGAGTTCCATGTTGAAAGAAAGACAAGCTATAATAAAATAAATAATTAAAAAATCATCTAGTCTATTGTAATAAATGGGTTTGTCATACTAAATATTGGCTGACAGATTAAAGGAAAACCACAGTGTGTTTAATTTCCCCTGTGGATGGTCCCTGTACTACTAAGCCTCAATTTTTCCAACAAACAAATGCTTTAATTTTTTTAAAAATGTAAAGAATTGTTAGCAAAGCTGTAAATGCCGGTGTGCAGTTCAGTTTAAACTGTATTTCTAATAATGACATTTCCACATTTCTTCATAATGAGTCACAAGTAAACATGACATTTCTGCAATGAGATCCAGATAAGCAGTGTGACCAAAGATTAAAACTGAGTCATTTTAATATTCTGCTTGTGTTGGGTTCCAGACTCTGGTTCTACCAACTCTCAGGGCAGAGCAACTAATACAACATATAATTTGATAGACCTGGCTGAGTCTCCTTGTAAACTGTGCCTTGGCAGTTTAATATATTCTTTGATTTACCTTTATTTTAAATTAGTTACACTGAACAATGCCTTTCCTACTCTTAGCTCTGCAGCTGGTTTCTAAAACATGTTTTTAGTATTTGAAACTCTGTGATACTATTATCAGAAATTTCATATTGTTCTCATTTCTCAATTATTCAGCATCACTCTTAGAACTATATGTTCAAAATGAACCAAAGTATACAGAAGTTTAAAAATTTTCTCACTGCAAGTATCATCCTAGAAACACAATGATCAATGCCAGAAAACTAGTGTTGAAGGAAGAAGAAAACTTACAAATCTTGCCCCCTCTCTCTCCTCCCTCTGTCCTGAGATTGAACTGGCTTGCCCAGCTGGTAAATGAAATCCCATGGCAGGGATTTGAGCCAACTTCCAGACCCAGAACTGGAAAGATTGTCAACATATATCAAGCCTGGACCAATTTCTGGTGCTGGGTCTTCCACAAGGGCTTCATCCTATTGGTTTGTCCAGTGTGAAATTCTGGCCTTGGGTGGTCTTCTTGGTGTCCCATGGTGGTGGAAGGGAGAGGAAATCTGAGTGTGCTGGCTTTGTGGCCTTAGAGCTTTTTGCTTTGATGGAAAGTAAGCTACAATGGAGTCCAAGCACATTAAGGTATCACTCAGGTTTAAGAGATGCAGTGAAGGGAGAACTGTTGGTATTGAAGACAGATTGGGACACAATACTGTTGATGGATTTTGTGAGCTGCTCTTTGGGGGAAGAAAGTGTGAGGTCTATGGTTTTAAATAAACAATGCCACTACACTATACATAACTAGTATCTCTACATGCTAGTCATTTCATCCCCTAGGTTAATTATGTAAAGTAGTAAGGAAACTAAAACAAAGTGGAGACATTGTTTAAAATAACCCAACCCAATGTGCATCTCTGGTGTGATCTTATCTCAGCATAAGTCTGTATGAACAGCACATCACATATCTAATTATCCAAACTGGATATAATTCTTGTATTTTGTCAGTTAGACCATTCAGGGGAATCTTGTTTCACCAAAAGTATTTGAGCTCTTAGGGGATACTTGGAGCTCTTCTCATCACATTCAGCTCCAGCCTAACAAGTCAGTCTTCCACTGCTGGTATAGAGTTCTCTCTTGCTATATCACTATACATGGTTGCAAGATTTCATGTTTTGTCAGACTTGCTCTTACTTTGGTCCATGGAGAAGTATGGGCAGTATCCTGTTGATTGTGCAGGGGGTGATACTTGCTAAATGACATGGTGCTTCCCCCACACTTGTGCAGTGTTGCTGACTTCTGGAGGTGTATACTGACACAGTGTGTTCTTATAAAATGCTACTATTTTCTGTTGTACCAGAGAGAACACTGTATTGAACGGGGCAACCTGAAGGGAAGACTGTTCAGGAGGGTGATTGTTCATGCATTTGGGGGGTTTGGATTCGGAACCAACATTACTGCTTAACACTGAGAAGGTCTTTCAATATTGTTCATGTTTTATGTTTCCTTCACTGTATAAGGCCTTCTATATACAACATATGACAACCTATCCATATCAGCTGAAGGCAGTGACTATGCCATTTGCTGGAAGCAGGAATTTTATGTTGCAGCTGGAGGTGAAGCTGCTCAAGCTATATGTACTTGTTTCCAAATTGGTGTCTCTGGACTAGAGCCAATATACATTTTTTTTAAATGAAAAGAAGTAGTATCTAGTATGCATATATTTGCTGCTTCTATCTAGGATGCATTTGCACAAACACTCCCTAAACCTACTTTCAAATGCTGCTTTTCTTTTGGCAATCATTTCCATACTACAAACATCTTGGCAAATTATGCACATCAGAACGTGTTATTTTCTAGATCAGAGTCTATTCTTATGAAGATGGTAATAATTTAGAACCCCAAATGAAGAGAAATAATGTCTCCATTTCAGGGGAGAGGGAATAGAGGTTTAATAAGATTACAGAAGAGATTAGACCAACACTCCCATATATTGATATAAAAACAACAGATGCTGTCTGGACAGTATTTTGAAGAAGGAGCTCAAACCACCAAATGAAATAATCACTTTCACAGAAAAATAACTACGTGCTGTACATTGGGATCAGCAATTGGATGTGCTACAATCAAACCCTCTCCTGGTTATTGTGGGTACAGGAACTGTTACCATCCCAGTGAAACAGCGGGTGTTTTACCCCACCCCATCCTTTAAAGTGACTCTCAGGGCCAAGCTACAAGTGACGAATGACATTTGAACGGCAAGTGTATTTCTCCCTGTTCACTTGCGCTCCACTCAGGGCCAAGCTACAAGTGATGAATGACACTTGAACAGCAAGTGTATTTCTCCCTGTTCACTTGCCCTCCACTCAATCCACTTGCCATTCAAGTGTCATTCGTCATGTGTAGCTTGGCCCTCAGTGCAGTCCTAAGCAGAGTAACACCTTTCTGAGGGCCAAGCTACAAGTGATGAATGACACTTGAACGGCAAGTGGATTGAGTGGAGGGCAAGTGAACAGGGAGAAATACACTTGCCGTTCAAGTGTCATTTGTCACTTGTAGCTTGGCCCTAAGTCCAGCGAAGTTAAGACTAGCACTTTCGTTCAACTAACTGTGGAACAGTTTACTCCTTTGCAATATTAGTTTGTATAATATTTTACAGCAAAAGGCAGTGCATTCTCTTGGCACAAGGCACATTCTGCTGATGCATGTACCAGTGAAATACACTTTCCTTGGCTGCATGTGGGGGTATGATACAACCCATAGTTCTCAAGTGTTGCCAGGAACTTGATCCAAAGAATGGTGTTGTCATAGCCAAATGTTCACTCATACTTCAAATATCTGAAATGAGTTTTCTTCAGCCCACCCCCACCAGAAAATGTGCATGCAACAGCAACAACTATTGTATGTTAAACAATATAAATGAGAAACTTTTGTTAAGTAGTAAAACACGGCTATGTAGACTTCATAAGATGTGTGAATATGTGTTGCCAATCCCTGCTTTAACTATTCCATAATCCTCTTCAGAAGCACGTGTCAAATTATTACAGATTTCATCCCAGTGAATGATCCCCAGAGCCCCTGGGGATGGGCGGTATATAAATTGAATAAATAAATAAATAAATTAAATAACAAATAGGCTGAAACTGAGCGTACAAACCATATTAAATGTGACCAGGATAACCTCAAAGAAAATGGGTGGTACCCATCATAGCTTCTCAAAAGGAGAAGGTAATTATCCTTGAAAATTTATACAGTTCCCATAGTTGTGTTATGCAAAATGTACTCTGCTAAACTGCAGCCCTAAAGAGCAAACGGCAAGCTTTTCAAACACCTTTTCCTGACCCCCTTGATATTTCTATCAATATCTAGCTGGTCACAAACTCCATAAAGGTGGGGTACATAAGGGCAATATAATGTTATATTAATTGTGTTTTAATTGCCCATATCTGAAATCAATTTTGCTCTATCATCAGTTTCACAGTATAAAATATTATAGATCATTCTTATCAGCTCAGCCTTTTATTCAACGAGAGCCAAGCTTAGAGATAATAAGCCTATCACTTCTTGCCTATCACTTATCATATATTTATTCTTATTTATTTATTTATTTCAGATTTATATTCCACCCTCCCTGCAAGTATGCTCAGGGCAGATAACAACATATTAAAAATACAATTTAAAAAAATTCATATACATTAAAAACAACACATTCAAAACAGGATGGTGGGCATAATGATATAATCTATCATTATGTAATATCACAAAGTTGTACCATACAAGCTAAGATGGCTTGAGCGAGTGTGGCGGTGAGCTCAGGATGAAGAGGCAAGATCATCTTATAGGACGTTTATGAAATCCTACGATGTGGCGGTGAAGGCTGTGAAGAAGGAATTTTACATAGCTTCCTTGTGTCAGCTAGCTCACGCCCAGCAAAATTGTTTAATTGGTGTGATCATTGGTCTCCCTATCAGAGGGAGACCATCAAAATTTGAATTTGGATATTAGCTGTGAGGCTTTGGGGAGCTTTTTTTGCTGATAAAATCTTGTCTCTCTGCCATGACTTGCCTGCCACGATTGATACATGAACTAGAGACCCCTTGGCCATCTTCTGGGCCAATATTCAATCATTTCAGTCCACTCTCTGGGGAGGAGATTGACAGGACCCTGCAAGCAGTGAGACCTACCACATGCCTTCTGGACCCATGCCCATCATAGCTGGTGAATGCCAGTGCTGATGAACTGAGGGATTCTTTGAAGGCCATTGTCAACTTGTCCTTGGACTCTGGGATTTTTCTCAGGGCATTAAAGGAAACCGTGGTGTGGCCTCTCTTAAAGAAACCATCTTTGGACCCCACTGACCCAACCAATTATCACCCAGTCTTGAACCTTCCTTTTCTGGGTAAGGTGATTGAGCAGGTGGTGGTGGAACAGCTGCAGGCGTTCCTTAAGGATACCTAAGCTCTAGATCCCTTCCAGTCCAGCTTCCACCCAGGACATGGGATGGAGACATTGCTGGTTGCCCTCAGAGATATTTTTGCAGGCATCTGGACTGAAGTAGATAGGTGCTGCTGATATTATTGGATCTTTCAGCAGTGTTCGATACAGTTGATTACGGTCTTTTGACTCATTGCCTGGCCGATGTGAGGATACAAGGGACTGCCTTGCAGTGGCTTGTCCCTTTTCCTCTAAGGTTGGGGACAGAGGGTGGCGCTAGGGGAGAAGTTGTCATCCCACCACACATTGGTATGCGGTGTCCCACAGGGGGCAATACTCTTCCCATTACTGTTTAATATCTAAATGTGCCCTCTCGTCCAGTTAGTGCGAAGTTTCAGACTTGGGTGTCACCAATATGTGGATGACACCTATTTATATCTGCTGATGGACGGCCAGCCCAAAACGGCCCCGAATGTCCTAGAGTGTGCTTTTGAAACTGTGGCTGGTTGGTTGAAGCAGAGTAAGCTGAAATTGAATCCTACAGAGACGGAGGTCCCACACTTGTGTCACGGGTGTGTAGGTTTGGGACTCCTGCTCCCAACCTTCGATGGGGTACTGCTTGTACTAGTTCCGAAAGTTAGGAGCCTGGGGGTGATCCTGGAAGCCTCTCTGAAAATGGAGGCACAGCTCCCCTTTCTGTCACCTACAATGGACCGGGCAGCTTGTCCCCTACCTCTTGACCCATGACTTAACTTCAGTGATCCAGGCAAAGGTCACCTCTAGGCTGGATTACTGTAACTTGCTCTGTGTGGGACTTCCCTTGAGTCTGATCTGGAGATTGCAGCTGGTTCAAAATGCAGTGGCACATGTTATTGTGGGAGTGTTGAGTGGAACACATATAATACCTATACTGCGCCAGCTGCATTGGCTGCCAGTGGAGTACCGAATCAGATTCAAGGTTTTGGTACTAACCTATAAAGCCCTATGCAGACTGGGACCAGCCTATCTGCAGGACCGCCTCTCCCCGTATGTGTTCCGGAGGATGCTTTGATCAGGAGATAAACAACTATTGGTGGTCCCTGGCCCCAGGGAGGCCTGCCTGACCTCGACCAGAGCCAGGGCTTTTCCCATCCTGGCTTCAACCTGGTGAAACTCTCTGTCTGTTGAGACCAGGGTCCAGCAGGATTTACTATCTTTCCACCAGGCCTGTAAGACAGAGATGTTCCCCCAGGCATATGGTTGAGGCTGGGCTAGACCTCTGTTGGCCTGGAAAGAGGAGAAGAGAAGATCTGAGCCCTCCCCATCACAGTCATCTACCATCTGGCTTTTAATTAGTGAATATTGACTGCTGCTGTCTAGCATATTAGCCATTATATTTATTAGGATGTTTTTGTCTGATATTTTTAAACTGTCTTGTTGCTTTTATGATATGTAAATTGTATGAAATGTTTTTATCTGATGTAATCCACCCTGAGCCCGCTTGCAAGGAGGGTGGAATAAAATACAACAAACAAACAGAAAGTGTGAATTTTCCCAATTTTCAAAGGAATGTTAGTATAATCTGCTTGTGAACAAACCTTCTAAGAGTCTGTTGCTTATTCCAACTAAAAAATATTTCAGCACTCATGATCTTGATGAATTTTAACATAGATAGTTTTGCAATTTGCCTAAGTGGCAATATGCATTGCAACTCTGACTCTATAACCAAGGGAACCTGGGGATATCATGAAATTAATTTGGATTTTTAAATTGCTACACAGTTTACAGGGACTTGATTAGGAGGATGTATAGTTTAAGTTCTTTATGGGCCAGGCAAAGTCATGTAATGCAACATTGAGTCATGCAGACTGACACAGGATTTAAAAGAAAAAGAAAACCTTCCTTTCTGCAAATGATAAGTAATGAGAAGAGTTAAGCAAGAGATTTCACTGTGACTCTCTTATTCAGAAGTGTCATTATGGACCTGATGGAATGGCAGCAAAGAAAATACTGTGTTACTTCTGGTTCATTAGTTGTCCTCTCTCAGATCAAGGAACATTCATATACATTTTAAGTTTCACCTTCACATTCTTTAATGCTTTCTTTCTCACAGAAGTTACTATGGGAAATGGCAGTGGGGAGGCGGCACGGATATCTGGTGGTTAGCCTATTATCTCCTTGTTCCCATTAATCTCAAAGATGGCCATTAGCAACAAAGCATTTGTGCTTCTACTAGGAACCAAAATGAATAAGACTTACCAAGCTTGTCCTCATAATTATAAACTATCATTCGCTTCACTTTTTAATAGTCACTTTTCCTGATAATAATGAACACTTCCATCAGAGTTTGCCTACACATTTTTACAGCTGTAGTGTGCATATGAGATAATGTAGGCATTGCATCCAATATGCTGTGCTTCTCAAGAGATGGGGGGGAAAGTCTCACCACTTCTTGACAGTACTTGCTAAAGCTTGTATATTTATTCAAAACATCAAACTGGGTGGTCTGGCAAATGGTCTGCAAAGCCACAGTCAATTTCAAGATGCTAGAGCTAGCAAGGAGAAAAAAATGTATATTGTTAAATCAAGTTTGCCTTGCATACACACCGCAGTAAAGAGGAGATACAAGAATGAAGGGTCTGCTCTTTGGGACCAATCACTAGTTTATTCAGCCAAATGTTAGGACTGTGTAGGGAAGTGTATAGTTATTGCAATTTTTTTTTACTGAACAGTATGTCAGTCACTTTAAAAAAATCTTGGAGACCCATCAATGTGCCATTCTGAATTTGGGGGATGAATAAAGTCACAATTTCTATCAAAACATTAACCTCCTCTCCCTCCATTTTCTGTAACTCTTAACTCACTTTAGTCTGGCAATACCTCCTATGAGAAAACAATATTGTTAGTTTCTCAAACCTTTCCCAAGCCATAAATGCCTATATTTGTACATGGAAAACAGGTGGGAGGTGGTCATTTGGAAAAGTTGATAATTGCCTTTAAAAATATCCTGACATTCCATAATCAATGTCATATTCTTCAGAGTTTATCATACATCTTTTATTGTTAGTTCAGATAAAGCATTTTGAGTTTGGATGAGAAACAAAGCCATTGCAAAGCTGGAAAGAGGCACACAGAGACTTCCAGACAGAGGTCATGATGAGTGAACAGCACTGGGAGAAAAAAATTCACCCCCAACAACAGCATAATATAGTAACATCTGCTGTATTTTACTCTCTTTTACATGGTATAGTTCCTTTGTACTCCATTTCAGGGATTCAACCTGCCTGTGTCTAACTTGAAATCTGTATTACGTGACCAAGCAAATTAACTCCCAAAATTTTGACAGGAGAATTAATTACCTATTTCTAGATCTCGCGTCTCAAGTCAATCTTTAGGTACCATCAATACTACAATGAGACCTGACAGAATGAAGTACAGAATTAAACATCACATATGTTACAGCACAGTAGCTACATTTTAAAGCAATCTTTTTTGCCTTCACTTGACAGTCATTCCAAATTTAATTGTGCTACGAGTATTTGTAAAAATACAGGACACAAAGACAATATCACTTAGCAAACCTCATATGCTTTCATGCCAGCATTTGTCTCCTAGTTACAGCAAGGGTAATATTATCAGTGCCAGGCAACCTAGATGAGAATTATCAATTGGTTACCAAGAAACCTAATGATTTCATCAATAATATTTTACCAGTTCCAAAGGTCATTTGGAGAGCTAACACCGTACCAAATGCACCTTCTGCGATGGGTGACATGAGGATGACTGTGAAGGGTCAACATGGTGTTTCTCATTTCTTTAATTGATACTTCTTAACGAGTATTAATTGAGCCACTATGAGAAGGGTGTGCTTTTTGACAGGGCAAGCGACAGGATGGAAGTGCCACTTACAGAGTGTATCTAACCACAGCTAACACCCTCAAAGTGTTAATTCCATTTTATGTCTTTCACATTTAATAGCAAATTTGCCATTTAATCTTTAAGACAGAAGTTACTTATTCTCAATCTACCTTTCACTTGCACTGATATAATCTCATGCCACTCAGACTGGCCTGTGGCATGAAGCACGTCACACTTCCAAATCAGGTCCATTTTTTCATTACCTTGTATCCTTCCTGAGATGCCCTCCTTTACAGATGGCTGATCAGCAATCAACACTAGTTTGTTTCAATCAGAAAAGCAGCCGTAACTTCTCATTTAAAAACTGTTCCTAGAGAAGCACATTAGTTGAAGACATAAAGCTGGCACTGGGGAAACAATGACTGTAACAACTGGGTTTTTTTCCTTTAAAGCCACATACACATAAGAGAAACTGTTTTCTTTACCTATGAAGAATAAGAAAAAGTATTATGGCAAGTTTCCTCAAATGCTGGCCAATAAACTGTAAATCAGAGGTGTGACTAGAAAAGGCAATGAGAGATCAGAAGCACTGCTTGGAATATTTCCTATATATACATACAATTTATTTATAAAACACCTAAAATCACTAGGCATGGAATAAAAATTAAACACAAAATGTTCTCCACACAGAGGCCTACAATGCACACACTCGGACACTTCTTCCCTCTGTTCCTTGTCCAGCAGTGCAGTGCGTTGCCCTTTGAGCCTTCTTGACCAAGGTTAAGCATTTACACTTTTCAAATGCTGCCTTAGTCCCACTCTGGGAAATAACTGACTTCTTTAGAGCTCAAATCTTTTATCTTTCAATTTACTTTCTTTGGGTAAAAGAAAATGCACGTGTGCAAAAACAAGAATATAGTGTCAGGAACAGGGAGACCTGTAGCTCCTGCCACAGAGAAGACACCCTACAGCATTACCCAACATTTCTCTATGGCGGCAAATTTTTAAAAAGGGTCCCTAACCCTGTTGAACCTATGGGCATTTTTTGGAATTTTGAGAAAGAGTAATGAGCAGCGTCACAAAATGGCTGCCATGGCATGCAAGTGCAACATGTTTGGAAGTTCTAAGCCAAGAATCCTGCGACAATGGAAGCCACTATTTCAGAAAGCATGCTCCCTTTGGACTTAAAAGTGATGCTTCATGGTTTCTGCTGAATCACTTCCTGCTCCAATAAGGTGGAGAATAGCCAAGAGTGGCTCTTAGCTTTGGGACAAAGCAAGTGGGCACCAGGAACCACACCAGCAGGTACCATGATACCCATGGGTACGATGTTGGGAATCACAGTTTTGAGGAAAAGTTGGGAATAGCATACAACATATATCTGAGAGAAGGTTGTTCACCATTACAGAGGTTCTCATAAAAATATTTGATAAGCTTCTAATGAACCTCAGATTCTAAGAACACAGTTTGAAAACTTCTTTATGACCTGATTCTTATTAACAAAAAGATAACTTCAGATAACAGGAAAAATACATATTTCTCGAGAAACAGGGCTTTAAAAACAAATGGCCTAACTAGATGAGATACTGGAATTCTGAAAGATCTTGTCCAGTATTTGAAAACTCAAATAGTAGTAACACTGGTGTATGTGTGTGTGTGTGGGGGGGGTATATTCAGATTAGAGCCACAGCATGGGATGGAGGGGCAGTTTAATCTTTCCATCTCTGCATGATTTTGTCAATCAGCATTGATCCCTGCCCTCTTTGCACCCTCATTAGCCCCGAAAAGAGGGGGGAAAGACAGGCAAGACAGCCTCTTTTTTTCCTCTCCCAAAGATAATAATAGCCCAAGAAGAGCCAGTTTATAAAATGTCAAAACCATGCAGGATGGAAGGGTTAAATGCTTTCTTCCTCCCATTTTTAAAAACTATGGAAAAATCCTAGCATCTCTCCTATTTAAGTGCAGTAACTTGTTAAAGTCAGTGAAAGATAATACAGACCTAAAAAATAACATCACACTTTCCAACAAACATTAACTGAAACAATGCTAATGGAGAGAGGGGAGGGGTTGCCAGATACGGGGTTGTCTTTGGAAAAACCTTTCATTTATGAAAGTCTGGGTTCATTTGGTTTTCTTTTTGTGGCAAGACAGCCTGCAGCCCTCAAACAAACATTTTAAGGGCAAGCAAGCTGCACTCCTCCCTTCCGTCCTCTTCTCTTGCTCTTCACAACCAGGACACTCCTTTTCTTCTCTCCCCACCCCCACCTCTTGGTTCTATATGTTCCAAAGGCACACAGCTTGGTGGCTAAGAAAGCCTTGATCAGTTTCAGTTCATCTTCCTAAACATGGAACTGTTGTCCTCCAGAAAAGTCCACTCAAAGAATTCAGCTAATATATTGAGGAGGAAATTGGCCAAGGCTTTTATAACTACTAAAAAACCTTGGTCAATATGAGCTTCAATAAACTTAGTGTTTTAATCTTTCTAGAACTTGACTCAATGAGCATGGGATACATTAAGCTTCAAGCACATGACAGGAAGTCATGTAACATTAAGAGTCTTGTGACAGGAAGAGGGGAGCCAAAGTTATGACTTCATATCAATCCCAGGACCATGGGCTGAAGATCAAAACGGCTGGGGACAGGATGTGGTAAAAAACAGGAAGGGGAAGTGGCAGTGGTGAACAGAAAGAAGCTGCAGGAAATCAATATTTATTCATTTAGGAAATGTTTAACTCATTTTCATATAAGAAGAGTCTCAAGGTGGGTACGAGAATGTACAAGTGCAACTGGATTTTTTATACAATAGGGAATAGGTGCCAAGTATCTGTATACATTTTTTCCGAACATTAGATTGCACTGTTACCACAAACAATTTACAAACAGAATAGCTGGGTGATGAACAGTGAAATCTTAAATCACTGAAAGCGGCTATGTTATCTTTATGTAATACAGTGCAACCCTATGAAGAATTACTCCAGACTATGCCACTGAAATAAGTGTGCATGGAATGTATTAACTTTACATAGGATTGCATTGCTAGGCATTTACACAGAGACTATCCATGTGATTGCTATGATTTGTCTGAATAGCGTGGGATCTGAGTTCCCATGTGAACGTGTTTGTTCTCACTACAGCACATTCTCTACATCATCAATATCTGCCTGCAAAACTAGTGGCCTTGCACTGTACTGATCAGTGCACAGTACCCATTACTCTTTTTCAGTGCTCTTCCTAGAATGCAGAACAAGGACTCCCTGCACCAGGGATGCGTACACCTCCCTGGCCCTTTCTGTGGGTCTCCCCACACAAGACAAAATACTCTCAAATTACATGGATAATTCAAGTGTTTTTTGTAATTCGAGTGTATTTGAGTGTAATTGGAGTGTAATTCAAGTGTATTTTGTCTTGTGTGGTTTGATCCTGTGACTCACCTTTGGTATTTGATGAAACAACCAAATCATCATTTACTAAATATAACTCATACAGTGTATCATGCCATTCAAGGAACTACTAAATCCAATTTACTGGTGTAAACTATGTACTTGAAGGACTATCTCCTTCCATACTTTACAACCTGCAAGCTAAGAGCTTCCTCATAAGCCCTGCTCTCAGTATCTCTCTATGGGGTCTCACCTTAATTCAGATGAAGTTCTATATCTCGAGCATGTGTTGTTTTCCTTCTTTTCATGGTTTCACATCCAGTAGCCCAAAATGAATTCTTTCTCTCAGTGGCAATTGTTTCAGATCATTTACACAAGAACAGTGACTTCCAGAATAGGCCTATGAAATAACTGATCAGCAAGGATTTTGAGCCATATTGCTTTTTTCCACTGACTCTGATTAATTCCTCAGGGCCTCCTGTTTGAAGAATCATTCCCTGTCTTTAACATGATAAACCAGTGTTGTGTTGGCCACTTAACTAAATATGAGCTATCTGCAAATGATCATGAAAAGTTAATTACTTTATACACATTTTGTTGGTGTCAATTTTAGCTATGTGAGAAAAGCAGGCGTGAGCAGCCATGCATTTCAAAACCATAAAAAACTCCAGCCCTACTTTTGTACTCTCACATACCTGCTTTGGTCAAGATGAGAAAAGTTATTAGAGCACTGTATTAACTTTTGGTGCTTTCTGCCTACAAGGGTTAGAGCTGAAACTTGAAGCATACAATGGTCATTCGCTTTTATGCAGGTCATCATTGAAGTTCAAAATGCCTGTAGTTCACTTTCCCAGCATACATATCAAGAGGTAGAATTCATTTTTTCTAATAATTATATAGTTTTGCACCTACTTTTTACATTTATCTGCTGAAGATAGCAAATGATACTTCTCAATTTTCTGCCCAACCAGGAGTTTTTGTTTTTTGGGAAAGTATGCATTGATACTTAATGTGTGATTTAGCTACATATGCTATTCCTGGAAACTGTCATCCTAAATTTAATAACTTTGAAGGTTTCGTTTGGTTCAGATTTTCAATTTTACTATTTTTTCAAAACAATGATTGACTATTACTCACATCCCAGTTCTTCACCACAAGAATGGGTTAATTTTCCTAACCTCTTCTGTTCTTGTGCCACCCTTGGGGTTGTGAGAAGGACAGATAAGCTGGGTGCTATTTTCTGTTTTTGTTTCAGTGTCAATCCCAAGAGTAGACCAATTTCATACCATTTGCTGCTTTCATTACTGTCACAAGGTTGTCACAAAAATTGATAAATTTCAGACTGTTTTTCTTGTCCTCATTACAATCTTAAAGTTGTCATGAGCATGAATTGATTTTGTGCCATTTTCTGTTCTCATTACAGTCTTTCTATCTTTGTCACAAGAATGGCTTCATTTGGGGCCATTTTTGTTCCCGTTACACTGCTTTGTCACAAGAATGGGGAGTATTTGATGAAAACAAGGAGAAAGCAGCTCAGTAGCTGACATTCAAGAATAACATGACAGAGATCATAATGAGAACAAAAAAGCGGAACAAAATGTACCCCCCATCTTATGATGAGGTTATGCTTTTCTGCTAGGTGAGTTTGCTAGAACAACAAAGCCATGCTTTCTCTAGCAAGGTTACTGCCCCTGTCCCTGTGCAGGAAGTTATGTGCCAGTTTAAGAGCTGAAACACACAATGAGAAGGATCGCACAATATTGCTCTTGCCATGATCCTCTATTTCAGACTACACATCTGAATGCAGTTTTTAAACAGCTGCCCACACATGAAAAACTAGTGTATCAGGGAGAAGCTTAGCTGTGCAATCCTATGCAGAGTTACGCCAGTAAATCTACTGAAGTCAGTGGGCTTAGAGTGTAGTAACTCTGCTTAGGATTGCGCTGTAAAACTCTTTTCTCTTGTATCATAGTATTCTGGGAGTAGTTGCAGGAACAAGAGATCCTTTCTATATGAACTGCCATTTGCACTGCCATACTCATCTAAACCCATGTTTGCTTCATGCCCCAGAACAGTCTAGGTGAGGACCCTGAGAAAGAACCAACTATTCACCCTGTTCTGGCTTCTATGCTCCAAAATAAAGCAAACCCCCCACAGGTTTTTGGGAGACAGGAAAGAAAGAAAAACAAGAAGTATTTAGAGTGAATGATGACAGCAACCTTGTTACTCACAGCATAGGGTGCAGCCAAGTAGCAAGCCTTATGATTAGTTTGTAATCATGCTGTATTATGTAAAAAAAACCATGTAATGGCATTTGATTTCATTTGGACTTATGAGTAACCCAATTAATTTTGGCACTAACATTCCTGCAATCTTAAATGCCAGAAAAATTATCAAATATCCAGCATTTTGTTGTTTCCATTTGTTGTTTGCATTTATTTTTATTTCATTCACCCACTTGCTCATTCACCCCCTTCCAATTTCATAAACAGTAAGGTGCTACATGCTAAGGGAAGGAGAGTAAAGTGACCCCCTGGTTTAGCAGGACCATAATTTTTCTCACCAGCCCCAAGGGCATCTGATAAAATTAAGACCCAAACATCCAAAAAAACATAGGACTGAGAAGCAGCATTATGCCACATCATGTTCTGTTTTATAGGCTTGAATCTGGTCATTGATCGTAATAAAACTTACTACACAGCAAGCTGAAAGCCTCAAAAAGAGAAGCAGCAGCGGGAATGTGCATTTGTTGATTCTTGTTTGGCATTCACTTTTAGGTTTGTGATTTTTGGCCCTCCTAGTCCAACCTGTAAAATAACGCCTTAATTTAAAATTCATTAACATCACCCATTGACTTAAATGGACATGAAAGCATTTTACTCTGTTTAGAACTGCACTATTACTCACTTAAGGGGGAGAGGAGCAGTAAGTAGCCATACTGGTCCATAGGAAAAGTTGTTAGTTTGTTTTTGTGTTTTTGTGTTTGTGTTTGTTTGTTTGTGGCCTTAATAAAAAGTATTACATGGCTTTTGTTTTTGAAATTCACCCAAGAGACCAAAAGACTCATTCAGTAGAAAGATTGAAATGTCTTGCCTGCTTGAAGAAAAAAGTGCTTATTTAATAGCTCTGTAGAGGATTGGCCCACTTATATGAGGATATTGGAACAATATGGCATGGCTAATGGGATACCTGATGAGAAAAAGGTGGCACTCTCACTCAACATAATTGGAACTAAAACCTGTAATTTATTGCACTGCATAACAGCTGTAATTTAAGCAGCCAAACATACCACTGCAAATAGTAAAAATACTACAAATTCACATTGCCCTCAAGCCTACCATGGACTGCAATGTACGACTTTATTAAACTAGATCAAAATACAATTCTCTGAATATGAGAATAGATTAAGAAAATTAATAGAACAGTGACAATTTGGAGATGATTTAAGCAATACATTAATAGACTTGTTGGTATAGAAAATACCAACTCAAGCAAAAAAAATACCCATTGATTCTCAATGAACTGACATCAGAAATGTTTATCAGGATTCAGAAATCAGGGTGTCAGTGTCAGTAGCCAGAGTGATGGAGTAGGGTCTGGGCAACCCACGTTCAGTTCTCTGCTCTGCCATGAAAACTCACTGGCTGAGCTTGGGCGATCACAAACACTCATCCTAACCTACCTCACAGGGTTGTTGTGAGGATAAGATGTAGGAGAAGAGAATGATGTGACCCATGTTGGGTTCACATTGGGGAGATGGAGGGATATAAATTAAGTAAAAGACATGATAGATAGATAGATAGATAGATAGATAGATAGATAGATAGATAGATAGATAGATAGATAGATAGATAGATAGATAGATAGATAGATAGATAGATAGATAGATAGATAGATAGATAGATAGATAGATAGATAGATAGATAGATAGATAGATAGATAGATAGACAGACAGACAGACAGACAGACAGACAGTAGGTGAGCATAAAATAACATAATGAATCATAAGAGCATTATGCAGTGTTCAGCAAGAAATAAACCAGTAATTAAACAGAAAATATCAGCACTTTGGAAATGGGTATTTCTGATATGGGAACCTCTTTCTCAATGCAATTATTATTAGAATCGGCACAAACCCTATACAAAGAGCAATCTAAAATTACAGCAGAGATACAAAATATATAGTCCAGCTGGAATAAGTCATGGCAAACACTCTTAAGAGTAATAACATATGATTTCATGTAAGGGTTTGTTTGCCCAGAAGGACTAGCATTGCCATACGTTTGGCAACTGTAAGATGTTCCTTGGAATTTATTCATAAAGGCTAGTTCACAGTTCACACTACTGCTTGAAATGCAAAATGAAGGTGTGCTGAATGTACGCAATGCCTTATGCTTGTTTCTGTGCTGTTTACATTACTAGTGGCTAGTCCTGGCTTTCCCCTAATCTTTTCCCCACCCCTTCTGAACAATAGAAAGCTCTCCAACACCTTCTTGCAGATGAATTTCTTCAGTACTTTTCAAGTTCTACAGATCTCTCCAGAGTTGAACAAGGAGCATCATAAAAAAGTGACCTTTTTAAACAGAAATGTTATGTTAAGAAATAATTTTAAATCAACCCCACAAGCAACAGCACTTGCCCAGTTCTGCTCACACTGTGGCAATTAAGATTGTACGGGAAAGACACTGTACAAAACCCACCAGTTGTAGGATCACCATCTGTAAAAGGGGGCAGCTGAAGATGTGTATGCTATGTGCTGTCAAGTGGCTTACAATTTATGGTGACCCTATGAATGAAAGACCTCCAACATGTCCTATCATTTGCAGCCTTGCTCAGGTCTTGTAAACTGGTAGACATGGCTTCCTTTACTGAGGGCCAGGCTACAAGTGACGAATGACACTTGAACGGCAAGTGGATTGAGCGGAGAGCAAGTGGAGGGCAAGTGAACAGGGAGGAATACACTTGCCGTTCAAGTGTCATTCGTCACTTGTAGTTTGGCTCTGAGTCAAGTCATTGCATGTTGGGTTTTCCTCTTTTCTTACTGTTTTCCATTTTTATTAGCATAACTGTCTTTTCCAGTGAATCTTGTCTTCTCATGATGTGATCGAAGTATGATAGCCTCAGTTTTTTTAGCTTCTAGAGAGAATTCAGGCTTGAATTGATCTAAAACCCACTTATTTGTCTTTTTGGCCACACATGGGCTGCTTCCACACACGTTGGATAATGCACTTTCAATGCTCTTTAGTGATCATTTGGAACTGGGTTTTCATGTGTGGAACACAAAATCCACTTCTAAAGGATAACTAATGTGCATTGAAAGTGCATTATTCAACGTGTGTGGAAACGGCCATGGTATCCATAGAACTCTCTTAAAGCACCATATTTCAAATATATCACTTTTCTTCCTATCAGCTTTCATCTTTGTTCAACTTTCACATCCATACATAGTAATACAGGATACCATAGTGTGAATTATCTTGATTTCCGTCCCCAGTGACACATCCTTATCCTTGTCTGACACCCTTGCCAACTGGAAACCATTCTGTTTCCCCATATTCTGTCCTGACAGTAGCCTCTTGTCCAGAGTAGTTTGCACATCAGAATGATCAGATAATGTGGCACCTCTATTTCTTTTAAGAGTCGCCATAGGTTTTCATGATCCATACAGTCAAAAGCTTTGCTGTAATCTATAAAACACAGGCTGATTTTCTTCTGAAATTCCCTGGTATGCTCCATTAGGTAAAGGTAAAGTTAGTCCCCTATGCAAGCACCGAGTCATTACTGACCCATGGGGGGACGTCGCATCATGACGTTTTCTTGGCAGACTTTTTACGGGGTGGTTTGCCATTGCCTTCCCCACTCATCTACACTTTACCCCCAGGAAACTGGATACTCATTTTACCTACCTCAGAAGGATGGAAGGCTAAGTCAACCTTGAACCGGCTACCTGAACTTGGCTTCTGCCGGGATCGAACTCAGGTCATGAGCAGAGCTTGGGCTGCAGTACTGCAGTTTACCACTCTGTGCCACGGGGCTCATTAACCATTGTAAATTTGCAGTGTGATCTCTGGTACCTCTATCTTTTCTGAATTGAACTTGAACATCTGGCATTTCTTGTTCCATATATGGTAAGAGTCTTTGCTGTAGAATTTTGAGCATAACTTTGCTTGCATGAGAAATTAATGCAATAGTCCGATAGTTGCTGCATGCTTTGGCATCTGCTTTTTTTGGAATTCAAATGTAAACTGTGTGTTTCCAGTCTGTGGGCCATTGTTTTGTTTTCCATGTTTGTTGACAGATTCTTGTTAAGATTCTGATGGACTCCATTTCTGTAGCTTGAAATAGCTCTATTGGTATTCCATCTGCTCCAGGTGCTTTGTTTCTCCCAATTGCTGTGAGTGCAGCTTTTATTCACTTTCTAGGATTTCTGGTTCTTCATCAAAAGATTCTTCATGGAAAGTATCTGTCATCCTTCTTATCTCTTTTGTATAGTTCTTCAGTGTATTTGTTTCCATCTTTCCTTTATTTTGTCCTGATCAGATACTGTATTTCCATGTTGCTCTTTCAGCATCCTAAGCCATGGCTTGAATTTCCCTTTGATTTCTTGGATCTTTTGGAACTGATATTTTGTTCTTCCTTTTTTGTTGTTCTCTTCTATTTCTTTGCACTGGTTTCTTTAGATTTCTTTATCTCTGCGTGCAAGTTGCTGAAAAGCTGCGTTTAGAGTTTTGACCATATTTCTGTCGCCTTTTGCTTTTGGTTCCCATCTCTCTTTGGCAATTTGAAGAATTTCCCCCAGCATCCATTTAGGTTTCTCTTTTCTTTTGGCTACAGGAATAGTCTTTGTACATTCTTCCTTGATAATATCCCTTGTTTCAGCCCATAGATCTTCTGGCTCACAATCAATTAAACTTAGTATTGCAAATCTGTTCCTTACCTGGTCTTTAAATTCTTCAGGAATATTATTTAGATTGTATCTTAGCACTATGATTCTTTTAGTGTTTCTCTTCAGCTTTATTCTAATGTTTGATATTAGCAAATCATGATCTGTATCTCAATCAGCTTCTGGTGTTGTTTTAGCAGAGAGAATAGAGCTTCTCCATCTTCTGCTTCGATTATATAATCTATTTGGTTCCTGTATTGGTCACCTGGTGATTTCCATATATACAGTCGTCTTTTTGGTTTCCTGAAGCATGTGTTAGCAATGAACAGGTTATTGGCTTCACAAAATTCTATGAGCCACTCTCCTGCTTCATTCTGTGATCCTATACCAAATTTTCCAACTATGTTTGATTCTTCTGTCTCCTACTTTTGCATTCCAGTCACCTATGATTATCAGCATATCTTGTTTAGGTGTACAATCAATTTCTTCTTGGACACTTGTGTAAAAGTTTTCAATTTCTTCCTCCTCAGCAACCGTAGTTGGAGCATAAACTTGAATGATGGTTAACAAACTTTCCCTGAAGTCTGATTGATATTACTCGGTCAGACTTTGCGTTGTAGCTCTTAACTGCGTGCGCTATTTCTCGCCTCACTATTAGAGCAACACCGTTTCATTTGAGTTCATTTCCGCAGTAAAACACTGTGATTTTCTGACTGAAAATATCCTGAGTCAGTCCACATTAGTTCACTCACACCCAAAACTGCTATGTTTAAACGTTCCATTTGTTGTTTTACGATTTCTAGCTCACCTGGATTCATACTTCTCACGATCCATGTTCCTTTTATGTGTGTCACACAGCTTTGGAGGTTCCTTTTGCATTTATTCATGTCCACAACTGGATGTCCTTTCAGCTTTAATCCAGTCCCATCATTAAGAACAGCGCTATTCATATTTGTCCTCGACTTTTCCCAGTAACCAGTTGAATGCCATCCAACCTGGGGGTCCTGTCTTCCAGCACTATATCTTTTCTCATTTTGGATTGTCTCATCATAGAGTTTTTAAGGTAAGAGATTAGCAGAAGTAGTTTACCATTGCCTTCCTCTGCTTTGCAGTACTAACCAGGGTTAGTTGAAGTGACACTGCTATTGTCTGTGAAGGATCCTCCACCAGTGTCACCTTCCACTACTGTTGATGCCCAGTAGCTAACCTTCAGGAATTCCTCCACTCCTGTTACCATTGGAACATTCAGTTCTCTTCTGCTAATGTGACCATTGATTCCTGAAACGGATGCATGCATCTTAGTTTGGTGTCTCAGCTTTGACCATTCTGCCTTGAGTGACTCTTCCAGGAGTTTAGACTCTTGACCAAACCTGTGCTCGACAGTGTTGTTCTCAGCTTTACTAACACACTCAAACCCCCTCACCATGTTAAGGTGTGTATCCAAGAGGGTTATTATAATAGATTTCTTTGTCTCTATGTGCAAGTTGCTGGAAAGCTGGGTTTAGAATTTTGACCCTATTTCTGTCACCTTTTGCTTTTGATTCTCATCTGTCTTTAGCAATTTGAAGTTTCCCCTCAGTCATCCATTTAGGCTTCTCCTTTCTTTTGGTTACAGAAATAGTCTGTGCACATTCTTCCTTGATAGTATCTCTGGTTTCAGCCCACAGTTCTTCTGGCTCATGATGATCAATTAAACTTTGTATTGCAAATCTGTTCCTTACTTGGTCTTTAAATGTAGCCACCTGGGTGACCTTGGGTCAGTCGCTCTCTGGAGCTCTCTCAGCTCCACCCACCTCACAGGGTGATTGTTGTGGGGATAATAATAACATACTTTGTAAACCACTCTGAGTGGGAATTAAGTTGTCATGAAAGGTGGTATATAAATCGAATGTTATTATTATTATTATGTTATTCATTAGTGGAGCAACTGAGACCCCTTCCTACAATACAAAAGCCTTTTTGAATAATTTGGTTTTGCATCGTTTGCAGAAAGCTAGTAGAGTGGGGGCTCTCCTGGCCTCCTTAGGCAGGCTATTCCACAGAGGACTAGCACAGAGAAAGCCCGCATACGGGCTGCTGTTGATTTCGCCCATGTACAGGGTGGCACCTGCAGGAGACCCTGTTCAGATGAGCAAAGTTTCCATGGAGGAACACTGGGAAGGAGGCACTTCCGTAGGTATGCTGGACCAAGTTTGTGAAGAGCTTTGTATGTGATAACCAATACCTTGAACTGAGCATCCACTGATACTACTAGTGCTGTCTCTGTCCCATGCCCTGGTCTGAATCCAGACTGGAAAGGGTCTAGAATGCTAGAGTTTTCCAAGAAGATCTGGAGTTGGTCAGCTACTTCTCTCTCAATCACTTTGCCCAGAAAGGGCAGATTAGAGACTGGGTGATAACTGGCTACATCATTTTTGTCTAGGGATGGTTTTTTAATTAGCGGACAAATAACTGCCTGTTTGAGTAGCCGGGGTAAGATGGCCTGAGTTAGTGATAGAATTACAATAGTCCTCAGTGGTTCACTTATGTGGTCCTTACTTGATTTTAGCAGCCAAGATGGTCAAGGATGGACCCACCTTTTTAGCCAAAATATGCAAGATGAGATCCACTTCTTAATAGAGTTGTTAAGAGAAATTCTGTTAATTCCTCTTTACCCAATTTCTCCCTGAAATCCAACAATCCTTTTCTTTTCCTCTTTTTTTTAGGAATTTGGAGTCAGTTTATAATCAGCTCCTTCTTGATCAAAAAGAAATATAAAGAGAGGAGGGGCAGAAAGGGAGGTTCTTCAAATTTCAGAATTTCATTCTGTAGATGCTCAGAGACAGGCAATGTCTTCCTGAACCTTCCTGCTACAACACCAGTCTGAGGTGTATAACATAAACCAGCAACAAGAGCTGAAGTAACAAAAGGGCACTTTGATTTCTCTTCAGACAAAAATGAAAGAGAAATCCTGCTCTTAAAAAAGACAAAGGAGA
Source organism: Eublepharis macularius (assembly GCF_028583425.1). Classification (NCBI taxonomy): domain Eukaryota; kingdom Metazoa; phylum Chordata; class Lepidosauria; order Squamata; family Eublepharidae; genus Eublepharis; species Eublepharis macularius. Next base: position 53,802,888 of record NC_072796.1, read on the forward strand.
ATAAGAGGAATCAGTTAATGTATCTAAACAAGTGAATTTCAGAAAAATACATTTCTCACCCCATAATAAACTTACTTTTTTAAAATTTTCCCTAACTATGTGCATATTGGTGTTGTGTCTGGTGTGACCCACCTTAGGTCAGCCTGTGATCTCGTTGTGGAGCCTGACCCAGCAGTTGAAAGATCAATGACCTAAACATTCCCAGTGATTTGGCAGCATAGTCAACTTTCTGTAGAATCCAGAGCAGAATCCTGTATGACTGGCATCTACCAACAATTACAGGTTTATTCACAGCGTAATACTTCAATACAGATACTTTTTAAAGTAACTGTTTCATAGACTGACACCCACCAACTCAAAACCTTGGGCCAACAACTGTTTTCCCATTTTTGGGATTTCACAAGATAAATGAATATTCCCAGACATTTTTGCAGATCAAACCTTTTTTTCTGGATTATGCGTGTCATTATAGGCCATTTTCACATGCCTGTAAATCCTCTGGAAAATTGCACAAAACTCACGGCATGATGGTGTCTTCATAGTGCGACTTCCCATCATGATCCCATTTAATGGTGCAATGACATCAGATATTGTGCCATTAAACGGGATCATGACGGGAAATTATGCTATGAAGACACCATCGTGCCATGAATTTTGTTCAATTTTCCAGAGGTTACAGGAGTGTGAAATCAGCCATAGTCCGTATTTTATTTCACTTGGTTTTAAATCTACTTTGGTTAAGATATGGCCCAAGTATATTATTTCTGACATAACAAATTGTATTTTCCTTCATTAATTTTCAGGTTCCTTCCTTGACAACTATCTTAAGTTCTTACCTGAATTCCTCACATCAGCATACTCTCTAGAAACAACATACTATATCAACAATAGTGTCTAATATTTGTTGGATCACTCCTTGGTACAATTCTGTAGCTGGAGAGACCTTCCCAAATCTGTACCTGACAAAAAATGAACTGAATGTATAGAACACATCTTCATTCAACTAAATATGTTCTGTTCAAAAATCAAGACAAATAATGTTCTCCTTTTCCAGCCTTAGTAATGATTTCCTCCAAACTATTGAAATGCAGCCTTAGATCTCCTTTGCCAATATCTCTTTGATCCAAATTTTTTCTTATCAATTTTGTGCCAGCCTTGCCCACAACTACTGGATCTGAACCTAATCTGTAAATTATTTTGCTTTGACTATCATCTCCAGTTCTCTCTCAATATTCACTTAGTTTTGAACTTTACCCCTTAGAACTACTAGAACTTTCCAAGGTGCATGAATCACAGTTGGGCTTGTAGATTTATTTTCATGCCCCCCTGGCTTTGAACATATTTTTTTTTGTAAGCAACATCAGTGTCTCATTGATTGTCCAGGTTTGTTTCTATTAAACTCACCCCCTGTACGAAATTCAAATAAGAGTCTTTAGAGCCAGTCCAGCTTGCGCATCAATCTATTACTCAGAATTCCAGCTGAGTTGTCTTTTTCTTTATACCTGCAATTCAGATTATTGTACAAAATACTTTGCCTTGAATCCCACAGAATATCTCCCATGATGGAAGGAATTACTATCAGCAGAGCAGAACTTCATCACCCACCCAGTGAAGCTCAAAATGTCTGCAACAGCACGGGGGTGAGGGGTCTGCAGCAGAACCGGGGAATCAACAAAATGCTACCTGTCTTCCATTCACAGAAATTTTCTGCTGGAGCTAACCCTTACATAGTTTCTTAGAATAGGCTATTAATTTGATATCTGAATGTGGAAGTGGTTTACCTACAGTGCTTAGCAAGCTTTTAAATGCTATGAACGGATGTGTACTTTTGTGAAAGGGAGATTCCCTGTTTCATGATTTTTTATGAGAAAGTCCGAATTGATAGTCTTGAGAAGAACAATCCAGTGTACCAATGTACCAATCATATAGGTTTTTATCTGCTTCTTGAGAATTGCTTGAGAACGCCTCTTTAATTTTATGGATTTTTACAAATTAAGTAACAGTGCAATCAGGGGGCAGGGAAAGTGATCAGGGAGCCAGCCAGCTGCTATGCCATCATTTCTCAGGGATACTGGGGCAACCTAGAGATATGCTGGAGTAGTGCCGTATTATTACCAAGCTGGTACTGAACACTGCCACAGCAACACCATGACCCCCACCCAGAGTCAGCTCCCTAAGCTGCCACACCCAGGAATGTCCCATATTAACAGGGCATAATTATGCCTGCAAAAACTGCAGCATAGCCCGGCCATAGGCATCCATAGAGTCTAAGAAAAACAATCCCTTATCTCAGTTCCTCGAGGACCATGGGAAGCTGATAAATGGTGCAGAAAGTTCTCATTGGCCCCAAGCAAAAACCCCATCCCCCGCCAAGGATAATGCCAGCACCTGTCAGGCAATATAAACCTCAGTCCATGAACGACCAGACCAGATACCAAGCTACACATCATGGGACTACATCAGTCAGCCCCCTGACCATAGCACTTAACACCTCACACCATGGTGGTGGCTCACATACCCAGGGAATGGGCACACCAAATGAGAGCACAATTTACTGACAGGGCAGATGGGGAGGGAAGCAGCTTCAGGGGGGCATTAGGCCCCTGTGGACCTGATTCTCTCTGTAGCAGGTGCCCCTTTACCACCACAAGGGTGTACTACAGGTCTTTCTCACAGGCATGCCAACCCGGAGCAGCCACAGCAGCAAACTACTGCCCAGCAGTAGAGCTCCAAACCAGCAACCATGGCACAGATGACCCAGCACAGAGCAAGTTCAGTTTGGTGCCCCACATCTCCCATTGCAGGTCCCCCATCCATACCACTTCCTGCCCCTCAGCCAGCAAGGAAGATGCTCCTAGCCAGAAGGTGGCACAGTGCTGAACCACCACTGCCCACAGCCTAATGGGGGCATACCCTGGTACCCAGTACGCAGCCACTGCTGAGCCCAAACACCAACAGAGCCAGGGGATTCCCCAACCAGCTGGCCCTTGATGCCATTCCCCTTGACTTGCCAACCCATAGGTGGAGGATAAAGCTCATCTAGAAGTACCAGGACCCTCCTGACAGCCAAGGCTACCTCCCTAGATGGCCATTCTGAAAAGTGACTTCAGTTGACTGATATCCTCTCTGGTCTCCCTCCCCAAACCCCACCTTCCTCAAACCCCGCCTCCCAATCCTCAGGATATCCTGGGCTTCAGATGCAACCCCCCTCCCCACACACACACACACCAGGAAATGGAGATGGCCCAAAGACCCCATGGGTGTGCTGTGGTTGGTAGCTGGGTGCACATTCCCACAGCAGCAACACTATTGGCTTGTTTCTTCCTCTGGAGGGACCCATCTAGTGATCACATGCCATTGTACATGGCAGCAGCAAGACCAACAAAGCCACTGCTAGAGCAGCCCTCATGCAATCCCTAGATGGTTGGCCATGTGACACAGAACAAACACAGCTCTCGCTCCATTGGGGTGCTAAGCCTGGGAGGTAGATGTGGCCTGGGGCAGGGTCAGGTGGGCTGTGGGAGCTGGATTCACCACTTGATGGAATCCAAGCAGTATAAAACCATGATCAAACAATAAACTTTACTATGAACACATGTCCACCAATTCATCAATACTAAATATATTCCAAGCAAAAAACAGGGGAGGGGGGATCCATCCAGGGGAACCATGGGCTAGGCTGCAGAGAAGCTCCCTCATTAGTGAGGGCATGCCAGCTACCATCTCATGCAGCATCCTTCATCCAGCAGTGCCCCAAGGAGGTCTGAGAGTTAACCATGGTCCTGGCATGTTAGTGCAGATGCCCTCTTATGTCAGCATTCGCAATGCAGGCCCGTGACAGCTGCCAGTAGGATGTAAATGTGATGCTCTATGTCTCATACAAGGATCTGGATGCTGGCCACCTACTGCTGCTGGACTCTCTCCACCAGGTCCAGCCAGGCCTCCATATGGTGTAGGACTGCCAAAAGGGCTGTAATCAACCTCCTGGGGGAAGAAATGGGGGAAGTATTGGAGCATGGTTGGTCACATAATCACCACCCATGATTTGCACCCCACCTGGGCTGTGGAATGAATCCACATGGCTGATGGGTGTGTTTTTTGGGGGGGGGGGGAGTGTCCAATAGCCTGCCCAGGGGGCATATGGGCCACAGCTGCCTCCCATTCTTATCTGGGACTTTGACAGGGCACACCAAGAGGGGCCATGGTGGCCAATACTTCCTGGCCACGAGCTGCAATGCCCTTCATAGCTGCTTTGGACCTGCTGCCAGTCCTAGCTAAAGAGGAGCTGATCACAATGATGACCCCCATGCCAGGCTACTAGGCCCTGCCAGCTCTGGCAAACTATAGTCCCTCATTGACCCCCTAGCATCTGTCTTGGCCCTGTCCTTGTGGTCTGTGTGTTTGTTTGGCCCAGACCCTGGGCTGCAACACATGCATTCACGGAAGATTTGTATACACTTACCGTGAATCTTCCTTTCTTAGTGGTCCAGGAGTGGGGCAGTCAGCACTAGTGGGTAGCTCCTCCTCCGTCTCTTGCGCAGGGCCGGACAAACTTGCGATCCTCGGGGGAGGGGCTCCCAGGATGACTCAGTTCCTTTCCAAGCCCGTATAAACCCCTTGAAGTCTCAGTCCAGCTCATTCCTGTTCTGGATCATAACTAACAACAACAGTCAATTAAAACATTCAATCCAACTGTCAAATTCTGGGTGAACTCCAGGAACTCTCCAGGATCCATGGACCTTGCCGGTGTCCTGTTCCCTTAGTATTAACCATAGACACTATTTCTGTATTTTCTGATTACTAGTCCTTCATATATATCTGTCTTTCCCCCTTATTTATTTATTTAGTTATTTCTATATTTTTAATGGGCGGGGTCTGACTGCCCCACTCCTGGACCACTAAGAAAGGAAGATTCACGGTAAGTGTATACAAATCTTCCGTTCTCCTGTGGTCCGGAGTGGGGCAGTCAGCACTAGTGGGATATACTCCTAGCAGTGTGCCCCTGGGTGGGTGTTCTAGGAATCCAGGACGTGCTGTAGCACTCTCCTGCTGAAGGCAGCCTCGGAGGAAGACATCCTATCTATCCTATAGTGTTTCGTGAAGGTGTGAACCGACCTCCACGTGGCCGCCTTGCATATCCTTTCCAGGGATGGGAATGACCTATAAACTGCTGAGGTGGCTGCCCCTCTGAGGGAATGAGCCGTAATCCCTGCCGGGGGAGAAACATTCCTGGATCTGTAAGCTAGCACAATGCACTCCCTAATCCATCTGCTTAGTGTGGACAGAGAGACTTTCTTCCCCAGGGAGCTATTCCTGAAGGATACGAACATGCACTCCACTTTCCTTACATGACTGGTCCTATCTATGTAGAAACTTAGGGCCCTACGCACATCTAGCGTGTGCCATTCCCTTTCCTTCTCATGTTTGGGGTTAGCACAGAAGGAGGGCAGGATGATGTCTTCCCCCCTATGAAATGGCGTGTTGACCTTGGGGATAAACGCAGGGTCTGTTCGAAGCACTACTTTATCCTGGTGGAAAATGCACAATTCCTTACTTATAGACAGTGCACCTAATTCTGAAACCCTCCTGGCCGAAGTCAGGCCCACTAGGAAGATTGTCTTTAGAGTCAGATTTTTGAGGGAACAAGTCGCCATCGGTTCAAATGGCTCCCTGGTAAGGGCCTTCAGGACTAGGTTCAAGTTCCACGTAGGAAAACGATGCACTTGGGGTGGATTCAGTAGCGTTGTTCCTCTCAGGAACCTCTTAATATGAGGATGCGAAGCGAGCGATGCCCCTGACTGAGATCCCCTGATCGCAGAGATCGCCGCCACCTGTCTTTTGAGCGTACTGGTGCTGAGACCTTTGTCTAGACCATCCTGGAGAAAAACAAGGATCTGCGTCACCGATGCCGACATGGGATCCCGACCTTTCCCCATGCACCATTGGGAGAAACGCTGCCACGTTCTATTGTAGCTCTTGTTGGTCGAGCCTTTCCGCGAGGCGAGCATCGTCTCCACCACCTTCTCCGGATATCCTAGTTCCTTGAGCTGTTCACGCTCAACCGCCAAGCCGTCAACCTCAGAGAACCCGGGTTCGGATGTAGAATTTCCCCTTGTACTAGTAGATCCTCCTGGCACGGAAGGGTCCACGGGTTCGGGTGAGACAGCCTCTTGAGATCTTGGAACCAGGGCCTTCTGGGCCAAAATGGCGCGATTAGGACCACGTCCGCCCTCTGATCTATGATCCTCTGTATGACTCTGTGGATGATCTTCGTTGGGGGAAATGCGTACAGTAATCGGCGCGGCCACTCCTGGCTCAGTGCGTCTACCCCCAACGCCTCCGGTTCCCTGTACCTTGAGAAGAACTTGGGGACCTGCCTGTTCTTCAGAGAGGCAAAGAGATCCACCTCTGGGGTGCCGAACCTTATGCACAACTCCTGAAAGATTTGTTTGTTCAGTGTCCATTCCGAGTGGTCCACTTTGTTCCGACTCAGCCAATCCGCCAAGGTGTTCTGTTGTCCTGCTATATGGCTTGCCCTTATTGATTTCAAGTTCCTTTCTGCCCAGAGGAAGATTTCCTCCGCTTCTTTGCTCAGTTGCCTGGATCTTGTGCCTCCTTGTCGGTTTATGTAAGCCTTTGCCGTCATGTTGTCTGTGTGTATCATGACGTGATTTCCTTGGAGGGCATCCCTGAACTCCAAGAGCCCGTTCTTGATGGCCCTGAGCTCTAGCAGGTTTATGCTGGCTTTCTGTTCTTCCAGGAGCCATTCCCCTTGAGTTATCCTGTCCCTCATGTGTGCTCCCCATCCTATCAGACTGGCATCGGTCGTCACCGTAAGCCGGATTGGCTCCCTGAGCGGGGACCCCTCCCCGAATCTGTTGGGAACCAGCCACCAGCGCAGCTCCCTGTGCAGCGCCTCGGGAATCTCCACCAGTTTGTGCCACTTGTGGGTGATGACCCGCTGGTATGGCCGCAGGAATCTCAGAAGAGGTCGGGTATGGAACCTGGCCCATTGGAGCGTATCCTGGCAGGATACCATCATGCCTTGCAGCTTGGCCAAGAGCATGACCTCCACCACCCTTGTCAGTTGTATGTCCTGTATCAGCTCCCTGATTTTGTGCTGTCTCTCCAGAGACACAAAGGTTTTGTCCAGAACTGTGTCCACGATCACTCCCAGGTGCACAATTCTCTGTGCTGGGGCCAGCATGCTCTTTTGTCTGTTGACGATGAAACCATGGCTCTCCAGGCATTGTATGGTCAGAGACACTGCAGACTGTGCAGATCGCAGGGAGGGTGCCTTTATCAGGATGTCGTCCAGGTAGGGCGACAGCGCCACCCCCTGGATCCTGAGGAAAGCCACCAGCGCAACCAGGACTTTGGTGAAGACCCTCGGGGCGGACTTCAGGCCGAAGGGGAGGGCTCTGTATTGGTAGTGGCGTCCGTTGTAGGCGAAACGCAGATATTTCCTGTGCGCTGGGCGTATGGGGATGTGTAGATAGGCCTCCGATAGATCTATGGAGGCCAAAAAGTCCCCAGGTTGAATGGCTTCCGTAGTAGATTTCATTGTCTCCATCTTGAATTTCCTGGACCTGATGTGGAGATTTAGCCACTTGAGGTCCAGAATGGCCCTGACCTCCCCGTTCTTCTTCGGTACAGTGAAGAAGATCGAGTACACCCCTAACTTGTTGGAGTGTTTGGGCACTGGCTCTATAGCCCTGATTTGCAGCAGGTGCTTGATCGCCTCCATGAGTTGAAGATGTTTCAGCCGGGAGCTGTTCCGAGCCATTGGAATGAAGCGTCTCTTTGGGATTTTTTCGAACTCCAATGAGTAGCCCCTGGAGACCGTCTCCAGTACCCATTTGTCCGAAACAGTCTTTTTCCATTGGGGCAAAAATTCCTGTAGACGCCCCCCTATGTGACGAGGCATGCTGCAATAGTCATGCTTGGTTGGTCTTCTTCTGGGCTTTGGATTGGGAAGCTGGCTTTCTGTATGCGAAGGATCTATTGTCAGCTCTAGTCTTGGACTGCCATCTGCCCTTGAATGGCCTATCTGAAGTTGGCCTAGTTGATCTCTTGAAGTCACGAAAGGAGTGCCGTCCTTTATACTTCATCTCTTTTTTCTTTGACGGTAGAACCCTCTTCTTGTCTGAGTTTTCTACAAGATACTTATCCAGTGCTTGTCCAAAGAGCTTTTCCCCTGAGTATGGGATTGCTGCCACTTTGCTACGTGCTGGCGGGTCCACGTCCCAGTTCCGCAGCCAGGTGTTCCTTCTTGCAGCAACGTTGAAACCCATGGCCCTCGAGGACATTTGAAAAGAGTCCAGGGTGGCGTCTGCTGCAAATGCCGCGGCCAGGGCAATCTTTTTGACCTCATTTTTGACCTCCTTAGGTACCTCTCTGCCTGCTGCTGCCAGGTCTGAGGCCCATGTGAAGGCTGCCCTTGCAAACAGTGATCCCACAGATGATGATCTCAGGGAGGCCGCGGATGCCTCAAAATCTCTACGCAAGGCCTGCTCAATTTTCTTGTCCGATGGGTCCCTTGGCATACCCTCCGCGTCCATGGGGAGGACGGAGGTCGTCGCCAGACTTGAGACAGGGTCGTCCACTGCAGGGAGCTTGATTTTCTTGGCGTCATCTGGTCCCAGAGAATAGAATTTGTGAAAAACAGACTGATAGAGTTTAGGCTTAGCCGGGTTATCCCATTCCGTTCTCAGAACATCATGGAAGATGGCTGGCAGGGGCACCCCCGTGTGCTTCGGACCCACCTTGGGCAAGGCCCTCTCCAAACCTTGTGGATAGGCAGGTTCCATCTCAGATTTACTCACTGAGGACTGAGAGATTTCCAGTGTTCTCAGTACTTTTGCGAGCAGCTTAGAGTACATTTCCGGTGGAAAAAGCCTGGTCTGCACCTGATCAGCCTCCATCTCCTCTTCCTCTGACAGTTCCCCTTCCTCACTCCCTGAGGACTGCGAGGGTGAGTCTGGATCTTCCTGAGACTCATCAGAGGCACTAGAGTCCACCTCTGTCCATTTATCCAGCTTCCTTTTCTTTGATTTGGACAGGGTGGAGGACTCAGCCTTCTTTTTACCTTTGGAGGTACTTGGGGTTTTTCTCTTGGGGCCAGGCTGATCCCTAAGCTCTTTGACTGCACTGTCTATTCCCTTCCTGATTTCTTCCTGCAGCCAGGCCAATATGTTGGCTTTAGCCTCTGGTCCTGTGAGATCGGGTTCACTGCTCCCTGAGCTCTTCCCTTGGTTAGAGTGGGAGTGACTAGGCCTTTCTGATGCATCCATGCTTTCAGAGGCTTTCTGTTCGGAGGGGCCAGCCTGTGATGTCATTCCCGCCAAAAACGTGGTGCCTAAAGTGGGAGCAAACGTGGGCAGGCATTACCCCAATAGAAGCACAATTTCCCAAACTCACAGTGTTTAATTGGAGTAAATTCACGGGGTATTGCATTAGGAAGAGTTTCCTTAACCACCCCAAAAACGGAGCCACAAAACCCAGAGAGGAAGGTGTAGTAAGAGGCTGCTTCCCCCTCCCCCTCCTCCTGAAGCGTCTAAGGCCGCTTTTGCTCTCTGTGCTCCCAAACGGGGCCCAGGCTCGTTCTCCCCCCCCCCCCCCGCTCCACGGAGAGCGAAGGCCCCTCTGCGGGGTTGTATCACACTCACTGTTTTTGGCGCGCTCTCGGAGGCTTCTGCTGTTTTGGAGCCCTTAAGCTTCCTGCCAGCTCTGCGGCCGCCGAGTTTCCCGCCGCTTTTCCGTGCCTCCTCTGCAGCAACCGGGTCCTAGCTGGCTAGGATCGTCGGTTGTGCGACTCGCCTCCGCAGCTCCCTTGCCTCGCAAAGAACACTCAATCGGGAGTGGGGGGGGCGGGGTGGAGGAACAGGTCCTTCCTTTCCCCAGCGAGTCAGCGCCTGAAGATTTGATTGAAGATCGCCGCTCTCTAAGAGCTCCGAAATTGCGTCCGCTCTGCTGAGCAGGGCCGGAAAAAACTGAGTCATCCTGGGAGCCCCTCCCCCGAGGATCGCAAGTTTGTCCGGCCCTGCGCAAGAGACGGAGGAGGAGCTACCCACTAGTGCTGACTGCCCCACTCCGGACCACAGGAGAATGGAAGTGGACACTGCCCCACTTGATCCATCACTGCTGTGGGATGCAGGGGGACAGGAGAAATGGGGGATGAGGGGGGAAAGTAGGCCACATGAGGGCTCATGGCAGCACTGGCACCCTGGGTGGTGAATATCCCTAGATATCCAACCACTAGATGCAGAACCATAGGTGGGTGGAATAGCCTGTGCATGCCAGGGTGTCATTGAGGGGGGCCACCCTGTGTCACCATTCCTGCATTCTGCAGTTCAGAAGTCCCATGGTCCCTGGTCCCACCTTCACATTCCCTGGCAGCATGCTGGAATGGATGCTTCAGGCCCAGCAGGTGGTGATGTCCATCCCCTAACTGGACCGAGGCAGAGAAAGTGCTGCTGCATGAGATGGAGGTGGAGTATTCCCGTGTAGCCCTCAACAGTACCAGAGGCACTTGGTGACCTTCTGGCATATTGTGGCAGAGTGAGTCTCTGTGACACCTTGTGGGTGTGACAGCAGAGTTGCTGGGGAGACTGATGTGGTCGAAGCCTGTGCAGTTTGCCTGGTCCCTGGCCTGTGCAGTTTCCAGCTGCCTCCACCACAGTGGACCTCAATAAAGATACCAAATTTCTATAGTCTTTCCGGTATGCTAGATTTTATGCTACGGCTGATGCTATACTTACAGCAGGACTTTGACATTTATGCAAACTTCTGTGCACTTTTGTCTCTTTGGGGATTTCATTAGTGCAAGAATCTTGCTGCCGTTTACCTTTTTAAAAATTCTTTGCATATAAGACATACATTTGTTTTTCTGTCTTATCTGCTTTTTCTACCCTGCACATATCCTCTGAGTGCTGCCAGTCCTGGCCAAGGAGGAGCAACATTATCTTGCCATAACCTGCCCTGTATATAACTTTATGCCAGACAATATACACATTTTCATATGTGATTTACACAGCTCCCAAACTCAGATGGTTGTGGTAACACATTTAAATCAGTCATATGGAAGTCTATTGTTTAATCTGTATGGTGAATCTCCACACCATGGTTTTAATAGGGAGATTATGGCTTGGAGCGAAACAATGGCAAACAGAGAGAAGTTCACGGAAATGGATATCTGCCAAATTCCCCTCCCCATTCTGTCCTTCCCCTACTCACCGCCCAAAAGTGCACTCCTAAAGATGGGGGGCACTTCAGAGATGGCATCAGATGCAGCAGAGAATCAGAAAAGGAAACCAGCAAACAATCACAAGCACACACACATTTGCACAAGCTCCTCATCCATTCAAATATGAGTCTTCAGGTAGCTTTTTAGACAATGTCAGTAGCCAAAAATGGGAAGAAAGTTTGCATGCATGAGTATATTGCCCAATAAATAGAACTTCATTGAGCTGTCAAAATTCATCCTCAGGCAAATCATTTCAGTAGCTTATTAAATCTGACTACCTTTCCCAAAATTTGAACATGATGTTCTCCTAAGAAGGACTTCCATTAACCAATATACGATTTTGAACTGAGGATTCTTTAAAGAATTGGCTAAACTTTTGACTACCTTTAATTCAATTTCATTTTGTTTGCCTTGACTTAATTCATTTAACAGACAATTCAATTTTCTTTGATTCTCTATAATGTAACTCTGAAGTAACATTCATCGTAACCAGCCAATTAGCAGTTATCAAATACTGAATTTACAAATTTTTCTAAAAATAATATAGGGAACTGCTCATCTGAAACAGCAAGAAACATAAATTCTGGCAAACAAATAGCAAAGCCACAACACTTTGCAGGCTTCCATTATCACATCCTTGATGAGGAAATTACTTACGAGGGGATCATATTCAGATGATACTTCAGTTATTCATTTTAGACATATGATTGTGGTCATGTGGCACCACATGAATAAGTTTGGATACATTTCAAAAAGTATTAGATGACTTTATGAATCATAGGCTTATCCATCACTAATAGGGAAATAGAGCTTCCATGTTCGGAAGCAATATACCACTGATTACCAGATGCTGGGACCATCGTCATCATGATTTATCTGAGATTTTGGCCAGTCCAATGCTGAACTAGACAGTCTGATCCAGTAAGGCATGTTCTTAGACACATTAGATGCATAAAACTCATCCCTGTGATATGTGAAATAATACTTGGAGCACCTTCAACCATGTGCAGAAACGCCCCGTTTTCCAACCAGCATTTCTATCCTACAAATTCAATGCAGCACTCCACCAAGCATTGAAACTGCTCTTCAACTTGAGGATAGCAGAGTTCATGGGTATCCTGGTTGAATTGTTCTTTCACAACCTATGCATTTAGTAGTACAGCCCTTGGCAGTCTGCACTGTGGGGACAGCTTGTATTGCCATAAGCAGCCTTGGCTGGGAATTTAATCATGAAAACAGCAACACTGTCTGGATATGCTGCCTGCTCGACTTTCACAAGACGCAATGACCTCAGAGTGACTTGGTGCTTGTCATTAATTTCTCTGTATAATGGGGGCTTTTTGTGGAAAAAAAGCAACTCATTTAACAAACACTTAAGCTTCTTATTGCTCAGAAGGGTCATGTGATAATGTGAGGACTCTGAAATGTTTCTCCACATTCACAATTCCCTTACTAACATCTCGGGCATTGTTAGTATTTCACAAAGCTAGCGCATTCTCTCTCTAAGTGTTCCAGTTGTACCCTCATTTGTCCACCTCTAAATGCCATCTGGCACTTATAAAGGGTAAAGCCCCGACTAACTAGCCTAATGCTGTGGATTGCTACCCAGAATCAGTCTGCTGTCTGCAAAGGGATGTACTCACATCAATGATAGATAAATCCCAGCTAGAAATACAGGTCCTTGACAACCTAATCACTGAATCCCTGTCAAGTAACCCCTAATTTTGAAGCAAGTGGTTAATTCCCAGCAAATTGATTTATGCACTGTTTGAGGTTTGGCGAGTTGTGTTGTTCATCTGTTATTACCAGGAACTCAGCTCAGCCTATTCATTTAGACCACTGACACAACACAGTGCATCTCCCAAGAAAATTTCCTTTGTCAGCACATCTAGAATTTGCTAATTAAATCAACGATGGCATTATTCACTTTCTGGGGGGGGGGGGGGAAATTGCTCTCTTCCCCCTCCCCCCTTTCTCCCCAGCCTCCCTCTAAGCCACACAGATGGATATACTTTTAAATTTTTTAGTCAAGCTTGATCTGAACTTCCAGTGACAGCAATACAGACAACTTTTGTGGCTCTCTCTTATTTAAACAGTAAACTAATGGTATTCTCAAACCAATTTAAAAGTAAAGTGTTCCTTTCCCCCAGTACTTTTTTTTAAATACAGAACAAAAAAAAATGTTGATCAGCATGTTCAAGTCTCACATTTTCCGTGCACACCAAGAAGGGTGGATTTCATTCAAATGATAGGGTTGGCCAACAAGTATTTTTATTGTCTGATTATTACCGCTGAAGTGAATTTAGAATGCCAGGTTGTCCCCCAGACCCTGTAATTATGGGTCTATAATATCACTGTCTCTCTCTTTGTACTATTTAAGATGCAGAGAATAAAGGAGGGTCAGAATAAACCTTTTCTGCACACACTAACTTTACAAAAAGGCTTTTCTCCCCTTACAAAGAGGCTGTAAAGACTTGAGTGTCTGAGAAAAATATTGTGTAATTATACTAAGGCCAAGATGAAAGCCTGTATTTCTTGTGTATTAGCAGAGAATCTAGGAGTGTAAAGAGGGAAAGTGTTGCAAGTGTTTGTAATGGCACCATGCAACCCATTCTTGGCCTTGCAAGCTCAATTTTTTTAAAATGAAAAACAGACATAGGTGGCTGCCACTTAAACAGTTCAATCCCAAACAGAGTTATACCCTTCTATAAAAATTGAAATAAGTAGATTCAGAAGGGTATAACTCTGCTTAGGACTGCATGTATCAAGGGAAAGAATAGCTACTTAACTTCTTTCACCTTCTATACACTGAAAATCATTCCCCAGATGCTTTTCTCTACACAGCAGAAAAGACATGGGATCAGCTATCTTTTCTCCTTCAGGTATGAAAAGAGATAGGCATGAGGGGATAATTTTAGTAGGCCAACATTCAACAGGACTGAACAGAACTGAACAGCTCCTCATACTACAAGTTTTCTGCTCCCAAGCGCAGTCTCCCACGGCGGTTTTTTTTCATTACAGAAAAGCTATTGGCTGTTAGACATGGGCACAAACAGCATTACAAACTGAAAAACCCCACGAACAGCCTAATCAGCTGTTCTCGAACAAGCTGTTCATGAGGCCCCATCCTAAACGAATAGGTGGTTGTTAAAAGCGTCATTCATTGCCTTCAGCAGCCCTTCAGCAAGCCAGACAGTCTGGGACCTGCTGCAATCAATCTCCTTGGCAACCGGAGGCAAGGAGGGACTAAACTTCGTCTGAACTCCTTCTGTCTTTCCTTCTGGCTTTAACCCTTCAAAGTACTTCCAGCAGAGAGTCCCGTTTTTGCCACTGTGAAGAGAAAATGACAGCCAACAGGGAGACTCGTGGATCATGCCTTTCCCGGGGTGCAATCTCTCTGAAACTTGGGGTGGGGGGGTCTTCAGAGGACAGTGAGGACTATGTCCCCTGCAAATTTGGTGGGTATTGGACATTGGGAAAGTCAGTTTGTGGGGTGTTTAAAGGGCCCTGCTCCTTGCATGTGGCAGGAAAGGGCCCTTTAAACTATCAGCTGGCAGGTGGCAGGGGGGAATAGTTTAAAGAGATCTTTAAAGGACCAGGTAAGTGGGTTTGAGAGGAGGGGGTCTAAGTGTGGGTGGATTGGGGGTGGGTGGGTTCTGGCCCCCATGAACAATGAACATGTCCAGGAACATTTCATGTTTGTCCATGTTCATTGTTCGTGGATGGCACTGAATGATGAACAGGGTGTTCGGGGCGGGGGTGCCGTTCGTGCCCATATCTATACAGTGTAATAACAAGCTTGGCTCTCAAGGAAGCAATGTTCTGACAGCAAAAGGTCTATGAAGGAATCAATGTGAAACTTTAAATGAGAAGAGAATAGGAGAGATGTTGCTGGCCTAGGTATAGAGGATACATCCTGGGGGACTTCCAGGGAATGTAGTTTTTAAATTAGTGTTTCCTGCTTGCTAGGCAATGCACCTGGAGTGAAAGTATGCAAAGGAGAAAGAGAATCAGGAGGGAAGATAGGCATTATGGGGAAAAGTGAAATAGCATCACAATTTATAGCACATTGCACTGGTGGAATTGTGATATGCATCTCTTAACTTCTCAAATATGCATCTGTATGCATAACTAGAAGTTCCAGAGGATACATGGCTATCAGTGTGTATGTGCCCCATCTCATAAAACCATGACATGATGTCATCACACATGGCATTCCCTGAATAACATCTAGTTAGGAGTCATCAATAGGATCTAACAGTCAGAGAAAAAACCCACAGAGATTTAATGACATAAAATTTAATTAAGTGCTAATGAATGACATGACATTAAGTTTTTAAAAAGCAAGCAAATGCAACATTGAGCAGTCTAACTCTAAAATATATCTTGAGATATGACCCTGAATGAAACTGAGGGCTCTACAAAATTAAACTATGACAAATAAAAAGGTGAAAATAGTGGGGCAGGGGCATGTAGGCCTGAAATTAGGGTTGTCAGCTTGAGGTTGCAAAATTCCTGGAGATAGAGCCTGGAGAGGGTGGGGTTTACAGAGAGGAGGGACCTCAGCAGAGTATGATGCCACAGATTCCACCTTCTAAAGCAGCCATTTTCTCCAGGGGAACTGATGTCTATTGGCTGGAGATCAGTTGTAATTCTGGGAGATCTCCAACTACCACCTGGAGGCTAGCAACCCTACCTCAAATGCATGTATTCCTTACAATATTTTGTTAACTTTAAATGTTATATCAATAGACTAATAGTTTATTTTGATATTTTGGTTGGCTCTGCTTCCTGTGGCATCCATTTTGTGGCTGGCTCCACCTCCTGCTGCAGACATTTTGTGGTTGTGCCCATCACTCTGTATCAGAATTCCAAAGGTACCCACAGGCTCAAAAAGTTGGGGACCCCTTGTTTATTGTAATGGCAACAGAGACATCTGTTTTACTTACAGTTACTGTGCTGGCTAGCGAGGGTAAGAATAAGCAATTTCAGGACAGCATCTGTTGGGGCTTGGGAGACAAGACAGAGATGAAGATCAAGGTTAGCAGTACCTCAGGATAAGCCATAGAGAATATTCAGAAGGCAGCACACTCTGGGGGGGGAAGTAATCCCCCTACAAAAATGAGTCAGAAGTGCCCTATGGAACTGCTGGGAAGTCCAGAATAATGTAAGAAACTGGTCTAACTTTACAATTTTATGCTTCTTTACTAGGGATTAAGTCCCACTGAAATTAACAGAGCTTCTTTCTGACTGAACAAACCTGTGGATGGTCATTCTGCAAACTGTCACTCATGCTGTATTTTGGATTAGACATGGGCATGAACTTCATTGATCATTGCTATCCACAAACAACGAACAATGAACACTGATGAACATGACCTGTTCACAAACATGTTCGTTGTTCGTGGGGGCCAGCAGGCTCTCCTCCAGCCATTAAGATCCTACCATGCCAATCCCAGAAACCTTACCTGAGCAAGCAGCAGGAAAGGTACCAATAATAAATAATAGCTTGGCCCAGAGTCTGGCAGCAGCCCTGGAACTTGAAGAGGTAGATCCCTATCCCACCACAAACAAAGAAAATTCAAGCTCCAATGCACTCTCCGTGTCTCTCTCTCAAAATGCCAACAGCAACTGTCTCTCCCTCACTGTCTGCAAAACCAGAGCTGGGAGCCCCCCTCTGCTCTTTGCTTTCTTGTAACAAATTTGGAGATCCACACTTGAAAGGAAGACCTGCCTATCAAAGCTAAATTGGGCTTAGATTGGGGTTTCCAGGGCAACAGCAGGAGTTCAGACAGAGTTCAGGCAGTCCCTGCCTCCAGTTGCCAAGGGAATTGATTGCAGGTGCCAGATTGTTTGGCTTGATGAACAGCAACACAAGTCTTGCAACTACCACCTGTTCGTTTAGAATGGGGCCTCACAAACAGCTTGTTCGCGAACAGCTGAGTGGGCTGTTCATGGCTTTTTTTTAGTTCGTATTGCTGTTCATGCCCATCTCTATTTTGGATTACTCTCTCATGACTTTTACCTTAGAGCTACTTCCCTCATGATTTTGTAACACAAACATAGTCTTCAGGTTTCTGCCAGGTATACAGTTCCTGATCATTAGTGTTTGTATGATATTTTTATTAAGTTCTCAAAAGTTTTTCACATTATCTTGGTAACCCTTACAACCACCTTGTAAGGTAAACCCATATTAGCCCTTTTATCATGTTCAAAAGGGATAGTGTGAACATGCACTGGGCAGGAATGGGCTCAAAATGGCAAGCTCTGTCCCTGACATACATATGGTTCTCTCCACCAAAATAGGTCTGTGTGCATGACTGAGAATCCTGCTCTGTCAGGGTTTCCAATCACTCTGACAGAACCATTTGGATGTACCTATAGATCACATGCCCTGACTAGGATAGCTTAGGCAAGCCTGATCTTATCAGATCTCAGAAGCTAGCTAGGGTTGGCCTTGGTTATTAGTTGGATGGGAGACCTCCAAGGAAGACCAGGGTCGCAATGGAGAGGCAGGAACCTCTATCAGACTCTTGCCTTGAAAAGCCCATAGGGGGTCACCATAAGTTAGCTGTGACTTGACAGCACTCTCCACTGCCACCATAGATACAATAGGTTCTTTGTATAAGGTCAGATGAAAATATGCATCTCAGAGGCTTGCAGCCATGTCCTCTTTCTCTGCCACACATATTCTTCATTCAACTACTTTCAAATGACTGAAGAGAGCAACTGTTATTCCTCTCTTACAGTTGTGAGAAGAGACAGTGTTCTGCCTAAATAATTTTCAAAGACTATATCTGGTCTGTTGCTAAAAAGCTGCAACAATTTTTTCCCTACTTTCTTCATATGTGAAATGGCGTCAAGGTTCCCCCACCCCCACCAGCTCATTGCTTACTAATGATTCTTTTAAAAAAAGAAAAGCTGTCATTTTTTTCAAGTTATTGAAATAAAGCTGGCTTTAAGTAAAAATCTGATTTTGCTAAGAGACTTTGAAAGTTAAGTTAGATAATGGCTCCAGCAAAATACCACTACATATGACAGCTTTGTTCTGCCAATGTAAATTTGCTGATTCTGGAAACCAAATGCAGAATAGTTGGTGCCAGTCTTAGAACATGGGGCTTATTTGACAGATACAGACCTGTTTAAATACTAGCATACACTAAATAGGAGACTGCTCCATTCATTTGCACTTTTTAGTCACTTGTCATAATATTTTTTTTACTTCATTGTTCCTATCACTCTGATGCCCAAGAATGCACAGAATCTTTTAAAGGTGGAAGACGGTGTGGCTCGTTAAAACTATAATATTCATTTCTGAATACTATTATAAATGAGCTACCTGAACTTTTGGGAAAGGCAGATCCATATGAATATCAAAATAATTTAATTGGGGATGCTCACAGGCGTAGAAGCTTAAGATGGAACACTGGTATAACATCAGCAGCATTTATAAAGCTATTCAGAGTGTAGTTTGCACCCTGTGCACCTATTGCATGAACCTTAACCTTTGGAGGAAGATGGGAAGGGTAAAAGAAGTACTTGCTTGCACTCGCCTTCCCAGATTACCATTTTGCACCCTCCCTTTACAGCAGTATATTAACCCCAAAAAAGCAAGTATCTCATTCTTCAGCATTTCCTAGAATGTGTGTTATTACCATTAAAGATTTGAGTTCCTGTATTTTTCTCTCCTGAAGCTTAATGAAATAGGGGTGGACATGGGCAATGCATTTCTAATCAAGAAAACAGGGGGAGGGGTAGCTTGCTTAGAAACGTTCCCCAGCCCCCAAACCATATGGGCCTCCAGGAGGTGCTTCTTGTTGCTAAATAATGGTCTGGTGATCCGGTCACAAATCCCCAGCTTCATATGTGACTTGACAGTAAAACATAATGGCATACAGAGGGCTACCCAATGAGTTTGTGACTAAGCTAACAATTCACGTAGGGACACTTAAAGCTTAGGTCCAAACTTCATATTGTATCTGCCACATGACTGCCACAGAAACTTGCAGCTGTATAACAGCCATGAGTTCCCTGTGAGAACATTCAGAAGCACAGCAGACACTTGATTTGGATCAGGACTGTGGTCTTGGGTAGGAAGGGATCCAGAAAGGGCCCTGGGAGTTATTATTTGCCCCGCCAGAGGGCTTGCATGTGAGCTTCTTGCCCCCACAGGGGCATTTTTGGATTAGGAAGACAGCCCATGGGGAAAGGAGCAGCCCCTTCTTTGTCCACATCATGGTTCAGATCCAAATTGCATTCATGTCTCTTTTCCATTGTTATTAGGGTTGCCACCTCCCCTTCCCTTTAGACATAGGGTTGGTGGTACTGGCTGGGTGAGGAGGTGCTGCTCCTCTATTTTTGTGCATCTGACAGGGGCTCAGCAGCCCCTCATCCATGGGCCAATTTGGCTCCACTGAGACCCAGTCATTTCTGTTGTAAACTGGATATGATGTCAGCAGAAGGCTCCTGGAGCATACATATGCCATTTTCTGTGTGCTCCAGGGGCTCCAGCCGGCCTCCTAATTAGGCATGGGCACGAACAGCATTATAAATGGAAAAAAACCACGAACGGCCCCTTCGTCTGTTTGCGAAAAAGCTGTTTGTGAAGCCCCATTGTAAATGAACAAGTGGTCGTTGCAAGCCTTGTTCGTTGCCTTTGGCAGCCATTTGTCAAGCCAAACAGTCTGGCACCTGCAATCAATTCCCTTGGCAACCGGAGGCAGGGAATGAACTCTGTCTGAACTCCTTCTGGCTTTCCCTCTGGCTTTAACCCTTCAAAGTACTTCCAGCAGAGAAGAGAAAATGACAGCAAAGAGACCCATGGATCATGCCTTTCCCGGGGTGCAATCTCTTTGAAACTCGGGGGGGGGGGTCTTCAGAGGACAGTGAGGACTATGTCCCCTGCAAATTTGATGGGTATTGGACATTGGGAAGGTCAGTTTGTAACCCCTCAAAGTAGTTTCCACCAGAGTCCCGTTTTTTTCCACTGTGAAAGGAAAATGATAGCAAAGGGATCATGCCTTTCCCAGGGTGCAATCTCTCTGAAACTTGGGGGGTCTTCGGAGGACAGTGAGGACTATGTCCCCTGCAAATTTGGTGGGTATTGGACATTGGGAAGGTCAGTTTGTAACCCCTCAAAGTAGCTTGCAGCAGAGAGTCCCATTTTTGCCACTGTGAAGAGAAAATGACAACAAAGGGGGAGACCCATGCATCATGCCTTTCCCAGGGTGCAATCTCCCTGAAACTTGGGGGGTCTTCAGAGGACAGTGAGCACTATGTCCCTTGCAAATTTGGAATCCCCCCTGCCACTTGCCAGCTGATAATTTAAAGGGATCTTTAAAGGGCCACAAACAACGAACAACGAACATGTTTGTGTACAGGGTCATGTTCATTACTGTTCATTGTTCGTTGTTCGTGGATGGCAACAAACAACGAACACCTTGTTCAGGTTTTTTCCCATTCATGCCCATGTCTACTCCTGATGCTCTCCCTGCCAGCCAGGCAAGTGGCAGATCCCCCACACTGAACAGGGGGCTGGCCTCACAACCCCAATTGTTATACTACGGAACTTGAACAGAAAGCACAGAACTTTTCTTCAGTCTGAAAGTAGCAAGTGGCTCTCTACTAGAACTAAAAGTATATTGCCATCCTAGAGGAAATTTAGAGCAATGTTGTCATGGTACTGTAAGCTCTCTCAGAAGAATAGCCCCTCATATCCATATATTGATATATAGCTGTATGTAACTAATGCTTAATGATCTGTGATGGAGATGCAGCTCTGATAAATGATACTCCTTGGCTTTTAGGTGGCTAGCTACATGCATTTTAGCAAAATTGCAAATTGTTCCTAATGTAGCAATGAGATTTCTTACCTCTCCTGAAATTGGTAAACCTCTCAGCCATTCTGCTTTCAAATTTCCTTTGCCTCTAATGCCTAAAAGGTAAAGCATGTTTACTGCTGCTAAGCAGCAGGCTGAGCAATGTTAATTCCCAGCTTTCTCTGAAAGACTTTTTTGGTCTAGTAGTTATGGCTGTTCTTCCTTTTGCAATCATCAACAGTGCAGCAACCATATTTGATCTAAAATATGTTTATATATTGCTGCAGCACACTGGCTGTGTTCATTTGTGTGCATTATGTTTTCTACCCTGATATTAGGAAACTGACTTGTGTTGGGCATGACATTTAAAGTTTGGCTTGTTTGACTCTTCTCACCACCATTTTACAAAATTAGCTACCATTCTAGGAGGCAGTAATATTTGCCATTGTAACAGGTTATAGGCTTGTGGCACAATGATTTTTTAAAAAAATCTTTTTCCCTTCTAGGAAGCCCACTGGCATATTTCTTTTTCAGCAAAACAGTTAAAGGAAGCTGGTCAGACTACCCAGAGAGGCATCAGGCAGAAATTATATCATACCTAAAATTTTCTATCTAAACATTAGTAAGTTTTTTACCTACACTTTTTGTCATGATTAGAGATGGGCACAAACCACAAAAAAACTGAACCATGAGGTTCATGGCTTGTGGATTTTCACAAACCACGAACTGGCATGAACTGGGGCCATTTTATGAACCAATTTGTGGTTCGTGGAGCTTAAATGCGCCTTTTGGGCCACTTAGCAGCAGCAGGGAAAGGTGCATTTGACAGTTTAAAGGGCCCTTTCCTGCCTTGCAAGCAGGAGCTGCGCCAGGGTTTTCGGTGCCCACAGGCGGCCAGTGTGCTGGGCGCGCACGCACATGCACACAAGCACATGCACCAGCCTGCGTGATGATGTCACATGTGATGTCATCACAGGCGCACGGGTGCCACCAGCCCAATTGCTGCAGTGGGCAGCTGGGACGGCACGTGGGTGGCCTCCCAGCTCTCCCGCTCGGTTGCCCTGCACTGCCCCAGATGCCTACTTGTGGCTGCTGCGCCCGGCTGGGGTGTGTGTGCTGGTGGTGGCAGCAGCACGGGGCGGGAGTGCTGGGAGGCTGCAGCTCCGTGGCACGCACTCCCGCCCCTAGCGCCTCCGCTGGTGCCCCCTCTGGTGCCCTGCGCCCTGAGGCAACCGCCTATGGGCACGCCGGCCCTGTTTGCAAGAAGCAGGTCCCTTTAAACTATCAGCTGGCAGGCAGCAGGGGGGATCCCCTCTTGCTGCCTGCCAGCTGATAGTTTAAAAGGACCTGCCACTTGCAAGCTGCAGGGCCCTTTAAAGTGCCCAAGCCCCAGCCCCACACTGACCTTGCCCTGCGAGCCCACGGCGTCTTCCCCCTCCTCCCACGAGGGGCAGGAAGGCCGTTTTTGGCCTCTTCCACTGCCCTGCTGGCCCACGCAGCGGCAGAAGAGGCCAAAAATGGGACCTGCCACTTCCAAGCCTCAGGAAAGTTTATATGGCTATTTCCCTGGGGAAATGGCCATTTAAACTTCCCCTTTACAACCCAAACGAACCAGTAGACCAGTTCGTGGAAGTTTGTGGAAATGAGCTTCCACAAACCACTGGTTCATGAACCACAAACCGGCCTGGTTCGTGCATTTTTTGAGTCATAATTCAATTTGTGCCCATCTCTAGTCATGATGTCAATTATGATTTTTTCAGCTCTATTTAACCTACAGTCCTGGAAACACTGAAGTATGAAGTACTAAATGTGGGACATTGTCTTCCTATGCAGAGTTACTCCAGTGTCAGTCTATTGTACGTGTCACATTTTAGTAGCAAGATTCCACTATGCCCTCTAGATCCCTACACCAAGTACATCTCAGAAAACCATAAAATGGCAGGTCCAGTAGCTTTTTACTACTTTCAGGTTCAGTCCGAACTACTCCAATTCTTGCATGACGTAGAAGCTATTGGGGACACCATCTTGGGAAATCATATCATTATTATTATTTATATTATTTCTGCCTGCTACCTGTAGTGGTAACAGTGCTGGACTGGAACAAGAGGCACTGTGGTTCAAAAACCCATTCTGTGATGAAAGTCACTTATAGTGCAGGTTTAGGATGGGCTTAAACTGGAGTAATTCTACTTAGGATTGCACTGTATGTAACTTTCAGCAAGGTACTATTTCTTAGACTAAGTTTAGTCCTAGAGTAGTAATTAAGATAAAATGGTGGCTGGAAGAAACATTTATATCACCTCAAACTTTGTGGGGAAAGAAAAGTATTACAATCTGATATATCTTTGTATTCTGTTTAGGAAAAAGTGGGTGCAAATTGACATCCCTTTAGACAGAATTTATAGAAGTCTACAGTAGACTTCTATAAATTCTGTCTAAAAGGATATCAGTTTGAACTCATATTTTCCTAAACAGACTACCAAGATGACTTTGCTGCATGGTTTCTCAAAAATGGATTCAGATAAGTTATGGTAACCAAGAACCTTGGTTTTGGCCGACAACACCATCTTGAGGGCTAAAGCAGTTCTTTCTCTTATGTACTTGTTTTAGGTCATACAGCTGGTCTAAGATAACTATATAGCAGTGAGCATTAGCAAGAATTCATGCTAACTGATTAAACTGCTAGGCAGGTTGGGACTATATGTGTTTTATGCCCATACACAATCATCTAGCAGTTGAAAGGCAATTTCAAAAAAATGAGGATAAAACCCTTATGCACATTCTCAGCACATTATAATGGATTGCAGAAAAATCTATGACAAGCTATGCTTCAATGAGGTAATCTTTTTAGGTGGTTTCCAATTCACACCCACAGCCTTGTATCATTATTATAAACCACCCACCAAAATGATTTAAAGCCTTCAACTGAAGCATTTTCTTACAACATATGTTTAACTACAGCCAGATTAGAGACAAAAGGGGCATTTAAAACAAACTGAGGAAAACAGATTGAAAGTCAAAACTGCTCTAATTTCTTCCTTCTCCCATTAGCAAAGGAAAGGAAAGAAATACGAAGAGCCAAGTAGTATCCCCAAAAAACGGTACTTTCTATTCACCCTATCAATTATTCTCAAATATTTCTTGGAAGACATTTTAGAGGATTGCCAGGCAGCTATGTGTTGCTTTAATTTTATTTGGGGGAGATAGAAAGCTAAGTGTTGTACAACTGAAACGGCAAAAAGGGGATAGGGGCAGGGATCGATGAAGCCTCCTCTTCTAACTATTCTGGAAATGAAACTTCTAGGAGAAAAGCACTTAGAGAGGGAATATCTATGGGCTGGTGGAAGGCTGTTCACCTCCCACCAGTGTACCCCTTTACTCTTAACTTTACACCCTTCACACTTCATTTACATCTGAATAGGACAAACCTATATTTAAAGATACAGGTCTGGTAGCAGCAGGATTAGAGTCCAGTGGCACCTTAGAAACCAACATGATTTTCAGAGTATAAGTGGACTGTGCATACTAATATCAAGATTGTTTTATTGCTAGGGCTCTTATTCAAAAGCATGGCAACTACTGCTTCAATCAAAACCACTGATCCTACTTTTTCCGATAACAAAAGACTTCCAGACTTCTTCCTTTCCTTCCATTTGTTGTAGAACATTTCCACTTGCACAGATTCTGAAAATGTAGTGCAGTACAATAGAAAAGAATATCTGCATATAGTTAGGCACATGCTTAAATTACTCATCATCACATTGGTACTTCCTAAACAGGTGAAAACAGAGGCTGCTACATTAGAACTTCAGGTATACAGGTAGAGATCTGCCTAAGTAAAACAAGTTGGATTTTGACTTATCATAAATAGAGATGTTGTGTTAATTCAAACTAATAAATTCTCCTTGTAGATGGGGTCAGCACCTAGCTGTAGGATGGGCTTACACCAGAGACATTAATACATAGTTGGCATATGGGCTTTGCATGATCAGTTTTACATTGGATTTTTACCTTGCACAGTTTGCACTGCAAACAAATGTGATCATTGGCATGCTAAAGTCTGCACTGAAGTCAGAAGCAGTGCTGGTGACAGGCCCTTCGATGATCTTTCTTCATCACCCCTGATTTAAGACATTTAAAATGTACTGCATTCCTTCCTGCTACTCTGTATCTGCAAGAGCCGCTACAACAGACAAAACCCATTCCAGAGGAATACTGCCAATCTCTTAATCACCGTTAAGAAATTGGGTTCAGATTGCAGACTTGCATATAGGCAGCACAGCTAGATTCTTGTGATGATTGTATTTCCTAATGACAAGGCATCTGTGGTCCAACTCCAAACACAGGATGCTGCCATCTGAACATACCCTAGAATACCTTGCAAAACGTTGCTAATCCTCATTCATAATCTGCCACTGTTCTGCTGGATAGAACCATCTTCCATATGCCACATATCACTCATAAAAATCAGGTCAACATCTCTCTACAAGTGACCCAGCAGTGAATGTTTCCCCTAGAATTCCCATAATTTCATGCCTAGTGATGAAATGCAAGTAAATTTGGATGCAAGACATGTGTAATGTTTTATTAGTAGGGTTTCTTTCCATTTCTGCCCACTTTCACCATTAGAATAAATCTGGACAGAGGGCATTTGGGCTGAAGTTCTGGGCAGCTGACAATCATATGAGACAGACATACTTTTTACAAATCAAGTTCATATTTTTTTATTAGAGCAGCTCAGGCAACCACAGAAGGCTGCATGTGAGTAGGACAATTACATTTCTGATTTTATTAAAAAGAGGGTATTTGCAGCTGGGGGTTGGGGGCACAGCACCACTGGTCCTGCTCCTGAACACTTCCCTAGGGACCAGTTCAAGCAATCAGAAAATGCACACAACCATTGTGTTAGCATTATTGTAGTTCTACAAAACAGGAAGGTGAGTGGGGGGAGGTAGATAGAACAGAGCTTCACAGTATCAAGAAAAGTATTTGGACTGCATTTAAGTGAGAAGGATTAGCTTGCATGATGTTGATTTATAAATGGCAACAACCAATCCCTTATATTCTCTCTACGGCAGTCATCTCTCCTGCACAGTAATTCCCAACGTTCCTTTTTGAAAGCCCTTGATACTCAGTTAGCCCCAAGGTATAATGTTTGATAATATAACTACTGCTTCTGTCACTGCATTTTGTATGAACACATTATATGTGGCCCAGAATGGTAAAGATTTATGTATGGGTATGAAAAATAAAAATCAGCATTGATTAAAAGCCCCAGATAGGCCATCCAATACCGCCCAAAGAACATCAGTTATTTTGCATTTTGACGTGGCGATTGATAACTCATAAATGCAAGCAGGAATGACAAATGCGGATGGAAACTGGCTTTGACAAAAACGATAACAGTATCAGTCTCGAGGGGCAATGGAGGTATAAGCAGGAGCTGTTTAAAATATTTAATCATTTTATGAAGGCTGCAAGATGTTGTTTGACCCTGAAGGAGTGTGAATGTCACATGGATCAGAAATTGCCAAGTCTTTGAAGTGAAATAAAAAAATGGTGTTATTATAGATCCTTCTTGACATCCTATCATTTTTGTATAGGATTAAAAATATGTATACAAAGCTCTAGATAAAGGACTCTAGTAAAAGATGTCTTGGTTGAAGGGAGGAAAAAAGTAAAGACATACTGTTGTGAATTTTTTACTTCAAAATCTCAAAGCGTCTCTTTTATATTCTTCTAGAATGGCATGAATAGATCCAACAGTCCCTGGTATGAAGATTCCTGTGGATTAACTATAGGGTAAATTACTTTTGTTCCATGAATTTGAATTTTGGTCGGGGGTGGGGGTGGATTTAACCTAATATGGACATTGAACTAAATATGGGATATTATTTTAATATACACAAGTGCTTACATGAGCATGCATTTGTGCATGCATTTACAGTTTGCCTAAGATGAATGATATTACTAACGCTTACCAATATATTTTAAAAGTACAGGTGGTATGTAAGAGGTATTATTAAATATTTCGGCCTGTTTATTTGTTTAATTTATACCTGCCGTACAGTTGTCCAAACATAAACATACCCTCCAACATGGCTGAAATAATACTAGAAGTGCCAAAAATAGACTTCTGGAGCAATCCTATGCAGGTCTACTCAGAAGTAGTTTACATTTTATTCAATGGGGCTTATTCTCAGAAAAGTGTTCTTAGTATTGCAGCCTTAAACACACACTTTAAATAACTAACAGAGAGCTGCTTTCTCTTAACACTATAAACTGTTAAGGCCTGGTAGGAAAAAGGGGACGGAGGTTTCCAAAATGTTCCAAAGAAAAGAGTTTAGAAGATATATTGTTGAAGGCTTTCACGGCCGGAGAATGATGGTTATTGTGGATTTTCCGGGCTGTATAGCCATGGTCTTGGCATTGTAGTTCCTGACGTTTCACCAGCAGCTGTGACTGGCATCTTCAGAGGTGTAGCACCAAAAGACAGAGATCTCTCAGTGTCACAGTGTGGAGAAGATGTTGGCAGGTAATTTATATCTACTCAGGAAGGTGGGTTTGGGCTGAGTCATCCTGTAAGAGTTTCCCAGGGTGTGGAATGCTAATGGAGGGAGGCTTCACTGTATCCTGACTCTGAGGAGGTTCTTTTGCATATGGATTGGTGCTTGATATGCTAATCTTCTCTGCAGGGCTATTGTCGGGGATAGAATGTTTTGTTAGCCTGGTGTTTTTCAGAACTGGAAACCATGCTCTGTTCATTCTTAAGGTTTCT
The DNA here is from genome assembly GCF_028583425.1 of Eublepharis macularius. Taxonomy (NCBI): domain Eukaryota; kingdom Metazoa; phylum Chordata; class Lepidosauria; order Squamata; family Eublepharidae; genus Eublepharis; species Eublepharis macularius. The sequence continues at coordinate 53,830,729 of NC_072796.1, forward strand.
TCTTTCCTGTTGAAGTTTTGCTTATGCTTGTGAATTTCAATGGCTTCCCTGTGCAGTCTGACAAAGTAGTTGGAAGTGTTGTCCAGTATTTTGGTGTCCTGGAATAAGATACTGTGCCCTGTTTGAGTTAGGCTATGTTCAGCCACTGCTGATTTTTCCAGATGGCCAAGTCTGCAGTGTCTTTCATGTTCTTTTATTCTTGTCTGGATGCTACGCTGTGTGGTCCCGATGTAAACTTGTCCACGGCTGCAGGGTATGCGGTATACTCCTGCAGAGGTGAGGGGGTCTCTACTGTCTTTTGCTGATTGTAGCATCTGTTGTATTTTTCTGGTGGGTCTGAATACTGTTTTTAAGTTGTGCTTTTAAGCTTTCCCATCTGATCAGTGATTCCTTTGATATATGGCAAAAACACTTTTCCTGTGGGAGACTGTTTTTCCTTAGTTGTTTGATTTATCCTTGGTTTAATCGCTCTTCTGATTTCATTTCTGGAGAAGCCATTTGCTTGAAGTGTGTAGTTTAGATTATTAGTTTCCTCGTTGAGAAAGTGTGGTTCACATATCCGTCTTGCATGGTCTACTAATGTTTTTATTATGCCTCTTTTCTGTCGAGGGTGGTGATTGGAGTATTTGTGTAAGTACCAATCCGTGTGAGTTGGTTTCCTGTAGACCTTGTGACCTAACTGAAAGTTTGCTTTGCGGATGACCAAGGTATCTAGAAATGGAAGTTTACCCTCAATTTCTTTCTCCATGGTGAATTGTATGTTCAGATGGATATTGTTGAGGTGGTTTAAAAACTCTATCAATTCTTCCTCATCATGGCTCCAAATGATAAAGGTATCATCCACAAACCGGAACCAGACTCTAGGTTCATGGGGTGCTGATTCTAGAGCTGTCTTTTCAAAATGTTCCCTGTGGAAGTTTGCTATAACTGGGCTGAGAGGGCTTCCCATGGCCACCCCATCCATCTGTTCATAGAATTCGTTATCCCATTGGAAGTAACTGGTTGTCAGACAATGGTGGAATAAGGCTGTTACATCCTCTGGAAAAATCTGATTAATAAGTGCGATTGTGTCTTTTACCGGAACCTTAGTAAACAGGGATACAACATCAAAACTGACAAGTATGTCCTGTGGATTGAGTTTCAGAGAACTGATTTTGTTGATGAAATGTGCTGAAGCTTTGATGTAAGTCATGGTTTTTCCGATGTGGTCCTGTAGAAGATTGGCCAGATGTTTAGCTAACTCATATGTCAGTGAACCAATGGCACTCACGATGTATCGGAGTGGGACTGAATCCTTATGAATTTTAGGGAGTCCATATAGTCGTGGTGGCTGTGCTTCTGTACATCCTACAATAGCCCTGCAGAGAAGATTAGCATATCAAGCACCAATCCATATGCAAAAGAACCTCCTCAGGATACAGTGAAGCCTCCCTCCATTAGCATTCCACACCCTGGGAAACTCTTACAGGATGACTCAGCCCAAACCCACCTTCCTGAGTAGATATAAATTACCTGCCAACATCTTCTCCACACTGTGACACTGAGAGATCTCTGTCTTTTGGTGTTACACCTCTGAAGATGTCAGTCACAGCTGCTGGCGAAACGTCAGGAACTACAATGCCAAGACCACAGCTATACAGCCTGGAAAATCCACAACAGTTTAGAAGATGTTTGACAAAATAAAGACCACCATCAAGAACATTCTATTGGTGGTATACAAAAGCCTCCCTTCACATGAAAGTAGCCGGGGTCCCCAACATGGTACCATGGGTGCCATGGCATCCACAGACACCTTTCCTAGGATTCACCAAGTGTTTTTAGAAAGTGGGTGGAGCCAGGTGCACTTTTGCCCAGCAGGGCTTCTCATTGGTCACTGGAAATCAGGTTGGCTGTGCAGATTTTTTAAAAACATTGCTTTGGTGGCAGCAGTCACCACCGCACAAGAATCTTCACTGTGTGGATGCAAAAAAATAATTTCAAACAATATGTTTATTTTAAAGGTATCCTGTTAAGCAGAGCTTTTGCCTGCAATATTATTGACTATTACAGTTATGCATAACCTCATTCTTTGACATTTTGTGGTTGGCACCACCTCCCACAGCAGCCATTTTGTAGTTGTGTCCACCACATTGTGTCAGGATTCCAAAGATTCCTGCAGCCTCATTAAGGTCGGGGACCTCTGGCTAAAGTCAGGCCCAATTTGTGGATCTCAGCTGAATAGTATGTAGGATGGAGGACACATATGGGAGCAAGTTGTTCAGAAATTGTGGAGTTTGCCTAGTCTGCAGTACCAAGCGGCTTGCTGATTAAACTGGGGGAAAGTAGCAATTTGTTAAAGGAGTCATGACTTTATTGCATATACAACAGTGTTTATTTTTATTATTTTTCTAATTTCTTCTGAATTTTACTTTCGAGGGACAAGCCTGGTCAATTGCAAAGCAAACTGATTCTTAACCTACAGCCCAAACAACAGCTCTTTTAACCAGCATGCACACGGTCAACTCGCTGGGATTCAAACTGGTTTCAAGATTAGTTAACTGGATATGCCTGTAAATTTTTTACAGGATGTAGATACAGAGATTGTTGAGAAGATTTCCTTTCAGATTATATATTTGTCGTGCCCAAAGTCTCTCTCGCCATTTGAACTGATCTGTGTATTTCAGCAAATCAGCAAATCATTTAGTTTTGCCTTATAATTTGTTTATTTGGAGGTTGTCATGAATATCTGCATCATTTCCTTTTCCTCCCATTTAACATTTCCCTTTCCAATTACAGATACTTCCCTTCAACCCACATTTTGTGACCTGAGCTAATATTCTCTGAGAGGAACTGACTAAGCCTGCTTGCTCTGTACTAAGGTTCCTGTACATTGTTCAAACCACTAGGAAATTGCACGTATAATCAGTTCAGAGTGCACAGCATGGTCACACTTCTTCATGTTTCCTGCTCGAGCTGATCCTTTTATTTGCTTAGGATGCTTTGTTAGTAGCAGGAGAAAGATTTTAGCCAGAGCTCATTTACATGTTTTATTGACTGCAGCTAAGCACAACAAATATATGATATGCAGTGAAGCCCCATGAAAATATACCTCTGTTACTGCAGCATGCTGCATGTCCTGCAGCAAATCTGTGAGGTAATAAACATTTTTTTCCTGCAGTATCTAGAGAGAGCTGCATCTGTACCTAGAGATGCTGAAACAACAGTAGTAGAAAAACATCTGGAAAATATCCAGCAAGCCTGCTCAACTATGATATTTCCCAACTAGCAGAAAATGCAATATCAATCCATTTCTCTGAATATATTAGATTTCAAAAGAACATACTCAGAATGACTTTCCAAGGAATTATATGTGTTGGTGTAATTCCTTCATTCCAGTTTTTTAAAAGGTTAGGCACAACATGAACGTTGGAGAATACAGGTGATCGCTGGGAAACTGAGTCCACCTCTTTCCCATTCTATATTGTATTCTTGCAGGTTCATGACCTTGTTTACAAGTTATACAGCTGAATGTGTGATTTCAACTCCAAACTCCACACTTACACAAGTACTGGCCCCCCATTTTATTTGGACAGTGAACATGCATTTGCTCTTCCTTCCTAACAGAGGTATGCACATACATGCAAGATGTACATGCATTCACTGTAATGTGTGAACAGGGCTAGTAATATCCTTGGAATCCCCACCGCCGTCTGCCAGCTGATAGTTTAAAGGGACCTGCTGCTTGCAAAGCAGGAAAGAGCCCTTTAAACTGTTAAATGCCCTCTTCCTGCCGCTGCTATGCAGCCTGAAAGGGGCATTTAAACCCCACAAACCACAAACTGGGTCATAACTGGCCCCAGTTCCGTGCCAGTTCGTGGGGTTTGGTCCGTTAAAATCCACAAACCACGAATCTCATGGTTCGTTGTTGTTGTTGTTTTAGTCCATGCCCATGTCTAGGCCCAACACAAGATAGTCATCTAACAGTAGCACCATCACAACCATATTGGATTTATATCTTTTCCTTTAAGGCACACATTGCATGATTAACCAGCATGGGTCTATTTCACTGAACAATTATTCCTTGACTACAAGTACCATTACTCACATTTCATCTGTGTTACAGTTGTATCTAGTGAGCAAGGCCGATCTACATGCAGAAATAGACTCCCAGTTAATAAAACACCTTGATGAATGAGGCACATAAATGGAAAGTTGCATCATGAAATAAATGCATTATCTTGTTCCACACTGGCATTTCCATGATCACAAGCCCTTGTGCCCATGGAGCATGATTTCCCTCTTCCCCCCTCCAATGCCCCCTGAAATTGTATTCTTAGGGGAGGGGAATATTGGGCTACTGGTGGGGGGGGGGAGAGATTGCAGTCCACAACAGTAAGGACTTGTGCTCCCAGAAACTCTAGTGTGGATCTGAGATTTTTATACCTGCTTATAGGGCTTCAAAAATAGCCTTTGCTACCCTATCCCTAGACTAAGTCTACACAAGTATTTACCAACCAGATGGGTGGTATCATCCACCTTTGCAATATCAATCACCTGGTTAAGTGAGAGGGGGATTAAATCCAAGTTCCTCTGCCCTACCACCAATCAGGGGCTGGCTCTATCATGACTAATACTATAAACCACCTGAGGAATGGGAGCTTAATTTAGAGATCCTTGAGCCCAGCAACGCATATACAGCATGGTCTTCAACCATAGTGATCTGGAGTTCAATGCCATATTCTCTGCTGTTAAATAATGAGTTGTGTGAGTTAGAATCAAACCATACAATACACTGAATACTTGCAAATTTTTCTCCTAAGGTTTTTATGGTTCTGTATTTATGAAAAGTAGTTGTAGGTAAACTGCCATCTGGATCTTAAGTTCTTAGGGTGGGGGGTGCACAAAATTACTTGCTCCAAAGAAAAGATATGAATGCCTGGATGTTTTTTTCCTATGAAGAAGAAAGCTTAAAGGGGGTAACTGTGATCAAATGGCCCACAGGGGGGAAAGATAGCTTCCCTCTCTTCCCCCTCCCCCCCCCCAATAAACTTTTGATCCAAATTTCACTGGCCACAGCCTGCTTGAGCTTTTTAAAAAATCTGGAGATAAAATTGTGTGAGCATCATATATAGTTTGACCCTGTGTCTGTCTAGGTCAAAAAAAATTCTCCTGGCAACTACAGGAGTTCTTTATCACTACTGTTTTTCTTTGACATCTATGAGCACATATTTTAGCAGTTTTGATTTCTAGGAATATTCCTGCTTTCAATTTTCAAAGGCCTCTTCATTAGATAGAATAGCAAAGAAGATAAATTATTCTTTATATAAAGAGCTAGACTATATTCTTGAGCAAATGTGGATTTCAGTTCCAAACCCCATGGATTGCCATGTCAGCAAAAAACCTGCCAAGATTGGGACCACTGATTGTTATTCCAGAACAGCCCTAACACTGGAAACCGATATCAGGAGGACACCATGCCAAGATATGAAACAGCTTGGTGCTTCTATTAGAACTGGGGACAAGCATTGCCACCAGATACAAATAAAAAAATAGGTGACAGGCAAGGGGTCAGCTGGGAATAGGACTGTTGACAATTCACTGATGCACATGCTAAAGGCATCTCAGCACCAGAGAGCCCACCCCTCCAGCCCATGTTGACACCAGGACACACACCTGGAACTTGTTATAAAGAGATGACAGCTGACAAAATGTGGATAGATAGTCTGCCCCACAGACAATGATGTTAGTAGTAGGTGATTGATATGGGGGGGAGAGATGTTTTGTGATTAGACTGTCGAAACTTAACAGATGGGCGGCCCAGTCATGGCTTTTGTTGGAATGGCACAAACAGAAGATTGTGCTGCTTTTCTTATGCAAACCTAAGCATTCTAAATCCATTTAAGTCAATGATCTCAGAAGTGTATAACTCTGCTTAGAATGGCACTGTTAACATCCTATTCTGCGCACAGCAAGAGGAGCAAAACCAGACACTTAACACCATAACCTTTGCTACTACAGTACATGACTGATGCAGGCTGACATCAATATCCATGGGTCATATGGTCCAAAGAGACTCATGAGATGCCAGACCAGTATGTTGTGTGGGGAACTCTTCCTCTGTTCAATTCTTCCAGGGTTTCTTAAGGCAGGAAAAGGATAGGATATTTGCTTCTTCTGCACTGAAAATGTACTGCCTGATCATACTGTCACAGCAGCTCACAGGATCAGAACATTAAAAGTATTTCCATTAATAAATAACTTGGATATTTATTCTCTCAATTAATTTGTCCCCAAATATTGGTATTGAAGTTGATGCAATATCAATTTTGTATTATCTAGAAGCAACATAGAGATAAGACATGTAGATAACGTGCATTAATTGGCATTTCAGTTCCTGGTATTCATAAATTCAGTATCTGTTATTTTGTAACTAATAACAGAAGTTTTAACAGGATTGATGTAGTTTGTGATGGCTGGCCCATTGTCTGAATCCATATGCCATTGTCACTGGTGCGTTGTTTGACATTGCTTTATTTGCCCAGCTTGGGTATTTGACAAGGTCTCTCAATTTTACTCAACTTGCATGCAATTTTCACATGACAACTGAAGAGTAAGAATATTAAAATAGGATGAATCAAACAAACAATTTGTAACTTCATTAAACAAGCCAATTAACCAAATTAATCAAGATATACTAAGCAAACTCAAATTTTAAGATTGAGAAAAAACAGGGTTTTGTGCAGTTCTGTTGTTACTTCTCAGAAACTTTCAGAAGCATATTTGGTACAACACACATGCAAAGGGAATGATGTCATTTGACCATATGGGGACAATGGGCGGCATTGAAGAGTCTGAACCACTGGAATATATGCATTTCTCATTTCATGAAAATGTCAAGGCATTTTATGTAGCTCCTTTGCTACATTTCTCTTCCTTTGTAAGCCTGAGAACAGGGCTGCTTGTATTTTGCACAGTGCCTGACACCACATTGTGTTTTGAATTTTAATTGCTGGGAGCTGTTTTGGAAGATAATATTTGCCTTAGGAGAAGGCTAAATATAAAATAAATTAAATAAAAATTGTTATCTCATTGGTCAAAGTGTTCCAGTCCATCAGTTACCAAACTACTCATTGGGGAAATGGTGGTAGGTATAATATCAAATTCTGCCTACCCTATCTAGGCCTTCAACATTGAATCTGTCAAAAAGTACCTATAAATGTACATTCATTGACAGAGGTCCTTTGTTCGAGCTTCACTTTGGTGGCCCGAGTCTATCTTTAGCTTACTCTAGCCCACTTCCTTTCACCTTTTACTCAAACATTGAATATGCAGTGTTCTATTCTGCAGCACATTCTCTTCCTTTAGCCAGAATGAACCTGGATCCCTGGTTCATGTCATAATACCTACCAAAGTCATATATTCTTCCGCAAGGCTTGTGGGGCCACAATTTACCACAATTATCCTGGTAAACCACACTTCCCTGCAGCTCACTACACAGTGTGAAGAAGCCTTAATTAGCTCTGTTGTTCACAATTTCTTTCAATCACCCCATAAGCAGCCATTACTGGAGCCAACCTGCCAAGCCTTAGTCTGTCAAACGTAGAACACTATTTTCCAGAACTGACAATAAATATGGTTGGTTGTAGTATGAACAAGCCCGAGGCATCCTCCGTCTCATGCACTGCATCTCCCTCTTCACCTGCAGCTTGACAATTAACTCTTCTGTCCTAATGCCAAACCATATTATATCATTATTCCCAAACCACAAACCATAGTTTGTTCTCTTGCCTCCATACCAAGATTCCAAACCAGGATTCAAGCATGGTTTGGAATCCTGTTTCAAACAGAAGAGTATCAGATCAAAGCTTGTAGTTCAGATGTAACTATAAACTAGATTTCCTGCAGAAGTAGATGTATTTAATTATCAAACAATATACAAAGAAAGGAGAATGATGACAAACCATGACTTGCTGTTTCTTCTGTACCACACCATAGTGACAGAAAAACAAAGTGTTTATAAATAGAAACATGCACTCATCAACTGTAATGAATTTCTCAGAAAAGACGCATAAACTGAAAAGTAGTGGGAGTGATGACAGACAAAAGAAAAGGGCTATGCCAATCTCTGCTGACCTCTTGTTTGTGAACAAATCCTGAAGATTATTCCACAGACAGACATTGTGGGGTTATAAAGCCCCACTCACTGGGCAACATAGCCATTGGTAGCCCTAACACTCAACTTCTCTCTACTTTTCTCCATCACAGGTCATAGTTTGGTAGGTTGCATACAGAGCTAAGCAAAATATGTGGCATACAAAATGGTTTATTAAGCATTACTACCGTATGAGCAGCTTTGTATGCATGAGCTGTTTGTGGGTCTAAAAATGCCACTAAATTGTTACAAAGGCTGCAACCTTGAGAACACTTTGCGCCCACATTTAATTTAAGATTTCATTTTCCTTGCATTATTAGTTGTGGGCAATACATGAAGGCAGCTTTAATATCCAGCATGCTCTCGTTATAGGGCCATGAGGGTTCTCCCAATAACAATGCTTTCAAATCAATTGCTTTCAGCTTCATCAGTTCTGCAGAGAAGCAGCAAGGTGCTGAAATAATTTGTCCCCAAGATTATTCTACACACAAGTGTGACCACCTGTGGGACTGTCTGGTGCTACCATAGCTCACACTTTGCAGCCTTTTAGTAAAGGGCATTTGGAAATAGAGGACGCAAATATTTTGGAAGAATCTATTAGAAGACAAACAGCAAGTCTTCAACCAGAGCACGTCTTGCCTAAACACAAGGGAGAGCCATTTTCATTTTCTACCTTCTTTTAAAGTTTTTCTTCTTAACTATGAGAGGTCCTTTAATTCAGGAACTCTCAAATTTCTCACAGAATGCCTTACTATACCACAAAGATTCAGCTCTTTCTGTCTCATCAAATGTAACGAAAACACACACACATACACACACACAAAGCCCTCAAAAGCAAAGTTCATGTAGAGGTACTTATTTTGAGATCTAGTTCTCAGAGAAGTGGTAAATCTGAGTCTGAGCTGTAGGCTTGTCAGGTGTCCAGTCCACCAGTGGTGGGCAAACTCCTGGCGATTTGCCTCTCTGCCCACCAATCACCAGTGATTGCTGGGAGGAGGCAAGCCACCCAGAAATCGTCCACCACTGGCAGGCAGCCCAGGCAAATGGCAGCATGCGCATACTCCCAGTGCAATGCACAATGACTTGTTTCTGGTTATAACAGAAGCAACAGCATTGTGAGAGACATTTCTTTAAGAATCATCCCCAAATGCTATGTTTGGGGCCAACTCCTTAAGAATTGACCTTGGTGCAATGACATGGCTTCTGGCATAACTGGAAGTGTTGTGTAGTTATCGCACAGCACACATGAGACAGAAGTATGATAAGTGCCCCCTCAACCTCCCACTGGTTGCCTAGGGGGATTGCAATCCTTCTGAGATGCAATACACTTTTGGTGACACTGAGAGCCAAGCTACAAGTGACGCCTGACACAGGCTGGACACTTGTCAGCTTCCCTCAAGTTTTGATGGGAAATGTAGGCATCCTGGTCTTGCAGCTGTAATGGAGAGCCAAGCTGTAAAACCAGGACGCCTACATTTCCCATCAAAACTTGAGGGAAGCTGACGAGTGTCCAACCTGTGTAAGGCATCACTTGTAGCTTGGCTCTGAGAGATCTCTGTCTTTTGGTGCTACACCTCAGAAGATGCCAGTCACAGCTGCTGGAGAAACGTCAGGAACTACAATGCCAAGACCACGGCGATACAGCCTGGAAAATCCACAACAACCATCGTTCTCCAGCTGTGAAAGCCTTCGACAATAAATGATAAAGATTTGTTTACATTTAAATCAATGATAATCAGTTATTTAGACCCCAAATGAGAGGATATGGGGGGGGTAATCCCCCAAAATGTGAGAATGTTTCTAATGAACCTTTAAATTATTAAGGGCTAAAATGTTCAACAGTTTGAATGGTTGCTTTTTAAAACAAAATGTACACCTCTAATTCTGAAACTCTGCCATGCTTTTGATTTTCACTTACAGGTCTACTTTTACAAAAACTGATCGTATATTGGAAGTTACTATTCTCAGTTTACAAGGCAGCAAACATACTACTTTTCACTTACAAACATTCTTATTATATATCAGTCTGTTCCATCGTGTATTAACCTAAGAAGCTGCAGTGAAATTTACGCTCCACATATATGGCTTATTTTTTTAATGTAGCCTTCCAATAAATAGCAGGTATTCTCTTGTCACCCTGTTTAATCATTCAAAGGGACTAATCCTTAATCAAAATGATGCAAATATCAATATAGGAGTTTTGGAGAGGGGAAGACAAACGCTCAGAAGTTCCAGTGCTCTTCAAAGGCAAATCAGGCATAAAGCTTATAACCCTTGTTTTTTCCTTCAGCTTTCGCCTCATACAATTATTCTGTCTCAATATCCTTTTTTTTTTTTTTACTAAAACCTGAAATGATACATGCTTACACAGAAGTGAAATTCTCAGGAAAATGAGTAAGGGTGCTTAAATTGGTCAGATTTACAAAGATGAAGGACTCCCACTCTCGCCCCCCTCAAAGTAGGGAAAAAATACCTCTTTTTTCATAATGGCAAACAGCCTCCTACAAAGTCAACTCCTTTTTCTGAAAGTCATCACTAGTTTTATAATTTCTGAGTCATTAGATAACAGATAGAACTCCACACTTAGTGGTTTCAAATGTTTATGGTCTGCAATTCATTCTTAATGAGCTCTCTCCATGTCTTTATTCTTCTTCACACCCTCCTGCTGGGAAATGTCTTACTCTGCCTTGGCTTTTGTTAATGATTCCACAATCATTTCAGAGCCATTTCTTCTGCCTTATGTAATTCTGACACCGCGTAAGAGCCTAGCTCTGCAGCCTCACAGTGGGAAATGTAACCTTTAATGTATTAATTTCTCTTGCTCAAAACAATTTAACCTCTACTGTAGTTTTTGTGATTGCTAAGTATTCCAATTAAATGCTTTTCTTTAAAGTCCTGGCGGGCTTGGACTTTCCCAATATTATGTTCCAATAAACTACCAAGGAAGACATCCCCACCCCCCATGCTCACATACGTTTTGTTTACCCATCCATTATCTATTTTGTGAAATGCCCTCCGTGGTTTTTGAAAATCTGGGGGGGGAGGGTCATGATTAATTAAAACAGATACACACTAAATAACAGAAATTGCACAAGTGGCGACACATTTTTTATAGAATTAAGAATAGTCACTAAGGTAAAAATATGTATGTCACAGCCAGGGCTGACAGAGATTGACTGTTTAGATTAGATCTGTCCACGTGAGGATCCAGCCCATGCCAGGAGCTGTAGGAATGTGAAAATTAATCACAGCAACAAAAAGTCTCTATGCACTTGTCTCTTTTTATTTCACCACCTGGTACTTAATAGAAAACATACCCAGCAAGTCATAGGGCCTGCTGCACCAGGATCAGGCTGAAAATAATCATTCTTCAAGGCAGGGAAGGAGAGGTAGCCATTTTAAAAAGCATTTTGACAGGGCTCCAATTCCTATTGCTCTTGTGGGCAATACTGCTAACAAAGTTAACCAGCTGACTGACTACATAATGTTTGAGAAATGTAGCTCCATTTGTTATCTCAGTATTAGTCTGGTGTCCCTCTGACCCAAACAAAGCACCTCATTGAAAAAGAATCTGAGGACAGACTACATGAATAGCGGGGGTGGGTGGGGGAGGAGCCAGCATATGCACAGAAACTAATTGTTAGGATTGCCAGCCCCCTGGCAACCAGCGGAGGGATGGGTGGGTACTTACCGTGCATGTGCACCCACAGCTATTACAGATGACAGCATTTCTGGGGTGCCAAAAAACATGTTTGGGGCTAATTTTTAAAGAACCAGCCCCAGTGTAATGATGAAAGATTGTGCCAGAAAAATGTCATCTGTTGGGGCCATGGGCCTCTGCACCCATTTCACCATACACCTGCCCTGGTGGGGACCCATCTCCTGGGCCTGCCTTCTCCCACCAATCAACTGGTGATCCACAGGGAGAAGCAGGAATCGCCAGGAGTTTATCTGCCACTGGCAGGCAGCTGGTAAGCCTATAAAGGGACCACATTCTCTCCAGTGTCTGGGAATCGATGTGTTTTTCCCAGCATCCACCTACCCATGCAACTGTGCTTTTAAGCTTCCGTCTCAGCAAGCAGGGGTGCAAAACTTCTCAGGCTCAGCAACAGCTAAGTGAGGCAAAGGAGACAGCTCCACCTAGTGCCTGAGTTTCTCCCAGCCCTGCCTTGCCATGTGGCCTTTCAAGGGGGAGACTGGCAGATCCATTGGGACAGCCAAATCTGCAGCATCAGCTGCTCTTCCTTTGACCAACCTCAGAGTCTCACAGGAAGCCAGGTAAGGCAGGCCCACTGATGCATCTGGCAGGAGCTGGGATCTCAGTCCAACCTTATTGCCATTAAGAAGTTGCTCTTGGAATCCCCTCCCCTTCCCATTGCTTCTAAGAGGCACCATCTAGGTGGGGTGTTTTTCATGCAGAGTGTAGCTTCCTTGAGGACAGGGGGCAGATGCTTTTCACCCCCTTCCAGGTATGTACTCCATTTCCCCATTGCTTAGCTGAGGATGGGCTGGTAGGTCAACCATGTGTGTGAATGGCCATCGGCATCTCCTTGTGCATGGTGCTCTGTGCCATGCTCTCTCCCTTGGGTCCCAGGAGGCTTTCCCAAGCTCCATCTTCCCATTTGCACCACATTCCCTCCAAAAGAGTGGGGGAGGTCTTTTCTTAGCTTTTCCCAAGCGCATTTGCATCTTTATGCAGCAAAATGCTCCATTTGCAAACTCTCTCCTTACTCTGACAGGCTGGATTGAATAGCTCACATTGGTGTTTATCCCTTGATGGGTTTTTTTGGGGGGGGGGGGGGAGTGCTAGTACCTCTCTGGCAACAAGAGGTGCATATTGATAGGGAAAAGCCCTGCCTAGATCTAGCACCTTCTTACATTCATTCAATGTGAATTCTAATCTCTGCTCAACAATCAAGCACATTCATTTCAATGGAAAAGGCAACTCAGCAATTCATAGCTCTCATCCTTCCAGGTGAGTGAATGCCCTACAGTGCGATCCTGTGCAGAGTTATTCCAGTCTAAGAGCATGAATTTCAGTAGGCCTAGAGTAGACTAACTCTGCATAGGACAGCACAGTTAGTGTGTGCACAGAAAGATGCAGAGTTCTACACAACAGTGGATGTATACATTGCCATACAAAATGTTTTCACAGAGCACGGAATTCAGGGCTGTCATTGAAAACTGAACAGTACTAGCATTACATATTAACTTGCAAATCAAATCCTTTTTGAATTTGCAACTGAAAATAAAATAAAAGCAACAGAAATAAAAAGTTTGAGGAATATAGCTGTTGCCTGACGGAAATGATTGACAGACCTTTATGTATAGACAAATGTGATATATATTTTATGAATCTTTGGCAGGAATAAAGCAGGAACCAAAACAGAAATACCCATTTCATAAGTGTGAAGACAGTTAACCTTTAAACAGATGGATAACTCCAGACAGCACTGTAAAATTAATAGAGCCTAAACGGTAGGTCTCATAGCTACCAAATATATCTTTGGAGACCATGTTTTTGAGATCATCATAAATCCATTTTTTTCTTATCAGTCCCTTATGCATATATTGGCTCCAAGGTTATAAATATGCATGCTACAACATACTGGCAACTGAACCAATACTACAATATCAAAGGGGTTATCATGATCATCTTGTTATACCATACTGTACTATCCACTGATACCCATTACAGAGAAGTATCATAACAACCAGGTTATTGCCAGACAAGGAAAAGGCATGACTGGGAAAAATTTCTACCGAGAACACTAGAATAAACTCTGCAGTACTTCTCATGGGGGCAGCCATTTCCATCTTTATTTTATTTGCAAATCTTTTGACCAGTAAATCATGACTTTTATCCCAAGATAAAAGACAGTGTGATGCAGCAGCAAAGAAGACAAATGCAGTCTTGGGGTTTATGAACAACGGCATAACATCAAAATTACAGGATGTCACTATCCAACTATATACCATGTTGGTCTGGCCCCACCTGGAGTATTGTGTGCAGTTCTGGAGGCTTCAGATTTAAAAGGATGTGGACAAATTGGAGGATGTGCAGAGAGAGCAACCTGGATGATCAGGGGCCCGGAGACTAAGCCTTACAAGGAAAGACTGAGGGACTTGGGAATGTTCAGTTTGGAGAAGAGGAGGTTGAGGGGAGATATGATTGCTCTCTTTAAGTATTTAAAAGACTGACACTTAGGAGAGGGAAGGGAGCTGTTCCTGTTGGCAACAGAGGATAAGACTTGTAACAATGGGTTTAAACTACAGGAGGGAAGGTACTGGCTGGATTAGGAAAAATTTCATGTTAAGAGTAGTTCAGCAGTGGAATCGGCTGCCCAGGGATGTGGTATCTACTCCTTCATTGGCAGTCTTCAAGGAACGGCTGGACAAATACTTGTTGGGGATGCTTTAGGCTGTTCCTGCACTGGGCAGGGGTTTGGACTAGGTGGTCTGTAAAGCCCCTTCCAATTCTATGATTCTATTACTTTTTCTCCACAGCCACACTCTTTAATTTTTGGGGTGGCAATACTCTAAGTGAAAAGAAAAATTAATTCCTAAAAAATTAAATACAAAAACACTCCTAATCTACATCTGAAACTGATAAATGTCACATCTTGACACATGTACAGCAAACATTAGCATACTCTTCATAATGACCAAAATGACTAGGCAAAGCTGAAACACTTAAAATTGCCTCATGTGCACCTACTGAAAACTGCTTAATAACCTATTTACTTGTAATATGATCAAGTAGAAGGCAGAATGTCGGTTGCAGTGGGATTGAACCTCAAAAAAGCCCTGTAATGGAGCTGCCAACCGGAGATACACCAGTCCATGGGAAACCCTTTCATTAGTGAGAAAGATGACATTGGCTGCAGAATAAAGATGAAACTTGATCTGATGTTCTCTTGCCTTGATACCTCATGGACTGCTGCTAATTATGAAGCCGTTTGATGAGCAAACAGCATTCCAGATTTAGAGCATTACAGCAGACATCATCAGTCAATTTGTAATTTAAAGGCCTGATAGACGAAAGGCTTTTCCCGCAATGAACATAAAATCTACCACAATTAAAGAGGTAACAGAGTGACAGGTTAGACGGAATTGGTGGAAATATTCTTACATAGGACAGTTTGGGGATGTTTCAGCATTTATCAGGGGATATTCTGAGTAACTCTGTGGCTGGGTTGAAATTGTGTAAGCATGCCCATTTGCAAACTGGATTGAAGGGCAATCAGAACATGATGCATAGCCCTCTGTGCAGAAGATTAAGAGACATGTTCTGATAAAATTATTATGCTGTTCCATTTTGTCCACTTTTTCTCTAAGGAGAAGAAGGCGATGAAAATGTTTCCCTTTTCCATTGTTTTAACCAGATATATGTTGGGAAGTTACTTGCCAAATGTGTGGCAGAACAAGGATTTGATGCCAGGTTTACCTAGCTCCTACTCAGGGCCAGCCCTCCCATTGAGGTTGGCCCGGCAGCCACCTCAGGGAGCTAAGGTGCCAGAGGGGCACTGGCGTGGGGGCAGGGGCACGCGTCATGGAGCTGCCACTGCCGGCCAGGAGCATGTGCTGGCGGCGGCAGCGTGGGGCAGCTGAGCGGGCAACCTCCCATTCAGTTGCTCTCCAGGCCAGGCACAGCCAGCGGCCAGGGCGGCCAGCTGCTCCTGGCCCACAGAGCAACTGAACGGGAGGGCTGGAAGCCCCTCCCCCCCGCATGCATGCAGTGATGTCATCACGTAGCCCGGCGCGCATGCACAGAGGCAGCCGTTAAGCTGCCTCAGGTGCCGGTGATGCTGGAGCCAGCCCTGCTCCTACTCCCAGTTTGTTCAGGGCACCAGCCCGGACAGAAGCAGCCTGGCTGAGTTGCTGAGCAACCTGTGAACAATGGTGGCAGCAGCAGTGGTGACAAAGAAAACACAGCTTGGCACCTTACCCTACCTTATCCATTTAAAAAAAAAATCATGTATCACATGTTCACACAGCAGCCTGAAGATGCAATCCAAGGTTTGCTTGCTAGGAAGCAAATACTGTTTAATTTAGTAAAACTTCCATTCTCTTCCTCATTATTATTATCATTATTGCTACTATTATTAATAATAATGGCTTTATTGGTTTAGTTATACACCTACTTCCACCTAGACCATGACCTCGAAAGGAAAAAAACTACCAAAGGTATTGCTACAAACATCCAGATACAATAAGAAAAGACAGATGAGTACAGAAGAAGAAATGGCAGGCATGGTAAAATAGGAAACCAGAGAATTTGAGAAAGTGCACCAGAAAGACCCGGAGAACATACAAATCACTGCTCAAAAAGATACGTACAGGATTTTTACTGATTCACTACTGACATGTACTCTACCTCTCAACACATACATAATTTCAACCTCTCCTATATTTTCCCCATTGGTAACTCAGACATAGATTTTACAAAATGTAAATGCATCTCTCCTTTCTTTCCCCCAGACACTGGGATATGAAGAAAGAATGAACGGAAACATGGCAGCAAAATGTCACACTCGTTAGAAAAAGTTGGGGTTATGGCAGCAGCAATCATGTGGAAAAGAAGACAGATTCACATAGGCCAGGAAATTTCATCCTTGAAAGGAGGAGAAAAGATGGCAGAATCAAAAGTGGAATTAAGATGGAAGCTGGTTTGACAATATACATTCAATTAAGGGTCCACATCCTAAAACATTCAGATCTACAGATGAAGAAGACTACTGCCTAGCCCAAAGCCATCTCATTGATTTTAATCTAGCAAAAACATTAACATGGAAGGGAGTACATAGGGCTGCCAGGTCACCCTACTTTGAAAATGAGGGTAAGAAGGCTGCTGGCAGGGGGTGCTCTTCTCCTTTGGGTGTATGCAAAGTGCATGATTGCTCTGAGCGATCCCAATGGCATCACTTCCTGTTTGAACTGGAAGTGATGAGGTCTCAACATAGTGTTTTCAGAAGTAATGGGTCTGTCCATAAAGATAACTCAGAAATCCAATTGGTACAGAACACCCCAATTCATTTACAGTCGACAGCTAAGTAGTGTACGTATATGAGCCAAAACACACAAGAAGAAATACCTAGGTTCAGCACATGTTCTCTTACCTCAAGGTTTGCCGGGATCTGTAGGCGTCCTGGAAGCTTAAAGTTTAGCATTTACAGAGCAGCAGGAAGGGGAAGGGAAATACAGGCTAAACTTTAAGCTGCCAAGACACCTACACTTCCCAACAAATCTTTTTTTTTTTTTAACTTTTTATTTTGCATTTTTATATAACTTTTTCCAAAACTACAAATAACCAAATTAAACAACAGCATAATGGGCAATACATGGAAGAGATGAAAACCTTGATGTTTTAACAAACAGCCAATATTAACATTGAAAACAATACACTGAGTATAAGAAGTCACATTATAGCAAAGAAGCTAAGTGTATGTAAATCTACGTTAGGTAACTGATTGGTATTATGACAATAGGTTAAAAATGGTAGCCATTGTACAAGAAAGCACGATTGATATTGTGGATTATCTAAGCCTTTAAGGTGATCCGCTATTTTTTCCATTATGAAAATGTCCCATAGTTTTCTGAGCCATTGTGATACACTTGGAGTTTTTTCCTGTCTCCAGGTTGAGGCTAAAAGCAATTTTGCCGCAGCAATCAATAAAAATATCAGATTTTTCCTAGTAGATGGGACCGTCTGATCCTCCCAGAGTCCTAGCAGGATTACTTCAGGGCACTTGGGAATTGCATAGTTTGTTATTGTTTTAATTTTTTGTATGATTCGATCCCAGAACAACTGAATTTTAGGACAAGACCACCATAGATGAATATAGTCTCCATTTTGTCCACACTGTTTCCAGCATAGTGGATTCGTTTCATGATTAATGTGGTGGAGAAGAGTGGGAGACAGGTACCACCTCGCCATTATTTTAAAGGATGTCATTCTGATGCTCACTGCTTTAGATTGCAAGCAGTTTCCTGACCAGATGGAAGACCACTGAGCATCAGATAAGATTGTATTACAATCTCTGCTCCAGTTTGCTTGGTATTTCAATGTGAGCTGATCATTCCTTGAGTTTAAAATAGCATATATTTTAGCTATTAAACCTTTCCTATGAGATTGTGTTAATTTAAGTAAATATTCAAAGTCAGTTAGTTCACGCTTTAATGAGGTTACAAGTGGCTGACTTTCTAGTAGGTGTCTGATTTGGAGGTATTGAAACCATGGGATCGTAGCATTTGTATCCTTTTCTATTTGAGCCTTGTTCAGGATAATCCCATGTTTGGTTATATCAATAATCCTGTTTTGTTTAATTACTTTCCATAATTTAAAAGAATTTAAGTCCATGCCAGGTGGGAACCAATTCTGATCTATAAAAGATGATAACGGCGAGATGGTTGGAGCAAGATGTTGTCTTAACTTGTCCCATATGTCTAAGGTGGTTCTTAGAAAGGGGTTAGTATGAATTTGAGGTGGTCTATTCTTAGGTTCAGCCCATATCACATCCTGTAAGTCGTGTGGGTAGATGTGTGATGATTCAATTTGTGGCCAACCTGAACCTTCTACAGTATTTAATAGTATTACGATGTTTGCTAGTTGGGCAGCTATGTAGTATTGTTTTAAGTCTGGGACTGATAATCCACCTTTCTTAGCAGACCGTTTCATGGTTAAATAGTTTATCCTAGGGCGTTTGCCATCCCATATAAAACTGTTTATAATTTTTTGCCAATGTTGGAAATCTTGATCTGTAAGTTTAATTGGTAGCATGCGGAAATTAAATAAAAATTGTGGGAGAATCATAGATTTTACCAGATTAATCTTTTCTGCCCACGACAACTTCATTTCCGCCCACTCTTTAATTTTGTCTTTTATCTTTTTTTGTAACGGTTTAAAATTAGCTTCTTTTATATCCAGTAAATCAACTGGTATCTTAATGCCTAAATAAGTCCATTGCTTATGGGTCCATTGATATGTAAAATTAGAAGCCATCTCTGACCTAATGATTGGAGTTAGGTGAATAGGGTAAATTTCTGATTTGGTTTTATTAATTTTAAGACCTGAAATGTAACCAAAATCATGCAGGGTTTTTTCCAGGGCTGGTAATGAGGTGCATGGATGTGCAAGGTAAAGGACCATGTCGTCCGCAAACAGGGAAATTTTATAAACGCGTTTTCCAATAGTGATGCCACTAATGGCGTTGTTTTGCCGTATAGCCTCAGCCAGAGGTTCTATGGATAAGGCAAATAATAATGGGGAAAGCGGGCATCCCTGTCTGGTTCCTCTTGTGAGCTCAAAGTCTTTTGATTTCAATCCATTGAGTTTTATTTGGGCCTTAGGAGAAGCATATAATAGTTTGATAATCTGAATAAAAGAATGGCCAAATCCCATCCTAGAGAGCAATCTTATTAAATAATTTGTTTCTAAGCTGTCAAAGGCTTTTTCAGCATCTAATGAGAGCAGGATCGACTCTATTTGATTGGTTTTACAGTGATTGATAATGTTTAGAGTTTTTCTTACATTATCTGTAATACTCCTGTTTGGTATGAAGCCAGTTTGATCAGATTGTATGTAATGACTTATGATTTTATTCAGACGATTAGCCAGTACTGCTGTAAATATCTTTGCGTCCTGATTTAGTAATGATATGGGACGGTAAGAAGATGGGAGGGTGGCATCCTTCCCTGGCTTAGGGATTACAATAATTGTAGCTTCATACCATGTTTTTGGGAAGTTGCCTTTTAAAAGGATTGCATTGCAAGTTTGGCGAAGGGGTTCTGTCAGAATGTGTATAAACTTTTTATAAAATTCGGCAGGGAAGCCATCTCTGCCGGGAGTTTTATTTAGTTTGAGATTTTTGATGACTTCAGTGATTTCCTGAGAGGAGATCGGTAGATCTAGGGAAGCTTTATGCTCTGGAGTAATTTGTTTCAAGGTTGTAAGAGAGCTTAGGAAGTCCTCAATACCAGATGGTGTTGGATTCTTTGATTTATATAAAGTAGAATAAAAGTCACGAAATATATCTAGGATTTCCTTGTTATTGGAAGTGTGAGATTTACCATTTCTTTTAATTAAAGAAATTTGGTTGGAAGAGGATTTCTTTCTAACTTTCCAAGCTAGGAGGCGTAACGTTTTAGGGGTTTTGTGCCAGTACCCCTGTTTTAAAAACAGTAGATTCTTTTGTATGGAAAAGTGCCTCCAGCTTTTTCCTTTCTAAAGTCAATTGGTTATAGTCTTTCTTATTGCAGTATTTTTGTGTTTATTTTCAAGAGCATGGATTTTGGATATAATTTCTGATCTAGTCTTCTCTCTCTCTTTTTTATAGAATGAGGCTAATGATATGATTTTACCTCTGACTACAGCCTTCATGGCTTCCCAAATTATTGCTTGAGAGACTTCGCCTTCTGTATTCTCTTTGAAATAATTTTCCAGTTCTAATTCAATTTCTTTTTTAATTGTTGGGTGTAATAAAAGAGATTTGTTCAGTATCCAGTGAGTGTCTTGTTTTATTTTTTCCGGAAAGGTCAAAAAACAGTCTACCCAGGCATGGTCCGTCCAGATTTTACTGCCTATGGTGGAAGAGATTATATTATGATAAATTTTGGGGGAAGCCAATATGTAATCTATTCTAGTATGGATTTGATGACGGGCAGAAAAATAGGTAAAGTCTTTCTCTAGGCCGTGCTGTGAGCGCCACACATCCTTAAACTCAAATTTGTCAAATAGTAAATTGAGGTTTGATCGATTTACTTTGTTTCTCTGACGTACCCTGTTGTTTTGGGATCGATCCAGGTTTGAATCTGCTATGCAGTTAAAATCCCCCCCTGCCAAAATTTCACCATCCGCATACAACCTTAAATTAGATAGAGTTTCATGAAGAAATTCAATTTGCTTGTCATTTGGAGCGTAAATAGATGCCAAGGTTATTTTTGTTTCTTCCAGAACCCCTTTGACAAAAATAAAGCGTCCCCTAGGATCTATTTTTGAGTCTTCACATTGGAATCTAACATTCTTTGAGATTAAGATTGCAACACCCCTGGCACTGGATGAGCCTGGGGCTTGAAAGTGCACATTGAAACGATTAGACTTTAATACCTGAGGCATTTCTTTCCTATAATGGGTTTCTTGCAAAAACAGTATGTCTACCCCTTGCTTCACTAAAGCTGTAGTAACACGTTTAAGTTTTATAGGATTGTTTAATCCTCTGCAATTTAGAGTAATAATTTTGATTCTATCTGTCATTAGTTATGTGTTAAATAGAATGATATAACGGACAGATAAAACTCTGTGAGCATGAGGAAATAAGGCATCCTCTGAGTCTTTGATAACCTATTTTCAGCTACTCTGTATGGTTCCTCCAATATTGCATAATATATGTTGTCAAACAGAACTGTAACATTAATACAATAACCCCATCCCACCCCCTTGAACAAAAACAAAACACCAGTTAACATAATACTGCTCCTTCGTGTGAAGGAGCAATCTCTCCAGAGGCACAGGTCTAAACTGCCTGTGTTAACACAAATAAGGAGAATGGTTAGGTTCTCCCCTTTTCTGGAGGATCCTATACAACTGGGAACTAAAATGAGTACCAGGTTTAGCCCCCCTTCCCCCCCCCCTGACTGAAGAAGTAGAAAAGAGATGAGGACTACAGTTACAGAAAGGTCTGAAGCTACAGATAGAGAAGAAGAAGAAATGTTAGGGGCAAGAACAATATTGACAGACAGAAACGCTAGAGAAAAACTCTAAGAAATGATGGTTGCTTGCCTGCATTTTCTCCCTCAGGCAGTTGTTTTCATCGGTATCGTGGCCCATCCCGTCATAGTGGAGGATTTCTGTGCGACAGTAGAGCTTTTGTTCAGATCCGGTGAGGATAAGTTCAGTTCCTTAAGAAGAGATGTGCCAGATAACAGATCCGTTGCTTGAAGAGTTCTTCCCTGATGTACTACTTGGAGTTTAGAGGAGGCCACCCATTTGTATCTGATGTTTGCGCTGTTTAGTTGAGTGGTTATGGGTTTAAGCTCTCTTCTCTGCAAAAGGGTTTCGCTTGACAAGTCCTGGAAAACTTGAATTCTCTGCCCTTGAAAAAGGAAAAAGCCTCTTTTTCTAGCCTCTTGAAGGATTTTCTCTTTAGTACGTGAGTCCATAAACGTAACAATAATATCTCTGTTAGTGTTTTTTCTTAAGTTGCGGAGGGAGCCCATCCTATACGCAGCTACAATATTTGGTGCCACACCGTCTTCCAATTGTAGTTCCTGAGCCAGCCATCCTGAAAGGAAGACTATTAACTCAGTTGAGCCTTCTTCTGATTCTGAGAATCCGCGAAATTTTAAATTATTTGATTTCCATTTATTTTCCAGGTCCATGATTTTATTTCTCATCCAGCTCTCGCTAGCCTGCAGAGTGCGTGTTTCTTTTTGCAAGGACAAGCTAAGCTCTAAAGCAGAGTCTGCAGTGCGAGTTACTTGCTGGAGAGACTCAGATATTGCAGTCAATTGATCCTTCATAGGTTTCAGAAGTCTCTCCATTCTATTGGCAATTTTATCTTCCAGTTGATCTATTTTAATACTTAGGTTTGTTTCTTGTACCTGGGTTTCTGTGTCAGTTATTTCCTCAGCAATGACGGAGGCCATTTTGGCTGTAGAGTGGGGTTCAGCTGCAGCGCTGTTTCTGTGCTCTCCCGCCGAAAAAAAGGTTTTTACTGATTGTGAAATCGGCTCTGAAGATTTATTTTTATTTCCTCCTGTCTTGCCCATAGTTGTAGCTTGTTAGGATCACTTTAAGGAGCTAATAATTCAGTCGGGGGAAGGGAAGATCCAGGAGCCTGAAACTCACGCGTCTAGCATACACGCTGACGCCCCGCCCCCTCCTTCCCAACAAATCTTGAGGTAAGAGAACACGTGCTGAACCTAGGTATTTCTTCTCATGTGTTTTGGCTCTATGTCACACATTCTCCAGTCATTACATTGAGTAATGATTACTTTCTGGGTACAATTCAAGATACTGGTTATCACCTACAAAGGCCCTTCATTGCTTGGGACTCATATCTGAGCATTGTGGTTCACACCTGGTGGGATGGCTTGCCTGATGAGATCAGGAAGACCCTTGCACTTGTTATTCCGCAGAATGCACAAGTCAGAACTATTCGAGAGAGCATTCTTATAAAGGGAATAAGGATGTAAACTGGAATTGTTCAGGAGAGTATTTTTTAATGAAGGGGATGGAAGGGTAATTTGTATGTAAAAAAACAGTAGGCAGTTTTCTATTTCATTCTTCCTGTCATATTGCTTGGTTTATTGGATGCATTATATTGGCCTTTACTGCATTGTTTTATAATTCTGTATTCTTTCTTCTCAACAAGAAAGGCAGACAATGAATGAATGAATGAATGAATGAATGAATGAATGAATGAATGAATGAATGAATGAATGAATGGGTGATAGGGAAATGGCTGAGAAGCTGAATGCGTTCTTTGCTTCTGTCTTCACTGTGGAAGATAAGAAGTGCATGCCCACTCCGGAAGCACTGACTTTGGGAGGGGTTTTGAAAGACCTGAGTCACATTGAGGTGACGAGAGAGGAGGTTATGCGACGGCTAGATAATTTAAAAACTGATAAATCACCGGGCCCAGATGGCATACATCCAAGAGTTCTGAAAGAACTCAAGTGTGAACTTGTAGATCTCCTCACAAAAATATGTAATCTGTCATTAAACTCTGCATCTGTTCCTGAGGACTGGAAGGTAGCTAATGTTGTCCCCATCTTTAAAAAAGGTTCCAGGGGAGATCCGGGAAATTACAGGCCAGTCAGCCTGACGTCAATACCGGGTAAGTTGGTGGAAACTATTATCAAAAATAAAATTAGTGGGCACATTGATGACCAAAAGCTGATGAGGAAAACTCAGCATGGGTTCTGTAAGGGAAGATCTTGTCTCACCAATCTGTTAGAGTTCTTTGAGGGAGTGAACAAACAAGTGGACAAGGGAGACCCGATAGATATTGTTTATCTTGACTTCCAGAAAGCTTTTGACAAAGTTCCTCATCAAAGGCTCCTAAGTAAGCTCAGTAGCTATGGGATAAAGGGCCAAGTCCTCTTGTGGATCGAAAACTGGCTAATTAATAGGAAACAGAGAGTGAGTATAAACGGGCACTTCTCACAGTGGAGGGTGGTGAGCAGTGGGGTGCCACAGGGGTCGGTATTGGGTCCAATGCTTTTTAACTTGTTTATTAATGATTTGGAATTGGGATTAAGCAGTGAAGTGGCTAAATTTGCAGATGACACGAAATTGTTCAGGGTGGTGAAAGCCAGAGAGGATTGTGAGGCACTCCAAAGGGATCTGTCGAGGCTAGAAGAGTGGGCATCCATGTGGCAAATGAGGTTCAATGTAGCCAAGTGCAAAGTAATGCACATTGGAACCAAAAATCCAAAATATAAATACAAGTTGATGGGGTCTGAACTGGCGGAGACTGACCAAGAGAGAGATCTTGGAGTCATGATAGATAACTCACTAAAAACGTCAGCACAGTGTGCGACTGCCATAAAAAAAGCTAATGCTATGCTAGGGGTTATTAGGAAAGGGATTGAAAACAAATCAGCCGGTATCATAATGCCTCTGTATAAATCGATGGTGAGGCCTCATTTGGAGTACTGTGTACAGTTCTGGTCGCCACACCTTAAAAAAGATATCATAGCACTGGAAAAAGTACAGAGAAGGGCAACTAAAATGATTAAAGGGTTGGAACACTTTCCCTATGAGGAAAGATTGAGGCGCTTGGGGCTCTTTAGCCTGGAGAAAAGACGACTGAGGGGAGACATGATAGAGGTTTACAAGATAATGCACGGGTTAGAGAAGGTAGAGAAAGATGTGTTTTTCTCCCTTTCTCACAATACAAGAACTCGTGGGCACTCTATGAAATTATTGAGCAGTCGGGTTAGAACAGATAGAAGAAAATACTACTTTACACAAAGGGTGATAAACACATGGAATTCGTTGCCACAGGAGGTGGTGGCAGCTACAAGCATTGCCAGCTTCAAGAGGGGACTGGACAAATATATGGAGCAGAGGTCCATCAGTGGCTATTAGCCACAGGAGATAGATGGTATTCTCTTTGTGGGGAGGTGGTGCTCTGTTGTCTTGGTGCTGGAAGGAAGGCAGTGGGAGGGCTTCTGGTGTCCTGGCCTCACTGACAGTCCTTTAGATGGCACTGGATTTCTAGCCACTGTGTGTGACAGAATGTTGGACTGGATGGGCCACTGGCCTGATCCAACATGGCTTTGCTTATGTTCTTATGTTCTTATGAATGAATGAATGAATGAATGAATGAATGAATGAATGAATGAATGAATGAATGAATGAATGAATGAATGAATGAATGAATGAATGAATGGCTTGTATACCTAAGAATCTAAAAGGGAATGTTATTTTAGGTTATTTGAAAATGGTATGAACCCTGGTATGAACCCTGAAAGGTTCATACCAGTTTCATCAACTTCAAAATTCAATGGAAGCCAGTTTTCTGTTCTTTAGAAAAAATAATAAAATTAAACTAAAACGTGAGAATTTTTTTTCTGAGAAAAATAGTATTTATAGCTTTGGGCCATCACTTTATATAGGGATCATATGACCCAGTTCTGTTATTTTATTTTTTGTCAAATACTCCTGAAAAGTTTTAGATGAAAGTTCTTCTAAGACTATTTTCTATATTAATCCCTGCATTAACACTGCACAAATTGGTAATACTACAAACCAAAACCAGCTCTTTGCTTTCCTGATTTCCCCTAGGAGTTTGGCCTGAGCTGGCCTAAATCAAAGCTGAATGAGCACTGTTTCACATAAGAAATTTTACCATGCGACAACTGCAAGAAAGTCTGTACTTGCAGTTGCTCAATTACTGGATACAATCAATGCAAAACCAACTGTAAGATATTGACATGACTGTAAGTTCTATGCATATTTGACTGTACAGGGGCTATTAAAGTTGCAATCAAGATATGATTGTTTGTCTTGCTTTGCATCAGAAGCAGCTTCGAGTTAACTGGATAGTCTTGTTCCTCTTTAGGACATATATGGAAGCTTCAGTATTTGTAAGCTGCCATAGCATGGTGGTGGAGCATATGATTTGGACATTAAATTCAGTCTCTGACGTTTGTGGTTGAAGAATCTTGAGAGAAGATTGTACCATGACACCCTGGAGTTCTACTCTGCACTGGAATAAATAGTACTGGGCAGATGGTCTGATTTGGTATTTGGCACAGATATATTTTATATACCATTTGGACTGCACTACCCTTACCTCATGTTCCTGCAGCATGAAAAGATCAGGCGACAGACGGAATGCCAGTGCAGGATTAAGTATATGTGAATGTCTACTGCTGGTGTACACCAAGAAAGTTTCTGTTTCAGTTTTGGTTCAGGGTGGGGGGTCAGAATAATCTCATTTCATTAGTAGTTTGTTCTGGATCAGTTTGTACCAAGCTTAGAACTGATCCTTTTGGTTTTTTTGTTTTGTTCTGTTTTGCAATAGTTGCCTACACATGCCCAAACGCACATTGTTCTTTTCAAGGGGAGTGGCAGCTGTTTTCATGCTTAACCTAAAAACATCATCGACTATTAATCCCCCTCCTAGTCTAAACAATTGATCCACTGAGTTTTTTCTCAAGCACAATAACACACACCCAACAGCAACACACCATTGAAGGTGAGTGTCGGCAGGTGGGACAGCAGCAGCAAGGCATTCCAAAGTAGGAGAGCACTACCACAAGCACAAAACACAATCCTGCATCATGTTCACTTTTTTCCATAGTCCCAATAACTTATTACCCTTGCATTCTGCTGTTGCCTGTTGGTTTCATGTTTCCTTGTTCTTTGCAGTTTTGGAGACTCTCATTCTACTGTGATGGCTGTTGTTCCAGCCCCAGAGCAGTTTTTCTAGTCCCGAGGGCCATCATTCCAGGCTGGCAGTCATCATTCCAGACCCAGAGCATGCTTCTCTAACTCCATTCCATATTTTCAGTGCAACTTCTCAGTACTGTTATGTATTTTAATGGAGCCAATGCAAGTCAATTGGCATTTGTGGCTCCCATTATATCCCATGGGCCTTCGTGCCTCTCCTGTTGTTTTTAAGGGGCATTCTTGTCATTTGTTTTAGTAGCACCCTCCAAATCCTTCCTTGCGTTCTTCTGCAAAACAGGGCATTCTCACTGCCAACCTTCTTCATCGCCCAAGTGAAGGCAGGCAAAATGATTGGCTGAATTCCCCACTACCACCCAACAGACCTATGTTTTCCCCACAAGTTTTCCTTTTGCTATGGGGGCAGTCAGGATTGTTTTTGAAAGGAGTTTGACATTTGACTCAGAAAAAGAGAGAGCCCTGAAAGACTATGGAAGCAATCCTAAACATGTCTACTCAGATGTAAGTCCCATGTTATTAAATAGTGCACTGCTTATTTCCAGGGAAGTATCTTTCAAGTGGCAGCCTATGATTACGATTAGTCTCCTTTCCAAATGTTTCAAAAAATGATAGGAGGGGAGGGAGCTCCCCTTTCAAGGACCTGATTGGCAGGGAGCAAATGCCAGTTCCCAAGTAGCAAGGGGGGAGATACATTCATGCACATTGGTTCCATTCTCCCTTCCAGCCAACAGAATTAAAGAATAGCGTAAGGTCTCTCTCCCCTTGGGATCTGATTGGCGCTGTTCAGGAAAACAAGCTGCTGCCCTGCGAGGTGAGCCCAGTGCCTGTCTGCTGCTAGAAGGTATGAAAAGAAAAACAAACTTTTTAGTGGAAGAGACTTGTTTCAATTTAGTTTCCCAGATTTGGTTCAACATTCCGAGAGCAGAACCAGCAAGTTGTGTGTGTAATTTTGGCTCTTTGTTTCCATTATGCACACCTCTAGTGTGTACATCTGCCCTTTTGAAACTTCTATGCAGATATACCTTTATGCAGATACGTTCGGGACCTGCTGGTTCATCCCATGATCCTACAGGCACAAATCCAGCCTGAGGTCAGACCCAGCCTAATCTACAATAACCTGCTTGAGTTGAAAGTTAAGGAGGACCATGGCGCAGAGAGCCATCTGCTTTGCATGCAGAAGGTCCCAAGGGTTCAATCTCCAGTTTCAAAAGGATCAACTATTGAGACCTCTGTCAGATCCTGGAGAGCCACAGCCTGTCAGAGTAGACAGAACGGACCTTGTGAGACCAGTGACCAGACTCAATATCAAGCAGCTTCGTGTGTGTTCACAGAGAGACAAGCTACAAGAGACGAATTACCAAGCTACATGTGAAGGGAGTCACAATGTTAGCCAAGAAGCTAAGTTTTAAAAGAGATTGGAAGGCTTTATCAATTTCCCCTCTCTACAGAGCCAGGGAGATTGCTGCTCAGGAGGTTTGTTTATTTCCTTTTTGCTTCTTAGATGGGGAGGTGAAACTGACAGAGCCTTCTGGAGGCAAAGAGGAAATTAACAAACCCTCTGAGCAGGATCTCCTGGCTCTGTAGAGAGGGGAAATTGACAAAGCCTTCTGATCACTTAAAACTCAGATTCCTGGCTAACACTGCGACTCCCTTCACATGCTCCACCTTGTGTAATTCATCTCTTGTAGCTTGGCTCAGAGTTACACCTTTATATACCTTCCTTTTTCTCAACTTTTTAAGAATCTGCTGGAAAGATGGACAGGTAAGGTTTGGCAATAACAACAAATTGACCATCAGTTCCATTTTTACACAGGAAGCATATTAAGTATTGAGATTTCAGCTCATAGAAACATCTTTATTGAGAACTGGAAGCAGACAGACAACAGACACTCAACAGGAGCCAAAATATATACACACAAACCATGCCCCCATGTCATTCAGGTTGTTGGCAACTCCATACTCCTATGGAAGTAAATTACCTAAAGCAACAAGGAAATGATGAACTCCTGCCCAACAATAGTATCTGCTGGCTTACATTCTTTCATTTGCATATATTCCAGAAATTCTAGGACTTTCTGTTTTTGGCTGAGAAGATAGCACCATCTTCTTCTCTTTCTACTTGGACTCCCAGGTATTAGGTGATACCTCCTTTCACTTCAACCTCTTGACTCAGATGTTAGACTATTTCATCATAGTCTTTCTCCTATTCGTAACACAAAATCAGATTGTTAACATAAACCAGAATGTAAGTCCGTCTATTGACTTGGTACCTTGAGTAAAGGCATTGTTCAGCTTTGCCTTGCTTAAAACTTTCTTTGGTCAGCATTTGGTGTAGTTTTTCATTCCAACATCTTGCAGCTTGTTTGAGCCCATATAAGCACTTTTGCAGTTTACACATGCAACACCTTTCCTGGTATTGTTTGAATCCTGGTGGCTTTTCCATGTAAATTTCCTCTTTTATTTCATTGTGCAGAAAAGCTGTTTTTATGTCTAGATGCTTCACGTGCATCTTTTTTGCTGCAGTTATAGTCACTTATTGAAGTGTACCTCACCACTGGTGCAAAGGTCTCATTGTAGACTTTGCCATATTTCTGAGTGTAGCCTTTGGAAACCAATCTCACCTTGTATGTTTGCACATTGCCTTCTGCATTGCGTTTGGTCCTGAAAATCCACTTGTACCCAATTGTTCTCTTCCCTTGAGGGAGTTCTTCAAGGATCCATGAATGATTTTTGATGAGAGATTTAAAGTATTCCTCTACAGCCTTTCTCCACTTCTTTGCTTTTCTGGCAGGCATTTTTGTTATGTCTTCCCACGTGGAGGGTTCAGGCATAACTTCTGTCCTTCTAGATAGGAAAGTCTTTTTGGTGGTATGTTCTTATTCACTCTCTCTGACCACCTGATTCTTGGCCCTTCGGTCCCTTCTAGATCTGTGGCCCCTTCTGGCTTTGCAGCCCCTTCTGGCTCTGCAGGTTCCGCAGCTGTGTCATGTGTGCAGTCTGTCAGGGCTTGTTGCTGCCGCCGCTGGGCAGGGCGCCGGCTGGGCCGGCCCTGACATCAGAGGGGCACCAGGGATGCTGCAGGACCCTGCTCTGTGGAAGGAGGGGAGGTATTCATCACCGAGACTCCTTCTCAGTCCACTCGCTGGCCTGCTCAACCTGGCCTGCTCACCCCCTGCATCCTCCATCATCTCCTCCTCCCAGAACTCTCCTCCAAGCCTCCACTTTTGTACTGCTCTGCTCTCACTCCACACCATCACTCCTTACTCACACCCACCACCTCAGAGCTCTTCCTAGCCACCCTTTATAGGGTTTCCTTTCTCCACCCCGCCCTCCTTTCAGGCTTGTTCCCTCTCCTGACTTGGCCCAGCTGTGCCTTCCCTCAGGTGTTTCCCTCCTATCACTAACCCCTCCTAGGCTTCCGTGCCTTGCTGGCAGGGTGGGGTTGAATGCGAGCCATCCCCAGCTGAGGTCTCCTTGGCCTTGCTCACGAGGAGCTGCCCCAGTAGGCCTTTGAGCTGCTGAGCTTGCCTGGCCTTGCTCATGAGGAGCTGCCCCAGATAGCTTCTGTGCTGCTGAGCTTCCCTGGCCTTGCTCGCGAGGAATTGCCCTGGCCAGCTTCTGGGCTGCCTGCTCATTGATGCTGGGCGGGGCTACCCATCTCCTCCCCAGAATGCCTGTGGCAGCTCCACTTGGAGGGGCTTGGCTCCTAGCAACTCCTGAGCCAGGCTGCTGTCCTCTAGCTGGGGTGTGGCTCTGGGCTGTAGTGGCTGCTTCTCCTCCTTGGCTGGTAAGGGCTCTGTTTGGGCTGCTGCTGGGTCCCTATTCCCCCTGCCTTGGCCCTTTTCCTCTGGCCTGCTTAGCCCCCTCTCTTCCCCCGGAAGGGGGGACTAGCTGGTCTCTCCCTGCTCCCTCCAGCCCTCTGAGGCTTTGGCCTTTCGCCCCTTCCCCCTGCAGTAGGCAGGTTCTGGACCTGGTTGCTGGCTGGGGTGGCAGGGCCGCTGCCTCCCGGTTGCCTCCCACTGTTCCCTCCTGGCAAGTCTGGGGGCTGGGACTCAGACCCCAGACACAGTCCAAGATGGGTAGTTGTACTGCTCGTTGTTGCTGTTCTTCATTTTCTCCTTTTGGTGCACTTTCACCAATGTCTGCTATCTTCCTTCCATTAACATAGACAATGTGGCAGATTTTTATAGTTTCAGTCTTTGGCTTAAGGAGTCGGTATCCTCTACATCCTCGTGCATACCAGGTGCTCACGCAAGCTCTGATGCTCTCCCATTCTAACACTGAACAACTTCCTTCATAAAAAAATTCTACTCTTAAGCAACGTATCTACATAAAATCTTTGAACTTCTTCCCAGATATTTTTAGCTTTATCAATATGAATCACCCGCAAATATCCCAGTCCTCCAAACCTTTAAACATGATCTTTTTGGCTTTGTTGCTGTGTTCGTCCCATTTTCTTTGCTTTTCAGGTTCCTCATTTGCCAGTCTTGGATCCTTAATTATGTCCTAAACTCCTTGTACTATGAGATGGGTCTGCATGAGGGCTTTCCAGATTACACAGTTTCTTTCATTCAACCTTTCTATCACTGCAAGTTGCTGAATGTTATAGGTGGCCATTTTGTCCCTTTTCTCTCTCACATACAGCTGGTGAAGGGTGATGAGTCTTATTCTTTTAATCAGAGATCAATCTACAAACCATTCTCTGCTACCATGTAGGGTATGGTATGTATTAGGAATGATCTTGAGTCTGATTAAGGAGTGAATGAAGAGAGTTTATTCAGGAACTACAACTTTGACAGAAAGCAGAGGAACAGAATAGATACAAACTACCTCACTAAACTTGGAGAGAGGGACTTCCTGAAAGAAACAGGAAGTAGCCTAAGAATACCAATCTGGAGACATGCAAGGAGGACAGAAGGAGAAAGAAGGATCTTATTTTGCTATCTATCTATCAGATTTGCTGCCCCCTGCAGGTATTCTGTGTCTTCTGCCTTCTCTGTGCACATTGCATTTTCAACAGGAGAAACTAAGATTATATAATTGAAAAATATGAAGTTTCCTATGGCAATCCAGGACATGAAAAACACACAATCCATCTTGAAAGGAAATATAGCCCCAGGAGAAAATGGGTGTGAACTTTCCATTTCCACCACAGTTTCACTTTGCTGTTATCTCATTCCAAATCTGCTAGCTCAATCAGCTGGTCTTCTCCCTTCCTTCCTAATTAAAATTCTTAATTTCTTCTCTCAGCCCTTTCTTACTTCTGGGGAGTTTGTAATAGATATATAATATTAAATGTAACCTGCTGACAGGTGGGTGGGAGAAAGAGTGACAGCAGTGGTTGGGCGTGGGAGACAAAGAAAGAAGGAAGGGGTGAAGATAGGGTTGCCAGCCTCCAGGTGGTAGCTGGAGATGTCCCAGAATTAAAACTGATCTCCTGGCAACAAAGATCCATTCCCCTGGAGAAAATGGCTGTTTTGAAGGGTGAACTCTATGGTATTATTCCCCACTGAGGTCCCTCCTCTCCCCAAATCCCAACCTCTCTAGGCTCCACCTCCAAAATTTCCAGGAATTTCCCAACCTGGACCTGGTGACCCTAGGTGAGGAATATAGGAGAGAGACAGTGAAAGTATGTATGCACATGTGAGTAAGAGAAAGTGAGAAGGAACTGAAGACGGAAGAAAGAGTGAAACACTAAGCAAGAGACACAGAAAGTGAGAGAAGGGGTGGGGAAGAGGGGAGGAAGCAAAAGCAGCAGGAATGGAATTCCCCTTCCATGAAAGTTCTTTGTGGATTCCCGCCTGTGTTATCTGTTGTCTTGACTGAACAATCGGAATGTGTAGTATTCTTGAAATTTCAGAGTACTGTATTCAAAGTGGTGTTCCTGACCCAGTATTTTGCACTGGTCAATCCAGGGCTTTTTTTCAGCGGGAATGTGGTGGAACGGAGTTCCAGCACCTCTTGAAAATGGTCACATGGCTGGTTGCCCCACCCCCTGGTCTCCAGACAGAGGGGAGTTTAGATTGCTGCTGCGCAGCATGGAGGGAAGTCTAAACTCCCCTCTGTCTGGAGATCAGGGGGTGGGGCCACCGGCCATGTGACCATTTTCACCAAGGGTGATTTAAACTTTAAAAAACTCCCCCCCTTGTTCCAGCTGACCCAAAGTGACGTCATTGTGTGGTCCTGAGTTCCACCACTGAGTTCCACCACCTCTTTTCCCAGAAAAAAACCCCTGGGTCAATCAATGCTGAAATAGTAATACAATAGTAGTGACTGATATGAAATACCATTCCTTATGTGAAATGTCCAGTCTTATTAATCCAGAAAGCCATTAAACTCAAAAACATGATTGGAGGATGAGTGATTATCATTACTGAAACCAAGTATTCTTTTTTTTTTGTAATTTTTTTTTATTTTTAATATCTAACATAAAAAACTACAAAAGACTACAAAGATATAAGGGAAAAAGGGGGGACTGGGGAAAAGGGAAGAGCCACATATAGACAAAAAAACGCACACTACTCTACATGTCTTGTATTCCCTTCATGCTGCAATTTTTCTTTAAAGTTAACTTTCTAATATGCTATCAGATTGGTAGATCTTATACAATACAGACTATATTCAGGATCAGGTCTTCTCCCCCCCCGCCCCCCGCGTCTCGGTCTCTGTTTTCTCTGCACAGCTGCAACAGCTGCGCTCGTTCTCTCCCCCCCCCCCCACTTTCCCCTTCAGACTTTGAACTTTCTTCTTGCTGAAACTCCTGATGGTTGAACAAAAAGTCTGTCAGCTGTACTTCCGATGTAATCTTGTAGGTTTGATCCTTATATCTGAACCAGGCGCCTTCCGGAAACAACCATTTGTATTTTACATCACATTTTCTCAGGAAAGCCGCAAGTCTTTTATACTTAAATCTTCTTTTACAAGCCAAAAATGGAACATCCTTCAATATTTTAACCTTGTTGCCCAAATAGTCCAAGTCCACATTGTACGAATTATATAAGATGGTGTCCCATGTCTTCTTAGATGAAAAATCAATAATAATCTCGCGAGGCAGCTGACGCTTCATTGCATACTTTGAAGATGTCCGACGGACTTCCAAAATATCGCTTTTTAACTCTTCTTTAGTTGCTTTTGCGAATAACGCCAAGAATCCCGACACCAAATCTTTTAAATTTTCACTTTGCTCCTCTTTTACATTCTGAAGACGCAGTACCATTTGGGCACAGTCCACTTGCAATCCTATTATTTGATTCTCCAAGAGCTTCACTTCTTTACTTGTTGCTTTCATGAGTACTACGTTTTCGCGTGCAGACTGCTCTGCTCCAGACGCTGTTTCTTTAATGGTTTTCATTTCGCTTTCCACTGAATCAACCTTTTGCCCCATTTCATTTAACTTCGCTACAAAGGGCTGCACAGCTTCAAAGACCGCTTGTCTGACCAACTCTTCCAAAGTTTCCCCCTTCCCCTATAACATTGCCATCACCAATTTACTCATTGCAGGGCTGCAGGTCAACCGTCCAGTCAGGCTGCTCGGACGTTTCCTCCTGGACCTGCGGAGAGGAGCGTCCAACATGGCCGGGAAAATGAAACTGAATCACTGAAACCAAGTATTCTTATTCAGCACAAAAGACAGAAAGATATCATTCGGTTTCATTTTCACGGCCATGTCGGACGCTCCTCTCCGCAGGTCCGGGAGGAAACGTCCGAGCAGCCTGACCGGGTGGTTGACCCGCGAGGGTTAACCCCCAGGACTCCCAGTGAGGGAGTCAGGGTCCGGGGCGCCGCGGGAAGAACCCTCTGGAAGCAATGCAGGGGGTAAATTGCCCGTTTGCTCCAACGGAGGCCGGCAGACTTGCGCAGCACCTCGCGTGCTGCCGGGCCATGGAGAACGGCAATAAGCAGATTTAAGGTGAAAACCTGTAAGTAAGCGAATCCCTTCTGACTTCTAAGCGTATGCAAAGGATTGGTGGGAGTTGAAGCTAAGAAGGAGCGGATTTCTTCCCCTTCACGGAGTTTCGGAACTTAGTTGGCTCCCCCCCCCTAAGATGGCGACGAGAAAGCAGAGCCCAGCAATAAGTAAATCAGTGATGGTGACGTTACAGGGGAAGGGGGAAACCCTGGAAGAGATTGTGAGGAGAGCAGTCTTCGATGCTGTGCAGCCCTTTGTGGCGAAACTAAATGAAGTGGGGCAAAAGGTTGATTCAGTGGAAATTGAAGTGAAAACCATTAAAGAAACAGCGACCGGAGCAAAGCAGTCTGCGCACGAGAACGCAGTACTCATGAAAGCAGCAAGTAAGGAAGTGAAGCTCTTGGAGAATCAAATAATAGGATTGCAAGTGGACCGTGCCCAAACGGTACTGCGTCTTCAGAATGTAAAAGAGGAGCAAGGTGAAAATCTGAAAGATCTGGTGTCGGGACTTTTGGCGGCATTCGCAAAGGCAACTAAAGAAGAGTTAAAAAGCGATATTTTGGAAGTCCGGCGGACATCTTCAAAGTATGTAAAGAAGCGTCAGCTGCCTCGCGAGATTATTATTGACTTTTCATCTAAGAAGACTCGGGACACCATTTTATATAATTCGTACAATGTGGACTTGGATTATTTGGGCAACAAGGTTAAAATATTGAAAGATGTTCCATTTTTGGCTCGTAAAAGAAGCTTCAAGTACAAAAGACTTGCGGCTTCCTTGAGGAAATGTGATGTAAAATATAAATGGTTGTTTCCAGAAGGTGTTTGGTTTGGATATAAGGATCAAACTTACAAGATTACATCAGAAGCACAGCTGACAGACTTTTTGCTCAACCATCAGGAGTTTCAGCAGGAAGAAAGTTCAAAATCTGAAGGGGAAAGTGGGGGGGGGGGGAGAGAGCGGGCGCAGCTGCTCCAGCCGCGCAGAGAGAGCTGAGACCGAGACGCGGGGGGGGGGGGGGGGAAGAAAGTCTGATCCTGAATATAGTTTGTATTGTATAAAATCTACCAATCTGATAGCATATTAGAAAGTTAACTTTTAAGGAAAATTACAGCATGAAGGGAATACAAGACATGTAGTGTAGTGTTTGTTGTTAATGTGTTGCCCTTTCCCTTTTCCCACTCCCCCCTTCCCTTTTTTTCCCCTCTCTTCCCCTTTATATTTTTGTAGTTCTTTGTAGTTTTTTATGTTAGATACTAAAAATAATAATTAAAAAAAAGACAGAAAGATATGGCCCCAAAAAATAAAGGCAGAAGGTAATCCATGTCTGGGATACAGACTGGTCTAATCAAGAAACCCCTGAAGATAACCTATAGGCAGTCAGGCAGAGAGGGGTGAACTTTCCTAGAATTAAGGGTGAGTTCAGCATATTTGTGTAGCAACCCTTCATTAACCTCTGATGAGTCTCATTTTTCTTATGCATTAACTTTATCACTACAGAAGAAAGTTATTTAAAACTAACAGAGATGCATATGTGCCAGGTTGCTACATATTCTTTGCCAATCTCTTAGAAAGTCTTTGCTCCTTAGGAAACAGCATTGGTGGAAGCACAAATGGATCAAACTTCTTTTTATCGTATTTTCAATCTAACAGGCAAGAGGAAGCTTGTAGAGATGACAGACAGACAGACACTCCTGATGCAGTAATTCCCCAAATGACTTCCAACAGGTGAGACACATAAGTTTTCCCTTTTCAAATGACCATGGGAGAGCAAAATAAGGAAATATCATTTACTGGCCCTTCACTGTCTATTCCTCAATGTGCAAACTCAGCGATAGTTTACCTGAGACATCAAGGGTTTTTTTTTCAATTATTATTTAAACCTTTTAGAAAGCATTGTCTAAGAATCTGGTGCATACTGTAACTAGATTAACCAGATTCTGAAAGAAATAAAGCTCTTGCTTCTTTGAGAGCCTTGAGATAGTAGAAGTTCCATAGAGATAGGACCTCTGCCCCAACAGCAGTGCCATTATTATGTACCATTATCGCTTAAGTTTGTCATGCCTGAGAGCTTCTAAAAAGAGAGTAAACCTTCCTATTTTATATTAAGGTCACCGTCATTCTAAAATATTTTATCCTTGGAGCCAATCTTCAGTGGCATGAGGCTTAAACAGTGAGAGAAAAGTATGGCCAGAGGCCCCAGAGGGAGTGACTCAAGTGGTCTGCCCAAGGCAAGGAATTATTACGTGTGAGGATCAAAGACCCAAATACTGCCTCATGCAGAAATGGCACCCTCAGAGACAACTAAATCAAGGGCAAGGCCTAAGGCAAATACCACTGAGATCCTGAAACCAAAGGAGATCTCATCAGGAACTCACATCCACATCAGAAGTAGTGCACACTTCTGCCTTCATACTTAGCTAACTCATGGGGCCAGGTCTGTGACATTATGGTAAAGCAGATCAGAGGAGAGTGAGCCTGAGGAATTTTGTTCAAAAAATGTAACAATTAATGGAAATCCATATGTAACCTTAAAATTAACAAGAAAAGGAAAAAAAGTCTGACTCTTGGGTGTCTTGTATGCTTCACTTCTACTCTATTACAGACTGTCTGAGGTCTAGGGTAAAAGGTGCTCCACTTTCATAATAAAAACACTGAAACCACCCTCCTCCCATTTTATACATGAACAGTGGAGAAACAGTTGTTTCCAGGCTGCTTTTAGATGAAACGAAGAGAGTTCTCAGATCCTCAGTCAGGGTCTGTCATACCTCACAAAGGGGGGCTCCTACCACCTGGTCAAGGATCTCCTATCTGTCATTTTTACATTTAACAGAAAAATTTCTTTGTTTGCCATCGTCCTCCCCACACACGCTTTTTCTTGTTGAGAGGGTGGACACTTCAGCCTCCACTCTACATACTAGGTAATATGCCTATTATGAAGAAAGAGAGGAATGAAATACAGAAGGACCAGTCTCTATCTTTTTGACTGCATGGTATCCCTCCTGCCTTACACAGTATACAAGAAAAGCCTTTGCTTTTTCCCTGGAGGTACCATACAGATGGTTAAAAGGTACTTGTCCTATGGTAGGACAGAGTACAGGAGTTTGCATCTCTCTCTCTCTGTGTGTCTTCAGTATTGGATGTATTTACAATTGTACTAGTAAAAAATGAAGTAACTATAGTTTTAAATTTCATATATACTCCAAATAGTGTAATACGTTATAAATGATGCATTTTATGTTGTTAAAGGAGTAAAATAATTCTAGACTTGATAAGAAAGTGTCACATGTACAACAATTTTCCTCAAAATGCTATTTCTACTACAACTTCAAAATTTCCAGAAATTTTGTGGTGTAGTGGTTAGAGTGTCAAGCTAGGATCTGTGAGACCCAGGTCTGAATGTCTGCTGTACCATGGAAGGTCACTGGGTGACCTTGTGCCAGTCGCACTCTCTCAGCCTATACTACCTCACAGGGATGTTGCAAGGATAGAATGGAAGCGAGGAGCATAATGTAAGCTGCTCTGGGTCCTCATTGGAGAGAAAGAAGGGGTATAAATTTAATGAGTAGGTAGGTAAATAAATAAATCATTTTTTACATCTATTCACCACTATCTAAGACCTCTTCTCCCATGTCACTGCTTGCTCCCTAAAATTCTTCCACATGCCACAACAGATGATGCTCCTCATCCAACAGCCTGGACACTGACATCCACATATCCCTTTCCACTGACAAAAGTCTGCCACTATCCTTTCCATACCCAGTCTTTTGGCTACAAATGAGGGCAAATTGTAAATTCCAGTTTCTCCTCTCTAACTCACATCTACACTGCTTGTGTAAATGGAATTGGTGAACAGTTGCAAAAACCATTCCTTTGTCCCACTAAGAACTAGGGTAGTTCACTAATTCTTATGGAATTTGGTAGGAGTGCCATAGGCCATAGAGAGACCCTAACAGAGCAATCCTAAGAAGAGTTACTCCGGTCTAAGCCCATTGAAGCTTTGGACCTCACTGTAAAGCCTCTAATAACGTCCTCTGGCCTTATGTTTCAATCCCTTTCTAAGGAATTTGGTTTGGTTCTGGAGTTGCCAAATGCCACCATGGGGACTGTAGACAAAGAGTGAAGAAGGTCTGTCTGCAATGAATAATCCATTTGTATGTGCAGAACCAAGAATATAGTGATAATCAAGCTTGTGCCTGAATGATGCTTGTGAGGTCCAGACATCATTGTGGGCCTCCATTTGCAACCATTCGTTAAAAAAAATGGAGGTTTTACTGCTGTTTGCCTACAGCTGAGGGGACAAAATATTTGCCCAGGGAAATTGAGCAAAACCGTTACCAGAAACTTGTTGGCCTGTTTCATCTCCCTTTGAAAGCTATTTATAATCCAATTATGATTGCAAACCAAACAAAAACACACAAAACAACAGAGGAACTAGGTAAAGAAAAGCCCCAGCAGAAGAGTGGCACACAACTTTGAAGAACTGAGTTAAATCTTGGTTCACTTCAGTTTTGTCATATTTTGACTTCTGTGAAGCTGGCTTTCAGGTCTCTGACGGGAATTTCAAAGTCACAAAATCCTTCTGTAGTGTGACATGGAGACATCACATAGTTGATGCTAGTGCCATATATCGTATAATTATGAGCAAATGTCAACACACAGTGACATAGCATCACAAACATATCAAGGGAAATAATGCAATGTGGAAGGGTGTCATATTGAGATTCTCTCACAGCTAATTCCTTCTCAAACACATACTCTGTATCTTCTCTTCCTTCCCCTCCCCCCCACTCTTGGACCAATGCAATATGCAAGTTTGGGCACAGAATTACTGAGCGTCTCTGAGTAGGCTACTGTTCCTATTTGATTAAAAAGAAATAAAAACACTGTCCTACTTACCTCTAAGGGCAGTAATGAAAAATGGAGGAGGTTTAGCAACACAACTTGAGGCTGAAATTATAAGAAATATAAAGAACACAGACTAAAATGACTTTTATAAGAATAAGACCAGAGAACAAACTAAGCTAAATTAAAAAGTGAACATGCACAGATTCACAACTGTGATCAGCTTGTGTAAATAGATATTTGCAGACTAAGATGCCTGAAACCTCCAAATGGAAACTAATCCCAGAAACTTTATTCCAAGCTGTGGTTTGTGGCAAAAGAAAAGACACTCTGTACATGCTTGATGGTGTTTCCAGGGCTTTTTTTCAGGGGGAACGTGGTGGAACGGAGTTCCGGCACCTCTTGAAAATACTTGGAAATAGTGCTTGAAAATATGTGTTTCTTCCTCATTTCCCTCTTGAGAGTTCCGCCTCCTCTTTTCCCATAAAAAAACCCTGGGTGTTTCTATTATCAATTCATGCATTTCAAGGCCCAGTCCTGGTTCAAACAAGGCCCTGTTTAAATGTTTTAAGGTTTGTTTTTTTAAAACTGTGATAAGTACCAAGGAGACTTCAGCATCCCAAATATTCAAACATTCTTTAGTTAAAATATTTAGAGGCTGCTTTCACATCATTCAAAATGGCATACAGCATTTAAAAACAACACAGAAGATGCAATGATCAAACAAAAAAAGTTTTAAAACTTCTTCAAATTACTAAACTAACAAAAAGCCTACCAAGATATAAATAAGGAGAAAGGAGTCTCTTACTTTAGAAAATGGTCACAGACTGTCTTCTATTCACACCTAAGGACAACCCAGCTCAGACACTCCAGTAAAAGGCCTGCTTAAGTTCAGTTCTAACCTCTCACAAATGAGGGCATATAAAGCACAATTTGATCCTCTGACCACTATGGCAGATTCACTATATACTTAAATTGAACTTATGAAGAAGCTCCATTTTACTTCAGGGGATCTCAATTTCTGATTTACAGCTATAGGGGCTTTATGAGGTAATTCTCTTTTACTAAGGACAAAATGTATTACAGCCAAACAATGTTTTGTTTTTGTACAACTGGAGAGGTTCAAATACTGGCTTTCTTGATTTACAGCACAATCCTATGCACAGACTAAGCTTACAAAAATCAAGGACCATAAACTGGAGTAACTGCAATTCTAGAAGGATCCTAGCTATTAAAACTATAGGGATACCTCTGTTAAATCACCTATTAAGTCCAGAAGCAATTGAATTAATTAATCTTACTTATGCGTTCAAGAAACTAGTCAGGAACACAGAGGCTGCTAGTAGATAAGCAGCTTCAGTACATGATTGTGATGCTATTGAAAGCATGGACAGCTACAAGTGATGCCTGACACAGGTTGGACACTTGTCAGCTTCCCTCAAGTTTTGATGGGAAATGTAGGCATCCTGGTCTTGCAGCTGTAATGGAGAGCCAAGCTGCAAAACCAGGACGCCTACATTTCCCATCAAAAATTGAGAGAAGCTGACAAGTGTCCAACCTGTGTCAGGCGTCACTTGTAGCTTGGCTCTAAGGGGAGGAGATAGAAAAAAGATAGTTGGGTTGAAACAGGAAGTGGGCTGTGAGACAGGAAGTGAGCTGTTACAATTTTTCTTAAAATTTTATACACATCTATTACCAACTGAGTTTGATTTGGTCTATACATGCCTACTTACCCAGCAGTGGTAATTAGAGATGCAAAGGTCCTGGGGGGAAATGGAAAAATGAAGTCTAAGGACGTTTTCAACTTTTCCAGTGGAAAAACTGGAAAATATTGGTAAGCACTTTTTTAAAACCCTCCTTTGAAGTATATTATCTGAGGGGGAAAAAACCCTTTTTAAAAAAGCATTTTACTCATTTCAGCTGTTTAGAATGAAGAAGTCTTAGGACTGTCTCAGTTTTTTTCCTAGGGAAAAATTGGATAATTTTGATAAACTGGGAAAAAAAGGTTAGAGTTTTTCTTCCTTT
The DNA here is from genome assembly GCF_028583425.1 of Eublepharis macularius. Taxonomy (NCBI): domain Eukaryota; kingdom Metazoa; phylum Chordata; class Lepidosauria; order Squamata; family Eublepharidae; genus Eublepharis; species Eublepharis macularius. Next base: position 53,872,556 of record NC_072796.1, read on the forward strand.
TAGAATGAGTAAAATGAAAAGGTTTTACTCAAAATGCGTAGTATGAAAAAATTATTTAAGACAATCTACAGTGCTCAATAATAATAATTCTTATGTATACTATAGATGCATACAGTATTTTCAGTAGGAATACTAGCCCCCCACGGGGGGGGGGGCAGGAGATCCCCCTGCCCCCACCTTTCATCCCCTGGCCCCATTCACCTGGCCCAGCAGGGAGGAGGCAGACTGGCAGCCACTGGAGCACGTTGCGAAATGGTGCTCATGTGCTCTGGACGCCTAGATTATTCCAGTTGAAAATCGGAATCTACGGGGTCTCAGCAGGGACAAAATTGGTGCACACAACAACAAACCCCCGAAGAAGGTGAGTGTCAGCAGGCACATGCAGTGTCAGGAAACTGATTGGCAAAGGGGTAGCAGGGCAGCAGCAGCAGTGGAGCTCCTGAGCAGGAGAGCATTCCAACTAGTGCAGTGACATTAAAAACAATCCTGCTTCATGTGTACTCTTTCCTTTTCTATAGTGCAGCATTTTGCTGTTGCCTGTTGTTGCTATGTTTCTTTCTACCTCGTAGTTTTGTTCTCATGATGAGGGGAGAATCCAAATCCTTTCTTTTGATCATAGAATCATAGAGTTGGAAGGGGCCAGACAGACCATCTAGTCCAACCCCCTGCCCAGTGCAGGATCAGCCTAAAGCATCTCTGACAAATATTCATCCAGCCTCTTCTTGAAAACTGCCAGTGAGGTCAGCCTTCCACTGCAGAATGGGGCATTCTCTCATTAATCACCACTAGTCTTCTCCATTGCCCAAGTAGAGGCAGGCAGGCAGGCAGAATGATTGTCAGAACCCCAACCCCCACTCAAACAGACCTATTTTTCCTTAAGATTTCCTTTTCTATGGGAGCATGCAGCTTTGTTTTTGAAAGGGTGAAGTAGGTACATGTTTGGCATTTGTCACAGGAAAAAGAAAGAGCCCCAAAAGACTATGGAAGCAATCCTAAACAGGTCGGCTTAGATGTAAGTCCCATGTTATTCAATAGCGCTTCCTCCCAGGTCTTGCTGAATGCTGGACTCAGGGGAGGGGGGCTTGCAGTAGTTTGGAAACCTGAAGAGAAAAGTCAATTTTCCACACAGGGACCCACTGTCCAAGTGCCCTGATGGGGATGGGGGAAGCAGACCCAGGTAGCATCGCAAAAAACAACAACAGATGCACTCATGCGCACATTCCCCTTTCCCTCTAATGAAGTTATGTAAGGGGTCTCTCCCCTTAGGACCTGATTGGTAGAATGCCATTAAGGAAAACAAGATGCTGCCTGCCTGCCTTCTGCAACTGGTGTGCAGTAAGAAACAAAACAAATCACACATACTTTTCAGTACCATTATAACTTGGTTTCTTGGATTTGGTTCACAAGTCCAAAAGCCACTTTAACAAAACAAAACAGTGATTTCTGGGTGTAGTTCCAGCTTATTTGCTTCATTTTGCATACACCTATCGGGAGTACTTGTAATTTTTCTTACACAAACTGAAAACAATTACATATTTAAATTCCTATGCAGGTCTACTTACAAGTAAGTCCTGTTTTATTCATTAATTCTCACTTCCAGGAAAGTGTTCAAAGAATTGCAGCCAAAATATCCAAACCTTTACATCTCTAGTGGTATTTAAAATCCTCAGCACCTTCTGTCTCCTAGTATGGAACTAAAATCTAGGTTCTATGACAAAACAATGGGTTTTAAACGTTCTTTCAGTAGTCATTAGAGGCAAGGCTTCATATTTAAGATCAGAAGTATTAACGTTGGGAAGCATATATTTTTTGCTGAATGTCCCAGAATTCAAAGTATATAACGTATAAGGAATCAGGGTTGCCAGGGGTGGGTTGGGAGATTCCTGGAGATTTGGAGAGTGGAGCCTGAGGAGCACTGGGGTTGGGGAGGTATAATGCCATAGAGTCTACCCTCCAAATCCAGGGAATCTGATCTCTATAATTCCAGGAGACCTCCTGGCCCCACCCCACCTAGAAGTTGGCAAGGCTATGAGTCACAAAAAATTCTATTCAATTACAACAGAAAAGCTACTATGCAGGTACAGGATGTATAATGTAGATATGTGTCACATATGAGTAAAGAGATCTGGTCAATATAAATCTTTTATTTTGCATTTCAGAAGGTATGCAATAGGAAAAGCTATACTAACAATAAATGTTATCCACCTGAGGTCTATAGCTTGTTTTGCGGCCAAGCGAGTTACATTTTCTGCTATTATTAATGCATAGCAAGGCTTTTTTCATATCAATTTGAAATTATACATTGGGGAAATCCCTGTACAACAGCAGCCAATGCTTTGTTTCCTCTGTGTGGCCCTTTGCAATTACTAGAATGTGCAAATATAATTTAGCTCAGGTAAAATTCAATCAGTCACCCCAAGCACAAAGAAATCTCCATCTCCCAGGAAAAACATACGCACGCACACGCATCAGAGTGTTTCCCTACAAATGGCACAAGGGAGCTGTAAGAATTTCTAAAACAAATTTATTAGAATATTTAAATTCAAGTTGTAATGGAAAATTTAGTTGGATTGGAGAGGTGCATGTTGGAACAGAGTATGTGTGTGTATACATGCATGCGCACAGTGAAATCAAGGCTAAAGAAGAAATAGCATTCAAGTCTACACAATTTTTTCACAAGAAGTTCCCTGACAAAATTACATACCAGTAATTTAGCTAAGAAGTCAGAGAGTTTCCAGGTAATTGGGAGTCTAGTAAGTTAGACTTAACAGCAGGGAGTGTTTGGGTAAAACTGAAAGGTAACATATAAGGTATGCACAAACCACTACGGGTTAGCATGACCTCTAAATTCCTTTGTCTAAACAGCCCACTCCTCAAAATTAGTTTAAATTTCTGACTTCCACAACAGTAACAGTAACACAATCCCTTCCTGGATATGCAAGGCAGAGCTGGGCTGCTTTCAGTTCAGAGGGTTTCCCCCAACTTGTATGGATTTTTTCCCCTTCTTTCCACATGACATGGTCCTGCATTTGTGCATCAACCATGGTCATTTCTCTCCCAAGTTGCAAACATTTTTTTCTCTAGAAGAAACACGTCTTTAAAAACCAGGAGAAAAAACCCCAATCTTTCCTGTCATATCACTGATGAGGTGATCTTAACATGTTCGAAAGGGAAGGGATGCTTTTGGTTTCAGTTAAAACACCTTCTTAATTCCCTTCCTTCACATTTTCATGTGAACTCTTTTTTTGTTTGGGGACCTTGAGCAACATTGCAGTGCTTTTGCTGAACTATGAAAATACCAAGGGGTGTGTGTGTGTGTCTTTCAATGAGCCCCATACATTAACAAGTGAAATCCTAACCAGAGTTACCCCAGTCTAAGCCCACTGAAATCAATGAGCTTAGACTGAAGTAACACAGCTTAGGATTTCATGGTAATTCTTCGCTTTTGGGAAAGGACAGATATCATAGAAGTTTGTAAGCAATGCATCAAGCTTGGGTAGATTGGGACTTGCAGCTTACTATCATGAGCATAACCAAAGAAAACTCCCAAACTTAGCATGGTGCTTGAACTAACTATCCAACCTAGAATGCAAAGAGATTCTTCAACACAGAGGAAGAGGGGAATTTGCTTTCACAGAGCTGAAATATAACCTAACAGGAAAGAAATTCCAGGGGTGGGGGCAGTATTGGCTTCATCAACGTGCCCAAAATGAAGCTTCCATAACTACCAAATTGCAACATGGGATTAAAGTGTAGGCTGGTCTAAGGAAACAAAAGAAATAGATGAAGCCATGTATCTGGTAAAAAAAGAAGGCACAGCTATTACTTCAAGACTATTCACTAGCTTTAAACCAATATGTTGTCCCCCCACTCATATTTCTAGACTGATATTTGTTTGGTTTATTTTCTACAATTCAGTATCAGAGCTAATCAATTACCTTTTCACACTTTTGACAAATAGACATGCCCTGGGAAGGCACAAATCTTGCACAGTGTTAGTCCGACTCAAGTGCAGGAGCAGTGGGTTCACAGGGCAAAGCCCATGTTGCCAAGGACAGAGCTAAAGGATGAAAGAATAAAACAAAGTGGCTAAAGTGCAGAACCAACATAATTCATCTAAAGAGCATGCTCTCTCTGCCTCATGCCTTAGAGTCCACCATCCAAAGCTGCCATCCAGGGAAAACAATCTCTGAGGCAGCAATAATTCTGGGAGAACTCTAGGCTTGACCTACAGGTTTGCATCACCACCCTTTTTTTTTCATACTCTCTGGATGAGAAGATCTCAGGAGGAAAATGGAAGCAGAAAAGGCAGCCAAACCCAGGAATAACAACCTTTGTGGATCAGACAAGCTTGGGCTGAAAACGAAAGTTATAATTGGCTGATTATGAATTCAGTTCAACAACCAGTTTTTGCTTGCAACAACTTTGTGGTGAGCCAAGTCTGATGTCTCCAGTCCACCAAGCACTAGATCCTTCCAATACAGTCCTCTTGCAAAAAAGAAACAAACTGGATTTCACAGAAACCAGCTTTCAGGCTTCAGCTTGAAAAATATAGCACTGCACTAACAATGTAAACCCGATAATAATACTAAATTTAGCCCCACATTCTTAACTTTGCACGTACATAACTTTCAGTTATTTTATACTAGGTAAAGCTCAGGAAATCTTATCTAGTCCCCCAGCAAACAGACTTTCCCTCTGCTGCTAACCTTCATTTACTGAATCCACCCCTCCTGGGGCTGTGGAGGTGGGGAAGGGTATAAACACATGAATCAGTTCTCTCTCCTAAAATGTATACACACACACACTAGAATTGCCAACCTCCAGGTGGGGGGCTGAAGTTCTCCTGGAATTACAACTGATCTCCAGATCACAAATATCAGTCGCTATGGAGGAAATGGCAGCTTTGGAGGGTGGACTGTATGGCAACACATCCCTGCTGAGTTCCCTCCCCAACCCCTTACCCCAGACTCCACCCCAAGTCTCCAAGAATTTCTCAACCTGAAGTTGGTAACCTTATCCTTAGAGACATACAGGCAGATTGAAAAGCTGAAGGCCTAAGTCCTGAAGGTTGAGAGTAGGGTTGCCAGACCCCGCTAGGGGCAGGGGATTCCCCCGTTCCCACCCTCCACCCCCGCCCTCACTTACCTGGCTGGCAGGGGAGGCATGGGTCTTCTGGGTGCACTTCTGAGCATGTGGCACGCTCCCGGGTGGCACAAGGCTTTCCTGTGGGCCCGAATCAGGCCCGGATCAACCTGTATCAGGCTGCTGCCAAGCACTGGCAGCAGCTCATTCCAGGCTGTTTGGGGCACGATCCAGGTCGTTTCAGGCCAATTCCAGACTGTTTCAGGCCCAATTTAGCCAGGATTGGGCCACTGCATAGAAGGGGAGTGCACCCCTGCTTGCCAGCAGCCTAATTCAGGCCATTTCAGACCTGATCTGGGTCATTTTGAGTTTGATCTGGGTCATTTCGGACTAAATGCAGGTCATTTCAGTCCCGATTTGGCCCGGATCAGAACATTGCAGAGCAGCAACCCATTCCAGGCCATTTTGAGCCTGTTCTGGGATGTTTCGGGCCTGATCCCGCCAATTTCATGTCCAATTTGGCCTGGATTAGGCTGCTGCTGAGTGAGGGAGTGCTCCCCCTGCTCAGCAGCAGCCTGTTCCATGCCATTTCAGGCTCAATCCGGGCAGTTTTGGGCCCAATCCAGGCCATTTCGGGCCCGACTCAGCCCAGATCAGGCCCTCCCATGGAGTGCAAGAATGCTCCCTGGGTGGCCACGACCAGCATGATGATGTCACTTCCCAGAAGTGATGTCATCATGCAGGTTCGGGAGCATGCACATACTGCATGTGCACCCAAAGGGGAAAAAAACAAGGTAGGTGCCAGGCCTCCAGTCTCCCACTAGGGAGGTCAGGGGACCTGGCAATCCTAGTTGAGAGTCAAGTGTGAAGACAACACATCTTCAAACAGAGCCATAAATAGCCAGTCATCTAGATAAGGGAATGTGTTGCAAGGGGTAATGCTAAACTCTTTTTTTTTATATCTAACATAAAAAAAACTACAGAAGACTACAAAAGTATAAAGGGGAGGGGGGGGAAAGGGAAGGGAGAACTGGGAAAAGGGAAAATCAACATACAAACAACAAACACTACACTACATGTCTTGTATTCCCTTCATGCTGCAATTTTTCTTAAAAGTTAACTTTCTAATATGCTATCAGATTGGTAGGTCTTATACAATACAGATTATATTCAGGATCAGGACTTCTTCCCCCCCCCCCCCTTGCGTCTCGGTCTCAATTCTCTCTGCGCAGCTGGAGCAGCTGCGCCCGCTCTTTCCTCCCCCCCCCCCACTTTCCCCTTCAGACTTTGAACTTTCTTCCTGCTGAAACTCCTGATGGTTGAACAAAAAGTCTGTCAGCTGCGCGTCCGATGTGATCTTGTAAGTTTGATCTTTATATCTGAACCAGACGCCTTCTGGAAACAGCCATTTATATTTTATATCACATTTCCTCAAGAAAGCCGCAAGTCCTTTATACTTGAATCTTCTTTTACGAGCCAAAAATGGAACATCCTTCAATATTTTAACCTTATTGCCCAAATAATCCAAGTCCACATTATGAATTGTCTAAGATGGTGTCCCGAGTCTTCTTAGATGAAAAGTCAATAATAATCTCGCAAGGCAGCTGCCGCTTCGTTGCATACTTTGAAGATGTCCGCCGGACTTCCAAAATATCGTTTTTTATCTCTTCTTTAGTTGCCTTTGCGAATGGCGCCAAAAGTCCAGACACCAAATCTTTTAAATTTTCACTTTGCTCTTCTTTTACATTTTGAAGACGCAATACCGTTTGGGCATGGTCCACTTGTAATCCTATTATTTGATTCTCCAAAAGCTTCACTTCCTTACTTGTTGCTTTCATGAGTACTGCGTTCTTGTGCGCAGACTGCTCTGCTCCGGTCGCTGTTTCTTTAATGGCTTTCACCTCGCTCTCCACTGAATCAACCTTTTGCCCCATTTCATTCAGTTTCGCTACAAAGGGCTGCACAGCATCGAAAACTGCTCGTCTCACCAACTCTTCCAAAGTTTCCCCCTTCCCCTGTAACATCGCCATCACCGATTTACTCATTGCTGGGCTCTGCTTTCTTGTCGCCATCTTAGGGGGGGGGGCACCAACTAAGTTCCGAAACTCGGTGCAGGGGAAGAAGTCTGCGCCTTTTTAGCTTCAATTCCCACCGATCCTTCGCATACGCTTAAAAATCAGAAGGGATTCGCTTACTTACAGGTCTTCACCTTAAATCTGATTATTGCCGTTGTCCATGGCCCGGCAGCACACGCGGTGCTGCGCAAGTCTGCCGGCCTCCGTTGGAGCAAGCGGGCAATTTACCCCCTGCATTACTTCCAGGGGGTTCTTCCCGCGGCGCCCCGGATCCAGGCTCCCTCACTGGGAGTCCTGGGGGTTAACCCTCGCGGGTCAACCGCCCAGTCAGGCTGCTTAGACAGTTCCCCCCGGACCTGCGGAGAGGAACGTCCGACATGGCCGGGAAAACGAAAACGAATCGGGTAATGCTAAACTCTAAAGTGTAACCCTCACAGATAATAGTCAGGATCCAGATGCAATGGGTAATGGTTGCCAGTTGTAGAAAAAGCCAGCTAGCCAGTCTTAGAAGGGGTTCATGGGTGGTCAGTCAAAAGCCCTGCTCCCCAGAGCCCTGAGGGCCTTTGGGACAGTGAACAACTTCCTTGGGTTTGGAGTGATACAATCTACTGCTAGGCTGGGAGGCAGAGTTGAGACTGAGATTACTGCCCAGAATATCCAGGGTGGGAGTATCTCTGATGGGGAGGGTTTGTTTTGAAAAAAATCCACCTGCCTACAAGGATTGGGGTAGAGGGAAGCAATACCCAAGGATTTAGCCATACCATGGTTAGTTTTGATTTTTTTCCCTTCTAGAGCTGTGCCTGTAGTGGTGCAGGGTCCTAGCAGAAAAATTAGCAACATGATGAGCCCTATTGCTTAGAGACCCTGATGCCTCTTGTATCCAATTCTAAAAAACAGCTTGTCTAGTTTGGTCCTGAGTTCCCACGGGGGGCAATCCTGGTTAGGACCACATCAACAGGGGAAAAGGGATCCTGCCTTCCCCTGCACCATTTTTATGACCTGAAACAGTACTGGGGACATGCAGTCAAACAATGCCCCCTGGCCATTTTGGGTCAGGAAAAGGATCCCCTCCTGTCCTTGAGCTGCAGTGCCCCAGACCATAATTGAGCCTCAATGATGCAGCTTAAAGGAATTTTCAGGGGAGAACTCTCCCTCTAAAATGAAGGCATGTACCCAGGGCAAACCCATCATATGTAGCTTGGCCCTTGTTCCCAGGAAAATATTATTAGGGTTGTACTGTAGGCCTAACAATAAGACAGCTTTCTTATACATAAAGTACGAACACAGGTATTGTAATAACAACATCTTCGGGACCTATATTTGATCATAGGTCCCGTCTTTGGGACCTATATTTGATCATTTCAGCCCTCTTTTCGGGGAAGAGGTGGACAAGATTCTGCAGGTGGTACGGCCTACCACGTGCCCCTTGGACCCGTGCCCGTCATGGCTGGTGAAAGCCAGTGCTGACGGGTTACGGGATTCCTTGGAGGCGATTATAAATCTGTCCTTGAGCTCTGGGGTTTTTCCCGGGGCACTAAAGGAAGCTGTGGTACGGCCTCTTCTGAAAAAATCATCATTAGATCCTGCCGACCTGCTCAATTACTGACCGGTTTCTAACCTCCTGTATCTGGGGAGGTGATTGAGCGGGCGGCAGAGAAGCAACTGCAGAATTTTCTGAAGGAGACCTCGGCCCTAGATCCCTTCCAGTCTGGTTTCCACCCAGGACATGGGGTCGAGACTTTGCTGGTCACCCTCACAAATGATCTCCACAGACATCTGGATCAGGGCGGATCAGCACTGCTGATTTTATTGGATCTGTCAGCAGCGTTTGATACGGTCGATCACGAGCTTTTGACCCACCACCTTGCCAATGTGGGGATTCAGGGGACAGCACTGCAGTGGCTGGTCTCCTTTCTCCATGATCAGGGACAGAGGGTGGCGCTGGGAGAGAGAATGTCATCTCGCAGGCCACTGGTATGTGGTGTGCCACAGGAAGCGATATTCTCCCCATTATTATTTAATGTTTATATGCACCCCCTCGCCCGGCTGGTGCAGAGTTTCGGGCTGAGGTGTCACCAATATGCGGATGACACCCAGCTTTATCTGTTGTTGGACGGACGGCCTGGATCGACCCCTGATGTCCTGGAGTGTGTTTTTGAGGCTGTGGCTGGTTGGTTGAGACAAAGTCGGCTGAAATTGAATCCCACAAAGACGGAGATCCTGTACTTGAGCCATGGGGAGATGGCTTCGTGACCCCAGCTTCCTACACTTGATGGGGCAGTACTTACACTGGCCCCGAGAGTTAGGAGCCTGGGGGTGATTCTGGATTCCTCCTTGAAGATGGAGGACCAAATCGCTGCAGTTGCCAGGTCTTCCTTTTATCATCTTCGGCAGACCAGGCAGCTTGCCCCTTATTTGTCCCCCCATGACCTGACTACAGTGGTCCAAGCAATGGTCACCTCTAGGCTGGACTACTGTAACACACTCTACGCTAGGCTTCCCATGGGCCTGATCCGACGGTTACAGCTGGTACAGAATGCAGCGGCGCGGGTCATTACTGGAGCACCGGTGTGGGAGCATATTACGCCGGTGCTTCGCCAGCTGCACTGGTTACCAGTGGAGTACCGAATCAGGTTCAAGGTTTTGGTGTTAACCTATAAAGCCCTAGGCTGACTGGGACCGACGTATCTGCGGGACTGTCTCTCACCATATGAGCCCTGGAGGACTCTTCGATCTGGCGGAAAGCATCTTTTAAGAGTCCCTGGACCTAGGGAGGCCCGCCTGGCGTCAACCAGGGCCAGGGCCTTTTCGGTCCTGGCCCCCGACTGGTGGAATGCTCTATCTTACGAGACTAGGGCCTGGCAAGATTTGCTTGCATTTCGCTGGGCCTGCAAGATGGAGCTATTCCGCCAGGCATATGGCTGATGCCAGGTGGTGCCCTACCCCATGGGATTAAACCACGCCCCTATGTGAACATAGATGCTGCTGTCCATGCTTAATTCTGTCCACACTTAATACGGCATACATTTGCTCTGGAAGAATCGTTGTACAGAACACCAAATCTATATTATGTTCTGCTTTTAATTATTTATATGTAAATATACGACATTTATATATTTGCATAGTTGTAATTTTAACTGTTTAGATGTAGTGTGTTAGATGTAATATTTTTAAAAATTTTAATGGCATTTGATATTTGTATTTCTGTTATCCGCTCTGAGCCTGCGAAAGCAGGGAGGGCGGAATATAAATGTAATAAATTAAATTAATTAAATTAAATTAAACATAGAACAGGAACCTTGTTGTTCCTGAGTGTTTGCAGGGAACACAAATTGGAAAGGCAAGGACCTATTTTAAATTCAGTCAGCTCCCACCCCTTCCCCACATCACCAATTAGGAGCACATTGTAGATGCAAGTCCTCCTTCCTTTGCCTGTATGAACCTCTGCTCTGTTTCTCGCTCAGCACTAATGATAGTTTACCCAGATATCTGCACTAGAATAACCATAGTTGGTCTTGCTAACCATAGTTATCTCTCAAACTGGAGACTGAAGCCAGGATTAGATCCCAAATTCAATCTATAGTTTGGTCGTGAAATTACATACAGCAGAAACTATGGTAGTGCTGATGTTGGTGCAAATATAACAGTAAACAACCATTATTGTTAACTGGGAACTGAAAGGTGAAGGGGCTATGAGCCCTGGGACAAAAAACAAAGGGGGAAAGAGCATGTAAGTCAATCCATGATTTGATGACTTCTGAATAAGCATTAGTGCAAGAATCGCACAAAAGTCAGAGTCAACTCCATTTGTTTTGTGCTTGAATGGCTATGAACATATTTTTTATAAAGTCTGCAATAGCAAGCATTATAGTAGTTGCAAGACAAACCTTTTTGAAAGCGGGGGGGGGAGGGAACAGGGGCTATTGCATACCAGCTGCTCCTTATGTCGTTCTGAGAAGTATACTGCCTACAGTGTCTCACTAGGGAATCATGGAAAGTTAGTTATTAAGGCTGCACACTTGTTATGGGGATTACGCCATAATAAAGTGTTATACCCTTAAGAATAAGCAAATTATGGCTACGAAAAAATGAGAGGTTAGAACTAGATGTAGACAGCATTGTTTTCAGTTCATGAGTGGCTCCATTAGCACACTGTATTTTTTTAAATATCCACCCATAGCAAACTCAATGGGAATTCTCCCATTTACTTCAAATGCATCAGGAGGACCCAGCCTGCAGTGTGTTAATAAAATAATACAATTGCTAACAACAGTTACATTTAATACAACCTCAGGCCACCTGCAGTTATTGCCCTATGCAGTGTGTCACAAGATATCTCTGTGTTATAAATGTACACCAAGGATTAATCAGTGGGTAAGACAATTAAAAGACATTGCTGTTTTGCAGAAATTGACTGCTAATATCATGGGGGAAAGAGACAAGAGCCATATCAGCAACACTAGATTGTTCTCTGGGACTATCTGAAAACTCCACAGAGAGAGGGAGAGAGAAAGAGAGAGAGCAACTATCCTTCTTGACAGTGAATTTGAATATCTGAAGAGATCTCCAGTTTTAGTATACAATGCTGCTTCACTACAAAGTTTATTAAGCCAACAAGATCTTTATATTCTCTGGAATTTGGTGGAGGTTGTTGTGTTTTTTTTCTGTCTTCAACAAAAGAAAAAGTAAAGAATTAGGAAATCACTTTTTTAAAATGTCTGGAGCATTGTTTGTGCCTTTCAATACTTCTGCAAGTAAATAAACCCCTTTCCAATGAAGCAGAGGCAGTTGTCATTATATCTCCCTACAAATTTTCAGCCCCCTTGAATAGATTTGTTTGACCTTTGTGTATCTTTTACCTTTAGGCATGGGATGTTTAAAAGAAGTTGCATTAAATAAATATGCAGACTTTTGATTATATTTGAGTAAGTCCTATTTTTTGTGCAATTTCTTCCCAGATCTTAGAAGTCGAAAGGCTTTTCTGGTAAATTGGGCTTCCATTCTCCCAAACAGTCCTAAACAGAATTTAACCTTTCTACATCCATTGAAAGACAGGTGTAACTTTTCTTAAGATAGCACAGTTCATTTTTGAGAGAAATCATGGTATAGTGGTCAGAGTGTTGGACTAGGATCTTATTTGAATCCGCACTCTGCAATGGAAGCTTGCTGGGTGACCTTGGGCGAGCCACACATTCTCAGCCTAACCTCCCTCACAGGATTGCTATAAGGGTAAAATGGAGAAGGGGAAAATGTCATAAGCTACTTTGGGTTCCCATTGTGGAGTAAAAAATAAATGGAGTAAAAATAATGTACAACTGCAAAGGAACATAGCACAGAAGGTAGCGTGGTTTCCTATGCATGCACACGAGAAGCAGCATGCTGACTCTGCCAACTGCAGTAGGACAGTTGCTACCATGAGCAGTCAGGAAGAAGCCTCTATGTGACAAAGACATATCACTAAGGCACTTGGATGGAATGAAGGACTTGGAGGGATATACTTGAAGGCATAATCTAGATGGCTCCCATTTTCTCAGAAGCTCAGACCCCAGCACCAGCACAGAACAGTGTAGTGAAGAGGAGGGTGGAAATTAGTTAATTTAGAAGTTGGGGATGGCGCTCTGTTCCACAAAGAGAGAAAAGTTACTTGGAGTTGATACAAGCAAGTGGATTGGAAATACTTAATTAGACCTCCTATGATATGCAAAACCTTGGCTCTACCCTCTCAGATTCCATTTTTATGAGTTTTGTACTGCACTTTAGCACTTTGGTGTAACATGCCATTGCCGCTATATCCCTTAGTGACTTGCAGATAGCAGTATGGACTGCTTCCAAGTTTTGTATTTGAGGTGATAGAACATTGTATGAAAGTCTTATATGTGATATATAATCTTTGATGGTCATCTCACCTGTGCAATTTATTACTAAATGCTGCATCTGCTGGATGATGAGCATACAGGTGAACCCAACCTTAAGGCGGATAATAGTGCTCATCTCGCTTGAAAGAGATAATTTCCAGATGTGAAAAAGAGCAAACCACAACCTCATTAAGATTAAAAACAGATGTGAAAAAGTTTGATCCAGTGCTTCTCGAACTTTATGAAACCAGATCTTCTCACAGATCCATTAGTATTACCACCCTAAGCAGAGTTATACCCTTCTACGCCAATTGACATCAATGGAAGTAGAATGATGTAACTCTGCTTAGGATAGTGCTGTAGATCTTCAACATGCTTTCCCAGTCAAAAAATATCATGGGGCATATCTGCACAAATTTAATACCCAAAACTTACTTCTACATGCCCTACCCAGCTTCCAAATATGGTTTAATACACATGTTCTCTCTTCATGCCTCTACATCTCGTGTGAGATCCTCTGGTTAATGTGGCCCCATATCAATTAAACAATTAGTTGAGACATTTGTTTTCTCTTTTATAATTTCGTAAGGACAAACTCCAAGTGTCATTTGACAGTTCAGAGTTAATAAGCCATATAAAATGGTTTGGACTCACTTCTTTACCCCTTCCCATTTATGCAGTTTTAGGATGAGTATCCTTGATTACCAGGGTGAAAAAAGCTCTAGGTCTGAATATGCAGCTGTACACAGCCAGCAACTTTGAGTGAAGGTTTGGTTTGTTTGTTTGTTTCTTTGTGCCCGTTTGCTGTCCATCTTTCTCACTGAGACTCAAGGCAGATCACTCAGTGTAAGTCAAGCCAATCAACAGCTGGGTCATTCAATAAAGATACAGTAGGCAAAAAAGCATAATTCCAAATACAGAAATGAAACATTGCTGAAATAAAAAATAAGTAATTTGACATGACATATTAACCAATTATGAAACTACCCAGTAGGAGCATATCTATATCAACAGACAGTACCTAGTAGATGTCAGATTTCAGGTAGCAAATCAAATGTCTGAAAGCTCCTTCATATTTTTTTTTTAAAAAAATTAAAATCTTTTTTTTTAAGTTAAACTAGCATGTTAAAAAGACAGTTCTAAACCAGGGGCGGGGTGAGTTTGCCAGATATACTAGGTTTTAAATTGGGGGAGGGGTATTTATATGAGGGAGCCTTCAGATGTACACAGCGCAGCCCTGAACAAAGTAATATCCTTCTAAGCTGATTGGCTGTTTTGGATTGCACTGCTGCTCTCCTGCTTGCAGTTTAATGTCATATGATCCAAGAACAGATACATCAGATAAGATTGCTAATCATGAGTTCTGCTTTTCCTCAGCTTTGGAGATAGAACTTAATATCTTACAGAATCCATAATTAGCTTGGGGTGGGGTCTAAATACGCCTGGTGATTTTTTTGTTCTGGGGAAGGAGGATTGGCCAAGGGAGATACTCTTCAGGTTATTCGTGGCCATGTGAGATTACCTTATGGATTGTCTTAGAGGTGTACATAACAGAAAAGAATTCCAAAAATACACACAGAAATTGCTGGTTTGACTCGTTAATGTGAGTTTCGGAACAGCAGAACAAGTTCGGGAACTGAGGCTGTAACGACTCCCCCCACCCTGCTGAAAAGTTTGTGTGTTTTGTTTCTGCTCTTACTGTGCAGACACTGTGCAGGCAGGCCAGGCAGTGGAGTGGGCCATCTGGCAGCATCTTGTTTTCCTTAACGGCAGGTCTATCTGCACTCATCATGCAGCTAATTGGCTTCAAACGGGAGAAACTGAGCTCTTAGCTTTCATTCAATTGGCGGGAAGGCGATATGCACATTACTTGAGTGCATCTTTTCTTTAGCACTTCTTGGGCAATGGTGATTTCATTGAATGGATCGTAGGGATCCAATAATAAAAAGTTTACTTTCTACTGGGGAGGGGAGTAGCAGACAACCCGGTGTTGTCAGCACCAGAGTTGCCATCACCCTCGCTGTGTGTTTTTACTCACAAAGCAAGAAAAGATGGCAACATCCACATGGGCGTGCACATGTGGTTTGAGGAGGGATGGGTTTCTTTCAGCTTCTGAGCTTCCACCTGCTGCAAAGGCTCATGTTATGCAAATTAACTGATAATTGGAAAGAAATTGCACTTATTAAAAGAGAGCTCCAGTGAGGAGGTCCCAGGCATGTGGAGCTGGTACATGCCCACTTAGTGGCCTTTTGCCACAACCCAAGTGAAGTGCGGAAGGGCCCTTTCCAGCTGGCTGGAGGGAGGGGGGAGAGTTTGAAGGGAAGAAGTTTCCCTGCGCCGCTTGCAAATGGCGCGGGGGACCTTCTTCCCTTCAAAGTCTGTCTCTTTCCAGCTGGCTGGAGGAGTGGATGTTCTTCAGCCAATCTTAGCCCTCAACCCCCTCCCCCCCGTGACCCAGATAGAGTTTAAAGGGCCAAACAGCCTATCAAGGTTTTGAGGGCTAATATTAACTGCAGAACATCCACTCCAACATTGCCTAGGGAACTCATTCTTGCTCCTTGCTCCATAGAGCAGAATGGGAGCTTTAAAGGGCTGGCCACAAACCCCACCAAGCAGCTGATCTGCTCGGTGGGGTTTGAACTTCTGCCCCGTGCGGCTTATTTCATCTGATGGGAGAGGAAGGAGGGGGTTCCCTCCTCCTCCTCCCATCAGGTGAAATAAGTGTGGGGGGTAGTTTGTTGGTGTGCTCCAAATCTTTACGGAGCACACCGAAGCGGATCAAACAAGGGATCCCCAAAGTGACTTGCTGCTTTGGGAATCCCTTATTACCGATTCTTTATTTCTGCTTTGGGTTTCCCAAAGCGGGAAACCCGAATTTTTTTTTTGCATACCCCTACTGCCATCCCATCAAGACAGGGTTAACATACCTGTAACTTATGTTCATCGAGTTCTTCTGTGCCGACACACATGGGTACTGCGCACGCGCAGGCCAGCCGCCGGAAGATTTTTTATCGCTTTCCCAGCTCCGAAGGGGCCATTTGCCGCGCGCCTCAGCGACCGTTTCCCGCCCAAACGGTCACATGCTCCTCCAGCGGCCAACGGCCCCTTCCCTCAGTTCTCCCTTGCCACCGCTCATCCAATACACAGAGCCATAACCCCGATAAAAACTAGAGCCATAGCCCAGCCATAGTACAGCAATCTGCGTTGGAGTTCACAGCGGGGTAGGAGGGAGGGTTGTGTGTCGGCACAGAAGAACTCGATGAACATAAGTTACAGGTATGTTAACCCTGTCTTCATCTTCGTTCTTCTGTGCCTCCACACATGGGAGAGTACCAAGCTTCACATAATAAGGAAGGTGGGGTGAAATCCAACTCAATTTTATTATACAACAGGAAAACAAGACAACATATATACACATATACATATGTGGCAAAAGAAAACATACCAACCCCACAACATCCAGCAAGTATAAATATATATATATAATATACACTATATACAGCGCCTCCACCTCCCCCATTGGAGCATATTAATCAGCATACTCCTAGGGAAACAAGGAATGGAGGACGGCCCTAGCAACAGCTACATCTTCATTGGCATTTACATCCACAGCATAATGCCGTACAAAGGTATCGGCGGACGACCAAGTTGCAGCCCTGCAAATATTAGCTAAAGGTATACCCTTGAGCAGTGCCGAAGATGCCGCCTGGGATCGTGTGGAGTGAGCCCTGACACCCAAAGGACAGTCCACCTTAGCCGTGGCGTAGGCCTTCACAATGGCTGTCACAATCCAACGGGACACCGTCTGTGCAGACGCCCTGCGGCCCTTGTCCTTCGCCCCGAAACACACAAAAAGGTAGGGACTGTTCCTGAACACCCTTGTCCTCTCCAAATAAAAAGCCAAAGCCCTCCGCAGATCCAAACTGTGGAGGGCCTTTTCCCCTTTAGTAGAAGCTTCAGGGAAAAATACAGGCAGAGAAATCTCTTGTGAAAGGTGGAAGGTTGACACCACCTTGGGCAGGAACGAAAGACACGGTCGCAAGACCACCTTATTCGCATGAAAGCGAAGGAACGGGGGGTCTGCCCTAAGAGCAGCCACTTCGCTGACCCGTCTGGCAGAAGTGATCGCCACGAGGAATGCCACCTTGTAGGAGAGCAAGTCCAGAGGGCACGTAGCCAAAGGCTCAAAAGGGGGCAACATCAACCTAGCCAGGACCAGGGAGAGAGACCACTGGGGCACAGGGGGTGACACAGGCGGGTAAAGATTAAGCATCCCCTTCAAAAACTGGCGGGACTTCTGGTGAGAGAAAACCGTGCAGCCATCCACCCGATCATGGAACGCAGAGATGGCCGCAAGGTGCACTTTCAGAGATGCTACACTAAGGCCCTGGTCCTTCAGCTCGCAAAGATAATCCAAGACCATCCCCAAGGGGCTATCCAGAGGCGCCACCTTCCTAGAGGCGGCCCAAGCCTCAAACCTACTCCACTTCGCCTTGTAGGCACGCCGTGTGGAGGGCTTCCTAGCGTTCAGTAGGACCTTCTCGACTGGCTCAGAGAAGCCTAGGGACGGGGCCGAATCCGCCAAGCGGTCAGGTGTAGTTTCCTGGGCTCGTGGTGGAAGAGCTTCCCGTGTAGGAGGAGATCCCTCCGGGGCGGAAGGGCCACGTAAGCTCGGCCGGACATCTCCAGCAGCTTCGGGAACCAGAGCTGCCGTGGCCAGAACGGAGCCACTAAGATGCAGTCCGTGTTGTCCCTCTCCACCTTGCACAGCACTCTGGGTATGAGAGGGAAAGGCGGAAACATGTAATGTAGTCCCCGGGCCCAAGTAAATTGGAAGGCATCCCCAATAGAAAGGGGGTCGCTTCCTGCCCGAGAACAAAAGATCTCGGCCTTGGTGTTCGCCGATGTCGCAAACACGTCTATGCTCGGGCGACCCCATTTCCGAAAGATCGGCCCAACGTACTTTGCCTTGAGCCCCCACTCGTGATTCAGCATGTGCACCCTGCTGAGAGTGTCCGCCTGCACATTGTCCGACCCAGCTACATGAATGGCGCGAAGCGTCACCCCATTCCTGATTGCCCATTCCCAAATGAGCGTGGCCTCCCTGCAGAGGATCATGGACACCGTGCCGCCCTGTTGGTTCAGGTAATACATAGCGGTAGTGTTGTCCGTCTGCACCAGCACCTGATGGTTCTGCAAGATTGCTGTGAACGACATAAGTGCAAAACGAACAGCCCTCAGTTCAAGCACATTAATATGGAGACCCTTTTCTCTCTCAGACCACACATCCTGAACACATAGCTCCCCACAGAAAGCCCCCCACCCTTGCAGAGAGGCGTCCGTGGTTACGGAGAACTCGGGATGATGGAAACCAAATGGGGTCCCTTTAAACAAATTAATATCCGACAACCACCAGTCAAGAGAGGATATAACGGCTCTGGGAACAGAGAATTTAGCAGTCGGAGGATGCTGTAAAGCATTGTATCTCCTCACAAACCAATTCTGGAGCGGGCGCATCCGCAGCCTCGCAAAAGGGACCACCGGGGTGGCAGCAGCCATATGCCCTAGCAAGCATTGAATCATGCGCACTGGCTGAAAACGATTTCGTTTAAACAAGGACACCAGTCTCTTCAAGGAACGTGCCCGCTCCGGAGGCAATAAAGCCTTGGCCTCCACTGAGTCGAACACTGCCCCAATATAAGGCACAACACGGCTAGGTGTCAGCTTAGATTTTTCAAAGTTAACCAGGAGGCCCAAGCGTTCGCAAGTGTCTAGCACCAATGCCACATCTTGCAGCAGCTTAACCTCCGAGCCCGCTGTTATAAGCCAATCATCGAGATAGGGGTAGATGGTACAGCCCCGCTCTCGAAGAAAGGAAACCACAGGAGCCACGCACTTAGTAAACACACGTGGGGCTGTGGAAAGGCCGAAGGGGAGAACCTTGTAACGGAATACCCGCTGCTTGTAAACGAAGCACAGAAATCTCCTGTGCTCCTCCAAGATCCCCACGTGGAAATACGCGTCCTTTAAATCCAGGACAGCGAACCAGTCCCCCCTCTTCAAAAGGGCAATTACAGCAGGCAGTGTGATCATCCTAAACTTGGTGACCCTTAGAAAGGCATTTAGGCCCCTAAGATCCAAAATGGGACGTAGACCCCCATCCTTCTTAGGGACCAGGAAGAACCGGGAAAAGATACCCTTCTCAGACTCCACAAATGGCACCTCTTCCACAGCACCCTTAGCCAAGAGGGACCTAATTTCATCCTCCAGCTCAACCAAGGTATTATTCACCGCACTCAGCGGTGAAGTACACATCGGCAGTTCAGTGAATTCCAGCCCGTACCCCTTATCAACAATCGTTAAGACCCATGAGTCAGATGTTATTGACTCCCATTCAGACAAAAAAGGACTGAGTCTGTCCGAAAAGTTCAGGGCTGCCGCAGGGCCGGGTCTTCAGAACTGCCTTCCAGCCCCTTGCGGATCTTTTTGCTGGGGCGGAGGTTGAGACGAGCGGGGCTTGAATGGCCTACGCCTCCTGCCCTGGTGTTGCGCTGGGGTATACTGGCGCTGCGAGGTAGGGTACTGCTGATAGTACGGACGGGGTTGATATCTGCTGCGGTACTGGTAGGGATTATACCTCGACGAGTACCGAGGCTTGAACGTGGACCTGTCCGCCGGAGTGACCCCCAGGGAGCGTGCCGTCTGCCGGTCCTCCTTCTTCTTTTTAAGCGCCTCGTCGGTGGTGGTAGAGAAGAGGGAGTCACCCTCAAAGGGCAGACGTTCAATCTTGGCCTTCACCTCCTGCGGGAGGGCAGTCGACCGCAACCACGAGTGCCTCCTCAGAAGCACCGCTGACGCCATACCCCGAGCAGCCGTGTCAGCCGCATGACTCCCGGCATTCATCTGTTGCTTCGATAATCGTACTGCCTCCGTCTGCAGCAACGACACCACCGCCTTCTTGTCAGCAGGGAGGTCAGTGACATAGTTCGCCAGCTTTTCCCATAGGTAGAGCTGATAGCCCGCCATAATCGTTTGATAGTTGGCTATCCGGAGGGCTAAAGCAGCAACTGAGTACTGACGTCTACCCAGTGCGTCCATCTTCTTTCCCTCCTTATCCGGTGGGACGGAGGAGGACCCCGACCTCTTGTGCTGAATCTCCTCGGCTATCAGGGATGACGGTGGAGGGTGCTTGATGAGAGACTGCCACGTCCCCTGTTTGATCTTATACATCTGTTCGATGCGTTTGGACGTGGCAGGCAGGTCAGATGGTGACTTCCAGACCTTGTCGATGATCTCCTCCAAGCCCTCCAACATAGGAAAACCTACTGTAGCCGGGTTCTCCCCATAGATTCTGCACAGCAACTTGTCCTTCGTCTTCGGGACCACAGAAGACACGTCAATCTCCAAGGCCTTGGACATGCGGGCCATTTGGTCTGCATAAATCCGCAGGTCCTCGAAGGGAGAGCTGGTGGAAGGGCCGACATTGTCGTCCGGAGATGGCTCGGAGAGCGACTCAGAGCGGTAGCCGGACCCCACATCCTCGTCATCCTCATCAGATGCAAGTGCTGACACTTCCTCTCCTGGGAAGGGTGGAGGCAACCACTCACGACGGCTAGACGACGACGGCCCCGGATCCGATGACCTGAAGCCAGGTGGAGCCCCTTTCCACTGGCACCGATAGGCCTCTGGTAGACCTGTAGCCTGTTGGTGACGCGCAGCCACGGACCGCTCGGATCCGACTCGCTCGGATCCGACACTCCCCTCCAACCAACACCGCTGGCTACGGGCAGACTGTGCAGGCGACGGATCCCTGGTCGTCTCTCGGATCCGACGATGCGGAGCCGGGCTCGATTCCGGTGTTGGCGAACGCCGTCCACTCGACAGGACCACATAGGCCCCCGGATCCGGCATCTCTTCCTCAAGGAGGGGACGGTCAGGGGAGTCCAGGTGAGGTGATGGCGTAGGTGGAGACACCAGGACCACCTCTTCTGTAGACCGGCGCCGAGGGGACCAAGAGCGATGCTTGGTCTTCTTAGCCTTCTTCTTCGGAACTGATTCGGAGGAAGCTTTCGGAACCGATGTCCTCTTGGTCGACGCCTTCCGTGCAGCCTCCGGTCCCGGGACTGTCACAGGCCCTTCGATCGACGCCGGGGCTGACCGTATCGGATCCGACTCGCCCGGTTCCGGCCTCGGAGCCGACCTCCCCGGTTCCGACCTCACCGACGCCGACTTGTGCGGGGACTTCGCAGACCTCGCCACCGAGCTTGCCCTCGACGCCGGCTTGTCTGCCGGGCGGGATGTAGCCACCGATTTGGAAGAGGTTACAGAGCCCGCTCGAGACCGGCTTCCGGCATGGGTGGGGGTTCGGCCAGCCTTCTCCGCGGCCCCGGGTTTCTCCGCCTCGGAGGGCCCAGGGGCGTCCAAGACCCGCTGCCACAGTGAAGCCTTGAGGCGGGCGGACCGCTCCTGCCTGGCTTTATGCGTAAAGCCCTGGCAGACCTTGCAAGTGGGGACTACACGTTCCTCCCCCAGGCAAAGCAGGCAAAGGCTATGCCCATCCGTTTGAGCCATTTTAGCACGGCACTGGGCACAGTGCTTAAACAGGGCCGTAGAAGCCATTCCGAGGGGCAAAAAACAAACGCAAAGTCAAAAACAGTCCGGGTCAAAT
This sequence comes from Eublepharis macularius, assembly GCF_028583425.1. Classification (NCBI taxonomy): domain Eukaryota; kingdom Metazoa; phylum Chordata; class Lepidosauria; order Squamata; family Eublepharidae; genus Eublepharis; species Eublepharis macularius. The sequence goes on from NC_072796.1 coordinate 53,894,239, forward strand.
ACTCTACCAAGATCAGTCCGTCCAAATCAGTAAGCAGAAGAGAAGTCAAATCCAGATCCAAGTCAGTCACGAGAAAAGCAATCCAAAGACACAAATAAGCACGGAGCTACAAGCGAACGTTCTCCTCAAGCGGCGGCAAGAAGAGAACTGAGGGAAGGGGCCGTTGGCCGCTGGAGGAGCATGTGACCGTTTGGGCGGGAAACGGTCGCTGAGGCGCGCGGCAAACGGCCTCTTCGGAGCTGGGAAAGCGATAAAAAATCTTCCGGCGGCTGGCCTGCGCGTGCGCAGTACCCATGTGTGGAGGCACAGAAGAACGAAGATGAACCACTGGTTTGTGGTTTGTGGTGTGCCACAGGGGGCAATACTCTCCCCGTTATTGTTTAACATCTATATGCACCCTCTTGCCCAGTTGGTGTGAAGTTTCGTATGTGGGTGTCACCAGTATGCTGATGACACCCAATTATATCTGTTGATGGACAGCTGGCCTGGCTCAGCCCTGAATGTCCTGGAGCATGCTTTTGAAGCCGTGACAGGATGGCTGAAGCAAAGTAGGCTGAAATTAAACCCCACGAAGACAGAGATCCTGTACTTGAGTCGCAGATGCATGGATTCGGGACTAGACATGGGCACGAACCACATTACGAACCCAAAAAACCCACGAACCGCCTGATTGTCTGTTCGCAAACTGGTGGTTTGTGAGGGTCCATGGCCAACAAACCAGTGTTCGTTGGAAGCCTGGTTCGTTGCGTTCACCCGCGGTTCGTGAAGCCAGACAGTCAGGCACCATCAATCAATTCCCTTGGAAATGGAGCTGGGGGAATGCCTGAACTTTGTCTGCACTCCTTCTGTCACCCTGGAAACCCAAATCGAAGCCCAGCTTACCTTGATCGGCAGGTTTTCCTTCCAACCATGGAGCTGCAAATTGGTTACATGGGAGAAGACACCTGGGGGGAAGGAAGGGGGAAGGGGGTTTCTGTAGCCATGGGCACTCCAATCTCATCCCTGCAAACCCTGACAGGCAGTTCTGATGGCCAACCCCTTGTACACTGGGCCAACGTCAACTGGTGGCTCTAATTGTATCGAATGGGAGTTTCCTGGGGGCCTCAGATTGGAGAGGGTATAACTTCAAGATCCCTATTGCAATCTTGACCAAACTTGGATGCTAGCTGGAAGAGGGCCTGCTAAACACTCCCTAGGAATATGGGCTCTCTAAGTCCAACGGGGGCCATTCTGATACCCATGAACCTCGAACCGGTTCGTCAGCAGGAAATATTCGTTTCGGTTCATTAGTTTGGGTTCCTCGGCAGCACTGAACCACGAACCACTGGTTCATTAAATTTTTTTTGTTCATGCCCATGTCTATTCGGGACCCCGGCTTCCTCCCCTCGACAGGGTGGTACTTGTACCAGCTCCGAGGGTCAGGAGCCTGGGGGTGACCCTAGATGCCTCCTTGAAAATGGAGGCTCAGGTCACCACGGTTGCCAGGTCTTCTTTATTCCATCTCTGACAGACCAGGCAGCTTGCCCCCTATCTTTCAACCCGTGACTTAACTACAGTGATCTAGGCAATGGTCACCTCTAGGTTAGACTACTGTAACACGCTCTATGCAGGGCTCCCCTTGAATCTGATTTGGCAGTTACAGCTGATCCAAAATGCAGCAGCATGTGTCATCACCAGAGTGCCAAGTAGCACACATATAACACCAGTATTGCGCCAGCTGCATTGGTTACTTGTGGAGTACCGAATCAGATTCAAGGTTTTGGTATTAACCTGTAAAGCTCTATGCGTACTGGGACCTGTGTATCTTCAGAACTGCCTCTCCCCATGTGTGCCCAAGAGGATGCTTCAATCCAGACAAAAACAGCTATTAATGGTCCCTGGCACCAGGGAGGCCTGCCTAGCATGGACTAGAGCCAGGGCCTTCTTAGTCCTGGCTCCAACCTGGTGGAATGCTCTGTCTAATGAGATCAGGGCCTGGAAGGATTTGTTATCCTTCCACCAGGCCTGTAAGACAGAGCTGTTCCACCAGGCATACAGCTTATGCTGGGCAGGGCCCCAACTGGCCGAATTTTAATAGAATGGGGCCCTCCCTATCAGAGTACCCACCTCAAACAAACTTCTTTTAAAAGTATCTTTTAGTGACAGTTGCATGTTGGACTGAGTTAAACTAGTTTGTGCTGCTATGTTTTAAATATTTATATTGTACTTATAGTGGTTTTAAAATGTGGAATGTAATTTTTAAAGTTTTATTAATGTAATCCGCCCTGAGCCTGCTGTTGCAGGAAGGGTGACATAGAAATTGAAGGTAAATAAATAAATAAATAAATTTTGAGGGCTAAGATTGGCTGCAGAATGTCCACCACTTCCTTGCAGAATGGGTGTCATGACTCCACCCCTACATCTATGCCATTGTTTTATATGTTCTAGGCGTTGAACCATTGATAATGCTGTACCTTGATTTCACTTTGCAAATGCTTTACAAATGCTCTAACCATAACTTTTGTTTCTCCCTCTAGTCTGAGAACGCAGCTGTGTCTTGTCTCTTCTTCGAAGCTCACTGAAGTGACCTTGTACTGTCTGAAATGTTACAGTTTCATGCATTCCCAGACCCTTTTCACACACAAACCTGTGGTCTAGCTGGGAGGGTGGAAATGAGTGGGTATTTAGAGTTGTACTTTTGTCAAGTCTCTATTCCTATCAAGGAAACGTGTACTACTGAGATGCTTTTTTGCCTCTGAGTATATGGAAAAGATTGGATTTCTGAATAAAACCATTTAACCAAGAGCTTGGACTTCTTGTTGCAATGGTGCAGGGACCTGTCTACCATATCCTGTCATCCATAGCCTGACAATGAGAGCTCTCTGGTTGGCAGGCAAAGCTGCCTATCAAGGTTTTGAGGGCTAAGATTGGCTGCAGAACATCCACTCCTCCCTTGCCGAATGGGAGCTCTCTGGTTGGCAGGCAGAGCTGCCTATCAAGGTTTTGAGGGATAAGATTGGCTGCAGAACATCCACCCCTCCCTTGCAGAATGGGAGCTCTCTGCTTGACAGGCAGAGCTGCCTATCAAGGTTTTGAGGGCTAAGATTGGCTACAGAACAGCCACCTCTCCATTGCCTAGGGAATTCATTCTTGCTCCTTGCTCCATAGAGCAGAGTGGGAGCTGTCTGTTTGGCAGGCAGAGCTGCCTATTAAGTTTTTAAGGGCTGCAAAAGATCTGCAGATGTCCCTGCATTGCCTAGGAAATTGATAGATCAGCTCCAGGATGTCTGGACTCATGGACCATGGACTGGCCCAAATGGACCAAACTTTGTGAAAATTGTGAGTTCCACGAACTGTATGTTCACGAACCATGAACTGGGCTGGACCGTGCCTAATTTAGGTCTATTTTCCGGACTGCCCACCTCTAGTAATAATTTTTTGGCTTTGTCACTAAAGCAGGAATGTTTTTTAAAACATTGCTGTGCTATTGGCAATGGAGTGCTCTCCTGCTTGCACACCATGCTGGATCCACTAGTTTCCCACCATTCTATGTGCACCCCAATACGTGTCTTCTTGGGGGTGTATTTTTATGTGAATTTTCTTGTGCTTGAGAAGAAACTTATTGGATCAAGGGATTTTTGGATGACTCTCTCACTTCAGAATATTAATAACCATCAAATCATGTTGAAAGTAGCATCTAAATCTATGTATGCTCAGTCAGGAGACAGCAAGCTCTGCTAAGACCAATGGGATGTGTTCCCAATAACTGTACATAGTTAGTGTTCCTAGATTACCTTGAAAAGCAGTTTCCATAGATTTTAGTTATTCCATAGATTTTAGTTATCCAGCTGTCACCATTTTCTACCATTCTAAAGTAATTACACAAATATTTAATGCAGCACACTGTGGATATATTCATTTACTGGCAGAACCTTTCTGTGTCTAATATAAGAAGTGGTGCAGGTTCAAGCAGTATTCACTCCTTACTTTTTAAAATTTCCTACTCCTTTGTGATGTCTTACTCCAATCTGCATTAAACATCAAGCAAGTGTTTTCTTGGGGGGAAATAGTCATTACTACAATTTTGCCTCTGGGCAGCTGAAAAACTCAGTAATGCCCACCCCATGCTTTGCTATGTATCAGCCTTCCAAATTGTGCCTTTTCTTTGACCTTTGACATTGACTCTCACAGTCAGTGACTGCTCTAGCAATGCTGATTGTCCCATTTATCGTGAATTTCATTTCTCTTCTCTTCCTTTCAAGTCACACTCACACATCCTGTTTTAATATTACACCTTAAACACCTCTTTTTGTCTTTAGCTTACAAGTGACTGTATAAAATGACATCAAGATTGTAACAGCTCCTTTGCAGCTGAAGTGATGGCATTTTCTAAACAGATTGCTAACACTCTTTTTTATTTATGTGGTGTATGCATGGAAATTGCAGCATATGTGCAGGTGCTAAATGCTATGATCCTGAAAGCACTTACAAGTTTGCCTAACAATTTCAACAAGGAAGTGTTCTAGAGAGTCTAGTTTAGTCATTTAAAATTTAGCTGTCAGAGTTTGTATTGATGCCTTATAAAATGTGCCAGAAAGAAAAATCTTTCTACAAGAGCTTTTAGAGGCAGTCCACTTTAACCTTAACTTTTAAGCATTTTCTTTTGCAGAATGCAATGTCTCAGCCAGGAAGTACTGAATTTATTTTAACATGGGAACCCAATGTAACCCAAGGCCACGGAGACATGGTAGGGCTCAATGTCCTTCCAACCTTTGTCCCATCCCGAGGCATGCTGGTTGTGGGGCTAGGAGGATGAAGTACCTCCCTCTGGCACTGATGTTGTATAATGCCAGGTCTATCAATAATAAGACCAAAACACTGCAAGATTTCTTTGCAGTGGAAAATGTAGACCTGGTGTGCGTGACTGAGACCTGGGTGAGGGATGGCGAAACAGTCGCCTTGAAAGAACTGGCCCCTCCAGGTTTCTCAGTCCTTCACCAGTCCTGGATGGATGGTCAGGGGGGAGTGGCCATTCTCATTTGGGAGTCTTTCTCCTTCAGGCTGCTCCCCACACCAAAGATCACTGGCATTGACTGTGTTGGCCTGATGTGGGATGCTGAGGAGAGCTTTGCTATCTGTCTGGTGTACCGGCCGCCTAGCGCACCTGCAGCTACCCTGTCGAGCCTGTTGGAGGTGGTGGTGGGGTGGGCTTTGGAGCACTCTAGGCTGTTAGTCTTGGGTGACTTTAATGTCCACGTCGATGATGCCACCTCCTCACAGGCTGCAGACCTGGTGTCATCCATGGCAGCACTAGAGCTCTCCCAATTTGTTTCAACTCTCACACATCAAGCGGGCCACACACTAGATTTGATCTTTGGGATGGGGATTCAGGTAGACCTTGATGCCATTGAGGCAGTGCCATGGTCGGACCACTTTGTCCTGAAGGCCCATCTGGGAGTGCCAGCCCCTCCCTGCATAGGCAGTGAGCTGATTTATGCTTGCCTGCGGAGACTAATGGATCCATTTGGTTTCCAGAATGCTCTGCAGGATCTGATGCCCCCTGGTGGTTCATTAGATGGCCGTCTAATGGCCCCCTGGTGGAGGGCTGGCATGGCCGTCTCTCCAAAGCCATCAATAAAATTGTCCCTCATCGCCCTCTCTGCTCCCATGCCAAACTAGCCCCCTGGTACATGGAGGAGCTACGACAGTTGAAGAGGGAGCTGAGACAGCTGGAGCAAGTGTGGCGGTGGAATCAGAGCGAAGAGGCAAGATCATCTTATAGAATGTTTATGAAGGCCTAGGAGGTGGCTGTGAAGGCGACGAAGGAGTACTTTGTCGCCTCCATAGCGACTGCTAGCTCATGCCCGGCAAAATTATTTCAGATAGTTTGGTCCTTGGTCTCCCTCTCTCAGGGAGACTGCCAAATTAGAAATTCGACTATTAGCTGTGAGGCTTTTGGGAGCTTTTTTGCAAATAAAGTCTTGTCCCTCCACCGTGACCTGCCAGCCACGGTTGATACAGTAAGGGAACTGGAGACCCCTTGGCCATCATCTGGTCCAATTTTAGATCACTTCAGTCTGGTCTCGCAGGAGGATGTTGGCAGGATCCTGCGGCTGGTGAGGCCCACTACATGCTCCTTGGACCCCTGCCCCTCGTGGCTGGTTAAGGCCAGTATCGATGGGCTGAGGACCCCATTGGAGGCCATTATTACTCTATCACTGAGCTCTGGGGTTTTTCCCAGGGCATTAAAGGAAGCCGTAGTGAGGCCCCTCCTGAAAAAGTCAACCTTGGACCCCACCGATCTGTCCAGTTACTGCCCAGTCTCAAACCTCCTGTTTCTGGGTAAGGTGATTGAGCGAGCGGTGGTGGAGCAGCTGCAGGGTTTCCTGGAAGATGCATCGGTCCTGGACCCATTCCAGTCCAGTTTTCACCCGGGCCACGGGACTGAGACAGTGTTGGTCGCCCTCACAGACGATCTCTGTAGGCATCTGGATCAAGGTGGGTGTTGCTAGATCTCTCAGCAGTGTTCGACATGGTTGACCATGAATTGTTGACCCACCGCCTTGCCGATGTGGAGATCCGAGGGATGCCTTGCAGTGGTTTGACTCTTTTCTCCACAGTCGGGGAAAGAGAGTAGCTCTGGGGGAGAGGTTATCAGCACGCCAATCCTTGGTGTGCAGCATCCTGCAGGAGGCATTATTCTCCCCATTGTTGTTTAATCTCTACATGTGCCTTCTTGCCCAGCTGGCACGGAATTTCGGACTAGGTTGCCGTCAATATACCAGTTGTACCTGTTGCCATCAATATACCAGTTGTACCTGTTGATGGACGGCCAGCCTGGCTCTCCTCCCAAGGCCCTAATTAGAGCATTGGGGGCCGTGTCTGGATGGGTAAAGCAGAGCAGACTGAAGTTAAACCCCACAAAGATGGAGGTCCTGTACCTGGGCCATGGGGAGGGGGTAGATATGGGGATTCAGCTCCTGGCCTTTGAGGGGGCACCACTTGTGCCCGTTTCATCGGTCACGAGCCTTGGTGTGATGCTGGACTCCTCCTTATCAATGGAGGCCCCGGTCAAGACAGCTGCCAGAAATGCCTTTTTCCATCTTCGGCAGGCCAGGCAGCTTGCCCCCTATCTCTCAACCCATGACCTAATGACAGTGATCTATGCAACGGTCATCTCCAGATTAGATTACTGTAACTCGCTCTACACAGGGCTTCCCTTGGGCCTGACCCGGAAACTGCAGTGCGTCCAAAATGCTGCTGCTCGTGTCCTGACAGGAATTTCATTCAGGGCACATGTGACTTCAATTCTGCAGCAGCTGTGCTGGATCCCCTTGGAATTCCAGATCAGATTCAAGGTTCTGGTTCTGACCTATAAAGCCCTAAATGGACTGGGACCAGCATACCTGAGGGACCACCTTTCCCCATATGTACCTCGGAGGGCTCTTAGATCTGCAGGTAAACACCTACTGGTGGTCCCTGACCCCAGGGAGGCTCGGCTGGCCTTGACCAGGGCCAGGGCTTTTTCTGTCCTGGCCCCAACCTGGTAGAACTCTCTATCAGAAGACACTTGGGCCCACCAAGATCTTGTATCTTTTCGGTGGGCCTGTAACACGGAGATGTTCTACCAGGCATATGGTTGAGGCCAGCACTGGATCCATCTAATTAGCCTCCCTGCTGGTCTCCTGCCACTGGGGGGGAGCATATGGTCCATCTGCCTCCCCATGCTTGAGGAGTTAGAGTTTCACCAACCCACACCTCCACCCTTTTCTTCCCTTGTGTATGGTGGGCAGGGACAGGGGGAAGGGTGCACCATCTGAAATCCATGTTGATACTGAGTTGTATTTTATTGGTTTTATTTATTGTAATTTATTTATGATTGTAACCCGCCCTGAGCCTGCTTGTGGGGAGGGTGGGCTAAAAATATAATCAATCAATCAAACAAACAAACAAACAAACCAATTTGTTTCAAGTTGGGCTTGGATTTGGAGAGTTGGCTAAATCCTGTATTCAAACAACATATCTGCCTGTTCAGGCATGATGTTCTATATACAATGAAGAGGTGGAGGGAGGACTATGTGAACTCAAGACCAGTTCCTAAACACATCATACATAGATAGGAGAAGTGGTCATCTGAGTAGATATATACTCCTTTTTACAAACATCTCATAATACTTTCACTGTCCTTTTGGTTTTGTGCCCCACAAAGTCTGTTTTGTATGGGCTTTGGCCAGGAAGTTGAAATACTTGGATCCATAGAATCCTTTCAATCTTTCATATGGAGTCCATCTTTCATATGAAGAATACCATGTGTATCCATAAGCCAGAACAGACAATTAGATAAGATGTCCTAAAAAAAAAATCATACTTGTGACTCAGATTTATTAATTGCCTCATTTAGAGAGTGATTCTAAACAGACCCATCAGTTCAATGGGGCTTACTCTCAACAAAGACAACAACAACATTCTATTTATATACTGCCCTTCAGGACAACTTAATGCCCACTCAGAGCGGTTTACAAAGTATGTTATTATCACCCCCACTACAAACACCCTGTGAGGTGAGTGGGGCTGAGAGAGCTCTGAGAAGCTGTGACTGACCCAAGGTTACCCAGCTGGCTTCAAACAGAGGAGTGGGGAATCAAACCTGGTTCTCCATATTAGAGTCCTACTGCTCCGTCCTAACCACTACACCAACCGTTCATAGGATTGCCCTTCTGTTTCTAGACCCTGAATACATAGACTTGTTTAGTATGTGTTTTGTTCTTGTTATGGTGGTAGGCAGTTACTTCCCTCTGGTCCTCAGAAACCATGGTTTAGAACCAAAGAAGCACATATAGGAATGTGACATGAGCAGTGGAATTTCTGAGGTTCCAAATCTGACCACAACTGTCTATATTATGTGGAAAACATGAAAGACCTTCAGGAATAGCTAGCAAAGCAGGAGAAGCTGTCACTGAAAATAAAACTTGGGAAACCATAGCACAGGCTAACAGAAAAGACCTGGGTCTCCATTCCTGTCTCCTCAAAGCCGCAGAATCTTTCAATCAAAACTATTCCATTTCTATTGCTAATAGGTTGCAGGTTCAGTTTTATCATAAATTCATACAGGATTTATGGCTATGAAATAGAAACTACCTGTTCTCTGGGGTAATTGCTAAAACTGCTGGATTCTGGGTTGCAAACATAACAACACAAAATCTGAATAAGAACATTTGTTCTGAGTACAAACAATTTCCCCTTGTATATTGGTAAGTATTACTAAGAAATCATTTGAGAATTTATATATGTAGAAAGATTCCAGAAGATGCCAAATAAGGTGGGAAATACTTAGAAATTAAGGTGATTTACTATTTTAAAAAATCATATTTACTTCATAATTCTTCATTTTGGTAGTTGGACTTAAAATGTCCAGTGCGTAAGCCTCCCTATTCATAGGAATTATTTGATAAGTATCTTACATAATGTTGAGGGGAACGCAAGCTGCATTATAGTCAATTGCTAATATTTTGAGGGTTTAGGCATAGAACAGAAATTAAATTTTACAAAAGATGTAGAACACCACAGAATCCCTCTTTATTTGCATAAACAAATATAAAATACAGAGCAAATAATATAAAATTGGCAATAAGTTCTATGTTTCTTCAGGAAAACATGTATGGTTTTTCCCATAGACAGAGATGCTAAAGTTAGTTGCCTTTTTATAGAACACATACATTACTCAAACAAATATATGAAATATACTACAATATATTTGCCTGATAACATTGGAAAAGTCTTCTAATCAAAACAGAGATGGCAAATTATAGTTCAGGGCCTAATTTGGTAACAAAATACACAGTTGTGAAAATCATTTTTCCCTCAGCTGTTTTTGCACTGTATATAAGTAATGTGTACAACCTATGTGAAATTTGGATAGAAAAAAAATGAAGAGTTATGGCTAGAAAAATTGAAGAATTACACAGACAAATATCGGTTATGTGGCCATAGCTTCAGAAAACATGTTTCTGCCTCTCAGTGTCCTTATTGCCCATAAAAGAACATTTCACATGGTCAACAGCTCAAATTTATGTGAACCCTTAGGGGTAAATTTCCAGTGCAGTGAATGAGAGACCACACATTCACTTGCAGTACAGTTAATGGGAGTTGTGTGACTACTACTCATTTAGTGCAGTGTACTAAAAATATGCCCTTTGTTGTAAAAAGCTAAATATCTGTCAACCAGTTCTTCTCCCTCCCTTCCCAATGCAGCAATAAAAAAGCAGCATACTGGGAGAAATCACTATACAAACTCCTCCCTCCTTTGCTATCATAGATCTATGTAGAAAAAAAGAGAGTGCAATGCAGAGATAATTAAGCAAGTTTAAAAACCCACCAAAATCAGTTACGTGCATTTTCTTACTGGATGGCACCCAGTCTGACAGTACTATGTTCCTTGAGCATACAAGATTTCTGCTGAATGTACACTCACAGTTGCTGCTTCCATTCAAGTTTGTTCTTTCAACTTTAGTGAATGTGGAACCTCTTACAGAGGAGGGAAGCTCTGCATATACTTTAGAGCCTCCACCCTACAAGAAATCAACTGTATCAGTGTGACTCTAACAAATAGCTCTACGTATTGAGAATACGGGTCACCAGTGAAAATCTACACACTGCCACCATGGACTTGGCATTGACAAATATGTTGTTTCTGTTCTGCATGTTTATGTATTTTAAGTTACCAGTAGAGACTAATTACTATTTTCTAGTTACTAGTTAAGAAACTAGTAGAAATAAACTAGAACATTTATTTTGGTTATGCAAAGATTTTTATGACCCAGCAAGATGTAATTTTATTTAAACAGCAATGTTGCCCCTGCCCCACTCTAACACATCTTTGTAAGTTCTCCCTAGTTACAAAAATGGTTGGCCATGCAGGCTGGGGATATGTAGAGCTGCTTACAAAAATAAGAAATTTGGCATGCAGTTAATTATGCAGTTCTTCTATTGTAGACAATGTTCCAAGATCATCCAAAAGCCCACTAGCTTGTATGAACCATTCTACAGATTTTTCATCAGTTACGGACCTAACTACATTGTGCACCTATGGAGTTGGTATTTGGTGAAACTGTTGTTGAAAGATTTGCACTAGCATGCAGTGTAAATCCAGCCGTTTGCCTGGTACATGCTACTTTCTACAGTACCTTTCTATAGGTACATCATTCATTAGGGTTATATTCCTTGCTTTCAACATGGAACATAACCAGTGTTCATCCAAGATACATTGTTATTCCTATGTTCACACTGTTAAAAGAGGATTACTTAGCAGCCCCTTTTGTGGGGAAGACACAAGAGATCTCTTAGTACTACAGTTTGCAATAGAACCCATCATGTTGTTGAGGCAGATGCCATTAGTCTCTCATTTTACTATTGTCCCAATTCATATGACCATAGCAAGAACCACTTAAATGAAGTGAGAATGTCACCTTTTAATAGGCATGTCATTGTTTTATTTGATTAGGAATACCAGCCACTACGACTACAGAAGTTGTTCTTGGATTGTTGTGAATACAACCATGACTTTCGTTTGTAACAGGGCTAGGTTTCTGGAAGACGCATCCTGTTCTGTTCTTGGCTGTTCGCTGGGATGAATGTATACGGTATATAGGCAGCTTTTGTTTCTCTGTAGCAAGAAGATAATCTCTCATAATGGGAAGTACTATGTTCTGAATGTATGAAGTGATTCATGACTTGGACTACTTTTATGGGAACTTATATATATATTTTTACTTCCCTCGACAACACTGAAACAGGCCTCCTGCCTACATTTCATAGCACTTTCTAATGGAAAGGAGCCAGCTTTATTTTTAAATGCACTGTGCCAAGATGCTGGCTGGAACTGGATTTTAAAACACCAAACAGCTCCAAAAGTAGGAGAACCAGCACTGACTTCAAAACGTGGAGTATTGTCATGTGGGGGCAGCAACACGGCTAGAGATGCTAGAAAAGATGATGCGACATCTAAGCCTTAAGTTACATTGAGCTAGTTTGGTTCTTCATTCCCCTTTGGATCCATGTCCAAACATTTGCCCAAAGAGCTATAAAGAAAGCTAGAAACAATTCCAGAAATCTAAGCCCTGGAGATACAATTCACTGAACCAAGGAATCCTTATAATTCCTTTCACTCAGAGGTCCGTTGCCAGCTGCCAGATTAGACTTTCATGATAGATAATGAGGCATAAGGATATCCTTGACCAATCAGTCAGTATGTAAGTGCAGTTATTATTAATTTTTTAAAAAATTATTATTATAAATAGTAAAGTGTAGGCATCCATGCAACAAAAATCCCAAGACATAAAAATCATTAAAAAACCCTGGTTTTGAGCCTTACTTCTGTCTCTCTGGAATGGAGATGCTGGTCTGGGCTGCTTGATAGTCATGGGAGCTCTTTCCCAAACATTGCACGACATTTTTCAATTTTGAATGCTTTCAACTGTGCAGCCTCACAGCCGTGCGGAGACACTTCTTTGTTTTTTCAGGGGAGGGGGGATGTTCCAATTATTTTCCCCAAGCAACCTTCCTTATTTTATTCCTTCCATGAAACACAGGAAAGGCAAGTAGGAGGCAATGCAGTCAGTGGTCTATGCTCCTGCCTTCTGTCTCGATTGGTGGTGGGATGGGGCTACAGCTGCAAAGGCTCATGGCTGCATGCAGATTAGGAGGCAGCTGGTGGGGTCAATGAAAATAGGATATTTTATCAAAGAAAGAAAACATCTAGGGCTGATAGGGAAGCCAGGGGTTTGTGCCTCTGTGAGCTGGTCAGTGTAACATGCCCTTTAGGTAAACTTAATTGAAGTAAACTAGACATGGGCACGAACACCATTACGAATGGGGAAAAAAACACGAACAGCCCGTTCGTCTGTTTGTGAACAAGCCATTCATGAGGCTCCATTCTAAACAAACAAGTGGTCATTACAAGCCTCCTTCATTGCCTTTGTCAGCCCTTTGTCAAGCCAGACAGTCTGGGGCCTTTCAATCAATTCCCCTGGCAACGGCAGGGACTGAACACTGTCTGAACTCCTTCTGGCTTTAACCCTTCAAAGTACTTCCAGCAGAGAGTCCCGTTTTTGCCACTGTGAAGAGAAAATGACAACAAAGGGAAGGACCCATGGATCGTGCCTTTCCCGGGGAGCAATCTCTCTGAAACTTGGGGGGTCTTTGGAGAACAGTGAGGACTATATCCCCTGCAAATTTGGTGGGTATTGAACATTGGGAAGGTCAGTTTGTAACCCCTCAAAGTAGCTGCCTTCCAACAGGCAGTTCCGTTTTTGCCACTGTAAACAGAAAATAACAGCAAAGGGAGGGGTCACATGGATCATGCCTTTTCCAGGGTGCAATCTCTCTGGAACTTGGTGAGTCTTTGGAGGACAGTGAGGACTATGTCCCCTGCAAATTTGGTGGGTATTGGAAATTGGGAAGGTCAGTTTGTGGGGTGTTTAAAGGGCCCTGCCCCTTGCACTTGGCAGGAAAGGGCCCTTTAAACTATCAACTGGCAGGTGGCAGGGGGGAATTCCCCTTGCCACCTGCCAGCTGATAGTTTAAAGGGAACTTTAAGGGGCCATGAACAACAAACATGTTTGTGAACAGGGTCATGTTCGTTACTGTTCGTTGTTCATTGTTTATGGATGGCAACGAACAACAAACAACTTGTTCAATTTTTTTCCCCATTCGTGCTCATGTCTAATCGGAACCACAGTAACTGCTGAGGCATCATCCTGAGATGATTGCAGCAGCTCCTTGGCTGCTGCTTGTTCTCTATTGTAGATAAATATGCCATGGAAGCAGATCAGTGTTCCACGTGGGGAACTGATCTGGTTGACTGTGGCTTTGTATAGCAGCATAAATTACAAACCCCTTCAGTGGTTCCACACAGGGTTAATATAGTCAACCAGGGAGGCTACCTTTTGCCGACCCAACAATTCTGAGGGAAAAAAGGCTTTAAAAAAGAGTTCTTTCTCCTCTCTTCCTTCTTCTTGCTGCCTCCCTCCATTTCTTAATCAAACATACACAGTGCCTGCCAACTTGGCTCTTATGCTGTTGGGTTGATCAGCCAGCTATCTCCCCTAGCTGTAGAAGCAAACTGACTGTGCTGTATTGTAGGAGGAAGGAGTTAATTCAGGGTGTGGCTGTGCAGAACCTACCCCCAAATTTTTGTGCATTCTGTCAGTCCATTACACAGGAGTCAGAGGAACACTGCATGGTGGAACAGGTAGACACATTATTGGACAACATGATAATTGTATCTGTATGTGGCTTTGCAGCATGATTGTCAATATGGGGGAGTTAGCATCGTTTCTGTCATCTTGCATTGTGGGGAGGAAAACTTGGCAAAGACTGATGTGAATCTGGCCCAAGAAGGCTCAAAGAAAGAACTCATGGGGAGATTCTGTCCACCCTGTCTTTGCAAGACAACAGGCAAGCAGGCAGCCTGTGCCAACCATAATAGTAGAAATATTTCTTTGAAGGGACTGGTGCACAGGAAAATGTCACCCATGACAATTTCAATCTACCCATAAGGGGTAGGATGGATATGAATGGTGAGCTTCAGATGTCTCAAGACATGTAACCTGTTCACTTCATCTATGAGCTCAAGTTGGCATAGACAAGACCAAGTCTCCAACTTCCACTCATGGGAGACATTTCACTCAATAGCCATGGGTTTAAAAAACAGAACGGTAATTTTCAAAATGCACACTCCTAGTAGTGGCTGGCTACAGTTATGATCAGCAAAACCAAACCACCTACAGGCAAAATAGAAGCTTCTACAAACCTGAGGATTCTATACATTCCAAGTGTGCAGAAAAATATGACTGTGTAAATTAAGAAAAATAGGGGGCAAATAGCCTGATTGACTGAATATGGTTCAAGAAGCTTAGAATGTTGGGAATACCTAAGAGTCAATTGAAGGAAATGGTGGGGGGGGGGGTTGGCACTGAGGGAGTTTAGCCTGCTTGAGCCCTGGTTAAAAATCTTGAAGGGGAGGATATGGAGGTTGTGGGAATTTCCAAGTTGTTTTCTTCTTCTGTCTTTGCAAAACCTCTCCCAATTAATTAGAAATAGTTATCGCCTGTCTATAAATTGCATAGAAACCTGAACTTAGGTGTATATTAGTACAATCCTAAACAGTGTTACTCCTTTCTATGTTCATTAACTTCAATCACTCTGAAAAGGGATAACTTTGCGTAGGATTGCACTTTATGTGTAGAAATGTGAACAGACTCTCCATATTATTTAAATAACATTTATGGCAATATATAAGGAGTCTGAGAATGCATCAAATGGTATTTGAGAAGATATGAACATTATATTTTAGGTGTAATAGACATACCAGTTGTCTAGCCCACCATCACCTGCATCACTTTCCCATTCCACGAGACGATCTTAATTACCAGCTTTTTATTGGTAGTTGATAAATCTATTCATCCTCCAGTTATTTTTCACCTTAGGACCTTGCTGATTGTGAATGCTCTAAGTTAAACATTTTATTTCTTTTACCTTTCTGTCCATCTTAACATGAATAGGGCTCCTATATTGTGTAGTGTGTGTGTGTATGGGGGGTAGTTTGTTTTTCATAACAATCTATGGACCTTGTATCATAACTGAGAAGTTACTATAACTGCATTCCTAGAAATAGGTATAGATATTTGTGTGTATGTGTGTGTAAAACTGTGTGTGTATGTGTGTCTCAGTGTGTATACAGGAGACAAAAGAAAGAGAGAAAGAGACAGAACATGCATCAGGAATTATCTATGCATAAAGAAATTAAAAGGGATTTTTTTTTCCAGAGCAATTGAAGCCCATCTCTTGAACAATGACGACAGCTCCTCATTTTCGACAACAATAGAGGGCACGTAGGAGTCAGCTCATTAGAATATCTGTGGCTCTTTTCTGTTCTCTCTGCATTAAGCCCCCATAATGTCAGTTGTCACTTATTAATGACAATTAACTAGTAATCAGTAGTGAGACTCTTCGAGGTGGTCCTCGCCTGACAGGTGAAGAAAGAGAACATTGCGCAGTGCTATGCAGTGACATGGAACCTTCAAAGGGAGCACGGCATTTCCATAAATTATTTCAGAAAGAAATTTCTTTTATATATTCTCTTTAAAGCTTAAGGATCTTTAACCCCTAAAAGGACCACACTGCTTCTGCTGGCCTCTCATTCTCCAGAGGATGTTGCTATTACAATAAAACCTGAAGGCAGCTGCACTGTCATAGAATCAGGCTGTAATCTAGGGCCTGGATAGTAGTTGCAAGACCATCCAATGTCCCTGTGAATTAAACCCCATTACATAAGAAAAACAGCCAGCATTTCTTGAGAAGCCAGACAATAAAAAGAAAGCTTAATGATAAAGCTTTATGCATATTTCCTGTGCATATTTTGCAGCCTGGGTCCTCCTGAAAGACAGGCCCTGTCCCATCCATCTTTCGACCTCATCCACTTGAGCATATTCTATATGTTGCTGCTTCTAAAGATAACATTACTGTATCCTGCTATGGGAACCATATTTCACAGCCTCCTCCCCAACTTTCCCCACCACTGTCCATTGTACACTAAATGAACCATTACTTCCAGTGACATGATGCAAGCCTATCTCTTGAAGGTCAGATTGGGTAGTTCACATGGAAAGCAATTCACTAGTCCTATTACAGGGCCTTGACTATATTGTGAATGACTTTACTTGGGTGCATCAAGAAGTAACTTTCTTTGGTATAAAACTTCTTACTGTCATGAAAAGTCACTATATGAGGAATCTGAGTGTCCTGTTATGGTGAGGAACCACATGGGACTGCCTTAGTACCAACTATTTCTCTACCAACTGTTTAGAATTAACTGTGACTTTCTTCCTATTAAATAACAGCAATTGAATAAAATCCTATATGCAACTGAATAAATGCAGAGGCCAAAACCATATTCACTATCCTAAGACACAAAAGGCAAAGCGTGTTGCTGACGACACACTCTTTATCCCAGCGCAGGTGCTCTCTGCAAGGATTGAATCAGCGGCAACACGTTCTGCTGTCCTGCTGCCTCCTCAGGGCTTCCGGAGACCCAGTTAGGCCCAGTGTGGCAGTGGGGAGGGCCAAACCGCTGTACCGGCCTTCTCTGTTGCTGTGGCGGTGTCCTTGGGGCCTTCAGAAGGTCGCGCTGCCACAGCCATGGAGTCAGCAGTGAGGCTCAGCGCACCAGTGCAGTCCTTCCAAGGCCCCACAGCAGCCTCCACTCCAGTAGCCCCAAGGAGGCCAGGGTGGCGTGACAGGTCCTGGGGAGCTCCTGTGCTCCACAGCTGGCTGATTTTGGCCAGTTTGAGGCCAAATCGGGCCCATTTGGGGCCAAAATCTACGCTTCCAAATGGGTTAAAATTGGCCCACTGTGGGGTGTAGGAGCTGTTAGTAGAGCTTGTTTTTTAAAAAGGTTTAATTTTTTAAAAAAACAAAAAGGGGGGTTGGTTGCTAGTTTAAAATAATTGCAAAACAGTTAACATTAAGGTTCCTGTATCTTTAATTACTGAATAAACGAAATGGATGCACTCGCTAAAATACATTCTCCTGAACTGTGAAAGGTACAGGAAACCAAATGTTAAAAGTTCAGCTGTTGCTTTGTGAACCAAAGTAATGAAGTAACTGAGCAAGCTGGTATTGTTAAATGAAAGCCAAATAGTAACAAGTAGGGGGGTGCAATTCAGGTTCAGTAGTCGGTAAAAATTACCAAATTTTACCTGATTCAATAAAATTCGGTATTAGTGAACTTAAATCTGTATTACTGAATAAATTCAGTAATATTGAATTTAAGTTTACCAAATTTATTCTGTAAAATTTAGTAAACTTTGGGAAGCACAGCTGGGTTGTTCCTTGCAAAGAAACACTGCTTCCTGCTTTTTTTAACCAGATGGAAGGGCGGGGAGTGAGGCAGAGGCAGAATGGAGGGGAGAGTGAGGAGCCTGTCCTTGCAGCAGCTCTCCTTCTCTGGCCAATGGGATCCTCAGGAAGGAGAGTGCCTTTTTTAAACTGTGATTGCCTGGATCCTGGAGTGATTCCTGCTGCTGAGACCTGCACTTGGTTGGAGAATTTCTGAGTTTGCTATTTCACCTGAGGAATGCATTGCACCTAGAGCAGGGGTGGGCAATTTTTTTGGCTCGGGGGCCACTTTGTGGGAGCGGAGGTTAGCAGAGGGCTGCACCTTTTAAAATGATTGCATTCATTAGTTAATTTTGCATTTCAGAAAAGGTATAAATTGTATAATAAAAATCAATAAATATAAATTAAATAAAATAGTGGTAGTTTTATCAATTTATTTATTGTGCTAATTTCATATCATCTATAGCTGCAAGCACATTTAATTTTAGAAGGAAATCTCGGTTCAAGGCGGATTTTTCTGACTGTCTTGGCGGGCCACAAAAAACTCTGTAGCGGGCCGCATGTGGCCCGCGGGCTGCAATTTGCCCACCCCTGACCTAGAGGAATGATTTGAGAGTCCTTAGATTCACTGGTTTTTCCCTCTCTTTGGTGGGAGGGGGTTGGCCTGGTGTCTTGGACGGAAAAAATTGGGGAGGGAAAGGGTTTTTTTATTTTGCATTTTAAAACCTCTTTTGCTTTGTGTGGAGGGGGTGTTTTAGTTTTTAGTTTTGTGTAAGGGGGTCTTTTATTTCTGGCTTTATATTGACTATTTCATATTTGCTGCTTGTTCTTCTGGGGTGGGGGTTGTTTTATCCTGTTGTGTGGGTAATTTGTTGTTTGGAGTTTTGGAGTTCCTGTTCATTTTATTAAATTCACCTATTCTTCTGGGGAGAGGCTGCTTTCCCCTGTTGTGTGTGCTTTCTTTGTTACTGTAAATTTTTGCTGGTTGTTCTTTGTGAGGGGCTGTTTTCTCCTGTTGTGTTTTCTTTACAGAAGTTTGGTTGGTGTTTTTCTGCTGGGTTCTGTTTTCTGTTAGCATAGAAATTTGGCTTGGTCAGGTGTTCAATTGTAATTGGTTGTTCTTCTTCTCCAAGCGGTATTTGTTGAGTTGCATGTTTGTTAATTTAAATTACCTAGTGATGTTTGGGGGTGTACTTTTTGGTTATCCTGAGAGGGTTGTGAAGTGAAACTTGGGGGGGTCTTTAGAGGACAGTCAAGATTTGGTGGACTTTGCTTGCAAAATGCTATCCCCAGCCCCTGGATAGCCCCTTAATAGTTCTCACCATAGGGAATAATGGAGATAGAAGGTGGTTGGGGACATCTTCTTGGGGGGGCATAAAATGCCCCTCTGGAGTCCAATCTTCATGAAACTTGAGGGAGGGGTAGTTAGTGGACAGTTTGGAGTAGATCCCCTGGAAATTTGGAGAAATTTGGTCCAAAAAATGACCCCTCCAGGCCACCAGAAATTTCTGACTCGAGTTTCCCATAGGAAACAGTGGCCGAATTTTACCAAATTTGCTCTGTATTACCGAACAGAATAGGATAATGAATTCAGTATTCAGGGATTATCAGAATTTTTTTCCAGTTTGTATTGCCGAACCTGAATCAACCAAATATTTTTCCTCTGAACAGCCCTAGTAAAAAGTTGCCATCTCTTTCTCCAGGGCTGAGCACCTGCAAGCACCAGTAGCAACTTGATTAATCATAATGCACCAAACATTTGACTATATTGTCATAGAAGGCATACAGAATCATGCTTGCACTATCCCCAACACTGATTGATCCCCCATCCCAGTACATTCAATGGAGTCACTTTTTCCCCAGATTTGAGCTATACCAGACATCAGTTTTCCTTTTAGAAATACATAACTTAATATGAGCCTGGGTGAGCCTCGAATTATTTTCTTTAAAAAGTTTGGCATCCCTGTTTCCACCTAAGGCTCAGGAGGCAAACCATTTTGCAGGCAAACTTGAGCTGCACGGACTCTTTTTCTTTTAAAAAAAGGGGAAATTTAGGACATGAGCCCCAGAATTTATTATCTAACCATTTAGCGGTACTTCCAACCCCCTGAGAATAAAGTTTAACAGAATTTTCAAGTGCTCAGCTCCAATCCACCCTGAATTCATTTTACAAACTAAAGGATTCCATGGTGGTAAAGTACGATATAATGTGACAGAAGAGTACCTTCTCTAGGCACATGCAGAGTGCCCTTTTCCCAAAGAATACTACAGCTTTTCCATACACAAGGAAGAAAAAGGCAGATTTTAGTTCCAATCTCAAAAGACTCTCAAACAGAAATCAAAAGTAGTGCAATAAAATTTTTACTATTTGTTATTGATTTTGAATGTAAAACTTAGTCTCTTTTTTCCCACCTCTCTGTTGCCTTACAAGGAAACTTAGAGGGGAAAGACTTACCCTGTTGGTAGATGGGAGAAATGGCTGCTGTCTGATTGGTTGCAACTACAGTCAGTGGTTGCAATTAGTTCACCTTTCTAGAGCAGTTTCTTCAGCTAAGGCATAATTGTTCACAGTCAATGAGAAAGAACATTTCTAAGCCTAAATCTCACAGAGAAATGGTAAGAATGATGCTGATTATTTGCACTGAAGTGCCAGTATGTCAGTTATAGTGTGTTCTTCCCGAGACAGTAAATGAATAGAACAATCGCTGTGTGAAGTTTAATTGCCTATTCCAGATGGGAAGTAGAAGGAAAAGGAACACTTCCAGATTTTGCGAAATTGAGGAATATTGCAAACTGAAAATCTTGGTTGTTCCAGGGCATTTATTACAGACATATTGTTGGCTGATGGTGTATCTTGATTGGCTGATCCTGCCTCTCATGCCTCTCCTTTGCTCCATTTTATTGACTGGTGTTGTTTTTATAAACTGGTTTATTTTTAATAACCTTGAAACTGTCCTTTTGGTAGAAAGGAAGAATTAAAAATCATCAATAAACGTTGATGTTTTATTGGCTTGGCTATATATTTATTTAGATATTTATACCCACTGGTTTCCCCTCTTCCATTTATCCTCATTACAACCTGGGGGTACATTAGGCTGACAGAGAGTGACTGGTCCAAAGGCACATAGCGAGCTTTCATGGCAGAGCAGCGATTTCAACTTGGGTCTCCCAGATCCTAGTTTGACACTCTAACCACTATACATATTGCAGTTTTATTGGTTTGTTGCTATTGTTTTATTGTGACTTGCCTTCAGCAGGTTCTGGAAATTTGTTCTGGCATACAAATTTTGTATACAAATAAAAAGAGGCCCACCATGTGTGAAACTCCAGGTAACTACTTTCTTTGTTCCTTTCCATCTACCAAAAGAGAAAGAGAGAGCACTAACATACCCAATGTGACATATTCAGCTGTGTGCTAGACCTACATACATCATGGGGGAAAGGGATACAAAATTTCAGGATATTCCCTATTATTCTTTCCAAGATTTCATAAATTGTCCTGAGCTCAACGCCTCTCAAAAGAAATGTGGGCAGTTGCTAAAAGATGCTTGATCTTCTCTCACTGACTTTTGCCTAGCACAATTTCCATGTTCATCAATACTGGAAATATTTGTGGTTTATTTCACAGGCTGTATTCAAACAAGCAGAATATAATAGATAATAAAATAACATTTTAAAGGATACTTTATTAAATGTGCCACATAAAATAATTTTAATTTATGCTCCTCAGTGCAACCAAGTTTGAAATTTTTTGCTTCACTTTACTCATTGAATCCGTACTTCATTTCATTTAGTTGTGCTCTGAAGATAGTGAATAGTTAAGATGATATGGATTCCCAATGATGCATTAGCTTCTTGAGACAAAAAGTATATCGTTTGCCAGATATTAGTAAGATTTTCTGCAATGAGAGATAATATTGAATAAAAAAACCACATCATGTAAAATGGCAGCTGCCATGAGTAACATGAAGACAGCCACCCGACATGAAGACAGCCACCTTACATTTTAAACCTTGCTCCCTTTCAAGAGGCCTCTCCCTCACCCTGAATCTACGACATGATGGTGACTTGCTGAGTAGCGCTGCCAATTCTCATTGTTTTGTTGGAGGATGGCTTTTTCGTGGCACTGTGTTTGTAACTATGCTTCCATGACAACAAATAAGATGTTATACATTGGAACCTCACAGTGACAAACTAACTAGGGCTTAAACAAAAATGTTCATGTTTCATTTAACAGAACAATCAGGGGAAAGGCATGACAGCAAACAATGTGGGCAGTGTGTATGTGTCCAAGTGCACATTCCATTTTTACACTGGAGACCAAAGGTCTGTCACCATTTCCAGTGTCATGGCCCACTCTCTTCAGAGTTTAATATCATTGGACTCCTTCAGAAAGAAAAGGGAAGCAATTGTGGAGAAAGGCATAAGGTTCAACCTAGTTGCTTGCAGTTGAAAGAGACAGTAATCTGTCTATAGAAGTGAAAATGCAAAAGCTTGAACTCAGTAGTCCAGGTGTCTATGAAAAGGAAATGCAGAGAGATGATACAGGTAAAATAAAAAAATGATAAATTAAGAAAGGTAGACTAAATTGCCAAGGGCTAGCTTCATATATTCAATACTGCTGCCTTTTAAGAAGGCTAAAACTGAAAGCATTTTCTTTGCTGTCATGCATATGTGACTAACATATGCAAAATAATTAGAAGGGGGGAATTACATCACACACATGCATGCCCAAAAAGGGTATTTGCAAGTTCATACTGATCTCTACTTGTTAACTAACTTTATTCTATCTTTCTATGGAAAGTTGAGAATATGGGTAACAAAATAGCATAAAATAATAATAGACTGAATAAATATCAAATACAAAATAAACAGCAGCAAAATGGAAACCCAAACGAAAATACTTTAGATATACCCCCTCGCCAATGTTCAATCAAAGAAAACTGTTCTAACTTTCCACCAAAAGTAGTGAATGGCAATCAAGTTAATGTCTATCAAAAAGGAATTCCATTTCCTGGATGCCACCACTGAGGGCCTGACCCTGTTTTTTACTTAAGATTTTTATAACAGATTTCACCTCTTGCACCCTGCACACAAGGTAACTAATCATTTAACAGAAAAAATCTAAAATATTAAATATATAATTGAAGGTTTTGTTTTTATGATTTTATTATATTTGCTTTTACTCCGTAAGTCACCTCTAGAAAGACAGAATAAAATTACCTAAATCAACCAACCAACATCAACAAAACAATAAAAAATACCTAAACCAGTCAAGTTGTTAGAAAAACACCAGATGGTCATTTCATTGCTCAGTTTGTCTCAATAGCCTTCTGGAACTGCAAGACTGCAAGGGATGGTATGGTATCAATTTCATTTTCTGAGGGAAGAAATTGGGGGTGGGGGCAAAAATCCCTTCCAAAGGTCTCAGTTAATCTCAATTCAGATAAAGTCTGCTCATATAGGAAGGGCCCTTTCAACGATTTCAGAGCTTGGGGAGGATGATAAAGATGGAGGTGACCTATCTTACTCCACATAAAGTGAACTGCACAGGTCTAGTCAGGCATTTTCAAAAGAATGGATGATAGATGGCACGATCTACCTTTTCCAGAAGGTAAGTGCCCCAACAAAAATTAATGGAAGGCATATATGATCATGGGTGTCATCTGGGCATTTAAGAGTAGATTGTATTGATTCAGTAGCAACTCCAAGCTGCAAGCCCCATTCCCATGGGAATGCCAACAGTACTGTCCTAGTTCAAATAGGTTTATCATGCATTTCTAAACAAATTTGCACACTTCTGAGAGATCCATGGGAAGAGATCCATGGGAATCAAAAGGACCACACTCATGCTTACTATTTCCTGATGTTGATATTCAGCCAAGATGACCAAGAGAATTTCTGTTTTGTTGGCAATTGCATGCAAGCCTGAGGACCTAAATGCTTCTGATAGAAAATATTTCAAACCCCGAATCTTCTATGTGGCCCACAACACAGACTGAGGAAATAAATAGTGATGCAAAGTTTAATTCATTAAAGAGTTATTAATTAATCTGTGACTAATTGATAAGTTCATTAATTGCAGATTATACATCATTTAGCAGCTCTCATGTATGAAAGATATTAGGGCAACATCATAGTAATAAATCCATCTACAACCTCTTGACTCCGTAAATGTATCTGAATATGTTAAGGGGATGCAATTTGCATCAGCTTCCCAACACTCACCCTGATCCATAGATCTACATGGTACTACTGACAAATTTCCTTCCTGCACACACGGAGCTCCTAATTCCTTTGAGTACGTAAAGGCAATTTAGTTCCTTAAATAGTACTGAAGAAGCAATGTGGAAGGCTCCTGTGTCTGAAGCAGTTCCATGGACTGGACGGCCATCTTTTTAACTACCTCATTTTCCAGATCTCTAACTTAACATTAAAAGTAAGCTTGAAAACAATGTCCTGGTTCAAATGAAGCCCTCCCCCACTGAAGTATTTAATGTAATTGTTTAATTCTTGATTAACCTTGAATCTTTCAATCATATTGAAATCTATATTGTAACTTTCTGCAACCCAACTTATTTCCAAGGAGAGTCTCAGAATTAGTGCAGTGTTTGCATCTGGCCATGTATTCCAAAGTGGTGCTAGAATATTTATTTATTTCATTTATATCCCACCTTTCTCTGCAAAGGGGACCCAAAGCAGCTTATATTGTTTTCCTCTCCACCATTTTATCTTCACAACACCCCTGTGAGATGTTAGGCTGAAAGTATGTTTCTAGCCTAACTCCAATAGGGGTTGCTGTAAGTCAGCTATAATTTGATGGCATTCCCAACCACCACATTTCTGGCCTAAGGTCACCCAGCAAGCTTCCATTGTAGAATAGAGATTGGAACCTGGTTTTAGTTTGACACTATAACAACCACACCATACTTGCTCTATACTACACACTCACTACAACATCCCATAATGACTAGAAGAAAATCTAAACTGTGAACTATATACGTTTTACAAGGACTAAAGCTAGATTTTCTCTCTTGGCAAGTACCATTTTTAAAACCTTCATAATTTATAGATCCACACCAACCAGGATAAAATGGGTTTTACTGGATCTGCTGGACAATCCATCTAGGTACTGGCTGAGGGAGTTTAAACCATGTTCATTCTTCAGAACCTTTTAGTGGCATTTCATATGGATAACCTTCAAACCTTCTAAACAATCTGGTGAGTTCCCCAACGTGGTGCCCTTGGCTACCATAGTGCCTGCAGATAGTGTTCTGGTACCTACAAATGTTTTTAGAAAGAGAGCAGATCCAGGTGCGGCTCTTGCCCAGCTGGGATTCTGATTGTCCGTTAGACAGCTGATTGGTTGTGCGTATTTTTAAGAAGCTGCTTCAGCAGCAGTTGCCACCACAGCACAAGCATCTTCACTGTATGACTGAAGATACATTTTTTTAAACAGTATGTTCATTTTTAAAATGCATCCTGTCAGACTGAGCTTTTGCCTGAAACACTGAAAAGTTACTATTGGAATTATTTATAACCTAATACCCTGATATTTTATGGTTTGCTCCTCCTCTTCTGGTAGACATTTTGTGGTTGTGCCGACCATCCAGTGTCAGAATTCCAAAGGTTCCTGCAGGATCAAAAATGTTGGAGACCCCCAGGGTAAACTTTGGGCTGCTACTATATTGCGCTTGTTTCATACTTACCTGTCAGGCAATCATAGAAGGTAGCATTGACTGACTACTGCTGCAATCCATGATAATTTTTTAAGGATACAAAGTTTAACTTATCTCTGGTGCATTTTACAATCTACATGCAGCTAAAACCATTGTTTGGTTTCACTCCCTGGTTTATACATGTATGGCAAAACCATGACTAATGCCTAAAAGGGACCAGGGTGGTGGTGGTGGGGGGGGTGAAATCAATGTGAAAATGAGAAGAAAAGGCTTTCTTGAAAAAGAGACAAAGGATGCAGAGCACTGTAATATAATAGAGAGAAGCTTATAATATGTACTCCGGCCCAGAGGCACTTATAGTGCCCCTTTTTCTGGAGTGGCTCGGAAAGGTCATGCAGGTCATTTTCTTAAAGAAGCTACACAGGTCACTTTTTTTGAGAAGCTACTACTAAGAAGAATACCTACCTTCCTTAAGACCTTTTTTGAAGTAAAAGCAAACATCCCTACATATTTTAGAGACAAGTATGCAAAGAAACCTAATATTCCTTTGTTAGGGAATCACAAATTCAGTTGGTGATACGTTAATAAGGAATGGTCTTTAAGCTGAATTTCTGAATCATGTTATAGTTCCTTCAGTGTGGTACTGGTTAAATAAGATGAAACAAAAACAGCCTCTGGAGAATTTACACTTAACTTACCTTGCCATTTCTGTGCTTCACAATGTAGCAGTTACTTCCTGGTTACTTCAGGTTTAAGTGGAATTTGTTCCAACCACAGGGATGAAGCAAAGGTCCTCCTTGTTACAAAATGAAACTAAGCAGCTTACAAAAGTGATCAGAATTAGCAGTTGTTTAAATACCTTGAAGGCTACAGGGTCACCCAGTGTCCAGAAATCACTGGACATGTAGATTTTGCAAGGGAGCTTTCCTGGTTTACATTAGATTAGAGCCTAGTTTAGAGCTTTTATGTCTCCCATACAACCTCTTTGCCCACAGCTAAATATTTTGTAATCATATGCTTGCAAGCCTTGGGTAAATAAAAATTTGAATTTTATTGTTTGCACACAATCTTTTTTAATATAATAACTCTTGAAAGTTTTGCTTCTTCATCTGCATCTCGTGGGTCTTTAAAAAAATTATCCAGTAATTGAACTGAAATAAAACACCTAAATGGCTCAGTCCCCTAAAGAACACAGGTATTTGCCGTTGAAGAAAATAAAAGGAAAGTCAACAGATGCCTGTGGCATTCTCCAGCCGAAATACATTGCTGATTCGAAGATGAATAGAGGAAACGGAAGAATGCTGCTTCATCAACAAAATGCTAAATTATGTTCATTAAAAAAAAAATAAGAAGGAATTTGTAAAAGAGAGACACCAAAAGCACACTCATCTTTTTAATAAAAAGAATTCAGTAATTATGAGGACAAGGAAGAGGTGAAAGTATTCAGCACTAACATGTACTTTTCACTTTATAAAATATTAAAATACACCTTGTAATCCACAATCTATTTACTCTGGACAAACTCCATGTGGTCAATGATGATTTTCTAGAGGAGGTTGATTGTGGCTAGAGATCTTAAATTCCAAACTGTCGTTGCAATAACAGTGTTTAATACCAGTGATGTTCTAAACAAGCTGTGCTCATTGATGGATTCTAGCAAGATAGTTTCCAAACAAAGAAAAAAATTGGTATTTTAATCACCTCCCTAACTAATCCTATTTGCTTCCGTTTTTTTGCATCCGAGTTTCAGAAATTATGTCCTATGCACATGCATTCTGGTGAAGATGTTTGAGCAAGAAGATTTTATTCAAAAATGTTCTACTCATTAAATAGCCCCCAAACAATACCATTCCTAATTTACAATAACAGGAAGTTCAATTTACTAACTGACCTATCCATTTATAAATAAAAAGCAAGATAGCAGATCCATTTTAAAAAACTGATTGCACCCATCCATCCAAGTCTCTTTTGCAGTTCCTGAAAAGTAACCTCTCTCCAAGGCACTTCTGAATACCCTTCCTTCCAAAACATGTAATGGATAGTGGATGGCTTGCTTTCCCATGCGTTAATTGTCACAGCACTCAGAGCACCGAAAACTCTGACAGCTCCTTTTTACATTGTAAGTGACATCTGCATCGAATAGAACAGAAATAAAGATTAAGGGAAACACCTCATGTGATAGCACTCAGCTTTACTTCCTGATGTAATATTGAAAAGTACAGGTTTGCCTTCTTGTATTCCGAATAAGAACTAATGTAAAATCCTCAGTGGGTCGTTATAACTTTAAGGAAAGAAAGAAAGGGACCACAGCTCCTGAGGACTTGTTCACTATAAAGCCTTTCTAATTTTTTAGTATCACTAAGTATCTGTTTGCAAACCAAGGCCGTTTCCACACGGCTTACCTTATTCTGCAAAATAGCGAAGTCTTGTGCGAAATCTTGCAAGAAGATGCTGTTATCGCATCTTCTCGCGCAATAACAGCGTCTTCTCGTGTGATAACAGCATCTTCTCGCGAGATTTCGCTATTTTGCAGAATAAGGTAAACCGTGTGGAAACGGCCCAAGAGTAAGAATTGTCAGATAGAGATTTAGCAAGAAGTAATGAGCAAATATTTCAAGCCAGGAGAACCTGGCTTGAGCATAATAGCAATCCTCACAAAATTACCTCTTACTTATATTACTTACTTATAGTATTATTATAAGCTGCTTTATTAGTAGCCTTAGTTTGGCCTAGCTCACACAAACAACAGATAGATAATAAACCTGAATGATAACATTTCAAACTGTAGGTAGGAAATCACAAAGTTGAATTCTGCTTCATATAAAAGTACTATCCTTGAGCAGAGAACATTAGATGTCAGGGAGTTTTTTCTAGCTCAACATTCCTCCTGATGTGCTAGTTCTGTATCTGTAGTAAAGTTTTCCATGGGGAAGCATTCATCTCTGCAATCCCCCACCTTCAGTCTATAATCTAGGAACCATTCTGCCACCTTATCTACCGTCTTTGTTAACTAGGACCTTGATTCACTAACCACAGATTAATTTAATTCAATCATCTTCTGTCTGTACAGACCACTTTCAACAAGATATTTATCTACCTTTTCAAAATTCATGTAATGAAGCAGTCAGAAGACGGAAAGTGAGAAGATGGAAATGCTGGAAAAGTGAGACCTTGGCAGTGTGGCAACTTCAGTGTATTCTCAGTTTAATGGTGCAACAATGCATCTTAGTTCAAAAGTACAGGGTGATTTAACCAGCTCTGAGCTTCTGGTGGTGTGGGGACACATTTTTAAACAGATCAGTGTTGTGGATTGTGGATTTTCCGGGCTGTATAGCCGTGGTCTTGGCATTGTAGTTCCTGACGTTTCGCCAGCAGCTGTGACTGGCATCTTCAGAGGTGTAGCACCAAAAGACAGAGATCTCTCAGTGTGACACTGAGCAGCTTCTGGCAAAACGTCAGGAACTACAATGCCAAGACCATGGCTATACAGCCCGGAAAATCCACAACAACCATCATTCTCTGGCCGTGAAAGCCTTCGACAATATAGATCAATGTGTGATAAATAAACATTAGTCCATTATTCTTTATTTCAAATACTTCTTTACATACAATGTACCCCTAGAGTTCACATATGCCCATAGATCCATGGGCAATATCCCACATTTGTGTCAGGATTCAGTTCCAGAATCGAATGCAGACAGGCAATTCTAGTATTGCAAGTATATTCACACAACAAAACTATCATAAGTGATGGGTGGAGTGTGACTTTTACTTTTGCTACATAAAAACTGCACTGTTTGGCTGCATGACCCTATATGTAAACAAGAGGGTGTGTGGTTTTGTAGGGGGGAGGGGCTGTCTACACAAGCAGTAGAATCAGGTGACAGAATCATGAAGGCAATAAATGAACGGTACTTATGGCTGCACTATGCCATTTTAAAAAAATTATTTCCAGCCTCCCTGCTAATTCTTTTAAAAAACTAGCCCATCAGGGAAAGGGTTCTGCCTCAGCATGCTTACTGCTGTATTAGTTCTCTTTTTGGAGGGAACTTTCTATGCAAAGGAAGAGTTTAAAAATACCACCCACCACCTACTGTCTTTAGTACAATCAGTTCTGCCACCTTGGACTTTGATAATCTC
This sequence comes from Eublepharis macularius, assembly GCF_028583425.1. Lineage (NCBI taxonomy): Eukaryota > Metazoa > Chordata > Lepidosauria > Squamata > Eublepharidae > Eublepharis > Eublepharis macularius. The sequence goes on from NC_072796.1 coordinate 53,923,932, forward strand.
ATTCTCACCTACATGTACAGAACAGGCTTATGTCATTCTTGTGCAACTCCCCTTATTAATATAGGAAATAGTATAAATAACTATACAAATGAACCAACTATGAGCCAGGCTCTCTTATAAATCTAGGAAAATGAGTGATGAAAGATCTGGACTCTGAGGGCCCTTCCTCATGTCATGATTTCCAAAATTGGGAGTGCTCCTGCATATCAGTCTTATGTCTAAATACAGAGCAAAGATTTTATGTGAATATGGATGTAAACAATACAGTCTCAGAAAAAGATGTTTTTAACTGTAGGACATCTTCACTTTTCTTGTTGCAGAGACTGCGACGAATATGATTATTTCCAGAGCTGCAGGGGAAGGAAAGATACTGGAAGTAGCCTCCCTGATTTTCAAGTAATAGCAGCAAGAGAACGAATAAGCCATTCTAGGGCCTCAGAAGCAAAGGCTTCGGTAGGAAAGGTCCTAGCCACGAACCTATATAAGCAGTAACAGGCAGCAGATAACTATCTAAAACAGCAGACTAGCTTTCGAGGTGGGGGGGGGGTAATAAATGTAACAAATGTGAGCAAAACAACCTGCATGTTCCCATTTCTTCTATGAGAAGATAGACTACGAATTTGTGATGAGGCAACTGGCAGTCTTCCATGAACATCAATGGACAGGTGAATACCTACTGCTAATTGATATATACTTGGAGAGGCTTTGTAAAAGAAAGGAAGGCCTTGCCCATTTCAGAGACAAATAGAATGCTCATTCACAACTAGCAAAGCCACGATTTCAAATTAATCAGCCTCTATAAACCATGGCAATAACACTGAGACATCATTAGGACTTAAGAGAATAGACTGGACTAGGCTGAAATGCACAAATGACTCCAAGCGTACTTCAGGCTGAAACCTCTCACTGCTGAAACGAAGACCTCAAATGCAAAATAATGACGACATCACAATATACATAAATCAAGAACTGCATGTGGGTTTATTTTACACTTGAGAAAACAGTGGATTTAATTGTGTAAACCAAAAAAATGTACTGTACAATATTAATGATAAAACATCAAAATGTATAATTCATAGTGCATTGCTTGCTTTATTTTTATTTATTTATTTCGTCAAATAGTTCCTTTGAGTACATGCATCTGGGAAGATGCAGGTGCCAGTAAAATTTCTCTATTTAACTCAAGCTGCAAGGAACTAAATTTTATTCAAAAAAGTGTGGTTTTACATTATATACACAGATATTGAATATAAAATGACAATATAAAAAGTTAAAAGAGAAAGCATACAGCCAGAAGGTACAAAGGAAGTGAACAGTTTAAAATGGTACGATATGTAACATGTACTTTTTTTTTTCCTAAGCTGATGCTGGCAATTTACAAGGAATTGAATCCAACACTTGCCCCCTTTTTTGTTTTCATGTACCAATGCAGCACACCATAGAAAGTTCAGCTTGTACCAAAGCTTACATTTGTAAATAACTATAAACTGCAGTATTTTACAGGAAAAAAAGTAAGAGCAATTTTTACATTATTTTAAATAGCTTGCATACTTTTTTTTTTGCCAACTAAGTGGCAATATTCAGTATCCAGAAGGTTTGGGCATAGTGGCAACTTGGTTTGTTATTTTTTAATTTTCTTAAGTATGGTTTGTGGTTTCATAACCCCTTGAGCACTTGGTAGCTTTTCACCATTTTCAAAGAACTGCATGCATCTTTTCTTCACAAATTGGATCTGCAGTTTTGTTTTTCAAAAGCTTTTTTTTTTTACACTTAAAATTGAATTTATTTTGTGACACAGTTCGATTAGGATGAAGCGACTTTTTTTAAAAAAAGCTCTTTTGGGAAAGGCACAGAAATACTATTACAGTCCTCAGAGGGTTAAAAAACTGACACTACAGGGTTCTGTGACCTTTATTGTCATGGCAACTTTGTAATTTTAGGATGTCTTTTTATTATTGTTCTTTGTGTCTTTCTTTACTGCTAAATTAACATCTCTCAATAGTGTCTCCCGCTATATTCTACAAAAGATAGCTTAACATCAAGGACAGATGTTGAAAATAAAGGTCAGACTTTGACTCACAGAAAAAAAGAAATGAGAGATTTAAAAAAAAAACATGCACAGATCAGACAAAGAGCATATAAATATAACTACAAAATGTATGTAAGAAAAACCAAGGTCCAGATAGGCAGTTCAGCAACAAAAGTAAGACTGATTTCAGAGGCTCAGGTCAGGCCTAGTGCAGTACTATGAAGAAGTTTAGTGCAATGTTCCTGTGGTCACTTGCATACCTGGCTGCTTACCTGGACGCTAATGTTTTTCTAACTCAGTCACATAGATCAGATGGTCCTCGGGGGACTTGCCATGTGTTTTACTAAGGTGCAGTTTTACTGCATGCTTGCTTGCAAAAGTTCGGTTACAAAGCTTACACTGGAATGTGGAGCCTGAGTCATCCTCAGCAATTCCAAGTGAGCCTAAAGTTTTATTTGCAAGGACTTTCGAAACATTCTGCTGTTCTTGGATCTGATTTAGTGGCAATTTGGACAGGTCCTTCAAGCTGAACCCTAAATGGGTCTCCAAGTGACTTATATATGTAGAAGCAGTTCTGAATTGTGAGGCACAATCATTGCAAAAGAAAACAGGATGTCCTGTATCCAAATTCTTTAAAAACTTAGTTCCACCTGTCCTTCTTAATTGATACTTCACATTGGCCAGCCAGTGGCTAATTGTGGTCATGGAAAGACCAGTAAACTTAGAGATATGAACCCGCTCCTGTGGGCCAAGGTCCGACATAATATATTTGCCTTCCGGAGTCTCTCTCAAGCTTGAAGCAAACTGGGCTTGAAGGATTAGAAGATGCTGAGGGTTCCAGTTAGACTGCCTACCTTTCCTCTTATGTACTGGCGACAGTTCATCTAGAGCCTCTTCAAAGCTGCTTCCATCTGCATCAGATTTTTCTGACACAGAAGATGGAGTTGAAGACTTGGGAGTCAAGCGCCCTGTGAGGTTCTTCACCATGTCAGAAATATCCATGAGGGCACTCTCCCTTAGAGGAGATGAGACTGAGTCAGTCACACTGGAAACCAGAGGTTTGTTTTTGGACTTTGTTAAATCAATAGGCTGATCGCTATTCTCATAATAGTACCGGTCAATAGCATCGGCTTGCTTGGCCGGAGTTGTTGGGTAAATAGGTTTGTCCAACATACTGTTGCTAATTTTATACAACATGGCCAAAGGGTCCAAAGAAGGACTTACAGGATTAGAAACCTTGCCTAAGTGGGTATTCATGATGGATTGTAAAGCACTCAATGGGTTAATGAAAGATGGCTCAGGTGAATGGTCAGTGATGATACCCAAGTTATTACAGCCATTTGTGACTTTTGCTTTAGGTGGCTCAGTACCATTAAGTGTATGGGGATCTGATGGACTATCCTTTTTGACCTTCTGCACTTCTGCTTCCAGATTCTTTTTCTGTTGCTGCTGCTGCTTGCTGGTTTCCTCTGTTTTTGGAAAGTCTTTGTTCTCTTTAGCAGCAGGTGACAATGGCTTAACTGGAGAACATTTTTCTTTCTCTGCAGGTTTGTCTTCCTTTTTAATATTGATTTTCCCTGTGACCTTCTCAACTAGTTCTTCCATTGCAGAGACATTACTTTTGTGAGGTGGAGGTGTTAGGTTACCTGGAGAATGGATCAGTGCACTGTGCTCCGAAGACAATGATTTTACACTGCTGGCATAAGAGGGTTGCATTTGAACACTCTGCACAGCTGGCTGAATGGGTTTAACAGTTCCTGGAAGCTGGTAAGCCGCATGAATGCTGGGATAGCCTCCCCAAGAAGGAGCTCCATTCTGAGCTTTACTTATAGCTGTTGTCACAGTATTTTCCAGAGATTTCAGTATATCTATCCCACCTTTAGGACTTTCATCTAGATCCTCTTCTCTGAGGTACTGATATACAGCTGTTGGCTCAAACTTGTCTGTAGAGTCTTCATTCTCTTCTTTAATTTTTTTGTCTGTTTCATTAATGATCACCTTTTCCTTTTCCAAGTCCTTCTTCTCCTCAGAGCCTGTAGATCCAGCTGGAGATTCGGGCTGCTTTTTAACATTTGCAGCTGGTAATCTTGTGTGAGTGGTGGGTGGTAAAGGTATGGATTGTATCTTTTCCTCTACCACAGGATCCAACACTAGCTGCTTTCCCTTTTTGGAGGCAGAATTAGTTACTTTCAAAAAATGTCCGGTGACCATCATATGAGCAGTAAGCTGCTGCAAAGTGTCATGAGAACTGCCACATTCCATGCATTTCAATATCTGGGCTTTGCGGGCCTCAAACTGCCAAGTGTAGCTAGCACCATTTTGGTAGCCATAGCGGTTGTTTGGAGTCACATAGGGGTTGGCAGTTTTCTGATCCTTTGCTGCTTCACTAAGAGTAGTCTCTGAAGTGATCATTGTTGGCTCAGGTGAGCAAGGTGAAGCTAAGTCCTGAAGTGCTCGCTTTTTGGTAGAAGGCACCAGTTTGGTGATGGCTGGTACTGGTTCCTTCAGAGGCACTTTCTGGTAATGTTTTGTTTTTATCATATGGACACTCAAGTCTTGCAAAGATTCAAATGAATGGCCACAATACATGCACTTTAGCACTTTCTGGGCATCCTCTTTGCCTTCCATTTCCATAAGTGATCGTTTTCTAGGTTTTGACCACCGTTTTGTCTTTTCAGAATCTTTATCTCTGTTGTCGTCCCGGTAATGTCCAGTTTCATTCATGTGCACTGTTAGCTCCACCAGCGTGTCATATGCTGCACTGCAGTCTTTGCACCGAAACTTACTGGCGCCGGTGAACACAGAACCATACAGTTTATTGTTTTGCCGGTAAAGCTGTACTGTGCTGAATAGACTGGGTTCTGGAAGAAGTCCATACGATGAGGTCTGCTGCAGAGTTTTGGCCAAGGCCGCTTGATGCCAGTCATAACCTGAGCCACCACTGTTACTGTTACTAGTGCTACTGATACTTGTACTGGTATTTGTACTGGTACCAGTGTTCGTACTGGTACTTGGGATGTTGATACTAGAGTTGCTATTAGTGGTGTTTTCCTTCAAGCTGCTATCACTATTCTTTGATTTTTTTAAATCCAAAGCTAAAGTGGACCAGCAAGTCTCTGATAGTAAATTTGCATATACAGCCTTTATTTGTGCCAAGCTGTCCTGTGGATAGACAGCACTGTCTGAGCCCGGATGATCTTCTCTTTCTTCTTTGGAGGAAGTGTTTTTGAAATGAGCCAGCTGGTCACTGTTTTCACTAAATGGTGAACCATAACCCGCATCCTGATTTGTTGCTGTGCTGACTGGGGAGTTCTGGTAACTCTGAGCCTCTTTGATCTCTGTTTCTTCATTGCACATATAATCGGTTTCCTGGATGTCCAGAGGTAGCCCATCATCTTCCACACTTTCTTCGTCTATCTCTGCTGCTTTCAGTTCTTCCTCAGGAACATATGCTGGAAAAGAAAAGAAAAGAAGTTACGGAACATATACTTGTTTTTCAGCACCATCACTAGTTCAACAGCAGTTTTGACTTTAAAAACACATATCCCCGTCTTTGAGCTCACTATGAACACACCTCATGTCAATTCAAACATGAGATTCTGATTATAACTAAAAACTGTGCCATGACTTATAAGCAGAATTCAGGTTTGGCCTAACAGAATAAGCTGGCCTTATAGCTAAGAATACACCTTTCAACCATTTATTTTGCAATAGTTCCATTTTTAACAAATTTGAGTTGATCTGGAGTAACTAATGTGATCATTACAGCTTTAGTGTATTTATTCATTTATCACACTTTTGAATGGACAAATAATCTCATTTTATTGTCACAACAAACAAGGTGAACCTATGAGATTTAGACATAAGTGGAAATTTGAAGCCAGATCTAGCCACTACCCTACTGACAGTCAGACGAGCAAAATGATAATCTTTGGAGTAGAAAAAGCTTATCTTGGAGCTCTTATTTGCTTATTATTATTAGATGTCACATACTACTATATTATTTATAAAGAAGCATTGCTTTGCTTTATGTATTTCATTCGTGCCCTATCTTTCTCTCCAATGGAAACCTAAAGTGTCTTACAGCATTTTCCCCTTCACAACAACCCTGTGAAGTAGGTTAGGCTGAGAAAATGTGACTGGCTGAAGGTCATCCAGCAAGCTTCCATGGCAGAGTGGGGATTTGGACTGGATCCTAGTCCAATACTCTAGCTACTATGCCACACTAGGTGTGTGCAAAATACTTTATAATATTGACTTTTTCTGCAAAATAACCTTATGGGATGGGTTCCATCTCATTGTTAGGCACTTGCGACTACAAAATTTTAAAGCTACCATTGAGCTGGGATGGTGGGGCCAGGCACAACTGGAATCTAGATATAAAAAAGACAAAACAGTGGGTTTTTACGAAAAGGATGAAAATATTGATGTGATACTATGTGGTACCAACGTTAAAATTATAAATAAAATATATGCTATACTTATAGAGGCAAAATTACAGGGGGAGGAGGTCAAAGATACTATGATAAAATGGGCCGAGAATGTGGGACATACAATAGACTTAGAGCAATGGTCAAAAATGTGGAAAAGTAATTTAAAGATGATAAAATCAGCCTCATTGAAGGAAAATGTATATAAAGTGTTTTATAGGTGGCACTTAACCCCGATTAGGTTAGCTAAATCCCGCTTAAATATGTCAAATAATTGCTGGAAGTGTGAGAAGATACTGGGATCTTACTATCATATGTGGTGGACATGCAAAAAAGCAGTGGAGTTCTGGAAGATAGTACATATAATGTTACAACATATACTCATGACTCCACTACCTTTGAAACCAGAACTTTTTTTTATTAAACCACATACTGGTCCCAGTCAATAAAGAGCAAAAGCATTTGATGTTGAATATAATTACAACAGCTAGGATTGCATATGCGAGACTTTGGAAAATGACAACTATCCCAACACAAGAAAACCTGGTTGAAAAAATACTTGAGATGGCTGAAATGGACAAATTGTCGAATTTATTGAAAGAATTGGACATTACAACCTATAATGACATTTGGGAGCCTTTTTACAAATGGATACAAGATAAGTTTGGAGAAATTTAATTTTCAACTAAGATGTGGTTCTTTATGGACATTATAGAAGATAAATGGAAAAATTTGCAAATAGAGAGCTGATTAGCAGAATACTAAGACATGTATTAGAGTGAATGGTGCAATGTAATAGATATGCAATTTCTTTTTTTTGTTCTTCTCTTTCTATCCCCCCTCCTTTTACTTTTTATTCTCTATTTTCTATTTAAAAAATAAAAAAATATATTAAAAAAAAATTAAAGCTACCAAGTAAACCCATTGTTAAGTAGGAATATGAATGCAGGTGCCACAGGTCCAGAGTCATAGCTCCATTGGGCCACATTGGCAGTGATGACTGAACAAGAAGTGAATCATTAATTTGAATATAAAGTGTGAACAATGAGTCACCAGGTAAGCATTACTGAAGACTGAAATGCTCTCAAACAAGAAACAATATTAATTAGAGTTCCCAAATCTGGGTTGGAAAATTCATGGAGACTTGGGGGGTGGAGCCTAAGGAGGGCACAGTTTGGAGAGGGACCTTGGTGGGGTATAAGGCTCCTCCAAGGCAGCCATTTTCTCCAAAGGAACTTATTTCTGTTATCTGGAGATCAATGGTAATTCTGGGAGATCTCCAGGTCCCATTTGGAGGGTGGCAACCTTAGCATTAACTGCTATCTCTATCCATTATCAGAATATCATGAATTCAGGAAGATATTCCTCCTTAATGTGTAATCAGATACAAAGATCATTAAAGGTGCCTTTGTAGATCCAATTATACCACTTTCAGAGAAAAATTACAGGTAGAGTCCCAAGATCAATCTATAAGCTGCTTAGAGGAGCAACTACATCCAATGCTGGTATAACACAGAGATACACTGGTATAGCACCCTAGGAAGTCATGCTGGTATAAATATGCCTGCATAAAGGCCAACAATGAGCAGGACCAGGGACATGCTGGGGGAAAGAGCCACAGCTTGGTCAGTATACTAAGTTTCCTGGTGCTGGTGAAATATAAACCCCATCCAGGATACCCTGAAAAGTTCTACAAAGTTTTGTAGTCTGTAGTAAATTGATCTGGGTACAGCCCTCATATTCAATATGCTGGTGAATTCAGCTGCTGACAGCAACCTCCTAATGGAGAGGTGAAAGAAAAAAACAGAAATAGCATACATGTCGAAAGGATTTTGCTGTTGGTGTTCTATGGTGAATTAGAGTTATTTCACAGCAGTTTAGTGTATTTATTCATAGTTTACTTTTAATAGTGTACATTACTTTTGAGCTTATTTTTAAGCAGTAAAGTACATTAAAATTAAATAAAAATGGTAAAACCAATTATTATTGGTTTCTATAGTGTTTTTCCTCAATCTACTATCAGTGTACAGGACTTGGTTTTTTTTAGTAAACTATGACGCAGACACCACGTAATGATTCCAGAAGAGTTGTTGGCAGCTAAAAATACAATAAAATAAGAGATGAATATTTAAAAGTGAACAGCATAAAGCATGCAAGTACATATCCAGCTTGATTATTGGCTTACAGGAAGCATCAAACTTTTCTATTGTGTTGCCACCTGGTGAAACGATGTAATCTTACCAAATTACGTGTTTATCGGCATCAAACTATTTTTTTTTAAAAAACCTAACAAATGTGATATTCATGAGCAGATGGCCAGTATATCAAAATACATTTATTCCAAGTGCCCAATTCACAGAAGTAGCTTACATGCACCTAAGTGATAAATACACATTTTCACTGTGTAGTAAAAATCATTCTTGTACATAGTCATCAGCTCCAGATTTCCAAAAGCTGAAAAATCACCTTAATTCTGCTACTATGGGACAGTGTGCATAAATCAAGGTAGAAAACAAAACATGATGAGAAGAGCCTAAAATAAGGAAAACATTTTACAGTTCACCTAACATGGACAGCTATTTCAAACATCATTTCCCTTTGGGTACGTTGTGAACAGAGTAGGTCTGATCCAACACTATGAGCACAGAACTAGTGGGTATATCTGTACACTAGGGGTGTGCAATTCGGTACTGGTATACTAAATATATACCCAAATATATGCTGATTTGGCACTATCCAGGTATACTGAATAACATTAGAGAATCATATATTTGGGTTTATCCAGCAAATACAGTTACAACAACCTTTTTTAAAGCTGGTTGACTGCTCCTGCAAGCTCTTTTCTCCCCCCCCCCCAACTTCCCAGGGCTGTCCTGGGCTTTTTTTCTCCCAGGGAAGGGGGAGTTAGGCAGGAGGGAGTAAGTGAGGGTTCCCCCTGTGCAGGCTTCCCAGACTTCTCTGTGAATGATTTGATGTTAGTTGTTGGTTCTATTATGCTTGCAACACCATCTGTCCTTGCTTCAGTTTGGTTTTTTTTAACATTGGTTCTGCTGGGATTCTGTGGTTTGGGGTTGGTTCTGTTGTGCTTGCATTGCCTCTGAGTTTTGTCTGTTTGAGTTCTTTGATGACACCGATTCTTCTGGGATTGCAACAATGTCCTTTCTTCAGTTTGGTTCTGCTTAGATTCTCTTGGTTGGCATTGGTTCTAGTGGCATCCTCTGGTGTGATGTTGGCCCCCTTACTTCAGTTTGGTTCTGTTAAACTTTGTTGGTTCAGGTTGCATGGGGACTTGCATTCAGAAGTGGATTTTGTCCAGGGGTTCTCTTTCACTTAAGGTTTCTTTGTCTGGAAAGGCTTGAAAATGTTTTCCCCATAGGAACAATAAAGAATGAGTGGGTGCACATTGTTCAGGAGCCCAAGGAACTGGACCCCTGGGACCAATCTTCGTAAAACTTGGAGGGTCTTTAGAGGACAGTCAGGATTAGGTTCCCTGTAAAGTTGGTGGAGTTTGATCAACCCCCCCCCCCCAAAAAAATAGGCTATTATTTAATAGCCAAAATAGATTTGGGATTCCCTAATAACACTGGATCCAGATACTGTACTGGTATATTTGGAGCTGAATATCAGAAATACCAAATATTTATGCTATTCCAGATACCTGGATCCAAATAGTACTGAATTTTTTTTGATGCATACCCCTAGTGTACACCTCTTTTAAAACAACTAGAATCCCATCAATCCACCTTTTAACAAGAAAATAGCAGCAAACGGGAATTAATCTGTAATCCTGCTCTTCCAACGAAACAACTATTTCATGGGATTCTATCATTTATGAAACATCTTTATTAAGATATATAAATTATGAAAGAGATCTGAACAGGAAAAAACCCTCTATTTTCACACCTCATATATATCTCCTACATTAAATCAGTAACACTAGGGAAAATAGAACATTCAGTATTAGTAACTAAACACTGTAAGAAAGGAAGGAGGGAGGTAAAAAGAAAAAAGTTCTAATCCTTTTTGGAAGTGTTTGTATGCATCCATAATAGTTGGATCAGAAAGGGGAATGATACATGCAGCACTCTTTCCACCCATGCAGTTTTCCATCCAACTAGGGTTATGAATAGGGTTTCCATGCTCCAGCTTGGGCCTGGAGTACCCCTAGAATTAAAACTGATCTCCAGACTACAGAGGTCCCTTGGAGGACATGGCTGCATTGAATGGATGGAAACACATCCCTGCTGAGCTCCTTCCCCTCCCCAAATTCTGCCCTCCTCTGGCCCCTCCCCCAAATCTCCAGGAATTTCCAAAGCTGTGCATGGGGAACCTTGTGTGTGCTCTGTCCCTAATGGGGTCAGAGGAACCATATAGAAAAAGTTGTACAAACACTATAATGCATTGTTGCAACTGGAGGGGTGGAGGTGGACATTTTAGTTTTATCTTTCTGGATTTTTTCAGTCAATGATGCTAATTACTCACTTTAAATCCCTTACTTTAAAAAGCATTACTTTTAACTACAAACCAAATTCTTTGAAAATAATTGCCTTTAAATAAAATAAAATAAAGCAGAAAAAAGATTTCAGGAATTCCAGCAGAGGAGAGAAAGTTAAAAAAATAAAAATATTCTGCCCTGCTGACAAGTGGAAGGAAGTGGGCCTATTTTTGGCATGCTGATTTTTAGAAATGTATAAGAAAGAGAGATGGGAATATCTTGAATCAGTATATGCTGGTCAGTGATTCTAAGAGAATTATTCCTTTAAAAACCGTTTGTAGTAAAAAGTTGATACTGGAGAAATACTTTTAAGAAAATAATCAAGACTGTTATCAGAACTCAGAAGACGTGGACCTAGGGAGAGAAACTAGGCAACATCCTGTTTGCAACAGAAATGCCAGAAAATGCTGGGGGGGGGGGGGAATCTTCCCAAATTGGATAAATGGATAGTCATTTTTGTTTATATGTAGGGGGAAAAACCCCACTCATTAAATCTATAGGAAACAGTTCCATAACTTTAGTAGTATTTCAGCTATAAAATGATTATGGGGATCTGGCTTTATTCTGCCATATACCCTCTCAGACATTAACCTCACACTCCTCACACACACACCCCTTCACGGTAATTTTTAGTTTGCCTGGTAATGGCTCCCACTGTATTTTGTGCAAGCTGGAACAAAACATCCAAAATCTACTGGCCTGGAATAAAATAGAAACCCAATATGCAAGCCTGTCTCAGAACCAGAAACCCTGGAGATGATGTACTAAAGGCCGGTGCTAACTCTTTCTTAATCTCCAGAATTCTTTTGCATTAATGGGTACTGCAGCTACAAAGAATTAAAATTCAGCTGCCAATACACGAGCAAGGAAACTTAACATTTACACCTTACACCAGAGCTGGGACAGTATTATGCTATACTGTTTCTGCACAGCAGAGTATGAGAATTCTAGATTCCCATGCTTCAGATCGTGGCTGCTTCCACACACGTAGGATAATCCACTTTCAATACTCTTTAGTGAACATTTGGAACTGTTTTTCCTTGAGTGATTCCGCACACGTTGGATAATGCACTTCCAATCCTTTTTATAGATCATTTGGAACAGATTTTTTTGTGCGCGGAACAAAAAATCCACCTCAAACGACTGATAATGTGCATTGAAAGTGCATTATCCAACGTGTGCAGAATCAGCCCTTGTGTGAAACAAAAAATCCACTTCCAAAGGATTGCTAAAGTGTATTGTGTGGAAATGGCCACTGTGAAGCAAACCCCAGATGGTTGGTGCCATGCTCTCTCTTCCATGAGCAGAATATTTCCAGTCATGCTGGGGGAGGCATCTTCCACCAATTACCCCTTTCTACTACTGCTCCCCATGGCATATTCTACCACTTCCCAAAAATCTCCTCAGGAGCAGCTAGTGGAGGTGAATAGGGATGTTTGTGGAAAGATCAGTTCCACAAAAAGAATTTTGAATCCAACCCACAAAGATTTCCGTGTCCAGTAAAGGTAAATGGGACAACTTGCACACAAATATCTGTGTGTAGATTTAAGTGCACATGGGGCTTTGGATCTGGGCAGGTATGTACTGCCTAGGATTAGTACAATTCTATTTAAATTTATAAGAACATTCATTGTATATATGTGTGTGTATTATTAACAATTTCTAAAATAAATACTTTCTAACATTAATGTTGAAAAATATTTTACTTAGTAAAATGATCTTGTGCTAGCATATACTAAACATGGGAAGGTCCAATACTGTTAACAGGTCTTAAACCAACAGGTTTCAAATTCTACTGCAACCTAAAAAATTAAATTATATGAACCATTACACAAAAGTAAATCTTTTAGCAAAAACTATGAAGTACAATCTCAGTAAATCTTAGAGAATCCACCTTGATTATTTATTGGTCATTATTTTATTTACATGTTCTAAACCCCTCCTTGGAATTTATGACTACTGCTTACCACATACTTTTTCATATCAGTGAAGTCAGTGACATTTCATCTTCTCTTTTTTATCAGCAATCTACTGTACATATCTTAATGCTTCTCATTTGCTTCTGTAGACTCTACAACTAGTTTCAAATCATGCACTTTTGTGTAGCATATTTTATTCTGCCATTTGTACAACATGAGGGAGCTTAAAACAAATTTCTACACGAATAATCTGAAGTTCCCCCCACCAATGGCAAAAACAAGCCTGAATGCTGAAAATGCACTTTTATTCACTTTGTTGTGTCCTTATCAGGAAGGATGCTTTCTATATACTTTATTCAGGTTACATGAATAATGATCTTTTATAGTGTAAAAGGATTATTATAAATTGATTATGTCAGCCAAAAAATGACTTGTCAATTGTTATATTGCCTACTAATATTAGGCAATTAAAAATTAGGTTGCATCAATGCATCCAATGTGAAAGTATATTAGAGTGCAATATATGGATAAATAAAGCAATTCCAAATGCAGTGTCTGTTTTGGTTGTCCTTATTTTAAAAATATTCATTCTATCAACTTAATTTACACATAGTCATGCTACAATGTAACCAATGTCATAATTTACTCACATTTTAAATTCCAGAATTGCATGGACCAATAAATTCACTGAAACACGTGTGTTATTTTTGAACATAGTATTTAAGATTCAGGATTTCAGAAATGCTTGCAGTGAGAGTAACATAATTTTTTCAACAGCTTAATACATTTCTTTAAGACTGGAAACTTACTGGAATAAAAGATGTAAAAATATATAAAATGATTTTTTAAATTCAAAGCTATTTTACTCAGCAATTGCATCATTAAGGTGCAAATATACTCGCTATCAATAAAAGGAAGGTTAGCATATAATTACTACTTTATAACCCTGGCAGAGAGGTCAACTAATTATTTAAGTTTGTAATGAAACATTTCTCACTGAATTTCTTCCTATGCTTTCTTTTTTGTTATAGCTTTTTTTAAAAAAAAATGTGATGTAAGGTTAAACGTACATCTTCTAAACACAGAGAAATACTTAAGATCAAGCACTGACTTCAGGAAGGCTAAAATATGCTTGCAACAACTTATACTATAGTGTATAATACAAACAAGCTCTTCTTTCTTATTTCTCTGTAATTTTGCAGGAGGGAAATCCTATAAATTCTAGCTATAGAAAAAGAAGTAACTGGAGACCAAGGGTGATTTGTTTTTTTTTCTTTTTTCTATTATTACATCTTGTTAAAAATTTGTGCCCATATGATGTGCCTTCTGGATGCCAATGTTTCCCCATAGATATGCTGTCAAGTTCGAACAGCATTAAAATTTGTGCATTCTAATGTAAGTGGACATGAGGCGCAATATATTGTATGTATTAGTAGTACAGCACATTGTGTTTGCTTCAGTGAGAAGGTGTACTCTGTAAATAAAACAGTCCATTGTCTGAAAAATCAAAAGAAACAGTATAATGATAACACATTGCAGCGGCCTAACAGAATTTGATATTGTATAACAAACATACCATTGCTTCTTAGTCTCATGAAAATTATTTATATTACTTTCAGCATGAATACAGATAATTTAGATATATTTTTAGATATACAGATACCTAAATATATTTTTCACAATTATTTTTTGAAACTGGGGAAGTGGCCACTATATATGGGTTCAATCCCAAATTGCTAAATTCAACACAAAAATTACTGTTAATTTCAACAGAACACAATTGTATTCTAGGTATTCTTAATTATTGCTCAATTTAGTGAGATGAAATTTTATGAAACATCAATGTCACAAGAGTATTAGTTATCCAGGACAACTGTTAAATCTTTTAAACTGTCATAATTGTAACTTGTAACTGGTTACAACATAATTGTAACTATGCAGGTGCATAGAAGTATACTTTTGACCCACATCCTCTGCAACCTGAGTTAAGCTAATGTTGCCTCTAGAGCAACATACTAAAGCCTAGACAGGCATTTCCACGCAGCAAAAATATCTTCAGTTTTCAACAGAACAGCCTGAGCCTGGTTTGCCATGGTAAAATGGATACAGAACCATCTCATATAAATGATCTGATCCAGCCTACATCGTATTCCTGTCTCCTTTCTTTGTACAGGATAAATTCTGTCCCGTGGTTAGGGCTGTTAACACAGAGGACTAGGTCCCAGGGTGCTGTTCTACCAGTGTAACAGTACTTTTGTTAGTGGAATGGCACTTCTGTTGGCAGAGAAAGGGAGCAAATTTTGCCAATTCTCCTTTCTCCCTGCAGCCCCTTCTTAACCTTCACTGCTCTTAGTGAGGGTCCCCGACTCCCAAGAGCAGAATTTTAGAGGGCTTTGCTCCAGGTGGATTAATATGGATTCAGGCCAGAATTTAATATGGTATCCATACAAAACACATACATTGTGTGAACATTTGTTTAGCAATACACAGATACACCACTGTTCCCTTCACCATCTAACTGAAGTCACAAGAATCTCCAATAAACCTCACTGCTGATCAGTAATTACCAAGTTCCAGGCTGAAGATGATTAACCTACATATGTATTTGGCTCATAAGAAATGCCTCTCTATGAAGAAAGATAATAAACTGTAGCCATTTTTCTTTCTCTAAACCTATGTATACATGCAACATATATATGCCAAAAAAGTTCCTGAATTATTAAGCAAAATCAGTACTATATTATCGAAACCTCTCCCCCACCCAAGCATACACACAAACATTTTTGTAGTACAGCCAATGCTGTTCATATAAAATCTAAAATAGTTTTCACAGGACTTTAGAAATACAAGTGGCTGCATTTCAGCCACTTTAACTACACGGACCTCAGAGTTAATAAACTGGCTTAAATCCAGGTATTCCAGGTACTTCTTAGTTGTGGATCAAGTTCATACTATGTACAAATGAATTCTGTGGATTTAGCATAGGTTTAAGCATGTGCTTTCAGAATATATATCGAGGTAGGAAAAAAACACAATCAGAAAAAGTATAAACAAGTAAATGGGGCGACTACTGTATTGACAATGAATGCTAAAACGAATTAGATTTTAAGGAATGGTTAGTGCGTGCACACAGGAATGTCCAGCTGTCAAAGTGATTTAAAGTTTCTGCAAGAACAACATCAGTGGTTCTTCTGCATACTGGAGGATAAATGACAAATCTTTAAAGTAAAATACAAATAAAATATTTCTCACCTTTCCCCTTTCCCTCCACCCCCTGAGTCCTTTAGGGCTATTAGCCAATGTTTATAAATGGAGATGTGAGCAGCCTGTACACTGGAATATTTCAGACATTCTAATGGGAGAAATGTTCTGGCTCTTCCTCCATCTGAAAAACCACACACTCAAACATTTCCCTTGGAGTCAGGATCACTAAGGGGAGATGCAGATGAATCAGACCATCCGCCACCCTACTTTGTCAAGAATATTTTATTGAAATGTTTATTTTCATCCCTGCTGGCAACATTAGAATGGAAGTATTTAACCTGTTTCCATTACTTATACAAATTACCATTATAGGGTAGGACAGATGTTAGAATCATGCCACACAACTGACTGCCATACATTCTTTACATAGAGAATAATAAGAGAGAAAGCTGTTAGAGCACGTTATCCAGCATCAATAATGTTCTCTCTACCATTAGATTCATTAACTTCCAGCATCACTTTCTTTCTTTGCTCCCTCTCTTCTCAAACTTATTTAATTTGGAAGTAAGTAGTCTTTTTCAGGATTTTTTTTTTTACCAGGTGCTTATCTAAGTTAAAGGGTGAGGGGGGAAAAGGGGGATAAAGGGAGCAATAAAATCCAACATCGTGTTGAAAATGTTATTTCTCTAACATGAAAGTCAGTTAACATGCTGGTTCTCAAAGGCTGTTGTCACTTCAGATAGTGGATGGCACAACTCACCTAGACAAGGTGACACTTCGGTTGTGGAAAGGGTTGCTGCATTATTGAGAGCACCAGAGATCAGGATGACAAAGACTCTAGGTCCAAGTTGCCTGGGGCTTCAGAAGTGACATCAGCAGGTGCCAGGATTTCAGGGCCCATTTGCATCACAACCTCCATTTGCATTATCTCCCATTTTTTAAAAAAATCGTAGGTTGCAGCACTGGAAAAGACCTCTGCCTGAGACCTTGGTGAGCCCCTTTCAGGAAGAGGAGACTTAGAACCAAGTTAGACAGAAAAATAGTCTGACTCATAATGCTAAGACAGAGCTGGTGTGGTGTAATGTACAGATGGACAGACTAGGTTGCAGGGAAACCCAGCTTCAAATCCCCACTTCTACCGTGGACGTTCGCTGGGTGACCTTGGTTCTGTCATAGATTCTCAGCCTGGCCTACCTCACAGGGCTTGCTACTCTCAAGCAATATTTCTGTTTATTCTACCAAAGAACATTATAGTGAAGAGGCTCGATATCTAAAAATAATAGGTACAGAAGTGCACCTCTCACTGAAGACAGCAACAAAACTCCCATTGATTATTTCTATATAATGATGCAGCAGCCATTTAATGTCTCTGTTGCCAAGTCCTTCTCTCATTTCCTCAGTTCCAGCCACAGTGGCTTGGTTACTCTGGCTCCAATGAGGAGCTTCAAAGGTACCATCACATCTTTTTATGTTTGTAGGCTTTCAAAGTTAGATTTGACTTGGGTACCTCTGGCAGTCAAATCACTGAATCTGCTTCTGTTCTTTTTTTGTTTTAGATCTCATCACAAAATATTGCTGCATATCAGCAGTGATTAAAAAACAAAACACAACAATCATAAAAGTGGATAGGATTGTATCTCTTATAAGAGATTTCTTATCTTACAGGCAAAAGAGGCATCAGTATACAAATGAAAAAGATTTGCAATGTAGTTTACAATAGAACAACAGTCCAGGCAGGGGACTACCTATTTCCTTCTATTCAAGGTATGCTAAAATAAACTGCATACCACATAGCTAAAAATATTAGTGCCTTTTAACAATGCCAGAAATAAAGAATAGCAACCCCCCCCCCAAGTAATTTAGTCAAGAATATACAAAATCATTCTCAGAACCGCAATATCACCCAAGTGCCAA
Source organism: Eublepharis macularius (assembly GCF_028583425.1). Classification (NCBI taxonomy): domain Eukaryota; kingdom Metazoa; phylum Chordata; class Lepidosauria; order Squamata; family Eublepharidae; genus Eublepharis; species Eublepharis macularius. The sequence goes on from NC_072796.1 coordinate 53,941,923, forward strand.
ACATACAATGAAAAATAATGTAAAACTTCTGTTAATCAATTATCTTTGACTATGCCCCCTCCCTCCAATTTCCAGTATGACTGTGAATGTTTGATAGGAATATTGGCACATGCAATTTGAACACTGTGCTCACTTTGGCAAATTCCCACTAGCTAAAAGGAACCACACTCTGTTGAGAACTGGGTGAAAACAAAGTAAGTATTTTGAAATGTGTCCAATTCTGAGTATTTTTCCCTGAAGAAAGCCATACTAATATCTCCACTGTAATTGAAGATACAGAAACCCATTGCTCTAATTCCCTGGTTTAAAAGCTAGCAAAGGACAAGATAAAAGAGACACAAAAGTGCTTTACATAATGTGATCTTAAATTCATCCTCACCCTTGCAAGAATTCATACCTGTAGTGAGTGTATATAAGTACAACAATAAAAAAGAGGAAAGGAGATGAAGCAGCGTGTGGGGGGGGGGGGAGGGAAGGTTGCAAGATAAAATCTTGCTTTAGAAGAGCCATCTTTGCAAAGGTCTGCTACTTGTTAAATCAGTAAAAATATCTGTCAGAGATATCCTGCTACACCATTTGGCTGATGTCAAACCTAAACAAACCAGATCAGAAAACCAGCAAGTGGCAGAACATAAATGAAATGGGAGAAGACCAGTCTAACTGTAACTCGCATGGTTTGCTTGCTGATTTTTTGGGGAGGGGGAAGGAGGGAAATAGTGGCAATCACAGCAGTCATTTGCAGTACTAATGTCCAATTCAGCCTCCTTTCATTCTCCTGATTTAGGTGGTCAGAGTAGTTTCGTTGCCGACACAGGGAAGCTGTGCTGTTTAGCAGGCTGTTTAATGGGAAACTGGCAGTCTTATTTCTTTTCTAGATTTGGTTTGTCACTAGGTCTCCATTACATGCCACTCAGCTTTGATATCTTTGGACAGGACTGATCAAAAGATGTCATTTGACCTACACAGCATGGCAGAAACTTGGAGAAGTCTCATAAAGCGACACTCTGGCTGTAAATAAAATGACATTATTATTTCCTCTCTCCTATCATGTAGAAAAGCCAATTATGGTAATGCACTGCATGTCAATGAAAATACAGCAATCTTTTTGGAGCAGCTATTGCAGGCGTCCGTGTTGCAACTCTCCTTCCTGTGAAAATTTCTCCATTGGAAAATGAAGAGTAAGGAGGTGATAGATGCTTTAAAAACTAGTCATAAAATCCTGGAAGGCTGTATAAAAAGTGCAAGTCATCAAAAGAAACAGAAGAGCAAAATGCAAACTAATTTCCAAATTATCTGGTAATTTAATCTTGACTAATTTATGTTTCATCTATAGGACATTCACATACTGCATCCTCAGCTTTTGACTGACAAGTAAAATAGCTTATGACACCAAACACTATAATATCCACTACTTTTGTAAACAATTCATAAACATATGATTCTAATGACAATAGTCTTTCTTAATTGCAGAACACTGGTATGCAATCAAATAACTACAAGAGAATCAATGGAAGTGAAATCAGAATTTCTTCTAGCTCGTATTAAAATAAAACACACTGTGTGAACTTGAGAGCACATATACAAATCAGAGGGACAATTTTTTTAAAAACCACTACATTCATCACCTACTAAAGCATTGTGCAGATCACTGCCATCCATACACCTCTTTCTCTCTCTCTCTCTCTCTCTCTCTCTCTCTCTCTCATATACACACACATGTGAAAGCGCGTGCGCACACAGACACACACACACATTTTTCATTGCTCCTTAATTCATATGGTAAAAATGAAAACCATATTTCCGAAAGCCAACCAGTTTTGAATATAAAATATCTGGAAAGATGTACAATTTTACAAAATTTATTTTTAATGTGGTAAAATTTGTAACACAAGGTGTCCAAATATGTGTGCAGATTTCAGATTTGGGGTTGGCTCCTACAATTCAGTTCCGCTAGCAGCAGTTTTCCTCTGGTGCAATGAGCCACCTGTTGGCAGAATACAATTCTTCAACCAGAGCAAAACTACTAGCACTAGTATAATGTTCCTTGCTCCAGAGGAGGGCTCTATTGCTAGCAGAAAAGATTCATTCAGTCCAACCCCAGTGGGTTTTGCTAATCCTCACACAGTTTTTAATAATGTAATTCTTTGGTAAATGTTATACATTACAACAAAATCATCTTAAAACACAGTCCTTTCCCATGATTCAGTCCACATTTCACCAATATATCATAGTCAGTGCATCCTGAACTGTTCAGTGAACACTGTGTCCAGAATTCCTCACTTGTTATTAAAAGCAAAGGAACCTCTACGACACTCAATAATTTCTTACACTGGTATCTCACCCATTGCCCAAAGAGTTAAAAGTGGCTTGCATAGTTTAGCTCACCCTATGACATAAGATGTGAGATGCCCAGAGCCACCTAGTGAATATCATGGATGACAAGGACTATGAACCTGGGTCTCCCATGTTCTGTCCTTGTTCCTTAATACCAGTTCTAGTTACTTGTTAATTTAGATGCACCCAAAGACTTGGGTATTCATAGTGAATCTCCCCACCCCACCACCCTGTAAACACCAGACACATATCACAAACGTATTTTGAACAGCCTGTGTGTATCAAAGATGTTTGTAACTTGCAGTACTAGAAACTTAAGACCATTGGGCAGGTACATTTTTATACTGATGTACATCTTTATATTAATGTACATCCTTATACACCTTTATATCAACGTACACCTTTATACACGTGTATATTAATCTATAAAACCTGCATCTGATACAGTATGTGGTTAGATTTCAGAAAAGCCACATGCTGAGGATCTTCGACCAGAGCAACTAGTTTAGAGAATGTGTTATAATATGGATTCTTACACTTTAGAGATCATAATGTATTCTAGTTATGATAGTCAATATTTATTTACATATTTATTAATTTTACTTCTTTTGCTTTTCTCCATAATAGAGACCTAAAGTGGCTTAACCAACAACCCTGTGAGGTAGGTGACTGGTTACCCAGCAAGCTTCTGTGGCTGAGTGAAGATGCAAACTTGGGTTTCTCAGATTCTAGTCCAACACTTTAACCAGTACACCATACTGGCTCTCTAACTCAATAGGGAAAAATAAATCCGAAAACCTTCCATCTTCAGAGACTGTCTACAAAATTGCTATAATCTATTCACTCTAACAGAGGGACTGAGGGAAAAGGAGTTAGTCAAATAAATAAGTAAATAAATTGTAAACTCTTAGGATTATATGGAAACATCTATTTCATCTACAAAAAATAGGTACATATTCTAATGTTATTAATTAAAGGCCCAAAAAATCCTGGTATCTTTTCTTCATCTTCTTTTTAAATAAAATGCTTGGAAAAGATGGGGAAATGTAATCAAATTGTACACTGCTTCCATTTTAACCATGCCAGCTGGAACCATCAGCTGCATTTTGACACTGCAGTAGTACAGAAAACATTCACCATTCCTACCCATGGATTCTGTGAACTTTAGACGTACATCAGATCACATTGCAAATAATTATGATATATAGTACTTTTGCAACCAATATTTAGGGGTTTCTTTGAATACTAAGAACACCAAGAGAGCAATTTTAAACAAGTCCATTCAGAATCCTAACCAGGTCTATACAGTGGGGCTTACTTTGAGAAAACGCTCTTAGGACAGCTCTGTAAGTATGGCTGGGATCTAAATAACCATGCCTTTGCTGATGTCTCCCATTCCCACTACATTGTCTTGTGCCTCCTGCAAAGCCTCTCCTAGCAGTTAGAGGGTCCTCCACAGTACTATTAGACATTAGATATAAATTGACAATTCAGTTTACATTTAATTTTTTAAAAATTATTGCTAGAATTATGGGTTTTATAATGATTGTCAGAATTTTGAGTTCACTTCAGAGAAATTGGTATATACTTTGACAATGAATAAATCCCATCATTGTTTGGATACAAACAGGAGGCTCTTTAGATCCGAGACTCTATTTGCATGGCCAGCTCTAGGGGTGAGGGGCAAGTGCAGAGAAGACAGAAGACACAGAACACCCAATGGACTTAAAAGCCCACACTGTATTGATTATACTTACTGAGCATTGGCACCACGTAGGGTTGCTAGCTCCAAGTTGGAAAATTCCTGGAGATCTGGGGGGTGAAACCTAGAGAAACCTGGAGAAAGGGGAGGGAAAGGACCTTGGCATGGCATAATTCCATAGAGTCCACCCCTCCTAAGGAGCCATTTTCTCCAGGAGAACTGATCTCTGTGGCCTGGAGACCAGTTGTAATTCTGGGAGATCTCCAGCCACTACCTGGAGACTGGCAACCGTAGCACCACGTAGGGCTCAGATCACCACATAGGCTGACCCACCAGCCGATGTAACAGTGCGCAGAGGTAACAGTGTGCAGGGCCCAGGTGGCACTGAAATTTAAGACCTGCAAGTAGACTAGACTGAAGCCGGCTTGTTCCAAGTCCGCAGGCAGGTCTCCAATAGCCTGGCCTACCCCGCCAACTGGTTGACCAGGCAGTCTAAGGCCACCAGCCCCTAAGCAGCCCTGAGAAGGCTGCCAGGAGCCACTCTGCCATAGAAGCATGGTGGCCACTTCTGCTCAATGCCCCACACTCTGCAGCCCCTCAAACTGGAGGCCCAGGTTAGTCTGGGGCTGGGCTTTTGGCAATAGGCTGAGCAAATATGCCTAGAGGCCATCCACTTGGTGACCTGACTGTTTGCAGTAGCTATCAGGCTGGTTCTCCATTTAATTTTCCAACAATAATTTGGGAGAAATTGTTGGGATCATGTTATAGGATATTGGATTACATAGCAAGTTAAGTTTCAACTCTGCCTTCATAGCATTCCTCCTGCCCCTCTGCCTGCAGAATAATTTTGTAATTTTAACTATACGTTATCCATGTAATTCCTAGTGACAGCAAATATGCTTTTACTGATTACATTTTCCTTATACTTGTCTAGAACACTGGTGATTAATAATAAAAAGAAGTGCTTATAATCTTATCAAATCATTCCAGCACCATCACCAACAAAGCTGAAGAGATATATATGCTATAGAGGCACAGGCTGCAATTTATAAACTACTCAATCAGGAGTAATTCTGGAGTACTTAGTTCCATAGTAACAAAGAATACTTTAATAAGGCTAAAATATATTAAGTATTTTGTGATTTCAACCAGTATACTCAGTAATAATAAGATGACAGTTGGTATTGATATACAATTGTATCAGAAAAAAAGGAAAACTGTGTGGCCAGGCAGTGTGCTTCTATTTAGCTGTGCTATTTCCACAGAAGTGTACATAAGTGTGTGTCGAGAGCAGGCATTGTATATATAACTGTGTATACACAATTATACAGAGAGAGAGAGAGAGAGAGAGAGAGAGAGAGAGAGAGAGAGAGAGAGAGAGAGAGAGAGAGATTCACATACAGAACTGAAACTGCAGCATTATCTCAGTGCCACACTTTTGGTACTGAAAGAAACATGAGGGATTCAATTTCAACAACACCCTCTATTCTCCATTTGGAAATCAGGAAGCCTCTGTGGTAAAATGCTAATACTTTTTGTTTAAAATAAGAACCGTATTCACACATCATCTGAATACTTGCAAGCCAACTTTTAAAAATGTAACTTTCAAATCGCTATGAATCTTAAGAGACATCATAATTTTACAGTATTGAATCAGTCTCTGTTACATGAATATATTGTACAAATGTCACTGCTTCAGATATGCTACCTGAGACTTTATAGAGAATAGCATTCCTGTTATAGGAGCAAATTTACAGTAGTAGGCTATGATAAATAAATCAACTTCCCTTGAATCTATTTTCTCCCATCCTTCAAATATTTTTAGTAAATTATATAATTCAGATTCTGACAAAGACTTATGCTTTCATATGGTTTGTTAACAAAAGAAAAATCCTGCTGCCATGATAAGCAGTGATACCTTAAGGGGCAAAGAATTAAAAATCTTCTATTTAGCCATTCTTTGAAATATGACCTACTACGTCATTTAATTTTTGAAAACCCTAAGGTCATGTAACATGCTTTCTCTGTCATTTGTAAGTACATTAACTCAGTAGCCATACGACAGTAAAATTATGATAATGGGCTGCTAAAATGGGTCATGCAGACACTGCATTTCATGTTAGCTTCAAATAACAGTGAGAATATAGTCCAAATCAAATATGACAGTACAAAAGCACATGGTTTACTTTACTCAAAGCTCTGCCAGTAACTGGGTGGGCGGCGGAGAAGGTGAAAGGGGATGCTGAATATTTACTGTATTTCAAGTGTAACAGTTTAGTTGTCTACTAAGTATGAGAGAGAGTGTACCAGACGCTATAACAGTAAAGTGGCCAATTTTAAACAAAGTTAATCTCTTTACTAATTATAACAAGGTCTCTTCTATAATAAACTGATCTATATAGACACACATTCACCCACTTACCATATGAAGTAAAACTACCACCATCAACACTAGAACTATGTACAGTCACACACATGTATTTGTGTAAAAATTTAGCCATGGTAAACTGAAGTGCAGAAAAATATGTTTACAGAGAAAAGGATAAAATAATATTACAAACGGAAAAATAAAGACAAAAACAAAAAATTATTCTAGTCTTTATATTATGGCTGACTGCAAGCTTCTGGGATCCTGCCAGAAACTTGTAGTGCAGAGAACAGGAGCAATTATCTTCTGTTCTCTGTATCCCAACTTCCCAAGCGGAGAAAACCAGGGGACCGTAATAGGGAGGACAGAAGCCCATCACTTCTGTTCTCCCCACCCCAACCTTATGAAATACAATTAGAACTTGGGGGTAGGGAGTGAATAATTTCTTCTGTTTTTCCTATCCCAAACTTCTCCTTGCACCCCAGATTTACAGGGATAGAGGGAGAAGCTGGGGCAGGGGGAAAAAGAAGCAGAATCAGCTGATATCTGCTGAGATGTCGCTTCTGATTTCCCACTCCAAACTTCTTGCTAGGTTCCAGCAAAGCAAGGACTTAGCAAAAAGATTGGGAAGTAACTTCTGTTTAGCAGCTGTTCACGTTGCTGTGAGCCAGAGACTGGCTCACCTGCAATCATGACTCCCAAGAGGATAGTTTAGGTAGGCAGGGTGGGGGGGGGTGGAGCTTGTTGGTCTGCAATAGAACAGCAGGATTTGAGTTCATTGGCACCTTAGAGACCAGCAAGATTTTCAAAGTGTAAGTTTTTGAGATCAGATCTTCCTTCTTTTTGTGTCTGAAGAAGGGAGCTCTGACTCTCAGAAGCTTACACGTTGAAAATCTTGCTGGTCTCTAAGGTGCCATAGGACAAAAATTCTGCATGACTTCCAAGCATAGTATGTTTGGTGACTGAACATATTTACTACAAATCTGAAGCACCCTTAGTTTATATTACATCAAGAGAACTTAGGTGAAGATTTAGGAGCACATTTTTACTGGGGTCTAGCAATAAGAAGGAGGGAAGGAAGATTTTCAGAAAAGATTTTAGGAATTGCAGTTTGATGAGCATGAATTGATAGAATTCTTTGCTCCAAAGCTTACAGACATGGAAGACAAACATACAAGTATCTAGAGATAGGGGATACAGGGGCTAACTAAGGATTAGGGGAAAGACTGGGATGTAATAATTTACAAGTCTTCTCAGGGGTCATATTTTATTTCACAAAATCTTTATAATCCATATCTTATTTCTAAGCACCATACAGATAAATGAACCATGCAGAAGTGATCTTTGGACACTAACTTGTGTCCTAGAAATATGTGAGATCTAATTTGACAGGACAAAGTCTGCAGATTTTCAGAAACACAGACTTGTTACAAGAGGTTTCTAAAAAGTACATAAGGAAAGCAAAGCTCACAGTGACAAGTCCAGTTCCAAAAAGTGGGAGGGAATTGGGAGGACATAACATATGATAACATAGCTGCCAACTATGCCAGAGTCCCCTGGCTTAATTGCTTAGAGGGAAATGGTGTCAGTCTCTTTTCCCTCACAAAATATTAGTGGTGTGATAGTGCTAATAGGAGAGGGGAACTCTATCACATTACTGGTTCACTTGTATTAAAAAAATGTATTTATTTATATCCTGTGCTTCCTGCTGTCACTGCCAATAATGAAGCATAAAAACAATTAAAATAAAAGTATAATGAATATAATTAAAACCAATAGTAAGGCCAAAGAAAGATCAGAGACCCACATAGAACCAAGATATTTTAAATGTTTAGAATTTGGAATTAAGAGTAACAGGCGGTCAATCTTGAATCTAAACCATTAGCAGCAATTTAATATGATAGGAATGTAATTTATCCTACCATTAAATGATTGGAAGCAGATAAAAGCTAGAGAGAAAAATATTAGTAAAAAGTCTGGCAAAACAAAAATATATTTGCTTGATGCCTAAAGCATTAGAAGCTTGGCACCAGAAAAATTACTGTAAAGAGAGAATTCCACAACTGAAGTGCCACAACCTGAAAGGCCCTCTTGAGCCTGCAGGCACCTTTGGAATTTTGAGATGGGTGGTGTTGAGTACCACCCCAAAATGGCTGCCACAGGAGGTGGAGCTAAATGGAATATCTTACTAAAGGAAGGAAAGTATGATGGGAGGATGGAACCACACACTAAGTCTATGACTAAAGAAAGCCTGCAGGCTTACCAGTCCTCCTGATCCTCCAGTGGCTGCCTGTTTTTTGCAGCCATGAAAAAAAAAACTCTTTCATTTGAATGAGGGCTGCCAATATCAAGCCTTGTTTTACAATAGCCCAGCCTACTTTCTGAAAATCTCAGCAGGTGCCTAGGGAAGTCTGATGGGTGCCACATTGGAGAACCCTGTCCTAAGGTATTTAGGGTTTTATAGATAATATCCAGAACTTTGAATTGTACTCAGTTGTTAACCAGTTTGTTTCTTTTAATACTTGCAAGATATGTTTCCTATAACCCGTGCCAAGCAAACCACTTTGCCACTGCAATATGCATACACTGAAACTTCTGACAAGAGGCAGCCCAGTATATACCACACTGAAATAATCTAACCAGGATGTGATCAGAACATAAGATAACTGTCCAAACTGCATCTCTCAAGGAAGGACTGTGGTAGGCATACCAGACACAGCTGACTAAAGGCACTACATACCACAAAGGAAATCTGTGCCTCTATCTGAAGACATCCCCCTCTCAGATACACACCTTAATGTGGTGAGGGGGGTTGAGTGTGTCACTGAAACTGAGAGCAACACCCTCAGGAGCACAGGTTTGGTCAAACTCCTGGAAGAGCCACTCAAGGTGGAATGGTCAAAGCTGAGACACCAGACTAAGATGCATTCACCCCCTTCAGGAATCAATGGTCACATCAGCAGAAGAAAATTGACTGTTCCAATGGTGATGGGAGTGGAGGAATTCTTGAAGGCTAGCTACTGGGCAGCAGCAGTAGTGGAATACATCAGCAGTGTCACTTCAGCTAACCCTGGTTAGTACTGTGCAGAAGAAGGCAATGGGTAAACCACTTCTATTTGAAAACCCTATGATGAGACAATCCAAAATGAAAGAAGATACAGTTCTGGAAGACAGGACCCCAAGATCGGAGGACATTCAATTAGCTACAGGGGAAAGGCCAAGGACAATTCTTAATGATGGGACTAGATTAAAGCCGAAAGCACGTCCAGTTGCAGGTGTGAATAGATGCAAAAGGAACATCCAAAGCTGTGTGACACACTTAATAGGAACATGGAATGTGAGTATGAAGCCAGGTAAGCTAGAAATTGTAAAACAAGCAATGGAACATTTAAACATTGCAATCCTGGGTGCGAGTGAACTAATCTGGACCAACCCAGGACATTTTCAGTCAGAAAACCACATGACAAACTCAAAAGAAATGGTGTTGCTCTAATAGTGAGGCAAGACATAGCAAAACCAGTCAGGAGCTACGACACGAAGTCTGACCAATTAATATCAATCAGACTTCATGGAAGGCCTGTTAATATAACCATCATTCAAGTTTACACCCCAACTACAGATGCTGAGGAGGAAGAAATCAAGAACTTTTACGCAAGTGTCCAAGAAGAAATTGATCATACACCTAAATAAGATATGCTGATAATCATAGGTGACTGGAATGCAAAAGTAGGAGACAGAAGAATCAAACATTCTCTCTGCTAAAACAACACCAGAAGCTGACTGTGATACAGATCATGATTTGCTAATATCAAAAATTAGACCAAAGCTGAAGTGAAACACTAAAAGAATCATAGTGCCAAAATACAATCCATATAATATTTCGGAAGAATTTAAAGACCATGTAAAGGACAGATTTGCAATGCCATTTTTAATTGACTGTGAACCAGAAAACTACAGGCCGAAACCAGAGATATTATCAAGGAAGAACGTGCAAGGACTGTTCCTGTAGCCAAAAGAAAGGAGACGCCTAAATGGATGACTCAGAAAAATTGCTAAAGACAGATGAGAAGCAGAAGCAAAAGGTGACAGAAATAAAGTTAGAATTCTAAATACAGCTTTTCAGTGACTTGCACACAGAAACAAATAAATCTATTAGAATAACCAGTGCAAAGAAATAGAAGACAACAGCAAAAAAGGAAGAACAAGAGATTTGTTCCTCAAGATCAGGAAAATCAAAGGGAAATTCAAGCCACGGCTTGGGATGCTGAAAGATCAAAATGGAAATACAATATCTGATCAAGACAAAATAAAGGAAAGATGGTAACAATACAATGAAGAACTATACAGAAAAGGTGAAAGGATGACAGGTACCTTCAAATAAGAATCTTTTGACGAAGAACCAGAAATCTTTAAAAGTGAAGTAAAAGATGCACTCAAAGCAATTGGGAGAAACAAAACTTCTGGAGTAGATGGAATACCAAGAGAATTATTTTAAGCTACAGAAAATGAGTCCATCAAAATCTTAACAAGAATCTGTCAACAAATATGGAAAACAAAACAATTGCCCACAGACTGGAAATACTCAGTCTACATTCCAATTCCAAAAAAGGGGATGCCAAAGAATGCAGCATCTATTGGACTATCACATTAATTTCCCATGCAAGCGAAGTGATGCTCAAAATTCTACAGCTAAGACTCTTACCATATATGGAACAAGAAATACCAAATGGATTCAGAAAAGGAAGAGGCACTAGAGATCACATTGCAAATCCACGATGGCTAATGGAACCAGGGAAGAAAATCAACCTATGTTTTATAGATTAGAACCAAGTTTTTGACTGTGTGGATCATAAAAACCTATGGACAGTGTTAAATGAAATGAGGGTGCCACAACATCTGATTGTTTTGATGCACAACCTGTAGTCTTGACAAAAGGCTACTGTTAGGACAGAATATGAAGAAACAGAATGGTTTCCAATTGATGAAGGCGTCAGACAAGGATGCATATTATCTCCCTACCATTCAAATTCTATGTACAGCATATCATAAGGAAAGCTGGATTAGGTCTAGATGGAGTAAAAATAATAATAACATAATAATAATAACATTCGATTTATACACCGCCCTTCAGGATGACTTAACACCCACTCAGAGAGGTTTACAAAGTATGTTATTATCCCCACAACAAAACACCCTGTGAAGTGGGTGGGGCTGAGAGAGCTAGGAGCTGTGACTGACCCAAGGTCACCCAGCTGGCTTCAAGTGAAGGAGTGAGGAATCAAACCCAGTTATCCAGATTAGAGTCCTGCACTCTTAACCACTACACCAAACTGGCTCTCAGTGGAAGGCACATTAATTATCTGAGATATGCAGATGACATCACATTACTGGCAGAAAATAGTGAAGAAACAATTACTGATGAAGGTTAAAGGAGAAAGCGCCAAATCAGGATTACAGCTGAACATCAAGAAGACAAAAGTAATTACTGAGGAATTAAACAATTTTAAAATTGACAATAAGGAAATTGAAATTGTTCAAGATTTTCTATTCCTTGTCTCAATCATCAACCAAAAGGGAATACTGCAACCAAGAAATCAGAAGATGGCTGAGCCTTGGAAGAGCAGCTGTGAGAGAACTAGAAAAGATCTGTAAAGATAACGATGTCTTTTGGGGGACCAAGATCAAAATAATCCAAACTATGGTATTTCTTGTTACTATATATGGGTGTGAAAGCTGGACAATGATGAAAGCTGACAGGAAGAAAATCGATTCACTTGAAATGTGGTGCTGGAGGAGAGTTTTGTGGATACCATGGGTGGCCAAATTTGTCTTTTTGGCCGCCCATGGTATCCACAAAAGTGGGTTCTAGATCAAATCAAGCCTGAATTCTCTCTATAAGCTAAAATGACAAAACTGAGGCTATCGTACTTTGGTCACATCATGAGAAGAAACAATTCTCTGGAAAAGTCAGTAACGCCAGGAAAAGAGGAATACCTAAAACAATATGGCTTCTGAATAAAAGAAGCATGTCCTCCAGTTTGCATGATCTGAGCAAGTCTGTTAAAGATAACATATTTTGGAGGTCTTTCATTCATAGGGTCACCATAGGTCAGAGGCGACTTGACAGCACATAACACACATCTGAAGACATAGCAATAACAAGTCTGTAAAACTTTTATTTAAAAAGGAGACAAACTATTCAGGACAAACTTAAATGTCTGCTCCTGACTAGCTGCATTGTTCATCTATACCATGTCAGTCATACCTGGACTGAGTTTAAATTTACTGGATCTCACCCAGTCAATTAGCATATCATTTCAAATCTCTGGATGATCTGAAGGTGGTGGACCCCAATTCACAGAGACTGGCTGCTCCTCTAAGCTCTACATGACTCATTACTAGGGGTGTGCGATTCGAGTTTCCGATTCAGGTAAAGTACCCGAATCGGACCCGATTCGCAATGATTTGGGATTTCTGAATCAGACCCAGCATTCAGGGATTCAGAAACCCCGAATCAAAGATTCCCGAAGCTATTTGTATTATTTCAGGAATCTTCGAGTCAATGGGTTTAAATGCCTCTTTCTGTGCTGCTTTGCAGTGGAAAGGGGCATTTAAACCCCAGGATCAGCTGCTTGGCTGGGAAGAGCCAGCCGATGGGGGTTTAAATGCCCCTTTCCATGCTGCTGCAAAGCAGCACGGAAAGGAACATTTAAACCCGCAGATCAGCTGTTTGGCGGGGAGATCCCCGCCAAGCAGCTAATCCAGCTGGTGGGGGTTTAAAATACCCCTTTCTGTGCCTGCCAAGCAGCTGATCCAGGCCTTCCTCGCCTCCCTACTAGCTGCTGTGGCGGTGGAGGAGGCTGTGCGGTCCCCAAAGGAGCCAGCTCCGGCCTTCTCCACCACCTGATTGGCCGCTGCGGCGGCGGAGGAGGCAGCACAGGCCCTGGAGGCTGGCCAGCTGATCAGCTGCCCCTCTCCCTGCTGGCCAGATAAGTGGGGTGCGAGGGGGTGGGTAGGTTTGCCCCGGGGGGGGGGGGTTTGCTCTCCTTCACTGCAGTATGCTTCGAATCTTTACGGAGCATATTGAAGTGAGCTAAATACCAGAATCCAGAGAGCGGCTTGCCATTTCGGGATTCTGGTAATTCCAGATTTTTTACCACTTCAGGTAAACCCGAAGTAAACCCGAAGCAGGAAACCTGAATCTTTTGGGGGTGCACACCCCTATTACAATCCATCAAGATTACAATCCAAAGGATTGTAATCATGACTCATTACAATCCTTTGTCCCTCCACCTAAATGATCACAGCATTGCCTTTCTCAAATGTTGTCCCACGTGACCAGACTCCACCATAATCCAAAATTCATCTCTGCTCAAGACAAATTAACAAATGGTCTGAGGAAGTGCTTTACTTCACTTGTAAATTCTACACAACCCTAGTAAGTTTCAGCTTTTCACTGTTAATCATTCTAAACAGAAGACAGAACTCTTACACTTAATGGACAAGAAAGGATTTCAGTAATTAATCATGTACTAATGCAATCCTCAAATGTCTATTCCTTCCTATTACTTACCAGCACAGATACCTTCTCTAGCAATGCAGATTAAGAAGTTAAGAAGTGAGAAGAAAAAGTCTGGATAGTATGATGAATAATGTGGATCTATTTATTCCCCTAACAACAGCACATTTAAGATACAGATTCCTAGCATACTAACAAAAAGTAATAAAGATACAGTTTTCCATAAATGGAAGGGGGAGGGGGTTGCTTGATCTTTTCTGCATAACTTGAAAACTGGCTTAAAATAGCAAAATTGATGAGCTTTTAGGAAAGCATATACCACATACCAAACTAAACTGCACAGCATTGTTGGGTGAGAGGGGGAATATTCTGAATGAAGCAAACTCAGAACAGTATATATTTACCCAGGTATCATCAGCTGGCAGGCAGCTCAGCCAATGTTCGGATCAGTGCCCTATGCAGCGCCAATGCTCAGTGAGCTGTAATCAATAAAGTTGTGTTCTATTTTACCTCCATCATAGTTGTCTGGTGTATTTTGTCACCTTGCCTCCTAGCTCTCCTCCCACTCTCGGTGCTGGCCTCCTACACTATATATTTACATGCGTATGGGCATGCATATAAACACACAATGTGCACCTATATATATCCACAGAAGAATATTAGAACACTTCTTATTAACATTCACATGTAGAGTGAGGAAGCAATTACATTTCTTAAGTTGTGCACATTTCATAAAAGTTGACAAAAGCCTCTAACTTGAACAAGGGATGACTAACCTGTACACACACAACAGAGAAATGTTATACAACACCCAAGGTTATTTGGGTGATAAACATTACACTCCCGCAGACTGTGGGGTTCTTGAATCACCTAAACTTGACTCAAAAAAGGATGTAATGAAGCTTACTAGAATAGCCTTGAGGAGATATAGGGGTCACAAGGGTCACAGTAACACAACTCAGGATTAGTACATATAGCCTAGCATGCAAAAGGCGATTGGGTTCTTAGAAATCAAGGACGGATTTTCAGGGTACTATATTGTTCTAAGCTTTAGGAGAGAAATTTACAATGAGATAGCAACATTACTAAAGTTTCAGAAACAAAGAGCCATATTTTTTAAAAAAAAAACAGATTCATCATGTTTTCTGTGTGTCCTTATTTCAAAGAGTAAAATTACAAGGAAGCATTTTATATACAAGCCCTATTTAAATGAAAGAGAGCTTCATCCATTTCATTAGGACTCAAGCAGAAATTCTCAGGAGACTGCCTCAATTTCCCATATCAATATTCAAATTTGTCAAGTTTGAAAGTAACAATTTCAGAATGACAGACCTCTAGAATAAGGGCAACGTGTCCACCAGCTGTAGCATGGCACCTACCATGTTAATGATAATGATATGCAAATTACATTAATAGCACTGAAATAAAATATGTGCATTAGCTATGGCCCTCAGGCTCGTAACATATTTCTAATATGGCCCTCAGGATTGAATACACCACCCCACTCTTAATTCAGTATATCAGAGTTTATCAGGTTATTATAGCAGCATCACTGGTGTGATCAGCAACCACACCTTTTTCCTACAGCTTGAAAATTCAAAACATGAAAACTTTTCAGGACTAGGAATTTAGGAAAAGATCATTTTGTTTTCCTTGAAAGTAACAAAAAATGGCATTGTGAGATTTGTAAAACATGCAAATAAGCACAAAAAAAACCCTTCCCTTGATTTTCCTTTAAGTTGGATGTATATGAAATGCTGATATATAAATATCACAACTAATAAAAAAGAGGTGCTCTTTGGAAGGGTGGAAGTAATAAATTAGTGGCTGTGGATGAAGTTATTGTTACTACTCATACAATTGCAAAAACATAATTTCCTTAATTTAGAAGACCATATCAATAGTATAAATTCCTACTTTTCATAGATGAAGCACAACAAATACTTTATAGATATAGCATCATATATCAGGGGCACCATGATACCTATCAAAACATTTCCTAGATCCTGCCAGGTGTTTTTTTTTAAAGTAGGCAGGGCCAGGTGGTGCTTTTGCCCAGCAGTGCTTCTGATTGGCCATTGGAAGTTTAATGTGCAGATTCAACAAAAAAAATGCTTTGACAGCAGCTGCCTGCACAACAAAAGGACCTTTAGTGCATGACTCAAAGTAAGCTGTATGTAAGCAAGACAAAACATATTAAACAATATGTTAATTTAAGCAGGCTTCCTGTTAAGCCTAGTTTTTGGCTGAAATGTTGAAGAGTTACTATTACAGTTATACACAATCTCACTCCCTGACAATCCTGCGAAAGACATGTTGTAGTTGCACCCACCATGCAGTATCAGAATTCTAAAGGTGTCTGCAGACTCAAAAAGGGTGGGGACCTCTGCCATATACTATGGGCATGGTTTTACCTGTTATTCATTTTGTACAGATTCAAGATACTGTATTGGGTGCCGTTTCTTTTTACAATTCCAGAACTGTTATTGTTAACTTAATAATTTTGAATGATCTTATTTCAAAGTGCATTTTCCTTATAAAGTTCATAAATATTTAATGTATTAATTTAATAGTTATTTTGGTATGGGAAACATATCCCTGTTCTGTACACATGACTCTATTACGTAGCTGTAACCTAGAGGATCCCTTGAGATAGTCCAGGCTAAAATAACAGAAAACATCCATGCAAGTGGCTCTCTGCCACAAAAAGCCTATGCAGTAACAAAAGGAATGCTTATACAAAATTCAGGTGATTTCAGGGTACAAAGGAGTAAGTACAAGCACATTAAAAGGTGACTGGGCAGCAGACATGTACAGCTAATGAGTGCAATCCACTGAAGTACCCTTACACAATCCCATGCAACTCTGTCAATTTTAGCTGGATAGTGCTTGAAGATAATTTATACAAAATGCATTTTGTTAAAAAAAAATTAACCCAACCATTAGCTTTGGTTGGTTATTTCCTCAACATTTCCTTCCACCTTTCATCCCCTTCCACCTCATCTTCAAACTCAAACTGAACACTCCCCAAGTCAACAGAGCCAGGTTGAATTTAAAGGGGACAGGTTGAATTAAAAAAATGCATTCACCTAAAACATTTGATCTTTATTTTCATGATGCATAAATCACTGCAACCCAGGGGTTAAGACCCACAGATTTATTCTAACAGCTGAGTTGTTTTCATCCATTACTGCAAAATGTCCACAGGAACATCTTGCATTAAGAAAGCATTATTTCCCTTAGAGGAAAGTGGCTCTTAGAGCGGAACAGATCCACAAGATCCAACCCTAGATTTAAAACAAGGTTAAAATAAAACATCATGTCACGGTATGCACTGAATTTTAAATATTACCTACCCAAGCAAAGTGAATTTTGCTAAAGATTAACATTTAGTCAATTCTAGAAAAAGGGTAGTGTTCTGTTTATAGGCTCATATCAATACTATCATTTATTAAGTATTCTTTTTATAAGGAGTTGTTCACTGCTTCTGTGTTATAAAACACAGGCCTTTACATAATGCTGTGCAAAATAGTGAAACAATGGCAGTATTACACTCTCTACTTTGACAGACAGAAAATAACAGTGTAATTTGGTATATAATAAAAACACTCTTGGAATGATTTGCTATCATTGTAAAAGTATTAAATGTTGTTTAAATGAACAAATGCAAAACAGTTTTTTAAAAACCTCTCCAAATTGATGCAGTTTAGAACAGATTAAGATTATTTTACAATATAATCCTAGTCTCACAGATATTTATTGGTACTCCTACTGACTTCAGTGAGTGTAAATTTCACTCTCAGTGAGTTCTCACTAAAATGCATCCCCTTTAAATAAGGTAAGCTAAATTTTGATCTTTATTACAATGATGTATTTTAATTAGGCCTGCAGCTATAGTTGGGTGCCTTACATAAAGCTTTGATATGGTCAACAGATAACACCCAGTTATTTGGATATGGTTGATATGGTCAACAGATAAAACTTAATTATTTGGATAACACCCAAATAATGTTTAACTACCAAGAAATTAACAAAAGACTAACAATGCATATTTTATAAACATATAAATAGCATATTCTCTTATGTTGGACAGAAGAAAATATATTATAGCAGATTCTGTCTTGCTTTGTAACTGCCACTGCATTATTATCCAACTACCCCCAAATCCTTCTAATTAGTGTCAATTAAATAAAAGCCATATTTGATATTGTGGTATGTAGACAAACTTTAAATATATAAAGTTGCCTGTAGAAAAAAATAATACATTCACTTTATGGTATAATAAAAACATTTACCCTTTGCACGTGCTGTGATTCCTGTGATTGGCGATTTATTTGCAAAATTTCATGAGTTGGAAGCCACACAGAGGTCCTTAAACTGCATACTGAGGTAAATAGCATGTCATGATATATTTAGCTATACTAATTCAATCAGGGAGCAAAGCATCAAGGAAAGAGTACTCTCTCTGGATCAGCATTTAAAAATGAAACAAATAGTTTAGAGGGATCAGATTTCCCTAGCTTCCACTCTCTAATACAGCTTACATATAAACCTACTGATAACATAAATACAAGTTTATAAACATGGGTTAATGTAGTTTATTTTATTTTCAGTCACGTTCAAGGAATTACTTATCAGTTCAACCTGAAGAACATTATTTATTTTATTGATTGGTTTATTCAATTTTTAGCCCTCCCTCCCCACAAATGGGTTCAGGGCGGGGTACAATAAAATCCCCAAACCACAAAATACATATGTAACAACATCTCAGATGGCGTCCCCCTCGAATTTCTCCAGTCATAACATAAACAAAAAAGGGGGGTGGAGGCCACAATAATATTCCAGTGACTACGCTTGCGGGGGGAGGGGGGAGATGATTTCCTTGCCTCTCTGGAGGGAGACCGGTAGGGAGGCTCCTAAAACAATCAAAGACTGGCCTCAACCTGGTGCTTGGTGGAACATTTCTGTCTTACAGGCCTGCCAAAAAGATATAAGGTCTTGGCAGGCCCGGGCGTCCTCTGACAGAGTTCCACCAGGTTGGGGCCAGGATTGAAAAGCCCTGGCCCTGGTTGAGGCCAGCCAGGCCTCCCTGGGGCCAGGGACCACCAGTAGGTTCTTATCTGCCGATTTTAGTGATCTCCAGGGTACATACGGGGAGAGGCAGTCCCATAGGTATGCTGGTCCCAGTCCGTTTAGGACTTGAAAGGTTAAAACCCAGGGCTCATTTCGAGGGGGAACGTGCAGGAACTCAGTTCCCCCGCCCACCTGACTTTCGGCCATTTTGGGCCTGTTTCAGCCTGGATTGGGGCCAAAATGGCCCGGATCGGGCCTCTGATGGGTGGTGGATCACTCTTCCACTCAGCAGCGGCCCGATCCTGACCATTTTGGGCCCCTTTTCAGACATTTTCAGCCCCTTTTTGCCATTTTGGGCCCTGAATGGCCAGGATTGAGTCCAAAACAGCCAGGATAAGTGATGTCAGAGGGTGTGGCATATGCAAATCAGTTATGCTAATGACATGCTTCCGGTGATGGCAAGGGGCGTGGCATATGCTAATGATTTATGCTAATGAGTTATGCTAATTCATTCCTCCAGCTCTTTTTCTACAAAATGACCCGTTAAAACCAAAACCTTGAACTTGATCCAGAACTCCATGGGGAGACAGTGCAGCTGCTGCAGGATTGGAGTGAAATGTGCCCTGTATGGTATGCCCATCAGGACATGTGTAGCAGCGTTCTGGACCCACTGTAATTTCCGGGTCAAGCCCAAGGGAATGGGCCTTTGGACACTTACCGTGAAGGGTCCTTCTCCTCTGAGGACAGGAGGACATCTGTGGGTGTTTCCCACCATCCTATCAGGGAGGCAGGAAGTTGAAACTTCTTCCTCTTGTAGGTGGGACCACCCCCTGGTCTTCAGTTCAGGTGACTCCCCTCAGCAGTGTTGACTCCTTCGTATAAACTGTAATCTATAACTATATCAACTTGTTAATAACTGAAAACAGAGAAGATAAAACACAACGTGCCGAAGAGTGGCAACTAGGAACAGATGAAAAATCACACATATAGAGAATCACAGTGGAATCAGAAAATACTGGTATGAGGTCGGTGGTCTTGATAGTAGACGAAGATCCTGGGAGGGCCAGATGTCCTCCTGTCCTCAGAGGAGAAGGACCCTTCACGGTAAGTGTCCAAAGGCCCATTCTCCCTCTGAGGCAGGAGGACATCTGTGGGTGCTCCCAAAGCAGTCCTTCATCGACCGGGCGGGATCGTATCTTCGTCTTCGACCACATGTTGTAGAACTCTCCGACCGAAGGCCGCGTCCGCCGACGCGTACGTGTGCAGTTGATAGTGTTTAATGAACGTGGATATAGTTGTCCAGGTGGCAGCTTTGCAGATGTCGTCAATCGATGCGTTACGTCTGAGCGCTGCGTTGGTGGCTGCACTCCTCGCTGAATGTGCTGTAATTCCCGGAGGGATGTCCAGCTTGAGGGCTTTGTAGGCTTCCCGAATGCACAACTTGATGTTATAGGCGATGGCTGAGGACGACATGCGCTGACCTAGTTTTGGCGGTGACACATTTATGAACAAGGAATCCGTCTGGCGAATCTTTTCAGTCTGTATTATGTAAGACTTAATGGCCCGACGGACATCCAAATTGTGCCACTCTCTTTCCCTGGGATGACTAGGGTTGGGGCAAAAGGACGGCAGGTTGATCTCCTGTGCCCGATGGAAGGTGGAGTAAGCCTTTGGTAAGAAGGACGGATCAGTCCGTAACACCACCTTCTCCTTGTGGAAGATGCACAGATCTGGCCTAATAGACAGAGCGCCAAGCTCCGATATCCTGCGCGCCGAAGTTATTGCCACCAGGAAAATGGTTTTAAGTCTCAGCCATTTCAGAGCGATGTCCTTGATAGGCTCAAATGGCGGCTTGGTGAGTGCTGATAACACGACGTTCAGACGCCAGGTCGGGAAACGATGCACCACTGGAGGGTTGAGCAGGGTGGCCCCTCTGAGAAATCTCTTGATGTGTTGATGAGACGCAAGGGGAATGCCGTCAATCTCCTGAACGACAGTACCAATTGCCGCTATTTGTTTTCTCAGTGTCGCTGGTCGTAGTCCCCTGTCTAGCCCCTCCTGCAGAAAACCCAGGACGGAATTTAGAGAGGGACCTAGGGAATCCACCCCCTTACGTCGGCACCATCTGTGGAAAGCTTTCCATGCACAATTGTAGACCCTGATTGTGGAGCCTTTTCTGGAAGCCAGGATGGTATCTATGATCTTTGGCACATAGCCCTGTCGCTGGAGACGTCGCCTCTCAATTTCCACCCTGTCAGTGACCACCATTCTGGGTGGGGATGACAGATAGGGCCCTGGTGCAACAGATCCGCGGATATTGGCAGACGTACCGGGGATGCCACTGACATCAATCGTAGATCGGAAAACCAGGGACGCCTGGGCCACCACGGTGCCACTAGAATCACAGTTGCCCCTTGCTCCCGGATCCGTTGAAGTAGCTTGGGTATCGTCGGTAACGGCGGAAAGACGTATAGAAGGGTCCTTGGCCATGGGCATGTGAGAGCGTCTACTCCCTCTGCTCTGGGATGGAAGAACCTTGAGTAAAATCTCGGTAACTGAGCATTCTGATGAGAGGCGAACAAGTCTACCTTCGGAGTTCCGAAGTAGTCCGTCAGTAGGACAAAGACGTCCCTCTTGAGGGTCCACTCTCCCGGGTGCAGGGTCTCCCTGCTCAGCCAGTCTGCCCGGGTGTTGAGAATTCCCCGGATGTGCTCTGCTCGAATGGAAGAGAGGTTTCTCTCTGCCCATATCAGGATCTGGTTGGCTTCTCTTTGGAGACCTGACGACCTGGTCCCTCCCTGTTTGTTGATGTATGCTTTGGTAGCTATATTGTCCGTGCGGATCAAGACGTGGCAGCGAAAGATCCGTCCGCCGAAGTGATGCAATGCCCTCAGGACAGCCTTCATCTCTAGGACATTTATAGGGAGTTTCCTCTCCTTCTCTGACCAGCGTCCTTGGACTGGGATCCCGTCTAGGATCGCACCCCATCCCAACAGGCTGGTGTCCGTGAAAATCTGCGTCGGATGATGCAATAGAAAACTCTTGCCCTGGCCGAGGTTTGAGTCCTTGGTCCACCAGAGAAGACTTTCTTTTACCGTCCGTGGAACCTGGAGTTTGGTATTTGCTTTCTGTGCAATGTGGAATTGAAACGGTCGTAGCAGGGATTGCAGAGGTCTGATGTGGAACCATCCCCAGTACATAGCCTCCGAGTTTGCCACTAGGAGACCCAGCAGTTTGGATAATTCCATTATCGGGGAAGGAGATTTGACTACATCCATTACTAGTGCCTTGGTCTTGGTTCTCTTTTTCTCTGGAAGAAAGAGACAGCCCTTCCTCGTGTCTATCGTCAGACCTAAGTGTTCTAGCCGTTGCGAGGGCGTCAGAGAGCATTTTGCCCGGTTGACAAGGAACCCGTGCCTTTCCAGGAACTGGATGGTGAATGCTGTCTCTTCCCGCGAGGCTTCTGCCGAAGTCGATCTCAGGAGAATGTCATCCAGATACGGGTGTACATGGATGCCCCTCTCTCTGAGCTTCATTACCGGAACAACTAGCAGCTTGGTAAAGACTCTCGGAGCTGTCGCGAGGCCAAAGGGCATTGCCCTGAACTGCAGGTGAGTGTCCCCCACGCAGAATCTGAGGAACCTGCGATGGGTGGGAGCAATGGGTACATGCAAATAGGCTTCTGTTAAGTCTATTGAAGTCAAGAACTCTCCCTGCTGTAGGGCTTCCGCGATGGACCGGAGAGTTTCCATCCTGAAGTGTCTCAACTTGATGAACCCGTTTACATACTTCAGGTCCAGGATGGAGCGCCAATCCCCATTCTTCTTGGGAACAGTAAAGAAGATCGAGTAGACGCCCCGCCCCTTCTCGTCTGAGGGAACCGGCTCGACGGCTCTTATGTCTATCAGGTGTTGTATAGCCTGGGAAGTTATAGCGCGCATGAGAGGGTCTTTCTTGAGAGGTGAGCGGAGGAACCGTTCCGGTGGGAGGGAGAAGAACTCTATTAAGTAACCGCTTGAGACAATTTCTGAAACCCAGGCATCCGCCTCGGAGTCCATCCACGCCTGCTGGAATAGAAGCAGACGTCCCCCCACCGGAACGTTCAAGGAGTCAGGGCCGGGGTCCCTTGTCATCAGCATCCTATCTGTTGCCGCGAAGACCCTGAGATTTCCCAAATTTTGCGTGTAAGTTTCCTCGTCTCGGTTGTCCTCTGGATGAGCCCCAACCGCGCTTGTGTTCTTGTCTGTTCCTAGGTAAAGTGTGTTGGGTTCTGAATGGCTGGTAAGTATACGAACGTCTCGGAGTATATTTCAGTGAACATGGGAGGGACTTCTTCTTGTCCTTTGTCTCCACCAGGACCTTCTCGAGGGGCTCCCCAAAGAGTTTTCCCCCTTGAAATGGGTAGGCTAAGAGAATCAACTTTGCTTGTAGATCTGCAGGCCAGGTTCTAATCCAGAGGAGATGTCTGACTGCGGTGGTAGAGGCCATGGCCCTGGAGGTAAGGGACAGAGAGTCCAGAGTGGCGTCCGCCGTGAAGGTACAGGCCTTGAGAATCCTGTTGGCACCCTCCAGCAGTCGTCTATTGTTGTTGGGGAGCAATTGGATGAGTCTCCTTGTCCATACCACTGCAGCCCGTGACACCGTGGAGGCGATGGCTGACGCTTTGATGGAGGTGGCTAAGGCCTTGTGAGCTCTCTTGAGTATGGCTTCACCTTTCTTGTCCAGTCCATCCTTAATGTTGCCATGTCCATCTTCGGAAAGCAGACCTTGAGACTGCAACGCTGCCACTGGGGCGTCTACGATGGGTACCTGTAACAGCTCATCAGCAAAGTTAGAAACCACGTAGATCTTTTTTAAGGCATGCGGGACCTGCTTACATGCTGCTGGCATGGACCATTCAGCCTTTAGCTGACGTTCAAAAAATTCAGGGAATGGGAACACTCTAGCTTTGCTTTCTGACCTGGGGAAGAATTCCCTGTTCCCTTTGGGTCTAGCCTTGTGTCCCTTAGTCTTTGCCTCCTCCTCCTCCTCCCCCTTCTCGGCTTCATTTAAGTCCAGAGCTGAGAGGGTTTTTGATAGCAGATATTGGAAATCTTCCATCTGAAAAAGTCTATTGGGCTGGTCAGGAATATCACTATCAGCCTCCTGATCATCTTCTGATAAAAATTCCCCACCCTCAGATTCCTCACTGAGGGACTGCTCTTCCTCCCTCCACCGGGGATGGGTCTGGCACTTTACTCTGGGGCTGTTTTCTGGCCGCCTTGGTGGGCCACGAGCCCCCCTGGGGACTTCTACTAGGAGCCTGGGGCACCACAGTGGCTCTGGAGGAGGATGGACCAGGCTGGTCTGAATTGCAGAGGTCCAATATTGCAGCTCTGACAGAGTCCCTAATAGCCACCAGCATTTCTGGGGATAAGGGAGAGGAAGAGGCAGCAGCACTTACTTGGTCTTCAGGAGTGTCAGCGCTGAGACTCTGTGCAGGAGTTGCTGTTCCGTGTTGCCTATCTCCCGCCGGGAGGTTGGCAAGCACGTCTTTGCGTTTTGGCGGGAAAGCACTGTCTGCGGCTTTTCCCGCCGATTCTGAGTCCTGCGCCGCCGCGCCGCTGTCCTCTCTCTTCCTCCTGCGTCCCGCGGCTTTCTCCGGCTCCCGGTCAGTTGTTCGGGGCCGTTTTCTGGCGGGCTGATCTGTAGGTGACACTCCTCCACCGGGGGTCCGATCATGCCTGCGTGGCAAGTCGGAGCCGGTTGGGTCTGCTCCCTCCGCCGGCAGGACGGCTCCAGGGAGGCAGCCCTCAGCCCTCTCCATGAAGGAATCTTCGGAGTCCGATGACTCCCTTGTCTCCATAGAAGCTTTCTCTCTCCAAGATATGGACAGAAGTAAGGTAAAGGATAGAAAAAGAAAGTGAAAGTATAGGTAGCAGAGCTAACCTAAACTAGAACTGCTCTCCCTTGAGGCAGGAAAAGAACTGAAGACCAGGGGGTGGTCCCACCTACAAGAGGAAGAAGTTTCAACTTCCTGCCTCCCTGATAGGACGGTGGGAAACACCCACAGATGTCCTCCTGCCTCAGAGGGAGAAGCCCTTGGGCAATCTCCCGCCGAAGTACAGGACCTCCATCTTTACCAGGTTCAACTTCAGCTGGCTCTGCTTTACCCATCCAGCTACGGCCAACAAACCTCTCATTAAGACATCAGGGGCAGAGTCAAGCTGGCTGCCCATCAACAGATACAACTGGGTCTCATCCGCATATTGGTGACATCCCAGTCCGAAACTTTACACCAATTGGGCAAGGGGGCGCATATACAAGTTGAATAACAAAGGGGAGAGTATTGTCCCTTGTGGAACACTGTACACCAATGGCTGCTGTGTGGATAAGCTCTCCCCAAGTGCCACCCTCTATCATCCCGTGGGGAAAGGAGACGAGCTACTGCAAGGCAGTCCCTCGGATCCTCACATTGGAACTGTTCCACTGTTGAATGCCTCTTACCGTTAGAAAAGTTATCTTATCCTTTAGCCAAAATATAGTTCCTTGTAATTGCCACCCATTAGTTCTAGTCCTGCTCTGAGAAGCAAGAGAGAATGTCAACTCCAACTTTTATGTAATATTTAGGTTGTTTTATTTTTATTTTATTTATTTTTTAATTTTATTTTATTTTTGTTATTTATATTCCGCCTTTCTCACTGAAACTCAAGGCGGATTACATAGTATGAGATTAGTACAATTAGTGGCAAGGACAAGGACAGGCATTTCCATACAGTGTCAAGAACATTTCCATAAACAATGTCATCGGGTAAAAGAATATGTTTACAAAGGTACAGTATTAGCAAGGATCCAGTATGGGTTTGAGGAATTGCTGAAACAGAACATAATCAATTCTAGGACTTGAACAACATAACGCACATTTAGGATATAGTACATATTTAAAGCAACAAATAATATATAAGGCAACTTGTAGCGTGAAGAAACCACTTTGGCCTCATGGCTCCCTTTGATCATGCTCACTGACCGATCTGCCCGGAAAGGGATGTGCTGCAGGCTGGTATGGGGCAGTTTGGCATCCTGAAACCATTTCCCCTGCAGGGGCCACGCTGGGTCACTCCTGTTAGCGGCCACACCAGGGGCGATGGCATCCTCCAGACACTCCGAGTCACCAATACAAGAAGCAGAGAGGGCAACAGGGCAAACCGAGAAGGTCCTCTGGAGTCCTGGGTTGGTCTTGGCATCTGCATCGGCATTTTTTGCACATTCAGGCTCAAAAAATGGTGGATGTTTCCTACTATTTGATGGCAATATGTTTAAGGTGTTTTACTTGATATTAATATTCTCAGTTTCACTAAATGTCTGTTAGTTGTTAATGTTTAAAGTACTTCAGTTTACATTTATTTTAAAAATGCAACTTTGAAGTTTTATGATTTTTAATAGGTTTTGATGTGTGCACTGATTTTTATTGCATGGTTTTTTAATTACTGAGATCAATGTTTGATTGAGAAACAAAATACCTACTTAAATAAATATAAAGTATAAATATTTTTATTTAAAAAATAGTGGTCCTTTCCATACAAACTTGCTATTTGCAGAGCTCTATGCATCAGTAATATTCTCAAATCAAAGCTTCCCATTAAATTCAAGGAAACTAAAGTTCCAAAATAAAATGTTCCCAGATAATAAAAGATATCTGGCAACCCCACAGCAGGAAAATAAGAGTTGTTAAACCTGCCCCATCAAGCTACATGGCCAAAACCATACACATGAGAGCTAGCAAACCGGCGAGAAGAACAAGATTTGATTCCAGGAGCACCTTACAAGACCAACTAGATTTCCAGGGTATGAGTTTTCGAGAGACTGAGATCCCTTCATTACCTGAGTGGGAAAAGGAAGGAAATGGCTTTTTAAACAATTACTGTTTTGTTGCACTGTGGAAATTCCTCATTTGACTCGTGGTAGAACATAACCTGCAAGTTTGCATGATATTACAAAAAATCCTCAGGTTGAAAGGTATCAGCCATGCAGTGAAGATCACAAAGAAGGTCTAAGGATTCTGTTTACGACAAACTTGCCAATTCTATTTCCCATAGAGGAAAAGAAGAAAAAATGTGTACCAGAAGGAGGTGAGTCATATGTTCTAAATATCATGAAATTTTATTCATACAATCGCTACAGCCCAAGTATAAAGATAACAAGCAATCAAATTGGGTACTGTAGAAGTATGTACATATAGATGGCCTTTGGCATGTGCTGTAAAATCACAAGTGAAGGTCTGTATCTTTTCAGACAACATAGAGATCTGGGATATCTAGGGTGCAGGTACTGTATTTAAATTCAAAACTGCTAGGCTATGTGTTAATAAACTTTGGCACAATGCCAGGAGATTAAAGTAAAATTTTATTTTTCTCAGGTACAATTTCTTTCATGCCAATACTGCAAACTCGTATACAGTTAAATCACTTTCATTCACATCCCAAGGATATCCAAGCCCTGAGCTGTCAACTGTTATGAAATACTTCATTTCACTTGCGTTAAGCGATCATGGTTGTTGCGGGTGTGGCAACACCAACTCATCATGCTGCTATAGACACAAGTGCTCAATTCAGCCATCATGTCAAACCATAGTTAATGAAGCTAAGCAATGGTTTGTTGTGATATCTGAACTGATAAATTGTAGTTTACATTCTGCTAGCACCATGGTTTGATGTAAGTTTGTAAAGCATAATTTGCACTAATTGTGCTGTGACAGAATTCCTAAACCACTGCTGTAGCCATTGCTCCACACCTCCAAAGGTTCCTGCACTATGGGAATTAATTGAAAATGAATTGACATGAGAATTAAGTGAAAACAAAGTCAGACAAGCAGGTGTGTCTGGAAACAAAAAGGTTTCTAAAAAATTTATTTCAAAATATTTTATAAATACTATATTTCATATGCGTTTGCAGGCCAGCGTCAAGGAGGGAAGGAGCAGCAAGTGGCAAGGCAATAAAATACATCAGACAACTGTGATGGAGTTGAAAGAGGCCACAACATTATTGATTTTACCGCTCGTGGAGCATTGGCACTGCATAGGGAAAGGATCCAAGCATCGGCTGACTCACCTGCCAATCAATGACCCTCCCATCCCCTCAGACCCTGCTGAAGACGGGAACCATGGGGTGACACTGGGATACCACATGAGCAGACGTCCCTGTGTGGATCCACTGCCATCTGGGAGTGAGGCAGACCCAAAAGCCCCCGAGGTAGGCGTGCACCTGCCATGCCTCATTCCCCAGACCCCTTAAGGGGATCCCCATAATAGGGAAACCAAACTTGCAGGCCTGGTTTCTTACAAATGGATCTGTGACTAATGCCCAAACCACCTACTCCAAAGTTGTGATGAAAGAAAAGTAAATACAACCGCTCCAGGACAAGAAAAGCTCAAGGGAGCGCTGGGTGGGAAGCAGGCTGTGCGCCAAGCATAGAGGGGCAGAGCTAGTGCTTCCTGATAAGCACTGATGGCAGATTGGAGAGGGAAATTCACCTTTCAAGTCCATTGTCCTCTCCTCGCCTCCTGCTGTCCAGGAAGTGATGTCATTGTACCACCCAAAGAAGATAGAGGCCCATTCTCACGCCTTTCTCCCCCATTGGCCTGGTGAGTCGTGCCAGGGGGTGCAGGATGGGAGGGGGGGATCTCCTGCCCCTACTGAGGGACCTAGGATCCCTATTTGCAGCTCTAGCTTGAGAAATTCCTGGACATCTGGGAGAGGTATCTGGGGAGAGTGGAGTCTGGGAGTGAAGTGGAGTCTGGGGGAGGTAAGGGAGCTCAGCAGGCATGTGATGCCATACAGTTCACTCACCAAAGCTGCCACTTCCTCCAGGGTAACTGATCTCTGTAGTCTGGTAATCAATTGTAATTCCAAGAGAATCCCAGGCTCCACCTGGAGGCTGGCAACCTTCCTATGGAAAGACCCGTCTTAGCCACTCTCCTCTTTATTCTTATTCCTTAGTCCAAAAGGCAAAATGTTAGGGTTTAAGGATAACTGTGCAAATTTACTGTAATAACCTCCATAGTGGGAAACACTGTAAGAACACAAGAGGTATTTATTACTCATGTTTATTTATAAGCATGTACAGTTGCTGCATCTGAATACATTACTATAAAATTATTGCCCCAAATTAAAGAGGGAACAAAGTATAAAATTACAATAGGAGTTAAATAAAGCAGCATGAAATCATATTGCATTCAATACAGGAGCAGTTCCCTTTGAATTCTGACCTAACTCATCACTCAGGAGTTCAAATTTAGCAGCTGAGAAAATGTATTTATGTGGTGATGGGTACAGGGGCAGCATTCTGATTTCAACAACGTCTACAAGAGAGAATAATGATGATAACATCAAATCATGATCACTCACGCAACTAGAGAAGTATGGTGTATAGTATCACACCAATATTAATTTGACCTGTTCTCACATGCTAAAGAGACATTTTGGTCCAATCCATATTTTAAAATTGTGAAGAAAATTTTTTATGGGTGTCTTGTTCAGACAAGGGAATTTTTACCTTAGATCAATTGATAGGTAACTATGATGAGTTCTTATCATTTTTTCAACTGAGGTCTAAATATAATTTGCCAACTTCCTCTGAATGGCAATATTTATAATTGCAACAATTGTTGGCCTTCAAATATGGCCTGGCAGCTTTGAGTGCTTCAGAATCTCCCCCACTTTTGGAAACTCTTATTGAATCAATACAGAAAACGAAACCTACAATATTTATATATAAATATTTGATGTTGGTCAATAGATATGGTACACAGAGTCTCAGAGATGAATGGAAGAATGAGCTGGAGTGTCCAATTCTGCTAAAGCAATGGGATAAGGCTTTAAGACTTATACCTGTTGCTGTTATGGATCTTAAGCGGTGACTTATTCAGCAAAAAATTGTTTAGGGTATATTGGACACCACAGAGCCTTTTTACTAAAGAATTAAGCACAATGTCTAATTGTTGGCACTGTAATTTACAAGATGCATCTCTTAAGAATATGCTTTGGACATGTGCAGTCATTCAGCCCTTTTGGGAGAAAGTTATTACTCATATTAATTTTGTATTAGTGGTAAGCTGCAGTACTGCAGCCCAACCTCTGCTCACAACCGGAGTTCGATCCTGGCAGAAGCCGGGTTCAGGTAGCTGGCTCAAGGTTGACTCAGCCTTCCATCCTTCCGAGGTCGGTAAAATGAGTACCCAGTTTCCTGAAGGTAAAGTGTAGATGACTGGGGAAGGCAATGGCAAACCACTCCATAACCAAAGTCTGCCAAGAAAACGTCGTGATGCGACGTCCCCTATGGGTCAGTAATGACTTGGTGCTTGCACAGGGGACTACCTCTACCTTTTTTACTCATTTATTTAATATAAAGTTAAACTACCTGCCTGTCTCTTGGAATCTAACTGATGGTCAATGGAAATGGCCCCTTTGTGCCCTTACAGTAGCAAAACACAAAAGTCACGTTCTGTAATTCGTTGGATTGAGGACCTTATAAACTTATCAACATTTTAATATATTGTGTATATACAATTATGTATGGACTTATTTTTAGATATTAAGAAACTTTTTTGTAGAAGCCTATATATAAATTAGCCAATAGTGTTTTTGTAGCCAGCAGCATTGGGGGAGTTTGTAATTTTTTTTTTTAAAGCATGATTGCTTCCTCGAGGACAATTCAGTTTCCTTGGACTAATGCTATGTGAACAGCGTAACTCCAATCCAGGGCCTTCCCTCACGTACCAGTTTTTCCATTCAGTTCTAGGCATAAAAGAGTAAACCTTTGAAGACTTCCTATATGTGGAAATAACAGAAAAAATCTTGCAGATAGAGGAGAACTCTGTAGAAATCAGAACCCCCTATGTACACAAAACATGTATGAGAATGATTATACAGTTTTAGTATGAGAACCTAGGCAATGGAACCATCCAATGGGCAAATAAAACACTCAATAAATAATATAAACAAAAAAGCATGGGGCAGATATGAGAATCAATAATTAATACCTTAGAACTGAGATGAAAGAGCTTGTTACAGCAGTTCTCCATGCCTGTTCATAGCTACTATTTAAATCTGCTGCTGCATCATTTTTAAAAATCTTATCAGAATTTCTTCTTCACTGTAATCTCAGCCAATTAAAAATTATGTAGTAAATATGATTAGGGGCCATTTCGTAGAAAAAGAGCTGGAGGAATGCATTAGCACAACTCATTAGCACAACTCATTAGCATATGCCACGCCCTTTGCCATCACCGGAAGTATGTCATTAGCATAACTGATTTGCATATGCCATACCCACTGACATCACCTATCCTAGCTCTTTTGGACCCAATCTTGGCCATTCAGGGCCAAAATTGGGCCCAAAATGGCCAAAAGGGGCTGAAAATGGCCAAAAAGGGGTCCCAAATGGTCAGGATCAGGCCGCTGCTGAGTGGAAGAGTGATCCACCACCCATCAGAGGCCCAATCTGAGCCATTTTGGCCCCAATCCAGGCTGAAACGGGCCCAAAATGGCCGAGAGTCAGGTGGGCGGGGCCACCTGACATGTGACCTCTTTGGGGAACTGCCAGAACTGTGTTCCTGTGCGTTCCCCCTCAAAACGAGCCCTGAATATGATGCTCTTTCACTCTGATTTGACTACCATGGTGACATCAGTGAGGGCAAACAAAACTGCAATTCCCACACATTGAAGTCCCACTCCCAATCCAGGTCAATTCATGTCAGAATGTGCACTGGAATTCCCATTTAAACTAGTATCCCATTAGGAGCAATATATTATGGACAGACGACACCCAAGCTCTGATATGTGCTCTGCACATATCAAGGCCATCACCTTATTTTGCCATTTTGCAGCAGTTGTAGATCCACAGCAAAACAAGAAAGTATCAAGCCAAGCTGCCAAGACAATGAGGACACATTCCAATTCTTCAACCCCATGAGAATGTTCATATATTTTCAGTCACTACCTCTAGCACAAAAGAGCTGAAAACAGAATGCTTTGTGAGAGTTATATAAATCGTTGTGAAATTCAGTTCCCTCTCCTCCCAGTTAATTTCAGCTCTAGAAACAGTTCTAACTAGCAGAAGACAAATTGTATTTTGATGGGTTGAGAATATATACATAAATAGACATTTGTCTATTTTTATGGGGCTGGTTATTTAAATTGATAGTATCTTCTTACAAAGTGTTCATATTTCTCTTTTGTGCTATTATTTTAAAATTATCACACCTTGTTTTGTCAATTCCAACATTTTGCCATCACACAATATCCGCACTAGCGGCTATCAGAAGAACATATAAATATTTAAATGGTAAGATCACACAGAGACTTTATTTCTTGGTTACACGATGCTAGATTATTTTCTTAGGCTATTTAAAATAGTACTGATAGCTCTCAGGCTATAATAAATTGAAAGTTGGATTTAATATTTGGCAAGGTTTCGGTTTAGAACAAAAACATAGCTGGCATTATATACACTTAAAGGAAACTGGAAACATGCCTTTAAGCATCCTCAAATATCTTGATGGTTGATGCTACAACATAAGGATGACTAACAAAGCACACAGCCTACCAAAACACCACAGCCCCAAACTTGGAATGAATTCCCTTTTCGCTATCTACTTACTACATCTTTGAGCAGGACTTCAGCACACCGTTATTCTGATTTTTTTTTTTTACTCAAGGCAAAAAATATTGAAGTTCCACCTCCAAGACAGTTACTGTCTCTGTGTATTTGAAAGCAGCCTTCACAAGTTCACCTGCCAATATTAAATCCTAGGTCTGAGAAAGGGAAGTAAAAAAATTGGTTAACATTCCAAGCTGTTTTACTGTAGCAGCAGTTACAGTAGCAAATCAAATTGTTCTTTCAATTAAACAAGTTCAGTGCTTCAGAGAAGAGCTGGTCTTTTCTCATTCCAAAAGAAACAGTTTATGAAGCTTTTAGTAGCACAGAAAGAAAAGGACTTTGACATCGTTATTTCTGTGATCAATAATGCATGTATCATGATAAAAGAAAATACATTTGCATAGAACCAAGAATGTTTGTGTATGGTTCTACCAAATGGTTTCAAAACTAAGATTATTCCATATCACTAAAAGCCCTACACTAAAAGTGTAGATGACTGGGGAAGGCAATGGCAAACTACCCCATAAAAAGTCTGCCACGAAAACGTCGTGATGCGACGTCCCCACATGGGTCAGTAATGACTCGGTGCTTGCACAGGGGACTACTTTTACTTTTTACTTAAAAGCCCATCACTGTTTTAAGGGCCAATTTGATGCTCCTTATGGTTAAGCAATCAACATCTTTGGTGTCATCCTAAACACAGTTATACGCTTCTAAATCCATTTAAATTTAGGACTGTTTAGGATTGCATCATTAGGAAGACGATTAGAATTTAGGGTTGCGAGACATAGCCTGGAAACAGTGGGAGACTGGGAGATGGCCAACGATGATGGTGTGACATCACTTCTGGAACAACCTGGAAGAGATATCATGCCTCTCTAGGAATTACTGCAAATTCTATGGTAAATTCATAGTTTCTGGAGATTTCTAGAGAGAACTGACATCCTTTCTGGGTTTTCCCTGGAAGAGAGATCATGCCATTTGCCCACCAGCTATTGTTTTCTCTTGTTGCTACATTAAGTGGTGGCAGGAAATAGGAGCCAGGTGCAAGGTATACCTTGCCCCTGCTGTGGGACTGGCAACCCTGGATTTAGGGTTGCCAGGTCCCTTGAGTCCCCTGGCTGGAGACCGGAAGCCTGGCACTCACCCTCTGCAGTCTTTGTTGTCTTTCCTCACGCATACTCCCATTATGCGTGGTGACATCACTTCCAGGAAGTGACATCATCACGTGGGTTAAAGGGTGGCCCGGCGTGCACTCCCGTGCTTGCCAAAGGGCTGAATTGCCTCCCCACGGGCCCGATTTGGCCCGAAATAGGCCCAAAACGGGGCACGGGGGCACGCCGTACTGAGGCACAGGGGTGCGCCGCCAGGCAGGGGAATGGCAGCCCTACCTGGATTAGATTATGGATCAGTGTCAACCATTGCTTAGAATAATATATACTTATCATCATACCGATCAACTTACAGCAAATATTTTATGTTTTCCCACATATGCTCATATTATAGGAAATGCCAGTCAATTACCACCTCATAGGGTTCACATTTTGATCTCTCAATCTCCTTTGCGTCTCTCAGTAAACCCAATCCTCTCATTACTACTTCTTCCAAGCACAAGAGAGCCCATGAGATCCCAACTCTTTCATAAGGCAGCACAGCAAAATTACAAAAAACATTTGCAAAAAATATTGAGTGGGTGCAGCATCATCAACAATGAGCAGGCCACATCAAGGAAACAATGACTGGTCTAGCTTTCTAATGCTGATCCTGTTTTGAGGTTAAATGAACAAGTTTTGTTGTTAAGGATTGTCTTAAATCCTTCCCTGCCAAAACTTATGATTTCTGGTCTACTTCTAATTCTGTTTAATCTTCATTTTGCTGAATTCTCATATTGAACCTTACCTGCTTCCATTTTCCCATAAGCAGCCCATTGGGAAGTCTAGCAATATTCCCTTTCTAAACCAAGAATAGTAATAGGATTCAGATTAAGAACAGTCCTTCTTTATGCTTCACATATAAAAAGAACTCTTAGGTCGAACTATTCACCCTATTTCATATGCATAGATATTTGCCTATACATGGAATCTCATGTAAGACTTCAATTTTAGGACATCTATTTTTCACGGAAACCATGAATATTAACAAGGTCAAACACAGCCATTTTGCACTAACAATTGTCATTGTCAATGTGCAGGGAACAACACTGGCATGCCACCAGGTGTACCAGGCATACCAGCCAAAGATATTTATAATTTTTTTAAAAACCCATTTTATTATATTGGATTTTTTTTTACAGTTTGTATGTTATTTTGATTACTGGAAATCACCATAATTTTAAAAAGAATAGCATGGTAAACAGCTGCAATAT
Source organism: Eublepharis macularius (assembly GCF_028583425.1). Taxonomy (NCBI): domain Eukaryota; kingdom Metazoa; phylum Chordata; class Lepidosauria; order Squamata; family Eublepharidae; genus Eublepharis; species Eublepharis macularius. Next base: position 53,976,920 of record NC_072796.1, read on the forward strand.
AAATAAATGTCAGATAATGTAGACTGGCAAATTCAAAAATACCACTGTCATTTACACAGATATTCCAGAATGTAATTGATTATATTAATCATGGATTAAAAATTTGCTTCATATTCTGGTTCAAAGTGCCCAACATCATCTCTTTTGTATACAAAGTTTGTATACTATTTTCTGAAATAGTATTAGTTCCTATTAATTTGAACTCTGTTTATATTTTGTATATATTCCATGTAATTTTTATTAGGCTAGCTATCCTTCATAACAAATAAAATCGTGTAACCTTAGATCATGATTTCGCTATAGTATGACATAATCAGATACAAGATACAGTACGAGGCTCTGCACTGAACCTAGAAGTTTATGAAGAAAAGATTCAGAGGCTGTTATTTCGCAGCTTTTAAATTTAAACACAGCAGTTAAATGGTATATAACTGGCAAGTTCCTTTTTAAAAAACTCTCATGCTCATTCATAGTTTATACAGTTAATGTTGTTTTGAGCAGCTTAAAGCAATTGTACCACTCCTTCCCTACATCCGTCCATCCACTGCCAGCTCTATTTCCATTTCCTTTCAAGCTGTTTTATAATATAAACAGATTCTGTTAGGTACTGAACTAATCTTAGCAGATTCACACAAACAGACGTACACATATATTTCAGGTCAACTGAAGTTAATTGTTTTCACTAACTCATAGAATCTTGGTTTATGATGCTATAAAAGCTCCTAAAATGGCAGTCACAATCAAGTTGGCTGGTGGATACAATGATGAGATCTGCACTAACTGATGGAAAGTAACAACTGGAAATCATAGGAGGGCATTCCAAAATACTTGAGTTTATATATTTCTTTGATTACTTATATTTTAAGTTATGTTCTTCCTTCAACATTTCTTCTGGAAGAAATAGGGCTAGGGATTTTAAAAGATGAGAGACATTGTTTATATGAACAAGTAAATTCATCATTGATGTCGTAGTGTTACAAATTTCCCTATTCAAGCAAGCCAGTGAAGTGGAGTAGAGGCAGAAAAAATTGCAATATGATGATGTCATGTTATGCATTTCAGTTTATTTGGTCTGATGGAGGGAAGATGGAGAAGAGATGGGGGCAGCTACTTTCATAAAATCAATGTCAATTTTCCAGGAAAGGGTATCTGTTTCAAAAGGAGGCATGCAAGAAATGCTATATTGGGTGGAGGAGTCTTATCATAAAGGGATTTGGATTGAGTCAAAAGGAAAAATGGGATGAGAGAAATTATAAACATTAGCAAATTTATAGACAGCCCTCAATGGACTATGAGATAGAAGTTGATGTGAAAAGGTGATAAAGAGGTGATCTGGAAATGGAGAGGGAAATGACACACTTTTTATGATAGGAGAGAAGGATAACTTTAATAGTGATACTCTGAATTAATTGAAGAGGGAGGGACAAGTGGAGACCAGTGAGGAAGATAATAATAAATAAAAATGACAAAGCCAGAGGACAAAGAAAGGGTTCTAGCAGTAGACCCAAAGAGAAAAGCTTGGGAATAGAGATGAAATGAAGTGCAGGACTATATTACAAGGAATAGGACAGCTGGGTCGGGAAAACAGAACTAATCCACACTAGATGTATCAAAATATTTCTTTGTGGCTACAAACACGATGTTGTTTTCTCTCCATTTCAAAATAAGTTGTCATGTGGCATGGGATCTGATATTTAAACAACACATGTCCAGAGCTCACTGGACATGCAGTTCTTTGGAATCTCTATGACACCAGAGTTCCATGTTGTTTGGACAGCAAGGACAACAGTATGTCCAACAGTAACATGACAGGGTTTTTTACTGAGTTCAACACAAAGCTAGATTGATGCCTGATATCTGCAAATGTATTTTTTGAATCATCCCGTAGATGCCTCAACATTATCCACAGTTTTTGAGTGCAATGTTTATTTTGTTCCATTCTTGTGAAGTTCATCCCTACAAATGGAGACTTGCCCAATTTCCTTTCAGTTTCACATTGTTGCCCCCAACCTTCCAATGCTCAGTACTCTAATACTCAAAAGACATAAACGTAAATTCAGTTTCACTTTGTTGGTTCAGTTCATGCAGCAGTCATTTTAGTAACGAAACCTCATTAAAATATCCATCAAAAGTCATTTACTGGAGGTAACGGTATTTGAATAGGCTTCCACTCAGGTTCTTCCATTAACTTTCAACAGCATTCTTTCATAGGTTGCAAGTCAGGGATATTTTACACATTTCAGACCATCTTTCCTGTCTATGTAGTTAGGTGAGTGGTTCTTCAAAATTTCAGAATTATCTATTCAGCTGTATTGATTTACTCAACTGTCACATTACCAATTGTTTCACTATAGTTTTGATTTCCCTGTTCAATAATATTTTTAAAAAACTCAAAATTGAGCAAGATTTCTCAAGGTACAAGGATACAGAGCACGTAATAACTAAACAGCACAAGAGCACAAGGCATTACTCACTATTATGAGGCTACATAAAATCAGATAAAATAATTATAAGATTCAGAATACAATGCTACATGCAAGTTGGGATAGAGAATGTCTCATGTCCAGACTAGTTAATAAGAAACCCATGTATAGCATAGTATATCTACAAACACAATTTAGGCCTTTGGTCCTAAACTATTTTGTAGCTATACGTAACAATTAGTGGTCCTGAATGAGCACTGCCACCAAAAGACATGTTCAGACAGTTTAATTTGGCAAGGTGAGTATGACAATGTGGATAAACAAATTCATCCACATCTACTGTGTCATGATGACATGTATCAGCAGGCTTGTTAGATACCATGCTGGCCTGTGATTCCTCTTTTCAAATCTAGCCTGATAAAGCATCTGGGGGAGGAATGAGCAATAAACTCAGGAGGGCAGTACACCATTTGCTCTAACTGACATCTCTCCGGGATGTTTGTTATAACTGACATCCTGAGGGATAAATGGATGCCTATGTGACAAGTGCCAGCTGGGATACAGAGTTTGAGAGAGACTGGTTTTAACTCTCTAGGAGGGAGGAAAATTCTCCCCACCACTACCACCCTTGCGGGGGAAAGAGGGTTTAAAATGGCTTGGGTGCCTTTTGTGGGGTGGTTCATCAGGATGGAGAAAGGACTGCACTAGAGGTGAGTTTGCCTCCATTTCGTATTCCCCATGTGACAAACATCAATCCCTGCAGGGAATGTTTCAGGTACTATTTGGAAACTCTCAAGGGATAGTTAGATATTAGACTTTTTGTTTCCTTTTCTTTATTATATTAGCTGTTAAGCCTTGTGCACTGCTTCTTCTTGTGTGGTCTGCATTTTTATTCTGCTGTAGTGCAATAAAGATCTTTCTTTGGTTAAGTCAAGCTGTGTTCAAGCTTCACCCACGAATCTTCAGCTCAGCCATTTGCTAGAGGCTCATCAGCTTTCCAAACGACTAGTGAAGAGTTAAGTCTGTTTCCGTTTGAGTGGTGGAAGCTACCAAAGGAGCCAAAAGACTGGAAGAGTGACAAGGTCCCCATTCCTCAGTCATAATGTGCGGCATATGCAGAAACCTACTTTGGTGAGTTGATGTACCTCTACTTCAATAGGTTTCTTGTTGGATTCACACATTTATCTTTCATCTAATCAACTTCATTTCATATAATCCAGATGTTGACTGTTAATACAGATGTTTCTAATTTATTGTTGTGACAACGGCAGAGATAGGAACAGAAGTCAGGCTTCCTAGTTACTAATATATAAAGCCAGGATCACACTTATTTATCACTGTCCTATACACCACACCTCTCACACTTTCTTGGGTTGGAAGATGACAACAGTCCCACCCACACAGTGGCCTATCACATCTGCAGGGTAAGGAATAGGGTGCCAGATCCCCTTACCCTCCTGGCAGAAAAGGGGTTTCCTCCCAGTCTGGCATAATGATGTCACTTTTGGGAGTGTCATCATCACAACCAGCTGCAGGTATGGTCAATTTTGGGCTCTGTGAGAGGCAGGAACATGCCTGCCGCCAAGTGTGATGATGTAACTCCTGGAAATGATGTCATTGCACCCAGGGGGAATGCGCCAACTGTGAGCTGGCTCAAGAGGCATTTTGTCTTCTTGGCCTGTTCCCAGGGCTGGCCAGGTGAGTGGCAATGGGGGGCAGAGGCTATGAGTGTGGGATTCTTGCCCCAACTTGGAGACTGGCAGCCCTAGTAAGGAATCCTTCAAAATATAAAATAGCAACAAATATATATTCTCAATATTCTATTAATACCAGTTGTAAACAATGATATTGCAATTTAAATTAAAGCTGTATATCTACATAGTGTGACCCTCAGTAAACGTAGAGGTCTACACTATCTGCAGCTACTTTGTTTCATTATGTATCTCTTTCACTACAGCATCAAGGAGACTCTGAATTCAACCTTAAGATCAATCAAAAGATTATTAACAAAATAAAAATCAAAAGCTCATAACAAAATCTTCTGCCTAGTTATACTCAACAGGTGATTTCAGGATGCTTCAGCTACATATTTTGAAGTCTGCCATACTCTACGTTTACAAAATACTGGTTTCTATTGTACTTATTTGATGCATCTCTAGAAGGAAAAGAAATTCAGTGAGTCAAAATCAACTAGATAGCAAAACTGGGCCAAATGCTTATTTATTCCCAAACTGGAACAAAATCTGAAGTCTCTTCAAACCAAAAGAGAATAGAAACAAAACATAAAATTCAGAAGAATACATAATTAATTTACAGGATATATTAGTACAAGAGGTGATATCCAAGGGCTTTTTTAAAAAAAAGCTTATATGAATGTATCGAGGTCTGTCAAGAACAATTAGGCTTGAAAACTAAATGGAACCTCCATGTACAGGAGTAAATACATTCTAAATGCCAGATGCTGGAGGAAAACAACTTAGGAAAGACTTGAGCTTCAAATATGCTCTTGAGCATTTGGCTGGCTACTTTTGGAAACAAAATATTGGAGCAGATGGACCTCTGATGTAATCCAGCAAGATGAACTGTAAATTCTTATGGAATAACATGCATAATATAGGTTCAGCTAAATAAAACTGCTAATAAGGTATACTGTCTTTACCCAAATAAGCATCATAAGCATGTAAAACCAATATCTTAAAGGACTTCATTATATTTGAAAGGTTTCTCCTTTGGTATTTTGCTGTCCTTAAAGAATACATAGCATTAGGAAGGACAGAGGCCAGCAACTTTAAGGCTACACAATCAGTTGCAGAAGATTGTGAAAACAACAGTGGTTTGGTTCATATACAATGCCAAACCATGGTTATATCAACCAGGACTACATGAATGAGCCTCATGCTCTCCTCATCTTGCAACTTCCTACACTTTTTGGTTATGATGAACATTGGCTTATTATGCACGCGTTGGATAATGCACTTTCAATGCACTTTATCAATCGTTTGAGGTGGATTATTTGTTCTGCACACAAAAAAATCCATTCCAAATGATCTATAAAGAGGATTGGAAGTGCATTATCCAACGTGTGCGGAATCACTCAATAGTTTGCTATTTTGTCCAGAAACTACAGTTTGCTGACAACCAGGAAGTGTGGAAAAGAGCAGAGGGAGATAGGAATTCATGAACCTGAGGCTCTCTTACAGAACGCCAACCTTATATATACTAACTCATCTTGGTATATCTGTTCACAGAATGGCTTCCACATGTTGTAGTATCTGTTACTGTCAAAGAGAGTACTGGAGGGAAAAGCTTCCTTTTATAACCTTTAATCTAAGGAATAGCATATATACAAGGCAGCTTTCAGGACTATGCTCTCTTCAGGGGGCTTTATTCTTTTCATGCAAGGCCTCATAATTTCTGATCAAAAAGTCTTCTATGGGGCTTTACTGCATGGTTATTACACTGTCACCACATCCTTGCAAGCTAATCTTTCTCCAAACAATCAGCACTGGAGAAATTGTTCAGAGATAAATTCCCTACAGTAGGCCAACTGTCTTCATGCATGTGAACTGTTTACCTTTTAAATATCAATAAAGATAACTTTAGCATTTATATAGTGCTTTCTGTTTTCAAAGCATTGCACATTAGGCATGATTGAGCCCTTGATTCAGCTCATGTCCTGTTTGCCCGCCATAAAGAGTCAGCTTTTTGACAGTCAGTTTGATGGTCCGTTGACCCATTCATGGCTGTTTGGCATGATGCTTCACTGTATTCCTTTCCATTCAACAATTAGCTTTTTGTGCATGCAGGTTCACACAGCCCAATTTTCTACTACACTGCTTCCTTGCTCCACTCAGTAGACAATTGTTTAAATAGATAAATTAAATCAGTCACTTATATAAATACATGTTGTATTTTCAATAAAATTCTGTCCTTCAGTGTTTAAGCAGTCCCTAGCAATGGAAATGGCTGTGGATCAGTTTGAATCAGTAGCATCTTTGCGCATATACAGCTTTGCAAAAACCAGATACAAACTTGTTTGTTGGCTTTGCAGCTGTTCAGCTGCAAAGAGACTGGGTGATCAGCTTGTATCTTACCAACACCTTTGAAACAGTAAATTCAACAGTAAAATTTGCAGCATCCCTGCTTTATGTACATATCTCAGGAATCCTTACAACAGCCCTTTGAAGTAGGTCAGTATTATTTGCATCAACATAAACAGGATATAACAACCAGTCACAGTAAAGGACAAAACAAAGGCAGAGATTTGTATTATCGTTATTTATTAGATATGTTTGTGAAGATATTTGTGATTAGTTTTTTTCACTGCCTCCAGAGATTATCCAATCAAAACATGTCGGGTTATAATAAATTTCCATTGTATCCTCTCTGTTTTTTGTTTCTGTATCATTACCAGTAAGCAGGCTAGTATTATTATCTCCCGTTGTTTGAGATCCCACCCATTCACACAATAATAGGGCAACTTATGATTATGGCAAATCATAATCCCCTCTCCTCATGTGTTCAAAACACAGACAAGCTGCCTAGCTAGGCAGGAGATGGAAAACTACTGGAATGTGAGCAGTGAGGTAAGACTAGCTTTCAGCCCCACACCCCAGAGATGTGAAAAACCACAGAACAATGGAGGTCTCCAGAATTACTTGAATAAATCCATTCACACTCCCTTCCAATCTTATCCATATTCGCTCTCCTATTATAGCCTCGCCCATCCAGCCATTGCACGCCATCAATCATCTTTTTACACCTATAATTCCTCTCAAGAAGGCACAATAAACCTTCCCAGTTTTATTGTCTCACCTCAGAGACTGCTCCCCAGTTCAATGTCCCACCCCAGAGACAGCCTCTCAATTCTTTGTATCACCCCAGAGATGACCATTAAGTCATTGTTTTGGGACAGAAGGTGCAGTGCTGCCTCAGGGTATGTTCCTCAGTATAACTCGACTGCCCACTGCCTCATTCTGTGTGTCTGCTATGGACCTTCCATACACCCTTAGAGTGCATATCTGAACCCCTCTCCCTCCTCTTGCCACGAAGTGATGGTCACTGAAGCTGTTCTTCCTCGGACACCCTCTATCTTCTGGAACTGGTAATTATAGCCCAACCCTGTAACTCTCTCCAATTTTCCTCGTTTTTCTAGTTAGCTCGGTGTGTGCGTTGTGTCAAGTTTTGTTTGTAACTGATCTTTATTATTTTAAAACTCCTTTTTGACTGAACGCTTGGTTCTTTATTGGAAGAGTTTTCTAGAGGAAGTGATCCTCTTATACATGGGCATAAAAGATCCTAAATTATCCCTCCTTTTGCTGCTTCTCCTTGTTGCTAATTTCCCCAATTTACAAAGAGACCTCCTCACTGGGTAACACAATATCCTGAGGGAGAAGTAATAACTGTGCTGCATACAGACCTCACAAGAAACTCCAATGAACTCAAGATGTGCATGAATACAGCTTACTACCATACTCATCCTTCAATCCTCCCTTCTTGAGCAGAGCACATTTAAGAATTCCTAGTTTTAAATGAACTCATGTTCTCCTTGATGTACAGATGCAAGCACAAAGAACAATAATCTCTGATTCAGCCTTGTATCTCCATTTGTATGTCACATGAAATTGGAGTTTGTTCAAAATCCAGAATCCTTAACCACATTTCACGCAAGAAAAAAAGGAGAGATGAGGGAGGACAGACTGTATTCATACAAATCTCAGCTTAACCAGAAATTATCATAAGATCTGATAGAACTATAGCATTATGCAACAATTAAATTTAAAAATATTTTAAATAAGTAATTATGTAAAGATACTGTCATAAAGGTTTTACTAGACAAATGCTTTCTGATCGCCCAATAATTACAACAACCCACCCACCCCTAGCCCTCTGTTTTCTAAAAGGTCACTTGAGGAAGGTTCTGAGACTCTTGGTCATGGAAAATTAGAAGTTATTTTGTAAATCTGGGACCTACCAATATATGCTTGTTTTGGGACCTGGGGATTAGCCGTTCTCAGTATGTTGCTAATTACTAAAGGCAAATAAGGAAGGAAAGGAATAACTATTTCTCATGGGAGATGTTGCTTAATGATTGTGCCAGTTAACTGGACACATATCTATCTGGAAGACTGTATAATGTGATTGAAGGGACAACACATGCAAGGCAGCTTTTAGGCCATTGCTGTTTCCTGGAAGGTGACTCATCAGCTATTCTCATAGCAATCACAGAGCCAAGATTTTTATACACACACACACACACACACACACATATACGGGAGCACACTAGATGTCTACCCAAGATGCCACCAGAATAACCTAGAAAGTCAAGAAGGGAGCTTGGGAGATCTAAGCCCAGTCACAGACCTTGATGGAACAAAGGGGCAACCCCTAAAAAACGAACTGAAAAGTGCATATATTTGTAACTGCTCTGTCACCAACACAATTGACATATGATATCAAGCCAAACAAAGCAAAACTAAAAGTTTGCTGTGCTAAAGTCAGAAACCAGGAAATAAGCTCTATAATTCAAAAAAATAAGTTAAGCCACAACCACTGTATGATCTAGGAATTAAAAGTACAGAAGATTTTCTAAAAATATGAATCTCTTTTAGAAATAGGGAATGTGACACCAAATCCAGACAGATAACATACACAGTTTTCTCCAATTCTTCCCATGCACAGACAGAGCTCATATACACACAAATCATAGATTCACTCTTTTCTTCCTCTGTGTAACAATGCATGGGGAAAAACAAGAGGGGAGTACTTTTACCAGATTATAAATTTGCTGAAGGAATTTGGCTTTTCATTACTGCAATGAACAACGATGGAGATGTTCAAGACCGCAAACTGAGTGCAAGGCAGAGATGGGTTTAACTCTTTTACATGAGAGTTAAACTCCTCACTCTTTCAACTCCATATTTGATGCTGCAACTCAAAACCCAATTCATAGAAGGTAAACCAGCGAAGCTAAGAAATAAGCGCTCAATAAACTGCACAGAAGGGCAATCTGAACAATCCAAACTCTGAATTGCTTCTTTGGCCCTCCATTTGTGAAGATTCAATGTTCATTTGACAGAAAACACACCAGTTAATTTCTTATTCAAATCTTTCCTAACCAATGCCCAAGATCTGCCAAAATTAACTGGCCGCTGAAGTATTCAAGCTGAGTGCTCGCTGGTGATGCCCAATTCTGGCTAAACTTTTCTCAGAAATTGACTATACTTGTATGATTTCTTCTAAGTGGAAACAAAGTATTATGATACCTATTTATTAAAAAGTGATAGGTAAGACCCTGCCAATTATCCTATCAGCCTATCTAAATTATATACTTGCCACATTCTACTCATATTGGAAGATCAGGCAGAATCCTCAAACCTTTTTAATCCCGAATAAACAGGTTTTCATAAGGGTCATAGCACAGTTGATCACTGTAGGACACTAAAGGCTCTGATCCAGAAATACCAAAAATTATAGATGGTATCTCTACATTGCTTTTGTTGGCCTCTTTTCTGCCTTTGACTCTATTGAGCGATCAAGGTTATAGGACAAACTTGGTAAAACAAGCTATTAACTGAGACGTTTTAGGATACTGAGGGAACTATATTCCAATCTCACAGTTAGGGTAAGAGAAGGTTCTCATGGCTCTTTTACAGATCCTATTCTTAAGGAAGGATGTTAAAAAGAGTTGTATATTGCCCCCCTTTCTGTTTAATTTTTACACTGAGGATTTTGTCCAGGCTATGGAATCCCAGAACCTCCCCCCCCCCTTTCATTGACTGGTCACAAAATCTCAGTCCTGCTATATGCAAATGATATGACAATTATGTCTTTCACCAAAACTGGGCTCAGTAGGATGTTAGTTAGTTTGGCTGATTATTATGATAAAGAACAAAGAACTAATTACAATAAAACTAAAATTGTTGTTTTCAGCAAAAACAGGTTCAAGCACAGATAGACTATCAATGCTCATGAAACAGAACAATGCCTCTTTTTTAAATATTTACATATAGTATTTCATGGGTCTCTGTTTTGGCAGACATGCCTTAATGACAATTTATCAACTGTTCACCATATACTGGGAGTTACTTTAATTTTTTTCTATTTAAAGGGTGGCCAGTTAATAGCCCCAGCCCTTGAAGTAATTCAGGGCAAAGTTATCATGAAGCTCTTTTATGGGGCTGAAATTTGGGGGTGGAATGAGAAAATACTTGATAAGTTTGAAATCATTCAGCACAACTTCTTAAGAAAAATAGTGGGTCTCCCACAGGAAACTCCTGCTGCAGACATAAGGTTAGAAGCAGAACTACTTTCTATTATAACAAGAGTCCTCTTTACAAGCAACTTGATTGCATTATCAAAGACCATCTGGTAAAATACTGTTTTTGTTACTATAAAGAGAATCAGTGATCCAATGCTGTCCCCTACTTAGCAGTTATATTCCTTGCCCTCCCTAGAGGTTGTAATGTCTTGGAAATCAAGCAAAATTCACAGTTGGATTTTTGAAAAAGATGACCTTCTGGAGACAGGTATAATCCAACAATCTATATTTTTCTGGTGGTATCCCCAGATTAAAAAAAGAGTTGTGCTTACTGTAACTGTTGTTCATTGGTGTCTTCTGTGCAGGCACACATGGGACTGCACATGTGCAGGCCTGCCGATCAGCAAAGTTTTTATAGCTAAAATCTGCTAGAGGGCGCACGTCTCTCCACTGCGTATGTGCGGTGTTTCCCACTAAGCATGCCACTGAGACGGTGCCTCCTTACCCTCAGTTACTCCTGAGTCGCCAATCCAAAGATAAGTATTGAAGAGGCACAGTGGGGCAGGCGGGAGGGTATGTGTGCTTGCACAATAGAGATCAATGAACAACAGTTACAGTAAGTGCAACTCTGTTTTCATTGTCCGTCTTCTGTGCAATCCCACATGGAGACTCACAAGCTTCTTACCTTGGAGGTGGGTGTGTCTCTCTCATTGGAAGAGTGAGTGTAGTACAACTTGTCCAAATGCTGATTCTTTCCTCTCCATCACATACAGGGCATAGTGCTTCGTGAACGTGTCTGCAGAGGATCAAGTCGCTGCATTACAGATGTCACATATGGGCACTCCTCTCATCAGTGCTGCAGACAAAGATATTGTAAAATGTGCCTTCACCACTAGAGGTCAAGGTAAGGGTGGTGTTGTGTAGCATGCTATAATGGCTAGTGTTACCCATCTAGCTATATATTGTGCCATAACTGCCTTCTTTTTCTGAGGCCAGGATAGCAAATAAAGAGCTGTTTGACTTTTCTAAATGATGTAGCGCCATCTAAATAGAACAAAATAGCTCTACATACATCAAGTGTATGTAGTGCTCTCTCTGAATTAGATGGTGTTGGGGAAAATACTGGTAGTAATATGTCTTGAGACAAATGGAACTGACTTGCAACCTTGGATCTAAACTTAAGACAAGTTCTCAGAACCCCTTTGTTTTGATGTACCTTCAGAAAAGGAGGGCTGGATCTTAGAGCTGCTAGCTCACTCATCCTTCTTGAGGATGTAATAGCTACAAGAAAGGAAACTTCAAACGACAAGTGTTTCAAAGTGCAGCTTGCCAGTGGTTCGAAAGGTGTAAGCATAATTCTGGCTAGCATGAATTGCAAGGACCATTGAGGAACTATCTCCTTCATTGGTGGAAACAGCTTCTGTAAACTCCTCAGAAATGATTTTGAAATGCTATGAGAAAAGACGGTCTTTCCAGCTATTCTAGGATGGAAAGCTGAAATTGCGGCTAAATGAACTTTAACTGATGAGTTGGAAAGGCCCTCATCCTTGAGTGTTAGCAAAAATTCTAGTATGTCTGATAATTGGGAATCAAAAGGATCTAATCCTTTCTGTCTGGTCCAAACGCTAAACCTTTCCCACCTGAACGTGTAAGACTTTCTAGTATTTTCTCTTCTGGAGTTAAGGACTACTTCTGCTACTTTGTCAGAAAGTGTTCCTCTCCTATGCCAAGCTGTCACTCTCAGTCTGGGTTGGTTGTGATACCATATCCTGTTGTCGTTGAGAAGGTCTGGCTCCGACCTGAAATGCAATAGTGAGCCCTTGGATAGATGCATCATGTGTTGGAACCAAGGTTGCTTGGACTCATAAGGTGTTATCATAATTATATTTGGTTTGTCCCTCAGTATTTTGCTGACCATCCTGGCAATCAGGGGAATAGGAGGGAAGACAAAAGAAATGACCCTTCCAGGGCAACTGGAACGCATTTCCCAGAGAGTTTCTGCCTATACCTCCTCTTGAGCAAAACTTTGGTGCTTTCTGGTTTCCTTCTTTCGCAAATAAGTCTATGTCTGGATAACTTTAATCCCTGAATACCTTTTCCAGATATGTGGTTTTCAGGGCCACTTGTGATTCTCCGTGTATAATCTGCTTAATTTGTCTGCTAGTACATTTGTAGTGCCTGGTATGTGTACAGTCTGCAGGGTAATATTTCGTTCCAATGTCCATTCCCAGATGAGTATTGCCTCTTCGCAAAGTATTTTGGAAGTGATACCCCCCTGTTTAAATAAAACATGGCGGTACAGTTGTTGGTCAGCACCTGTACCCTCTGTCACAATATCTGTGAATGTGATAAGGGCATAACGAATGGCTCTCAATTCAAGGACATTAATATGTAATTCCATTTCGTGTTTCAGCCACCTTCTGTGGGTGTTGAGTGAGCCACAGCGAGCACCCCAACCCACTGCTGAAGCATCTAAGGCTATGGTTACCTCCAGTTGTGAAGACCCAAATTCCATCCCTGCCAAAAGGTGGATATCATTCCTCCACTAATCCAGTGATTTAACTACTGCCCTGGGTATCGTATACTTTTTGTCTTGTCTCTGCATTCCCAAGTCATGGACAGATAGGAACCATAATTGCAGCTTATGCATATATAATCTAGCCATAAGTATAACTGTTGTAATAGCAGCCATGAGCCCCAGTAGGGTCTGAATGTTTAAGGCTGATTGGAACCTGCATCGGTTGAATTGTCTACCATATTCTTGATCCTATTTGCTCTTTCTTGAGGTAAGAAGCCTCAATTATGTACGCTATCTAAGATAGCCCCTATAAATTGCGCCCTTCTGAGGGTCCAGGTGCAAATTTCTTAAAATTAACTACCAAACCCAGGCGTTCGCAGGTGTTAATCACCATGGACACCTGACGTTCCAGTATTTCAGATGATGAGGCTGTGATCAGCCAATTGTTGAGACAGGGGTAAATTGAACATCCTTGTTTCCTCAAGTAGGCCACTACTACAGCCATACATTTTGTAAACACCCTAGGTGCTGTGGACTGACCTGGTATTGAAAAATGTCGCTGTTGCAGATGAATCTCAGAAACTTTCTATGTGTGGGGTGGATAGAGATATGGAAATATGCATCTTTTAAGTCTAAGACTGCGAACCAAGAGTTAAATAGAAGCAGTTGTAACATCATATTAGGTGTTACCATTCTAAACTTCCGAGTGTGTATATATTTGTTCAAACCTCTGAAGTCTAGTATAGGTTTGACAGCACCATCTTTCTTATCCACCAGGAACATCTGTGAGTAAAATTCCCCTAAGGGCTTGCTGGTAAGAGCCCTTTCTATTGCCCCTTTCTTTTGTAGTTCTAGTTAATTCTGCTAGTAATTTCTCTGAGCAGACATTTAGGGAAGAATCAGGAAGACTCAGAGTCAGGTAACTGGAAAACTCAATTTTATAACCAACTTCAACAACTTTTAGCACCCATGTATCTGAGGGGATATTTGCCCAGGCTGCATAGAATTTAGTCAGCCTGTTTCCAAATGTGACAGGCTATCCTATACCTAGTCAAAACTGTTTTTGCTGGCCATGGGTCTCTTTACCCAATGAGGGTTATTGCCCCTGATGGGGTCTATTAGCAGATCGGCTGTGTGAGTATTGCCCTTGTTGGGGTTGGTGCTGTCTGTACTATGAATAGTGAGGATACGCTTGGTAAGGTTGATATCGGTACTGCTTGTTCTTATATGGTTGTTGTGGGCAGTACTGGTACTGTTGTACAGGCTGTTGTTTTTTAGGAATTACTTCATATGAGCGGGCCATCTGTCTATCTTTCATCTGTCTTGGAGGAAAAGTGTCTGTGCCTCAAACAGCAGATCCTCAATTTTGGCCCTCATTGCTACATCCTGGAAACTCTCAGCAGGTCAAAGCTGTCTAAAGCAGATGCTATGGAGTGGGATCCCAAGACTCGCCCAGATCAATGCCATATCTAACTGGAGACATATGTTGTTGGTGTTGCCAGTCCAGGCACGTGAGGGAGCTGCAGGATTGTTTTTCCTCAAGGCCCTTTGCCCAGGGTAGATCTGTAGAGATCACTACTTCCAGTTCCCCTTCCTCAGCTGAGGAATGGTATGAAGAGGACCTAGAGTGAAAAGACGGTAAACGAAGTCTGTCCATTATGATGCTCTCTACTTGTTCGGTGTGTCTCTCCTTGTGCTTTTTCTTCTTCATCTTTTCTTGGGGGTTCCAGGAATTCTGGGATTCCCTGGCTTACACTTTCCAGTGTTGCTCTCAACTGGCTCATAGTTCTCAGTTCCAAGTTCTTTGGTCCCGAGTTCTTTGGTTCTCTGAGGTCTTCAGATCTGAAGGTTGAGTAACAGTCGGATCCGAGTGCCTCTTTCTCGGCTTTGTTGTCAATTTCAAGGTCAGTTCCAATCTTGAAGGCGATATCAATGGTAATCGTCGGATCTGAGGAATCTCGGTGAGGCTCTATGTCTCAAGTGTATGGTGCTACTATTGATTCAGAGACGGATCTGTAACTGTTGGCATCAAAGTGGTCAACTGGGCAAAAGTCATCAGATCTGAGACAAGGATTTGGTCTCCGACATGGAGAATTGAGTTGGTGCAGCTTAGGAATATCCGAGTCTTTCATAGCCCTTTCTCAAAGAAGTGCATTCAGCCTAGTAGCTCTCTCAGCTCTCACCTTAGGAGTAAATTTGCGACAGTGTTCACAGTGTTCACAGGCCTGAACACAGGCATTCTAGACAAGCAGAGTGACAAGTGGTGCAATGTTTGAATAATGCTTTCTCAGCTATTTCACTCACACTATCTTTTCTTTGTTCTTACTTTACAGATCACAGCAGAGTGGAAGCCAAGGACATCCCTAGCTGGCAGCGAAGAAGGAACTGAGGGTAAGCGGGTGCCATCTCCCAGTGGCATGCTTGGCAGGAAATGCTGCACATGCGCAGTGGAGAGATGTGCACCCCCCAGCAGATTTTAGCTATAAAAACCTTGCCAATCGGCAGGCCTGCGCGTGCACAGTCCCATGTGGGACTGCACAGAAGACAGACATGAACAAATTCTTATTTCGTTATTTAGCTGACTTTTCTAATGCTCCATTAAGAAAGGCATTTACTAGTGCTCGCTTTCAAACTATGCCATCCAAATATTTACAGGGCAGATATCAAAAATTAACTGTGGAACAGAGCCTCTGTCCTTGTGGTCTTAATCCGGTGGAAGACATAGTATACTATGTTTTACATTGTCTTTTTTATGGGTCCAATTGTAATAAATTGCTGAATCAATTTTTTGCAAAGTTTTCTGGCTCAGACAAGGAATGTATTAAATTTTTATTGGCTGATGTTTTTCCTCTTGTTACTCTCAAAGTGGCTATTTTTATCTATAAATATAAGGAAGAAATGAGTGCCTGTTAATCCTATAAGAATGTTAGCTAAATTGTAATTCCATGTCATTTCATGATTTTTTGTATTTATAAATAATAAATAATAACACTCGATTTATATACTGCCCTTCAGGACAACTTAATGCCCATTCAGAGCAGTTTACAAAGTATGTCATTATTATACCCACAACAAAACACCCTGTGAGGTGGGTGGGGCTGAGAAAGCTCCAGAGACCCGTGACTAGTCCAAGGTCACCTAGCTGGCTTCAAGTGGAGGAGTGGGGAATCAAACCCGCGCTCTTAACCACTACACCAAACTGGCTCTCATATCTTTTACCATCTTAGTTTTAAACTTTTAAGTTTTATTATCTTATGTAAATATGTTTTAATCTTTTGCTGTGGTACCCTCTTATGTGGGGATGTTATCACAAAAATTCATTTCCAATCAGTTTCATCCAACCATATTTACCCTCTGCTCTCCTCCCCAATGAAAAAATTCCATCTTTTCTTACCCAGGACAATGACATAAGAAGAAATGTCAGTTTTATCTCCAGTCTCCCTGGGCTCTGTGGGTGAATGAAGGAACCTGTAGACAGACTCACATAGAAAGGAAAACAAAAGCACTGTGGTTTGGAAAAGGGTGGCTGACAATCCAGCCAAGCAATACTGCCATTCACAGAAAACCACGATCCTCCACTTACTCATTCTCCTCAATCCAGTGACTCAAAAGTGTAGGCATCTATGATGCACTCCCAAACAACCCCTCGGGACAAAAAGGGAGAGGAAAACCCCTTCGGGCATCATGGCACCAGTTTCTTTATCGCAGTCGTTGCATACTACTATTTACCTCATGATCACTTAACACCAAGCTCACATAAGCATGTGGGAAGTTGCCATATGTAATGTCTTGTCATGGAGATGAGGAAACATTTCTATGTAAAGAAGCAGAGCAGTGGGACTGGTCTCCTCACCAGGTAACTGGACATTGCTGATGGCTGGCTTTCCACAGAGTTACACATGCACTTCAACAGACTGCCACAGACTAAATGGATGTCTCTAGTTACCCCTTGATGTTTATTATAGAGAAAATTCCCTTCCAGACAAAGTTGTGTCTATAATTACTAGGCCTGCAAGACTCCTGGCAATAGAGAAGCATATAGAATGATATTTAAATTTACCCACCCTAACTGAAATTGAGCCAAAATGTGATTCGCTGATGAAAAGAAAATGTAACAAAGAACCACAGTTGTATAGGTAGGAGTGGGAGGGCATCCTGCAGAAGGTAAATTGTTTTGGCAGATCTGGCTGTGTTTTTATCTTGTGTGTAATTTTTATCTTGTTGATGGACTGTTGTATTGTTTTATGTGTTTGAAATCTGTTGTTGCTTTGTTAGCTGCCTTGAATCTAAGGTGATAAGGTGAGATATAAGTAAATAATTAGTAAATTTCAGTATTTTGTTATTTAATACAGTCAGTGCTAACATTAGGTAATTGTATATGAATCTATTCAGATGAGTAGGGATAAAACTTGTAAAAAATCTTTAATTATCCTTGTCACTCTTTTTTGTTTTCAAGAGATGATTTTCTTCAAATTCAGTCACAAAGTCACAATATTAAGAAACTTGAAATGCCAAAGAAGCAGTCTAGTAGCACATCTAACCATGTAAGATTAAACAAATAAATACAAGTATGATAAAAGTTTAACTATGCAATTCTTGGAATTTTTTAAAATGATGCATAGAAAACAAAGGAGACACAATGAAAATTATGGAAACTGGAAAACACAGCAGACATTTCTCCAAAGCATCTCAACATAAAGCAAAAATACTAGGGGTGCCAAGAGCAGGTTAGGAAATTCCTTAAGATTTGGGGTGGAGCCTGGGAAGGTGGGATTTAGAGAGGAATGGGACCTCTGTGGGGCATAACACCATAGATTCCACTCCCCAAAGCAGTCTTTTTCTCCAGGAGAACCAATCTCTGTGGCCTGGAGATCACTTGTAATTCTGAGTGATCTCCAGGCCCCATCTAGAGGTTGGTGACCCTAAACAGCTTGGAATTCCAAAATGTGAATTACATATAATGGACACTCTCTTAAAATGTTTTTCAACTCAGAATCAAATGAAACACAACAGCAAGGATGACAATAGACCAAAAGAAATGTGTCTGTAATAGCTGACCAACTCCAGATCTTATTGGAAAACACTAGCGCTCTAGACTCTTTCCAATCTGGTTTCAGACCAGGGCATGGGACAGAGGCAGCACTAGTAGCGCTAGTGGATGATCTCTGGCTAAATATAGACAAAAGGCATGCCTCCTTATTGCTCCAAAGGCTGCAGCCTTTGACACAGTAGACCACGCCATCCTGTTGAGGTGAGACAGAAGTGGGCATCAAACGATGTGCCTTGAACTGGTTTAAATTGTTTCTCATGGAACGGACCCAAAGGGTTGCTGTTGGAGATCAACTGTCTCCAGAGTGGAAGCTATCTTGCAGGGTTCTGCAGGGTGCAATCTTATCTCCCATGTTATTCAAACTCTATGTAAAGCCTTTGGGAGAACTCATTTGCAGCTATGGAGTTGGATATCACCAATATGCAGATGACACACAACTCTGTATCTCACTATCCAGGTCCCCTCAGATGCAGAAGAAATCTTGGATCGCTGCCTGACAGCTGTAGTGAAATGGCTAAAAACAAATTGAAATTGAACCAAGACAAGACGGAAGTGATGCTTTTTGAGAAGGCAGAGATCTTGAAGGACATTGTACTCCCCACTTTCGATGGAGTTCGTCTGACCCTTGCAGAATGGTTAAGAAGAGCCTAGGGGTTATACTGGATTCAGTGCTACTACTAGAACAAGAAGTTAAGGCAGCTGCAAAAAAAGCCTTTTACAACCTCAGTGTAGCCTTGAAGGCTGACATGGCTGACCTGGATCCATGCTATGGTAACATCAAGACTTGACTATTGTAATACACAGGTCTCCCAACCAAATTAAATAGGAGACTCCAATTGGTTGCAAAACGTTGCAGAACAACTGCTATCAGGAGCGAGCAGGAGCATGAACATCACCCCCATTCTGCAGTCACTCCATTGGCTACCTATCAGTTAACATGGTCAGTTCAAGGTATTGGTTATCACATACACCGCCTTGGCCCAATGTACCTATGGGTCCGCCTCCCTCCCTATGTTCCTCCATGGCAGCATTGCTCATCTGAACAGGGTCACCTGAAGGTGCCACCCTGCACATGGGCAAAATCAACATCAGCCCATACATGGGTTTTCTCTGTGGTGCCATCGTGTGGAAAGTCCTGACTGAGGAGGTCAGAAGAGCCCCCACTCTCTTAGCTTTCCACAAACGATGCAAAACCGAATTATTAAAAAAGGCTTTTGTATTGTAGGAAGGAGTTCTCAAATGCTTCGCTAATGAGTTAAGAACCATAGACTTCAACACGATGTTGCCTAATGTACTACCTGTTGTCTTAAATATGTGCTCCTATGAGCTACTTGTGCTTCATGTGGTCTAATGTCAGCCCTAGAATTGCTTATGTTCTGTTTCAACATTTCTTCAACTCTGTATTGAATTGTTACTAATGCTATGTCTTTGTAAAATTGTGTTTATTTACCCTATGGCATTGTTTATGGAAATGTCCTTGAAATTGACTGGACAAATCTCACACTGTGTAATCCATCCTGAGTCTCAGTGAGAAAGGCAGACTATAAATAATATAAATAAAATAAATATGTTATGTGCCGTCAAGTCGCCTCCAACCTATGGCAGCCATATGAAGGAAAGACCTCCAAAACGTCCTATCAATAACGTAACATATACATCCCCTAATCCAGATGTTGGTAGAAAATCAGTAAATAAGTAAAAGTTAATTTAGGACATTTTTAAAAAAATGAAGAAGCATCTGTCTTATCAAACTATTTCACAGTGGTGCCCCATATCACTAATGAAAAGAGATTAGCATACTGGGAGATTTTTTAATTCTCTAGTCAAGTATACATTAAGTCTACCTGGTATGCAGCAGTTAGATTACCTGGAATCATGCAACTCCAATCATAGTGAGCAGCATAGTAGTAAAATTAACACTGATAGATGTGCATTGATAGAGGATCAATGCTCCCTGACAGGGTTTAATACAAGCAGTAGTAAAATATCAGGGGTAATCTGATTTTGTTTATCAGGTAAGAGGTCTATTCTGGGAGTATTCTTTGAGATTTGAGCCACAGGAGTACTCTTCAATGTAAATCAGTGATTATGATTTAAAGCTACTGCTAATAAACTTGTTCACTGCTTGGTCATGTAAACACAGCAAGACTTAGTGGCACTGATGTAATGACCGCTAAATATCTGTCATAGCAATGAGGCATAAACTATACTTTTAGCAAAGTATACTCACCAGAACAAAACAGCACATACTCGAAGTTCAGTATCATGTGGGTTTTTATTTGAGTTAATTTTGAAACAACAAACATAAATAATTGTAACAGCATGAAATTTTGTGCTCCAATTAATAGCAGGATTCCCTTCCTCCACAGTATGGTATTACAGCAATTGAATTTTTTCATCTCATTCAGTCATTATTTAGCTCTGTTTACCTACATTCTCTACTGAACTTGATTTTTTTTTAGTGTTATATCCTTAACACCATTCATGTTGTTTACTTCCATGATGATGTGGGATGGGTGAAATCACAGAATACACTGACCATTTGCAGAAAAGTAAACCTATCTCTCTTTAAAATCATTAAAAGTGTCCAGTGCTGTTTCTGCTATCTTTTTACTCCTTCCCCTCACCTGAAGTAGTGTCCCTTTGCTAAGTTCTGAAGGGTATCTCATTCAAACACCTTTAGCTCCCATTGATGAAAAGCATGGGCTATTAACCAGCAGCCTACCTAACAAAGGAATGGTCAGCCGGCAACTATAAGAATATAAACTGTATAGGATAACAGGTGTTGATTTGGGTGCCAATCATGTTCAGCTGTAAAGCTTGCTGCATGGCCTTGGATAAGACTGTATTAAAGAAACCAAAAACTGCTCTGTCAGTAGAGGTGTGAACCCAAAAAAATAATAATCAGTAAATCCAAATTTTTTACCAAATGTGAGAAAAAAATTGGAATTCCCTGAATACTGAATTGGTTCTCTAATTCCGTTTGGCTATTTCCTAAAAATTCAATAATGTTCAGCCATTATTCCCTATGCAGAAATCACTCTGGGGCTATTGGCTGGGGGGGGGGTCATTTTTCGACCAAACTTCACCAAATCTGGAGAATATCTACTCTTGACTTAATTTTATGGGCCCCCAAAGAAGGTGCTGCTCTCCATTATTCCCTATGGGGAACAATATTGGGGGGGGGGGGTGGTATCCAGGGGGCTGGGGGTGGCATTTTTCAAGTGAATGCCATTAGGTTCCCTCCAAATTTGGTGAAGTTTGGTTGAAAAAGAACCACTCAGCTCACTGGATAGCCTCCAGATTGATTTTCTCATAAGAAACAAAGACCAAATGTTACCAAATTTTACTGAATTAATTCAGTAAAATTCAGAATATCTTTTTTAAAAAATTCATAATTTCACCGAATCAGCCAAAATTTGTTATTTTAATCTGAATTTCAAACTGAACTGCACACCCCTATTTGCCAGACTTCAACAGTCACCCGTTTCAGCCTTCTGATCTAGCTGCAGTAGGCCAGATACCATAGGTGTGTGTATGTAGGACATGCAGGGGATAACTGTTTTATCTTTATATGCACCCCCTTGCCCACGTGGTTCATAGCTTTGGTGTCATGGCCCAGTCTGGGCTCAATGAGAGCGAGGACTCCTCCTCAGGAGGAGAGGGGCTTCGTGTAGCCAGCCAGGACTCCTCGGGAGAAGAGGAGCTCCATGTAGCCAGCCCTGACTCAGAAGAGGCTGGTAATCAGGAGCCACAGCTGCTGGCTAATCGGAGCTTACAGCCAGCAGCTGAAGCAGAGCCATCAGTACTCTCCAGCCCCAGCACCACAGGGGAAGCTCAGCCAGGGACTTCCACAGGGGAAGCTCAGTCAGGGACTGCCAGCACCACAGGGGAAGCCCAGCCAGGGGCTTCCATCCCCCCAGGTTCACCCACGTGTAAAGAACGCCGCAGACAAAGGCTGAGGCTGGAGCTGCAGGACAGACGGCGCAGTGCTTGTCTCCTGAACCGACGCCAGCTGCTGGAGAGTGATGATGAGTAGCAGTAGGATGGAGCCCCAGCAGCTGGCTGTAATCCATGCCTGGCTATAAAAACTGAGCTGAGGGAACTGCCAGGTGTGGAAGCAAAGTGTCAAACTATCTGCAACCACTCCATGCGCTGTGTACCTTGCTCATGTCTGCCTTTGGACCTGACACTATTGGCAACTGACCTTGGACTGTACCTGACCTGGCTCCTGGACTCTGGACTCACTCCTGGCGTTTAGTTTGTGCTCTGACCACAGTTTGGACTTGGCTTTCGACCCTAGAACTCCCCTTGGGCTTTGTGCTGGTGCTTGGACTTGAACTACCCTGCTTGGGCTGGCCCAGCCCATGACATTCGGGCTGAGTTGCCACCAGTATGTGAATGACACCCAGCTCTATCTATTGGTGGAAGACCAATTGGTTACTGCCCCAGAATCCTTGGCCAGGTATTTGGATGCCGTGGCTGAATGGTTGTGTCAGAGTAACTTGAAGTTGAATCCGTTGAAGATGGAGGTTCTATACTTAGGCCGTGGGGTGACAGACATGGGACCCCATCTCCCTACCCTTGATGACATGCAGCTACAACTGTCATTGACAGTGAAAAGCCTGGGTGTGTTCCTGGAGCATAACCAAGAAGCTACAATTGGTCCAGAATGCAAAGATACGCATCTTTACATGGATGCCAATTTGAGCACATACCTATCCTGTGTTATGCCAGCTGCACTGGCTCCCAGTTCAATTCCAGATCCAGTTCAAGGTGTTGGTTTTAGTGTTTAAAGCTCTTTACAGACTGGGACCTGCATACCTCTTCAACTATGTCCCCTGCAGGGCCTTGCGTTCCACGGATAAGGAGCTTCTGGTGCTCCCCGGCCCACAGGACATTAGTTTGGCTTTTCAGCCCTGGCCCTACATGCTCCTGATCGAGATCTGGGCCCTGCGGGACTTGTTACAGTTCTGCAGGGCTTGAAAAATGGAGATGCTCCGCCAGGCCTTTGGCTGAGAGCCAACACATATTCTGTCACAGGTTGCCCCAGATTCATATTACAACTGTATCCATACTTTTTAGCCAGTATGATGTAGCCTGTTTTGTGTATGCACTGTATCTGCACTGTATCGTATCTCCACTGTATTGTATTTTAAATATGCATTGATTTTAAATACGGATTTTGGATAATTGTTATTTTAATGTTTTCTTGTTGTTAGCCACCCTGAGATTGTTCACAGGGAGGGCGGGGTATAAATATGATATATAAATAAATATATAAATAAATATATAAATAAATATACAATCCTTCATTGTTTGCTCACAAGGCATCTGGCAATCAGGAAGATACTGACCCTGAATATTAAAGATTCATTTTTAGATCTCATGGCTCTCCATTGACTTAAGTTCTTTCCAGTTGTTATGTTTTTGATGCTCTTTCATCGCATACTGGGAGACTGTGCTATGTGTAGTCTGCCTGATATGCATGATTGCCATTTTGTGTGAACAAGGCAATATACACTAGTGGCCAAAATTGTGGAACCCTTTTGGAAAAAAGTGTATTTTTGAAGTTTGATGGCTCATAACACCACTTTTTTTGCAGTAATACCATAAAATTATATATCAATGGAAAGATAATTTAATCAAGAATGTAATGCAATAACTTTTATGAAGGAAATTTTTTTAGAACAGTAGTTATAAATAAGAAAATTGAAACACATAGAAAAAAATGAGTTATACAACAATTCTCACCATGTCAGTTAATACTTAGTTGGGTAACCTTTTGCTTTAATTACGGCCTTACAACGCCTTCCCATGGAATGAACCAAGTTTTTTAGTTCTGCAGCTGTTATAATGTGAAACCACGACTGAGTTATTGCTTCTATTAATTGCGTTTTATTGCTGGGTTGCTTCTCACTAACTAGTTTCTTTAGTCGGCTCCATTCCAACAGTGGAATATGATTATCTTGAAACCACTTTTTGCACACAGCAGCAACATGACAGGGAGCTGAATCTTTTATTTTTGAAATTTTTTTTATTTTTAATATCTAACATAAACTACAAAAGACTACAAAAGTATAAGGGGGAGAGAGAAAAAAAGGGAAGGGGGGACTGGGAAAAGGGGAAGAGCAACATATAAAAAATTTAGAAATGACACTTTTGGTTAAGTTTCCACCAATTTTTCTTCTAATTTCTTCATAACTGTAGCCTTGTTCACTTAATAGTACTATTTTACATCGCTTTCTGGGTGACCAGTCAACTCTTTGTGCCATTTCTTTAATTGTATTATGTTGAATGGCTACATTCAAATGAAGGAAAGCTACTTCATATCAACCTAAGCAAGTTGTGCTTCCTTTTCCTGGTTATTTGGCTATAACATTTGACAGAATACAGATAATTGAACAACCTTTGTTGCATTACATTCTTGATTAAATTATCTTTCCATTGATATATAATTTTATGGTATTACTAAAAAAAATTGGTGTTATGAGCCATCAAACCTCAAAAATGCACTTTTCCCGAGAAGTTTCCACAATTTTGGCCACCAGTGTACCTATTTCCAGCTTCAGTGCACACAACTGGAAACTCAGGTTTGTTTGCATGTACCAAAGTTTGAAAATATGCATGTTGTCCTATTTAGGTAGGAGCCCCGTGGCACAGAGTGGTAAGCTGTAGTACTGCAGTCCAAGCTCTGCTCACGACTTGAGTTCGATCCTGGTTGAAGCCAGGTTCAAGTAGCTGGCTCAAGGTTGACTCAGCCTTCCATTCTTCCGTGGACGGTAAAACGAGTACCCAGTTTCCTGGGGGTAAAATGTAGATGACTGGGGAAGGCAATGGAAAACCACCCCATAAAAAGTCTTCCAAGAAAACGTCATGATGCGACGTCTCCCCATTGGTCAGTAATGACTCGGTGCTTGCACAGGGGACTACCTTTACCTTTTTTACCTGTCCTATTTATACAAAATGCTGATTGTGCAGATCAGAAAAATCATGGTAAAGTAGAAAGGGCTTTATCATACTCCATTTATCTAAAGTTTTATTAAATCAACCTAGGCCCATGTCCATCACCATATCTTGTAGTTTTATTATTCCGCCCTCCCCATGAAGGGCTCAAGGCAGATTACAACAGTTTAAAAACATATTAGAATTAATTGATACAATTAAAACCATAAATAGATTTAAAAGAGAATTCACTCTTAAAATATAAACTAATTACAATCAGATGGCGGCAATCAATAGTTCTCTAAAGTTTACCTGTCCATCCATGCATGAGCAATGAAAGCTAGTACCAGAAAATCTAATTCATTCCTGCACTTCTGCCTTCCTGCTTTCTTACCCACCAAGTCCCTTGCAAGTGCTTTGGTCATACTGAGCAGAAATTCATGCTTAAACTATTCTGTCTCAGATTCTACCTCAAAAGGAAGTATGCCATGAACAGTATGGGAAACAACACTACTGGACAGGGAAAAAAATAACTGTTTTGCGAAGTTGTTTTGCATATTCACAACCAGACAAGGGAGGGAAACTATGACACACATGGCAGCTGATGCTGAGACATAGCCAGTCAACTTCAGAGGGATTTTGATTTTAACTGGGCTGAGAATGTAGCTTAGTATCTGTTAATGGACTGGAATTAGTAAGTTTCAGTTCCTCAGAGAACAAAAGTGTGGTGAAAAAGCAGACAGAAGTGACGCAACAGTGATTGCTAGAAAAATCAGGTACAGAAAAATTAGAGTGGAAGGACAATGTTTCTTACTCATTTTTATTTTATCCATGCAGATTAGGTTTGGATGCTGTCGTTCCCTTTGTCCACTTTTCTAACTGAATCCCTGAAGACAGGGCATATGCCTCAGTATAACTACTGAATCCTTCCCTGAACCATTGGCACTGATTGAGTGATCGATACAGCAAAAATAAATATATAAAGTACACAGCAAGCATTGAAGGGACTTTCCTCCAATATATTGAACAGCCTCACACCCCTTGTGCTAACGACTGCTCACCCCGCACTGAAACAATAATAAGAAACTGATAGCCAGTTGAAGTAGCGTTTTGCTATTTAACACTTAAAATAATCAGGAGCCATGAGCCAAGAAAGAGCTGGAAGGTCTGTGAAATTGAGTTGAAACTCTTGTCACTAGGGGAAGACTTGGCAGCCTCTAGCTGTAAGTCCTTTTTCATTTCTCTCGAGGGTTCCATCACACCTGAGACTCATATGCAGTGCAGCTGGTTAGCATGGGAGACACCTTGGCTTTACGGCAAAATTGTAGCATCTGTTTATACTCGTTTCTTTTCATAGGAATATAGAGGAAGCACAACTACACAAAGCAGGTCAGAAAAAGGAGGGAGAAACTCACATATGCTTCTGCTAGCATACAAGAAAATCCTACATGCTGTAATGACAGTCAATTTGTGTTGATTTGGTTGGTCCTGATAAAAGGTATTGCATAGATTTTGTTCCTGTTTTTCAGCTTACAGCCAGCACATCTGAAAACACAAGGACCTATGCAACTACAGTGTGTCCCTGTTACAATGATATCCATATTAATAACATCAGCACAAAAATGTCAAGAACTCAACATTTAAACAAGAGAGAGTTACAATTAGGGGTGTGCAATGGGGAAACTGTTCCGGAATAGTCTGAACCCCGAAGTGGCAAGCCACTTCCGGATTTGGGTCTTTAAATCACTTTGGTATGCTCCGTAAAGATTTGGAGCATACCGAAGAGAGGGAGGAAGCTTTGTCCCAGCTCCCACTCTCCCCACTTACCTCTCAGGACCAGAGTAAAGCCCAGCTGGGCGGTGGAAGGGTGAGCTGCTGTCGCCACTGTGCTGGCCAGCTGGGCAGTGGGGAAGGCTGCTGCCGGCACCTCTGTTGCCTATGCTGCCGCCACGCTGGCCAGCTGGGTGGCTGGGAAGGCCGCAGCCAGCGTCTCCACCACTCGCACCACCACCATGGGAAGGCTCAAGTAAGTAGGAGGGTGGGAGGGAGCCCTTTTAAAAGGCCCTGGAGCTTCCCGAAGTGCTTCAGGAAGCTTTGATTCGGGAATACCAAATCTACCCGAATTGGGTCAGATACAGGAATTTAACCCAAACCCTAATCCCAAAGCACACATCCCTAGTTACTATTCAGTGCTACATTGTTTAATTACGACAGTTTCCAATGAACTTGTAAAATGCTATGTATTTTAAAACAAAATCTTATCCCATACCTAAGGTAAACATGGCAAACTATACATATATTAGGCTGTGCAAGCCAGGCAGAAATTGCTACTACTCAAAGCCAATGCCATATTACAATTTCTAGTTTTGTCTCTAACAAGTTTTACTACAGTTATGTTATTAGCGGGTAACTTTACAGTGCACTTCTGAAGCATACCTATACATTTTGCAGATTTATTTTGCAATTCTAAGCGTGCTTACTCAGAGATAAGTCCAACTGAGTTCAAATCTAGTAAGTGTGCTAAGGATTGCAAACTGGCTAAGCAGGGTAGGCCCTGTTTATACTTGGATGGGAGACCACCAAGGAACTCCAGGGTCACTATGTAGAGGCAGGCAATGACAAACCACCTCTGTTCTTCTCTTGCCTTGAGAACCCTATTGAGGAGGGGGGGGGTCACCAGAAGCTGGCTGTGACTTTAGGGCACTTTACACAACTACCACCACAGGTTTTTTCACAAGGATAATTCATTCACTGCATCCAGAGCACTGCATACCATGTGATGTTTTGCTTACAAACCATATAGGTTTTATGCCTATGTACACAGAAAATAAAAAAAACAGGAAGGCCAGCGGCACTATGTTATAATTGGGGTAACTCTGCTGTCCCTCATACTATGCCATAACAACTTTTTCCAGGACTTCTTGTGCTTCTGCTTTAGTCCCAAAGAGTGAAATTGGGATTACGGTAAGTTTCTGCCATACTAGTTTACAATAAAAGTCATGTGATGGAGCATGGCCACACAACCAAGGCCAAACGGCAAGTAAAAAATTGCAAAGGGTCTCACTGTTCCCCAGAAAAACCAACAGACTTTGTCGAAGGAAAAGGTACATTCTGGCCACATTAGCTCATACAAACCTAATTAGGGAAGTAGTTCATAAGAAGCCAGCCACACACTATGAGAAACACAGTCAAATACTACGCCAGGGATTTTTTGAGCTGGAACTCACCGGAACAGTGTTCTGCTACCCACATCACAAAGGTACTTTTAAAACACCTCAGCTATTTTGGGCATGGATTGGGCCCGAAACGGCCAGGACCAGGCCGTTCCCGGGCGAGGGAGAATTTGCCTGCCTAGCAGCAGCCCGTTCCAGGCCCATTTTGGCCCGATGTGGCGGCTGCTGGGCATGGGAATGCACCCCTGCACCACAGCAACCCGTTCAGGGCTGATTCAGGCACAATTTGGGCCAAATTTGACCTGATCAGGGATGAATCAGGGGCCCCGTGGAGCACAAGAGCACTCCCAGGGCAGCCACGGCCTATATCATGATGTCACTTCTCGGAAGTGATGTCATCGCGCAGTCCCAGAAGCACTTGCGCCCTGCGTGTGTACACATGTACTGACAGGGGCAGCTCCTCCTCCTTCAAGTTGCCCAGGTGAGAGTTCCCACACCTCTTTCCACAGAAAAAAAGCCTGTGTTACACTATGGAAAACAGTCAATGTATCATTTTTTCATACATGCATTTCTCTGCCACCCAAACTCACACACATTCACCTCTTTCTTCCTATAATTTATAAATAAGCCTTCTCTATTTTATTAAACTTCCTTCTTCTTCCTTTATGTGCCAGTTTTCTAAGCAAACACAATGAAGACAGGAAAAAGTGGTATTTGCCTACTTTCTGTAATCACACATGTAAGGGAAAATGTAGCAAACCAGTGTCATCTGCAATTCTGCTGCTAATTATTTGTGGGCTTCCCATAACAAAGGCCACACCAATTCTCTGTTATCCACAACAGTTATTGCTTCTAAAGTGAAAAGAATAAAGAAAACATTGCTGTCATCTGACAAAAGAAAAACATAAAAACTACCCTTAACTTTATAGGGACCATACAATTGCCAATCTACTAAAAAAGCACTTAAATTTTATACCAGAGAGTAACAGACTTTTATATGCATGTTTTATAAAAACAAGTAACTCTTACAGGTGCTAACTGATCGTGATGGAGCAAAATTGTTGGTCTAACCTTCAACTTGCAAGAAAAATCACTAGCAAAAGATAATGAAAACATATGTATAGCCACATAAAATTCATGAAGGTTCTTAGTGTCAGGTCAAGTTTATTCACTATAAAAACAAAATTTAAGAACTGAAAATCACAGTAAAACAAAAGTTTACCACGTCCACAATGCAGCTTTTGCAGAGGTTACCCAGAAGTAACTTGAAGTGTCAGGGATGACTAAATACTTCAGTAGCCATTTCCTAAGAAATCTCTCTTTGGCTGTTTCATACTTTGGACTGTAGAAAAAGGTATGGGACAATGAATCAACCACTGCCAAAGGAGAGTCACAGAAGCACTAATCTGGAGGTGTCTTAAGGAAACGGCCCTTCATCTGGACTGTTGGCAGCACACTGCAATGTGTGATCATGAATGACTGCCTCAAATTTGGAATTGCCAGCATTTTAAGATAGTGAGGCAGATCAAACTGGGTACTTAATTCCCCAATTGGAGTGGAGAGCATTTTCGTGCAGCATCTTTTTTAAAGGAGTCCCAGTCCTGTATAAACAGCTTCTCTATATGTAATGCTCATTTTCATTCAGTTAGATTCCTTGATTTCCATGAACCGAGTCGGTTTATTTCCATATCCACAGATCTCTTCCATTTGGACCAACAGCACTCATTGGCTGATAATCTGGTGAAAGGGAGATCTTCAGAATTTAGCAGTGTGAACTTAAAGCTGACTATACTTTTCCAGATTCATGCTGAAATATTTGAGAGGCCCAGTTTGAGTCATACAACTGCAAAAACTACATGGTGGTAAAACAAGTATTTTGCAAAAGAAGGTTAGCTGGAGTCTATTGGGCCCAGGAAAGAGATCTGGGAACTGTACAATATGTGCGGTATCACAAGAGTCTTGTATGCCTTCAAAAGTACTGGCACATACTGTACTCCTTGTATTAAGAAGACCCTCCTCACAAGATGATGGTTATAAAGAGCCTCCTCACAATGTGATAAAGATTGTAAAGCTCATTGTGTAATAACAGTGAACAAATGGTTCAGACTAATTTTAGTAGTAGATAAGACGTAGTAAACAGTATTGGATAAGAAGTTCAAAAGTATCATCCAGTGCTGCTTTGGGGGAAACTGGTATAGTATGCAGAAGTAAACCTTCAAGATAAAATTTAGAGAGCTAGCTACACAAGATACTGTCTCTTGATTTCAAACACATATTAACAAAAAAGAAAGTGCGTGCAAAAAACATTTGTGCCTGCCAATGCAATACATAACATCCCTGAAAATTCTCACATATAATCACAATGTATGCTTTTTGAAGTAATGGAACAATATATGCTCATCATCCTATGTATATTAATTTCCTTCCTTTTCTCTTAAAAATTAATGCTTCACAGAAAGGAAAAGGATAATTCAGATGAAACAACATGCTGTGCCTAATAGACATTTTTAATACAAAAATGGCTTTGGCTATTTTGGAGAGGAAAGATATTGGCTAACGTGCTGTGCGCACAAAATTGTTTTAACTACTTCATTTTTGCACTACATTTATTCGTAAACCTACAATATGCCAAAACAGAAGGGGGGTGGGGATGGGGGTGGAGGGATGGAGGACATTGTTTCTTTAATTCCGCATGTATGATAATGTTTTTAACCACTAAGGTCATACCTGAATGTGATGACTGACAACTTTTCAGTTTGATTCAAAGCAAACAGCTGCTAGTTTGATTGCCTAGCAGCTAAAAGCTGATAGATGACCCTTAAGATGGATAACTACCATAAATCACTTCATTCAGACACGCAGGGAAAAAATTAAAAAACAATGGTTTTCATGACATTTGCTGCATCCTCTAATATGCTATGATAAATTTAACTACCTTATGGAAGCACAGTTGTGGCTGCTGAAATCAGACACTTTTTCTGTGTTCTGTGCTTCTTGAGACTCTTAGCCCATTCTGAGGTGAGTTCATATTAATATACTCCACTGCCAGTAAAAACTGAATACCAGAAGCTGCTGTCAGTCACCACAAAGCAGGGAGAATCTGTATTAAATCCCAGCATCACCAAACAGCTTTTAATCAGGAAACAGTAGTCTTATATCATAACTGTGGCACTGGCCTACATGCATTAATAATGGTTACAATAAATTTAGTGTAATGACTTGACCCTTGGTTAACATTACAGATGCTGTGATAAATATGAATTTGATAAACTGCTTCCTGTTTGTAAACATGTTTCATGTTCCCCAATCTAGAGAAAAAATATTCATCTTGCAAATTCAAGAAACCTTTTATAAGGATGACAACCTGAACCATCAGACCCAGTTAAGCCAAAATATTTGGATATAAGCTGATTTATCCTTCTAAGCACAGTGACTTCAATGCACTTAGAAAGGTGTAACTCTTTTGGCACTGTATATCTACTACAGAGAATAGTCCTGATGCTAAACATTCTTACTTGTAAATCAATTCCTTTGCCTTCTTTTGAACTTTCTTCCAAGAAGATCTGACTATGCCCAGAGTATAAAACTGCATCCTAAACATGATTATTTGATATTGTATCCTGGTGTTATAACAATTTCATTACAGTGATAGTAAAATTGTCTATTTTACCAAACTGGTTGTATGCACCTGATATAGAGTTGCCACCTTTGACTGACAATCCCCAGGAATGTGGTGTGTGGTGTTGGGGGGGGGGGGGGCGTGCATGCATTATGTGTGTTGGAGACTTCTAAGACAACTTTCCCTATTTCAGAACAGGAAGTGATATCATGAAGTTCTAGGAATTTCAAGATTTCTGAGGTTAAGCCATAGAAAGGGATGTTAGACAATCTAAAAACCGGACATGATGTAGAGGCACTGATAGGCTCCACCCCCCCCCCCCCCATTTTCCTCTACCATTCCATTCCACTGAGCAATGGCAGAGGACAGGGAGCTTTGCACAGAGGTTCCCCGCTATAACCATGTAAGTGGCAACTCTAACCTGATAGAATGTTCAGCACAAAGCCATCATCACCTTGCCATTTTCTGTGGATATCATAGGTGGATAATTATGTAATAATATAAGATCGATGAAAATCATACACTGCAATACTATACATGTTTTCCTGGAATTAAACTCCAATGAATAAAGTTTTGTTTCCTTCCTTTGTGTTCCAGTCACCTATGATTAGCAAAATCAAAAAGAGTCCAGTAGCACCTTTAAGACTAACCAATTTTATTGTAGCATAAGCTTTCGAGAATCAAGTTCTCTTCGTCAGATGCATGGTACAGAAGTTTCTGTACCATGCATCTGACGAAGAGAACTTGATTCTCGAAAGCTTATGCTACAATAAAATTGGTTAGTCTTAAACGTGCTACTGGACTCTTTTTGATTTTGCTACCACAGACTAATACGGCTAACTCCTCTGCATCTATGATTAGCAGAACACTTTGTTAAGGTATACGATCACTTTTTTCCTGGACACTTACATAAAAGCATAACGAATTATAATGATCTATTGCCATAATGTATCACTTCCCAGCAGGGCCAGATCGAGGGGGGCAGGGGGGTAGTCTGCCCCCGGCGCCGCCAGGGAGGGGACACCGGGAGCAGCTGCCAGCTGCCGGAGCGCACAGGCAGCAGCATGGGCAGCCTCGCAGCCCCCTGCGCTGCCTTTCACCTGCCCCGCGGGATAGGGGGCGGCCGGCTTGCCGCACACCCCCTGTCCTGCAGGGTAGGCAAAGGGCAGCGCGGCCGCCCACACCATTCACCTGCCTTGCAGGAGAGGGGGCAGCCGGCTGCCCCCTGTCCTGCGGGGCAGGTGCATGGTGTGGGCGGCCTCGCAGCCCCCCGCGCTGCCTTTTGCCTGCCCTGCAGGACAGTGGGTGCGCAGCAAGCTGGCCACCCCCTGTCCTGTGGGGCAGGCAAAAGGCAGCGCAGGGGGCTGCGAGGCCGCCCGTGCCATTCGCCTGCAGAGAAGTGAATGTCGCGGGCAGCTTCCCAGCCCCGCACACTGCCTCCGGTGCGCCTGCGTGATGACGTCACCAAAATGACATCATCACGCCACGCTGGGAGCGCACACGCGTGACCAGACTAGGGTTGCCCCGGGTGGTGGCAACCCTAGATCCGGCCCTGCTTCCCAGCTTCCACTAGAAAAAATAAGTCTATATCCCTGTTTAAAAAAGGACAAGGAGATAATTGTTAATATCAAAAATCAGAATAAAGATGAAAAGAACTACTAAAAGAATCATAGGGAAAATATATAATCTAAATCCTAAAGAATTTTCAAACCATGTAAAGAAGAGATTTACACTACTAAGTTCAACTGAACGAGTGCTGGAAGAACTGTGCACTGAAACCAGAAACATTATTAATGAAAAATAAGTAAAGATGATTCCTGTAGTCAAAAGAAAGGAAAAGCCTTGGTGGATGACTGATGAAACTCTTAAAATTGCTAAATATAAACAAGAATGAAGCATAAAGGTGACAGAAATGAAGCAGTATTCTGAGTGCAGCTTTTCATGGATTAAAGACAAAAATAACTATTATAATAATCAGGGCAAAAAAATAGAAGAGAACAATAAAAAAGGAAGAACCAATTCCACAGGATCCAGGAAATCAAAGGGAAAATCATTTTTCAGGTAGGGATGCTGAAATATCAACTCAGAAATACAGTATCTCATCATGACAAATTAAAGATGAAAGCAATATACTGAAGAACTATACAGAACAGATAAAAGGATGACATATCCCTTCAAAGAATAATTGTTCAATATATATTCCAATTCCAAAAAAGGAGACATCAAAGACTGCAGCAACTACTAGACCAGCACATTAATTTCCCATGCAAGCAAAGTGACGTTCAAAATTTTACCGCAAAGACTCTAACCATACACTGAGCAATAAATGCTAGATGTTAAAGCTGAATTCAGAAAGAGGCACTGGAGATCATACTGCAAATTTACAATGGTTACTGGAGCATAACAGTGAATTTTGGAAGACAATCATGAGCTGTGCTTTTTGGATTATAGAAAAGCCTTCAACTGTGCGGATCATGAAAAGCTATGGATGGTTTTAAAAGAAATGGGTGTGCCGCACCATTTGATTGTTTTGCAACCTGTACTCTGGACAAGAGACTACTGTAACATGGGGAAACAGAATGGTTTCCAGTTGGCAAAGCTGTCAGACAATTATGTATATTATCCCCTATCTGTTCATCCTATGATATGTTTAACATTTCATAAAGAAACCTAGATTACATTTAGATGGAAGTGGAGTGAAAACTGGTGGAAGGAACATTAACAATTTGAGATATGCAGATGACACCACATTAGTGGCAGAAAATAGCAGACTTGAAATGACTACTGATGAAGGTTAAAGGAGAAAGTGCTAAAGCATGATCACAGCTGAACAAAATGACAAAGTAATGACTACTGAGGAATTACAAAATTTTAAGGTTAACAATGAAGAAAGTGAAATTGTTAAAGATTTTCTATTCCTTGGCTCAATCATCAACCAAAAAGGAGACTAAGAAATCAGAAAGAGATTGAGACTTGGAAAGGCAACCATGAAAGAATAGAAAAGATCCTTAAGGATAAGGAAATGTCGCTATGGACCAAGGTCAAGATAATTCATTTCCCATTACTATGTATAGATGTGAAAATTGGACAATGAAGAATGGTGATGGGAAGAAAATTTACTATTTGGAAATGTGGTGTTGGAGGACAGTTTTACAGGTACTATGGACCATTAAAAAGACAAGTAAGTGGGCTCTAGATCAAATCAAACATGAATTGCTAAAGTGACAAAATTGAGGCTATTGTACTTTGGTCACATCATGAGAAGACTCACTGGAAAATACAATAATGTTAGGAAAAAATGGAAGGCAGTAGTAAAAGAGGAAGACCAAAAATGGGATGGCTTGACTCAATAAAGGAAACCAGGGCCTTCATTTTGCAAGGCGTGGGCAAGACCATCAATCAAAGGATGTTTTAGAGATCATTAATTCATAGGGTCACCAGAAGTCAGAAGCAACTTGACGGCACAGAACACACAGTGTTCTGGCAATTCCCATTTTTAAAAAACAGTCTGCCAGAGGAGGGGGAAAATGGTGACCATGGTGGTGGGGAGGGGGGAGTTAGGACCTGAGGTAAGAAAATTGCAGGAAAAACTGCTATGTGGATGCCTGCATTCCCAGCAGCAACAACATCTACATATAAAACATAGATGCAGAGGAGTTAGCCGTGTTAGTCTGTGGTAGCAAAATCAAAAAGAGTCCAGTAGCACCTTTAAGACTAACCAATTTTATTGTAGCATAAGCTTTCGAGAATCAAGTTCTCTTCGTCAGATGCATGGTACAGTTTCTGTACCATGCATCTGACGAAGAGAACTTGATTCTCGAAAGCTTATGCTACAATAAAATTGGTTAGTCTTAAATGCATCTGACGAAGAGAACTTGATTCTTGAAAGCTTATGCTACAATAAAATTGGTTAGTCTTAAAGGTGCTACTGGACTCTTTTTGATTTTACATATAAAACAGGCTCCCATCGGAAGCACCTTGAATGCAGAGGTAAAAATATACTGCATTTAAGGATGGTTGGAATTTGTAATGAAAAGAAGTTGGAGCAAATGAACAACGCTCATCCCTTACCATGAGTTAAAGGGATGACACAAAATGCTACCAGGTCAAACTTTTAATGTTATGATCAAAGCTAAACCTTTGTAGGAAAATCAGCATGTATGATTATCAGTATGTATGAACTATATTTTATACATTATAAAAATCCTCAGTAAATAAATATATATTTAGATTTCTTTAAAAACAATAGTTAGGATTGCCACATATTCATGTTTACTTTTTAAAAGAAAACATTTACTGTTCTGCTGGATAACTGTGAGTTGTATCAGTTGTTCATATCAGAAGGACACTTCAAGCAGTGTACAACCATATGATTTATTCTCAATTTGATATACAAAGCTTTCACAATATGACACACTGGTTATCATACTATATTTAATGCTACCAGAATTTCAGATCATGATATTTCATACATGATACAGGAAGGCTTCAGCGCTTCAACAGTCAGCTGGCTTAGGGTCCAAGCAAATAAAAGGCTTGAGCGCACCTCATTTAATGTATCTTGTGAGTATATATTTAAGCTAAGATTAATTGCATACATGTAAAATTCATATTCAATCACTCTAATTGTGTCTCAGCTTTAAGCCTTTGATGTTTCTCTGAAGGATCCACAAAAAGAGACAAGAAAGCATGCTGTCCCTTTAAAACCTAAATTCTTATTGCCTTTCTGTAAGAAAAGTAAATCATGCTATAGTGAGTGGAGCTTTGAAAAAGCATCCATCCATTAAAGTTCATGGATCCTCGTTTCCAGATTGTCCCTCCCCTGGCTGTGTCTCAAGTTACAGCCTTGTACAATCCAAGTCTAAATAATATTCACCATGATAAATGACACCATAACTCCGATATCCACAATCAATCTTTGCTTTAAAGATACATCCATCTTCAATAATGTTGATGGGGATTCTGTAAAATGGGAAACGTGACTGTTTTCCCGACCTCCTAACAGTGGGGGAAGGAAACTCTGAGTGATGGCTGTCAGCTCACATCTGGCTGCAAAAATAAATTAGCCTTATGTAGACAAATGAAAGGACCAGCCCTGACTAGAAAACAGCCACTCCTGAGCAATGGTTAATTTATAGGACTGCTTTCTAGAAAGTTCTTGGCTGAAGCTGGAGTCTCCTTAGCTATCTCTTTAAATGATATCTGACGCCGTAAATAACTTTAGTGTGCCAGCAACTATGCGTAATGATTTTAAAGGGGTGTGTTTAAGAAAAAACAGTTAACTTTGTCTCATTGTTATACGAAATTAATATCAACCACTGGAGAGAAGAAAACTTTTGTTTCAGAAAAAAAAATGTTTGTATTTTGGCAGAATACTCTTTTACATTTGAGACGAATCTGTTCTTTGCTTGTTCATTAGTCATTGCCTGATTTATAGGACTGAACAAAAAGACTAGAAATGATAAACAATTCAGTGCAAGTGACACCTTGAGATATTTTAAAAGCTATCAGGGTTTGCTCCCCCTTTTTTGCACGGAGTACTGAAAACTAAAGCAGGTCACCTCATTTGCACAGGTGTTATGCGACTCAAATGTTCTACATTTTACTTCCATTCAAAAGAAATACCGTCTGTTCCTTGTTTTGGCACTTGCTTTCAAAATAACCAGGTAGAAAACTTAGCTGATAGAACGTCCAAGCAAAACTGCATACAGACAGAGAAGACTATTCTGTACTTGAACAATGCCAATGCCCTTTATAAAGACCCTGATAGGCTTTTAAAATGGTTAAAACTTAGACCTGCCCTATTTTAAGAAAAGTTGGGGGCTTTCATTTTTGTACAAATCCTCACAGCACAGGAGGAGTATTACTTTACAGTCACAAGGGTTAGAGGTGAGGGGAAAAATCAAGTAACATCACCTTACAGCAACCATCCAATGTTAATTGTGTATCCTTAAAATATAGGTGTTTGGATTTCAGAACTCTATAGAAAAATCCCATACTAGTGGGATGGTTGTGAGGGTTAATTCTGTAAAGGTCGAAGGACTTACAGTAATGCTATGAAGACAGAAACATCACAGGCTTTCCTGGCAAGAGACTCAGAGAGGGTAGGAGGGGACTACGAAATGAACTCTCTCAGGCTTTGTCGTGTACGTTTCCCAAGGCCCAGCCTGGCCCCTTTGATAAATGACACATGTCATTCTGTCAGAGGCTGACACTGCAGCTGGGAGGGCTAGTGATATATGACTCCACTGAAAAGGAAATCAACTTTTTGGCACTGACTAAGACTGTGCCCAGTATAAGGATTTTGTTTCTAAAAAAGTGAAAGATAGACTTAGGATTTGGGGGGCAGAGGGAGGGGGGAGTTGAAAAACAGATTGAATGACAGCTTACACTTAATTTATGTTAACTCAGTAATGGTGAAATGTGCTAGCCTGTGATAAATAAAAGCTACATTAGTCAATTATTAATCACACTCCAACTTGTAGCCAAAACCCATGACTTAAATCTGAGGCCCGAGCTGCCTTACAAACAGATAAGACAGTGTTTGATAGATGTCTTGCATAGTGTAATCAGGAAGGAATCAAAGGCTTAGTGGTTTAACCAATGAGGGTGTGTAGAAGGTTCTGGAATCTGAGACTGGGTAAAGTGGATAACTGGATTGAAAGCGCCCTTTCACAGAGGATACAGTATATCTTTTGACTGCTTTGAAAAAAACAGGGAGAGGGAGAAGCATATCTGACTTTAGTTTAATCTTTTTATATGTATATATAAATACATGGATTTCTTGAAAACTGTATTTCCCTCCCCTCTACTCCGTCCTTACCACTACTGTGTTAAATCATTTAAATCTGATCACTATTAAATGGATTCTCACCAAGACATCAAGTGTTTCAAATATGATCGTTTTGCACGGATTACAATTTAAGCATTTTATTTAATCGAATGAACTCGCAACACATTCATGCAGATACAAGCTGTAGAGAAAAAGCATAAAGCTGTGTAAAATAAATGATTCCTATTCAACCAGGCTCTAAAGACAAAATAAAGGATTTCTGCTATAAAAAAGGGCAAAAAGTATCATGAAAATCAGCCATCAGGAGAAGACAGGGAAACTGGATCTAACCAACTGTATTAAATATCTCTGAAAGGCTTACACCTCTTCCAGGAAGGCAACTGCTGCAGTTTGTTGTCTGTCCTCAGACGGCAAGTTAATATAACATACTCTCTTAAGGTCCCCTTCCTGATCGCAGAACTAGCAAAAGATGTTCATATCAATGAACTACCATAGCATGTGGTATAGATATAGCTTGCAGCATTGCACTCTGCACAGAAGAGCTCTTACTCACGGTGTGTTATGGGGACTTCCCACACATGCCCTTATCAATGGTATCACATAAACCCATCTCCATATTGAGGGCCCATAAAGTAATAGTGAAGTTTCCATCTAGTTATTTTTAAACTAGGGTTTTTTGGTAACCTAAACTCTTTGTATTAATTTAGTATTAAAGCTAAGTAAAAAACAATTTTCAATTTCCACACATTTAAATAAATTAACAAGCGATTAATAAGCAACAATAGTCTTTTAGTTCTCCAAGAGGTAGAGTTTACTTCTCTATTTTTGCAGATCATTTGTCATGACACATAAAAGTTCTTGCTAACATGATATAAAGCGCATATAAGGCTTCATGAATTTAAATACTGCTAGGAATCATCCTTAGGGCAAGATCCAGTTTACAAATATAAAAATATATAAAATATAAAACCGAATTTGCTATCCTAATCACACTTAGTTCACTATATGCAAGGAGAACAAGGAGGTGCTAGTAACTTCCTATCCCACCTGGGCTAGCGGGGCAAAAGAGTAATAATTTTTTAAAAGCCTGGTGCCTCTTGTGCTTTTAACAGCAGCTTGAGCTGCAGAAATTGGTAGCTGAAGCTTGACATATATTACAGCAAGCTAATACCTGTCAATCACAACGTTAAATGTACAACTGCAAATGCCAATTGAAAAAAAAATTATGTCATTTATACACCGCCTTTCTCCCCAATGGAGACCAAAAGCAGCTTACATCATTCTCCTCTCCTCACAACAACCCTGTTGGTCAAGAAACTTAGGAAATTGAACATGGGTCACCCAGATCGCTATAGCCACTACACTAAACAGTTGACGATAGTGGCTAGGGCCTACTCTTCAAGGACGATGAGAGAATGATGACAGAAGGAGAAAGCAGGGCCATTTTCACACTGCTTACCGGCCACGGAGCATCGAGCTGAGCTCCCGGAACAACAGCGTCTTCCTGGCGCAATTTCGCGCCAGGAAGACACTGTCATTCCAGGAGCTCAGCACGATGATCCATAGCCGGTAAGCAATGTGAAAATGGCCCTGGTATCTCTATGCAACATATGCAGACACTTTACCTGTCCAGCGCTTTTATTTCTGTTGGCCCTGGCCTCAGAACTGAATGACTGAACAGGACTGAATGAGGTGAAAAATAGGAACCTTCCACTGCCCATAAAGATGGAAGGCCATTACTTGGTACTGAGATAAAAACCAAACAGCAAATAAAATCTATACTAAATGTTTAAACTGCAAAGCCCAGCCCAAACAGAAAGGTCTTACAACACACCTGAAACTATCTTGGACTCATGTATTTACAGAAGGTATTACAGAGTTTATGCCATATACCTTTATGCTTCAGATGGACCTGGGGCTTGAATCACGTAAGGCTGTTCCAAAGGACACAGATGATGCTTCAGACAAACAGATGTAGCTTCACATGAAAAAATCAGCGAACAACATTTTCCTTAGTATTCAACAGAATAGGAAAGTCCCCAATTACTTAAAGCCCCAATTTCAACAGAATTTTGGATTATGGTCTCCACGTTTTACTCTGTAGCTGATACATGAACAAGCAATTATTGCTTCTTTATAGATCACTGTACGGTCAGCTCTCAGTATTCATTTAAAGCTATGTGTTGATACCAGCTAGAAACTAGAAGTGTTTGTGAACAGGAAGTAGTACCATTAGGTAAACCTAATTTACCCAGGATTAGAATACCACAAATTGTTCAGGTCCTTATTAGAGAGATGTTAAATTTCGCTTTCTTGCCCAGAATTCCCAAAGGATACAAGGATACTAACCTGTATGCATAAGACACAAAAAATTACCAAGCAAGGACCATGTAACATAAGCAGAAGAATCATGGCCATGAGGCCTGACTGGTTTCTCATAACATCTTATTTCAACAAGAGGAAGCATCAGACATATTGCCCTACATTCAAGAATGCATTTAAAACATTATTAAATTTAAATACATAAATACTCTCACATTTAAGTGCTTCTTGATGAGATATTTAAGTGCTTCAGCACAGACCACTTCTTATCATAGATACAAAACACTTTGATCATATTTATGTTGTTTATGAAAGCTGCACATATTTTTTTAACCAACACCAGAAAACATTCGTTGTAGAATTACCAAAAAACATCATGCACATTGGCCAACTAAAGTGAGACAAAAATGACCAGGGTTCTATCTTAAACTGAAACAATCACTAGGCACTTAAAAAAAAAACTAAACAAATTACCAACCAGAAACCACAGCAAAAATACTATCAAAACTTCCATACATGCATTTTTAAGCCATCAAACACCTATTCACATCCGATTTCTCTTTCTTTACACCACTTTCTATAATAATTTTTGTTTATACATAAAACACTGAACCCATCTGTTCCAACATGCTAGATATTCTATATCCATGTAGGCTTTGCAAGTTGAATTTATATATAGCTTATTTTACAAAGTTAAATCTTTAAAATAAGTTGCCTGAACCTTCCTCAACACTGAGACATTACATGTGGAAGTCAAACCTGAGACCAAATGTCACTTCAAACTTCTGGATTTGATGAACATACCATGGTTTCATATGTGGTGATATGAAAATGACAGATAAAATCAGGTGTTGGTTTTAGCTTACCTCAGCTTTTTCAAGTAAAAATAAACTTAACAGTTTATCAAAAGAAACACTCTCAGAAAAAGAATTTTTAAAAATAAATAAATAAATAGACTGCTGTTGTCCAATTCACATTGCTGGAACTCCAGAGGTTCTACAATGGATGATCAGCCTCAAAGTTAATAAATACAAAAAATGAAGTTAAACAAGAAAAAATAAACTTTGCAGAATAATCGACAAGTTTTTAAAGTAAGGTATTAGAAACCAAATGTTTTTAAGGAGCATTCCCAGTAACAGAGCTATTTTCTTGCCATGTCTGAAAGTAAATTAAGAAGGAAACACGTAATATGAGAATGCTCTCTCTCTCTCTCTCTCTCTCTCTCTCTCTCTCTCTCTCTCTCTCTCTCTCTCTCTCTCTGTGTACACCACACACACATATAGATATACACAAGACTATGTTTGAAACTTTTCTACCTTCTTACTAAAATATATTTCTTATACCATAAAAAATTAGATACAGAGCAGAATGTTTATACATTACTAGGGTTTCTCTTTAGAAGCTTTATACTTTTACTTTATGACCTGTCCTTGATTTGACACTTCCGCTCATCAGAAAGGGATTTATAAAATAATCCTGAAAGTGAGGAACAGACATCTGTCAGGGACTGGCTGGGTTTCACTCTGCGAAATTTAAGAAGGGAGAGAAATCCTGTTAAGCTCTCTTTAGTCACCAATAGACATCAAAGGTAATAATTAAAGAAGACAGACGTCATAAAAATAAATTTATGTAGTTGCATATAATGCACAACTACTCTAGTGTGTAAAACATTTTTTAACAATGGAAGAAAATACAATCCAAATAGGAAAAAATATCTGAGGGTTTTTGCTTATTAGTTTTTATCTACTTGAAAGTAATTTTCTTTTAGCACAAGTTTAAACTGAAGTCTTTCAAAACCTTTACCATCTGTGGGTACATGAACTATGGATGACCCCAAATGATTTGCACTCTACTCAGAATCCCTTAGAAAGCAGGGGAAAAAGTATCATTAAGAATGACTGATGACTGCCAGTCATGGTTGACCTCACCCAAGCTTTGGTCTCTGCCTCAGTAATAAGCTGTCCTTTATTAGCACCAACACTCCATAAAAGGGGTGTGTTTAGTCACAGGATAGTGGCCTCCTAATGCTCATTGCTCGGCTTTGAAAGATTGATTAGTGCTCATTTTTACTACCTTCACAGTGTATACAGTGACAGTAACACAGAGCATCAGGTCCTGCACCACTGTGGAAAACAACTACAAAACCAGAGATTTGAGGAGAGAAAGAATGAAAAGGCAGCAGGGAGTTTTTCAAAATGCAAATGAAATAAATGAAACACACACAAACAGAACATATGCAGCCTTAACAAAGTAACCAAGCTATAAAGCTGTAATCCTGTAAATTCAAGGATATGTGGATTTATTTATTTAACATTTTTATTTTGTCTCTTGCCCCTTTAAGGGCCTGAAAATCAGACCAGTATTTGGCTATAAATACTTGACAGAAATGTTGGTAATGTGAGAAGAGTATTTAAATATACATATTATAAGCCCTGTTTGTTGACTGGTTTTTATTTTTCCTTGTTCTTTTGATTTAATAACTCTTAGGCTTCTTGCTTTCAGTTGCTTTAGCCTCAAGACATCTACAGCTTGCCAAAATAATTGATGTCTGTTTTGAGATTCCAAAGAATGGAATTTTGTAATGGTTTTTTGTGTAGAAGAAAAGTCTTCTTCTATACGTTCTGAAGGCCAATGCTCGTATCCTCTTGCACTGTAATTTTCACAAGGTGCCAGTTTTCAGGGGAAAAGAAGAGAACAAAATGTGTAACTTGAGTAAATATCTCCTACCTAATTTGTAGCACATTCCTTCTATTTCTATTCCAATATCATAGTCATAATTAAAGTCAATTAATTGTCAAACACACTGCCAGACCATACTTTCTGCTAATCATAGTTCTATCTTCCAAACAATAAAATAAGACATGGTTGAAATGTTTTTCCCCTTCATCTTACTATTCTACAGTTTAAGCACAAGGGTACTATACTTTGTCTGTGAAGACATCACATCAAGCTATAGTTATTTCAAGCTACTGTTTGCAAACTCAGGTCAAATCACATTTTCTTACTCTGATTTGTCTGTTGATTGCAAACCACAA
This sequence comes from Eublepharis macularius, assembly GCF_028583425.1. Taxonomy (NCBI): domain Eukaryota; kingdom Metazoa; phylum Chordata; class Lepidosauria; order Squamata; family Eublepharidae; genus Eublepharis; species Eublepharis macularius. Next base: position 54,021,058 of record NC_072796.1, read on the forward strand.
CTTGACAATGAGGAGGACATCTTGCCAAATTTTAGTTAAGGTTCCTTAACCATTCTTTGACATGGCATCTGAGCTAAGCCAGTGAGAGTCCTATGAAAGTATCCACAAAAAGGGAAGATAAACAGTGACACGGGAATATCAGGAAATGACTGGACAACAGAAATACATAACCTACACTATCTAATAAGCGTTACGTATAACATGACTAATATATACAAAAATGTGTATATAAAATACAATGTCCCTTAAAGATCGCCTGTATTTGCTTATACTGAGAACAAGCGGAGCTGTCTTCTATGAAGGGACAAAAAAAATATTTTTTAAAAAAATTCATTGCAGATCTTATTTTTTCCTACTTCTTGTTAAAAATGTTTGCTATGTTGTTCGTGGGAGAAGATGTAACCCCCATCTGTTCAGCTAATCCAGTTATGTTCAAACCTTCCTTGGTTTTGTTTTAAAAGCACTAAAAATTTCACTGCGTAGTCTCCTATGCATCATCATTATTAATGGTTTTAGTATTTTACTATTATTTTGCTTCGACCTCTGGAAGACAATTTCTATGTAACTCACAATTCTGGGCATTGGTTGGTCCAGTATTATATTGGTGCATTCTCACTAACAATTTCTAGAGAATTTTGCTTTTATGCTTTCAAAAAACCCAAATACAGCGCTTTATTTAAGACCAATTCAAAGTTATGGATAGTTAATGATGAACTGTTTGCCCATGTGGATATTCCATATGCCAAAACAAATTTGAGAAAGGTATGTTTTAGGATTAATTTTTTATAGCTGAGAACTGAACCATGATAACGTAACACGAAAGAGCATTAAAACTACATAAATTTGTCTATGGCACACTTTTACACACAGAAACAAGTATTAATCACAAAACTAACTTTTAATTCCTACATTTTGAAAGCAAAATTACATCAATATCATAAGATATAGTGATATTCTGCCAATAAGGGATACAAACCATTGTGTACGCTGTCTCCCATACCTAGATTGCTTTATAGGTTTTACTTTTATAACGCTCAGTATGAATGCCAAAAGGAAATGCTTGAAACTCAACTTAATTCTTTCTGTTATTCAACTGGCTATGATTGATTAATTATATACATCATTTGCTATACCTTTTTGATATACTTGATGAACACAGTATCATCTCTTCTCTTCAAACATATACTTTGTATCTTCTAATGAAAATACTGCTGTCTAAAATAAAAGAGCTTACATCAAACGTCTACTAAAATAAATAGAATGGGTCACATTTTTGGCATCTTGGTGTTTTGATCAAGGACTTACTGAAACCAACCTTCCTATCAAAGTTTGATTCTTGGTACAGATCTCACAATGCACACAATATATGTTATCAGTCATACCAGATATCTATAACATCACAATTAAATTGCAAGCAAAGGTACAATCCTAAGGAGTCCACCTCCAAAACAGCAACAAGTAATCAAACCTCACCTGACCATAGGGTAAAATGAAGACAGGATACTATTTTCCTGTATTATTGCAATCCTACTAATAAAGAATCTTATATAATCTGTATTAATCACAATAATAAATCAACACACAATTTACTAAGAGAGAGAAAGGCTGGAGATCTAAACCAAGCATGTCCCAACCTACCGATTTCTCACCCCAACCTAAAAATGAAGAAGTCCTTCATATCTATTCCAGCTCTGAATTTCCAAAGCAGGCAATAGTGAAAAGGGATAAACACCTACCAAAACAGCCTGCCTAGCATTGTAGGAATAACTAAAGAATAAATTTCTATGTTAGTCATGAAACAACACTTTAATAATTAAGCTAATAAGTAGATGGCTAATACAGCAACCTCAGAAAAGGGGCATTTTCCAGGCAGATTTTGTTGTTTTATTATCAGGCCCTGCAAAAT